>NC_134532.1:10295833-10914166 GCF_050624435.1 Tenrec ecaudatus | reverse complement strand
TGTATTTGGACCATCTAGTAAGGGCAATTCTGCCTGTTTAGTGAGACATTCTTACATATGGAATGGTTTCCATGGAAACTCATCTGCAGCCCACTGATTCCATGTACTGTATGTTCTGGCCACATAAATAATGAAAAGCTGTACTCATTTTTAGTTAATGATCTCCACATCTTCCCATTTAATAAACAGGATAGGTTTTTCATATCATCAGAAGTAGCTGAAGATAAAATGAAGGAAATGCAAAAGCAGTGTAAAGGCTAATAAACCTGCACTTCAAAAGTACAGTGCACCCTAAGCAATTGTTTCCTTTCATCACAGACCAGAAGATCCGACATGTCAACTAGTCATTCAGACATTCAGACCTTTCCTGGTCTTGCTTATTGGCTGCTCTCAAACTCATTAAGAATCGAAATTACCTCTAAAAACATGTTTGAGAGGTGACCCTGAGCAACATCTTTCTGTGTAAATTATGTCAGGTGTTAGCTCCTCAAAAAAAAAAAAAAAGCTCCTTTATAAAAAAAAACAACAACCCCCCCCCCCCAACTCCTTTATTATAGTGAATTTCACAAAATTGAGCTGTGGCACGCTTTTGTTAGGTTCTTTGCTATAAAGATTTATAATTTTTAACACCTGGGCTTTTTCCTTGTGTATCTCTGAGTATCATATTCTTTAGCAATTAATTTACAGAAAAATATAAACAAATATTAGCCCCTTAAAAGGATTTTTGGTTTCTTTCCCCCTACCAGACAAATTGAAATGTTTTGGAGACTAGAAAATAAAGGAATTTTAAGTAATGCAATGTTGATACTTAAAAAATGTTTTTCCTTCTTTCCCAACACAAACAACTAAGAATTATGGGCCCAACTTGTGGTCTAATCTAAGTAGACAATATTTGTTTTTTAACTAAAAATTATTTTAAGCACTTTAATTTTTAGTTCATATTTTTTATTAAAGTATCACAGCAAAATAAAGTTAGAGGATAAGGAGAATAAAGAAATATTGTTGAATTGGATATGAAAGAAATAATCTTTAGTTGAATTCTCAGAACTCTTTAAAAATTGGGATAGGGGGGTGGTGGCGGTAAGCAAGTGGTGTTAACAAACACAGGGACAAGGGAACAACATGGGACCCAAAATGGTAGAGTGCGGGGAGTGGCAGGCCTGGTAGGGAATGATCAAGGGTAAGGTTACGTAAAGAAGAGGTATAGCTGTAACCCAGGTGGGGACGGAGCATGGTAGTAGGGCAGGAGGAAAGTCAAGGGAGATGGCGAAAAGAGCTAGGAGTCAAAGGGCATTTATAGAGGTCTAGACAAAGACATGTATATGCAAATATATATATGAGGATGGGAAGTAGATCTATGTTTCTATATTTATAGATTTCATATTAAAGTGGCGGAAGGCCTTTGGGCCTCTGCTCAAGCACTTCCTCAATGCATGAATACTTTCTTTTATTAAATTGGCACTCTACGATGCTCACCCTCCGACACAACGGCTAAAGCCAAAGCGGGCGAACAAGTAAATGTGGTGAAGAAAGCTGATGGTGCCCAGTCTTAAAGGCTTGAAGATAAACAAGCGGCCATCTAGCTCAGAAGCAACAAAGCCCACATGGAAGAAGCACACCAGCCAGTGCGATCGGGTGGTCCCGAAGGCATCAGTTAACAGGCATCAAAGAACAAAAAATCATATCATTGGCTGCACACCTCCATGATAGGATCGCTGAAGACAAATGGGTGCATAATCATATGTGGTGAAGAAAGCTGATGGTGCCCGGCTATCAAAAGAGATAGTGACTGGGGTCTTAAAGGCTTGAAGATAAACAAGCGGCCATCTAGCTCAGAAGCAACAAAGCCCACATGGAAGAAGCACACCAGCTAGTGCGATCACGAGGTGCCAAACGGACCAGGTATAAGGCATCATGATATATATATATATATATATACCATAGTGAATGAAGGGGGAAGTGCAGAGTGGACACCCAAAGCCCATTCGTCGGCCACTGGAGATCCCCTCACAGAGGGGTTTAGGAGAGGAGATGGGTCAATCAGGGTGCGATGTAGTACCGATGAAGAACACAGCTTTCCCCCAGATCCTGGATGCTTCCTCCCCCCAAGTACCATGATCTGAATTCTACCTTGCTTGACTGGATAGGGCAGAGGTTGTACACTGACTGGGGCATATGCGAACTGGAGGCACAGGGAATCCAGGGTGGATGATACCTTCAGGACCAGGGGTGTGAGGGGTGATACTGGGAGAGTAGAGGGTGAGTGGCTTGGAAAAGGGGAACTGATTACAAGGATCCACATGTGACCTCCTCCCTGGGAGATGGACAGCAGAGAAGGGGGGGAAGGGAGATTCCGAATAGGGCAAGATATGACAAAATAATAATATATAAATTATCAAGGGCTCATGAGGAAGGGGGGAGTGGGGAGTGAGGGGAAAAAAAGAAGAGGACCTGATGCAAAGGGTTTAAGTGGAGAGCAAATGCTTTGAAAATGATTAGGGCAAAGAATGTACGGATGTGCTTTATACAATGACTGTATGGATGTGCTTTATACAATGTATGTGTACGAGTTGTGATAAGAGTTGTATGAGCCCCTAATAAAATGTTTAAAAAATTAAATTTCTATGTGGAAGTCGGGGAGGATGGAGAACAAAAATGCCCTGACTTTTCAAGGCTGGAGTGACCTTCGTGAACAGTTTGTTTTCACTCCAAGTAGGCATTCTTTGGAATATATTAGGTAAAGAAGAATGGCTTTTAATAAATTATTCTCAAGACAGCAAAAATTTGGGAGAGGGAGTGCACTACATCTTTCTGAGCTGATTTCATAACCAAAGGTGAAAGCTATCAAACCTATTTATTGTATGAAAAGGAAGGGGATGCGAAGATTAACAAGTATGACTTTAGTACCAGTATTTTTTAGGCTTCAGTGTATCACATTCCTCACCCTACCCTCACACACAAACACACACACAGAAATAATAATTTCCTGACCACTGGATGCTTGGGAATTAGCTCTTGTGGTAGAATGAATTGTGCATTGGCCTGCTAGTCACGGGGTCGTCGATTAAAACCCGCTAGACCCTCACTGTGAGAACGACGAGGTGTTCTTGTCCTGTAAAGATTCACAATCTCCGAAACCCATAGGGACAGTTCAGTGGTGTCCCACAGGATTGCTGTAGTTTGGAACTTGATAATAGTGCATGAGAGAGGCTTGGGAGTGTGTTGTGGACAAAGAACATGCATGACTCAAGCAGGGTCCTAGTCAAAGAGATTAAAGTTTGTCAAACTGCCAAGGGTGATTCTAAACAACATCCAACAACAGGAGCAGTTGGGAACAACATAGGTTTTGATGTCTTCAGAACTTTTAAAACTCTGTCTTGGCCATTTATTAACCATTGTAGAAAAGCTACTTAATCTCTTGGAACTTCAGGAACTTTATTGGAAAAATGACTACTTTGCAAAAGCAAAGTAGTAATGTAGCAAGGAGCCTCTCCAACATTATAGAATCAAGGTTCATTTCTTTAATATATAAAGAGATATAAAGAGCTCATATGAAAAGATGCCCTCTTATAAACCATCGAACTAAACAAAATTAAAAATAATGAAGATTTGTTTTTTCTTGAGCAAAAAAAATAAATATTATAGGAATGTGGGAAAGTAGAGATACTCTTACATACTTTTGTTCATATGTAATATATTAATTGATATACATTAGTTAATACAAAACTTATTATGTTAAATTTTAAAATGTATATACCTGAGGTAGTTAATTTATTGTGCCAACCTGGCTGATAAACACATGTGGGCTTAATTGAAGGGTGGAGGGATAAATGGCTCAGTGAGCCTCGCCTTTCTAGTTCATGGGTCTCTTGCTTTCTGATGGTCGGACCAGTGTGCAACTGCCTTAGTCAATTCCCTGCTTTAGCTGGCAAGACTGACTTCCTGAAGATGTCCCTGAGGAGAAGCCACATGGACCTACCCCGAAGCAGCCCTGGGTGCTGGAGCACCCATGTGGAGACCCCTGCCAGTGCTGAAATGGTTACACATTCACTGACTCTGCTTTCATCCTGCAGTTGGCAACATTGTGTCTGTTTTGTGAGATGGAGGAGGACATTGTGGACTGGTGTTAGACATATGGGTTAATGGGTTAATGTTGGACTTAGGGTTTGGGCAGCACTGGGTTTGGATGTGTTCTTGATGCGCACTTAACGTTTATATAAAAAGTTATATATAAAACTTTTATAGATGAGTTTCTGTGGATTTATTTCTCTAAAGTACCCAGACTAATACATTAGGAATGTGGCAAAGTAGAAACTCTTACATACTTTTGTTCATATGTAATATATTAATTAATATACATTAATTAATATAAAACTTATGTGGAAATTTAAGATGTATGTACCTTTATAGTTGTAGTTCTATTATTCAAAATATATCCTAAGAAATAACCAGTCAAAGTTATAAGCTATATATGAAAGATTATTCCTTATAATCCTGTACATACTAATACACCCCCAAACGAAATCAAACCCACTTGTTCCAAGTCAATTCCCGTGTACATTAATTAACACTGTAGCAAAGAGCAGGCAGGGTTGATGAAACTGTAAATCTTCACTGGAGAAGGTAGCCTCATCTTTCTTTGTCAGAGTGGATGGTGGAGAACTAGTGCTGCTAATATTGTACAGAATGAGTTCACCCAAAGAATAAGTAAATTAACCATATTGCTATCATTCTGATGCAGAAGTAGATGTGATTGGGATTTATTAATATGAGAAAAATGAAAAGAAATAGTTTATAAAACAGTATGACTGGCTGTTTTGTGCATATTGTTATTACTTTCTTGATGACACCAAAGAAATTTAATTTCATATTACATGAATATAAAATATAATACATGTGGTATGTCTTTAAAGTTATATATGTATGCATGTATATAAGATACAAAAATTTTAAAAGTGGTAAGCACTTAAGCAACCTTATTTCTCTGTTGATTCATCTCAGAGACAGTGCAAATGCAACCCTTATTATGAAGGATTGTCTTTACTACTTTTAAAATAACATGAATATGAAGAAACACAATTTTGATTTCCCTATGGCTCTCTGGTGAAGTTATGCTAACCTCAGCTGCTAACCTCAAAGTTGGTGGCTGAACCCAACTGGGAGAAGGGTCTGGTGACTGACTGCTCTAAAGAGTAATGCCTGGTTAGACCAGAGGATGCACAGTGGTGCAGTAGGGATCTGGAAACACAGGGAATCTAGGACAGATGTACCCCTCAGGACCAGCAGGGAGAGTGGCGACACCTGGAGGGAAGGGGGTGTAGAAGGGGAGAACCGATCTCGGGGATCTGCGTGTAACCTCCTCTCTGGGGGATGGGCAACGGGAAGGTGGGTGAGGTGAGATACTGGGCAGTGTAAGATAAGATAAAATAATAATTTATAAACTAGTAAGGGTGCAAGGGGGAGGGGGGAGCAGGAAGGGAGCGGGAGGGAAAACGGAAAATGAGCTGATTCCAGGAACCCAAGTGAAAAGGGAATTTTGAGAATGACGAGGGCAACTAATGTATAAGGGTGCTTTACTCAATTGATGTATGTATGAATTGTGATAAGAGTTGTATGAGCCCCACTAAAATGATTTATTAATTTAAAAAAAGAGTAATGCCTCCTGGAACACTGTGGGCAATTCTATCTTGTCACGTGAGATCTCTGTCATGCAAGATTGGGTTGACAGCACCTAACACCAGCATCTGCTTTTGTTACTAACCTCCTTAGAGTTCATGTATTGAACTTGTAAAGTAACTACAAAGGAAATGATTAAATATTGTTAGTTGCTTTCGAGTTGATTCTGACGCACGGAGACCTCATGTGTGCTTCAGAGAACTGCTCTATTTGGCTTTCAAAAACAGTTGCCAAGCCTTGTCTTCCAAGGGACCTCTGGATGAGTATGGAGTACCAACCTCTCAGTTAGTAATTGGGTACTCTCCTAGGCTGGCTTTCTCAAGAAGCAAAACTAGCGAAGTGTATATGGACTCATACGTGAGTATGTAAAAAACACAAGCTGTAAATCTTTACAAAAGCAGACTGCATCTCTCCAGAGTAGCTGGTGGGTTCAAACCACTGGGATTTTGCTTAGCAGCTCAGTGGTTGATCGTGTGTGCGCACGCGCGTGTGTGTAAGAGAGAGAAATTATCTGAAGGACATGGCTCATGTAGTCATAAAGGTTGGCAAATTCCAAGTCCAGGTGTCAGCAGGAGGCAGGTTGAGGCTTTTCCGAACTCGAGTAATTGCAGGGGTTGAGGGATCACAGACTGCAGAAGCTGATGGTTCTCAAGATTGGCAAGCAGTATGGCAGGCCACAAGTTCAAGTCCCGTGAACCAGAGGTCAGATAGTGGTCGTCACATTTCACATTTATCCACGTGGCACCTGTACCCATCTGCCCACCTTCATCAAGTGGGTTGACTCATCACAAGACTAGATGGGGCCTCTGAGAGAGTAGACATATGGGAACAGAGGCCTTATCTTTCTGCTGCAGAGCACTGACTACCTTGTGGTTGGCAGCTCCCCGTCTAATCCACATCACCACCTGGACACAGCTCTTTCAACATCTGTAGTCTCCAAGTAAAGCTGACAACTTAAAAGTGATACTTGTGCTTATTATGATACAACTTACCTGCACACAACCCAACACGCACTAGCCCCATTTATATATTACATTTTATATTTTACAGATTCAAGTCAGCTTCAGAATGTACATGAGCAAATAACATTATCCTTAATTCCATTTTCTACACACACACACACACACACACACAATCACTGCTGCAAGATTATAGAAATCTTTATAAAACAAAAATCTAAAACTGTGAGGACATAGTTTCTTGACATTTGCTTCATCTATCTATGTCTATACATTTCTGAAGGCAATACTTCTATCACTGTACCCTTTCACAATGAATTCTGTGATCTTTGATTTATACATCAAAACAGTCGTTTTTCATCCTCCAGGGAACAAACTGTGTTTTTTTGAAATGTCTTTGTGTTTTAGAACAAACAGAAACCCGAGTGAGAAAGATCAGGGATGTAGGGTGAATGACGTAAGCCTTCTCAAAGGACAATTCTGGCTACCATAAAATAAACAAACAAATAAATAAATAAAGCGATTGCATTGTGATGGGGAAAAAAACCCGTCAGCACAATTTTCCTGCCCTTTTCCTTATGAACGCAGTGTTCAATTTTCTTAAGACCTTTAAAGAAGTATAACCCTCTGTCCTTCCAGAAACCTTATCAAGATTACTCTGTGGAATCCCCAAACACAGTTGCCATAACCTGCTGCTTCATTTGAACAGGGCCATCAAGTCCCCTTGGAAGCCACTGTTCCGGATGGGTTCTTTTCTTTGAGGGCACCTCAATGAGACCATGACAAGTGTACTGTCAGCAGGCAGCTAGCCCCTGATCACAGAAAGCACGCTTCCTTACGTTTCCTTTGGAATAAACCTGTGCACGTATGAACTGGGACTCTAGCAGCAGGCTTTGCCGCTTACCCTCTTATCTAGATACACACACCTGCTCCGACTCACTGCCCTCAGTTTGCTTCTGAACCACGGAGACCCTACATCGCAGACAAGTGTGAAAGGCAATTCTGTTCTGGCAAGTCATCCACTTCAGGATGATGGGGGCCAGGTGAGACCAGCGAATTTCATCAGAGTGGGCTCACGCTATACTTCATTTGTACTCAAGTGAATTCCTGGATTTAAGGCTACGCTGTTTTGAAAGCCAAGAAGGCATTCTACAAGACTACTGATAGATTTGGCAAGCCAGGGAGGCAAATCTATATCAAACTAAGTGTCGATTCCAGTAAGAATAAAACACTGAAAAAATAAAGAATAAAACACTGCCCATATATTGTAGTGGCGTCCTTCCTTAAGGAAGCCTACTCTCGCCTACATTTCAGGAGATGTGGTTTATAAGCTGGCTCAATCTAGGGATTGCTTAAGGGGCCATACCTCTCTATTTAACAATGAGTTTGACTGCTGTTCACTCTATCTTGAATTCTTCTGCTTGTACGGATCCCGTAAATATTTAGTAGCTTTTCCATTGATTCCATCCCCCGGGGCATCAGATATAAGTAGCCAAAGGCATGAGTCCATTCAATCCAGAATCTTCTGACTGCTGCTGTGTCTTCATGCTCTGTTAAGGTAACTTGTCCACCTTTCCATTGTTAATTAATCGGTACCACTTGTCCCTTATTGAGACCAGGCAGAGGGGCTAAAGTAGAGACTGGGACCAGAGGCAAAGGCAAGAATACTCACCTTTCATAATTGGATGGGCACATGTTCAGAGATATTCCAGTAGAGTTAGACCTTCTCTGTTAATTAATATTTTTAATAAATCATTTTATTGGGGGATCTTACAGCTCTTATACCAATCCATACATCAATTGCATCAAGCATATTTGTACATATGTTGTCATCATCATTTTCAAAACATTTTCTTTTTATTTGAGCCCTCAGCATCAACCCCTCTTTTTGTCCTCCCTCTCCTACCCTCCCACCCTCGTGAATCCTTGATTATTTCGAAATTATTTTTATTTTCATATTTTACACTGCCCACTGTCTCCCTTCGTCCACATTTCTGTTGTTTGTCACCCTGTTGGGGGGTGGGGAGGTTATACATTGATCATTGCTATCGGTTTCCCCCTTTCTGCCCCTTCTCCCCACAACTTCCCCCTACCCTCATGATATCACTACTCTCATTACTGGTCCTGAGGTGTTTTGTTTATCTTCCTTGGATTCTGTGTGTCAAGAGCTCTTATCTGTACCAGTGTACATGCTCCGGTCTAGCCGCATTTGTAAAGTAGAACTGGGGTCATGATATTGGGGTTCAGGGGGAAAGCATTAAAGAACTAGAGGAATGTTGTGTGTTTCATCGGTGCTATACTGTACCCTGGCTGGATCGCTCCTTTCTTGTGACCCTTCTGTGAGGAGATGTCCAATTGTCTACAGATGGGTTTTGCATCTCCATTCTGACCCCCCTCATTCACATTGAAATGGTTGTTTATTTTGGGTCTTCTGATGCCCGATGTGGACACCTTATTGTTCACATGGGTTGGTATGCATCTTCCATGTGGACTTTGTTGCTTCCCTGCTAAATGGCTGCTTATTTAACCTCAAGCCTGTAAGACCCTAGATGCTAATCTTGTGTTAGCTGGGCACCATCACCTTTCTTCACCACATTAGCTAATGCACCCATTTTGTCTTCAGCTATCCTTGGGATTGTTTACCCTGCCTATCTTATATAGATAGACAAAAAAAACACCAAACCAAACAAAACCCAAACTAGCCTATGAGTAGTTCCAGGTCTGTATGCTGACCCTTATAATGATAATGAAAAATTTAAGCTAGTTTACACTGAACTGGTGGCATTTTATAGATTATACCTCATCTTTGGGACTATATTTCCCAGAAATCCTTGCTGCCTGAAGTTATGTAGTGGGGAAAATATACTTTGATTGAAATTCCTGTAATCTCAGGCCTAAGGGAACCTATCCAAAGCAGTGACATGCAAGTGGGCAAGGAAGCTGATATTATGGCTATACCAGTTATATATGTACCCACTCCTAGAAGCTTCGAATAAAGCTTCTCCAGGTTTGTCCTAATTCCAATATCCTTACCACCACAGTCTAATCAGACCCACTTTAATTGTGTCCCAATTCAGTTTGGGCAATTCCTGCTGTCATATGCATATTCGTTGAGGCTACTGTGATTCCAATCACATTTCCTCGGCCTCTGTATTATGGTAAAATATATGTCTTCTGCTCACTCCATGTGTGGGTCTAACCTGATAAATCCACACTAAGAGGCCATTTCCTAAAACATGGGGACATTCTTCTACAGTACACTAAGGCAAGCCTGATACCTTAACTTAATTTAGGGTGGGCCACCAGGTAATCAATTCATCCTTCCATGAACAAATCAAATAAATTATTAGAACCTTCTTGACCTCCTAAGCTAAAATGGTGTAAGAAGAATATCTACTGATATTCTTTAATAAATTTAAAGAATTATTTAAATAAACTGAAACTGATATCTTACCTTGAATAGCCATTCCGAAATATATTTCTTAGGTTTAGATTTGTACATGGGAAAATAAAGCAGTTCTTTGAAGAGTAGTATGCCTGCTCTTGGGCCTTTCTCTCTAATTCACCTTTTGGGGCTCATCGAGACAGAAGTCTAGTTATAGGTCATGTAGCAAAAGTAGGTTGTGGGGTTGGGTCTAGGGGACATGCAGCAAAGTCTTGTATCTACCTCGGGCCACCACCCATGCAGTATCCCAGGCCCTACCCCAGGTAATATATCAAACAAAAACTCTTCAGCCACTGTTGGGTTGATCTTATCTGAGGGTGTTGAGGAGATAATGGTTTATTGTGAACTTGGCAGAGAAAGGTGATTAGTCTCTTCTGATGGTTGGTTCTGTTGGCAGAGGTGAATTAACAGACTTTTGAGTTTCAGTGTTCCCAGCTTCTCAATTATTGGCCCATATATTCTAATCCAAAATTTCAGGATCTTATGTCTTGATTATTGGCCCACATAATCCAATCCCAAATTTCAGGATCTTATGTCATTGCAATCAATGCCCTCACCAGCTTTAGACACCATAGAATGTTCAGAATTCACTTGGTTTTATTTTACTACTTTGTACAGTGAAAATAGAACCAACTGATCAACTCCTTTCTGCTTCTCAGATGGAGAAGACTGCAGAAAAGTATCAGCCCTTCTGCTATCAGAACTTCTGCGATAGCCAGGCGTATCCCCCTTGCCTTGCTTTCTTTCTCTATGATTGCATCTCTTACTCTTCCAGAGACCTCTGCTGCCTGAACATTGTTACACTGAAGATGTCAGAATAGATGCAGGAAAGTCGGAACAAAATGGCAAGACTTCTCAAAAGAAGTTTCAGGGACTTCTTCAGATACTGTGACTTCCCGTGAAATCCCCAGAGGTTATTTATTTTGCTATCGTATTATCCTTAGGTGCCGTTGAATCTATTCCAACTCATAGGGACCCTGTGCACAACAAGGTTGGCATGGTTACCCTAATGGAGAGCAAAGTCACAACAGTAATTATAAGAGTCTGACTTGAATGAACTGATGGCATTGCCTTCTTAGGTACAGCACCCCTAGGAACAAAATAAATGGGAAATATACTATACTATTAACCTATGTGTGGTAGTTATGTAATCATTTGTCAATTTGAGGATCAAATTGTCAATCGGGTTATAGTCAATGAGGCCTCTGTGTGGGCATGGCCTTCTCCTGAGGATTCTGGGAACTCCTGTATTTCCTCATTGGAGGCCGGAGACACACTCTCTCTACTCCCTCCCTGAGAGATGCTCTACTGACAAGGCACATGGCGCCCTGGGAGCTGCAGAAGCCACATGGACTTACCCTGATGCAACCAGACCTCAGGATCTGGAGAAACCCTGTAGCGACCTCTGCCCGTGCTGAGATTTACTGGATCCAGAAGACTTCCCACCCACTGGCCTGTGAGCTTCCTGCATTCCGCATCATCGCATGTGTTTCGTGAGTCTGAAGAGGACTTTATCTATTGGTATTGGATAGATGGGCTTATGTAGGACTCATGGACTTGATCTGGACTGGGTTGGGATGTGTGTTCAATATTTAAATGCTCTTGTATATAAACCTGTTTCTTATCACATATAAATAAGTCTATGAATTTGTTTCTGTAGTCTACCGAGACTAACACACTATGCAAACTATCAGGAACTCAGTAGAATATGTATTTTTCCAATTTTCTCCACATTTTAAGGTATAAGATTTGAAATGTACAATACAGGCACGATAACATGTAATTTTGAAAATATTACTACTGAAATTTCAGTTTTTTAAAATTCTCAATTCAGTGAGATATCATCCCCAAGGAGACAGTACTTGGCTCTTGGAAGAGTACCTATTCCTACTCAATTATGTGTGTGTGTGTGTGTGTAAGTGGACATGAAGTGTGTCTGCATTTTCATTGATGTCATTGGAAAAAATATTTAAAGTGTCTCCTTGAGGGCATGACAGTGAAAAATAGATTAAGAAATATTACTGTCTAACATGCTTTCAGTAATAATAAAGGTTTTTAACTTCTTCCAGGTAATGACTAATGGAGCAAATGGTGGAGAAGGCCTAGCTCTATGGGAACCAATTTTAAAAATGGGCTTTGACAATGTAGAACTCTCAGGCAAAAACTTGTTTATAGAATGTGGGTAGATCTGAGTCTAAAGTGAGGTCACTCTTGTCTGCATTGCAGTCAAGTGATTTTTACAAGATGGTCTAGACCTGGAACAGAGAGAACACCCTGTCCTGGAGCACAAATTACATAGAAAAGCATTGAGCACTTAAGCTCACAGCATGAAGGACAAGCAAAAGGTACCGGCTATGGCCATTAGGAGACAGACGCAAAGGGCTCTGCTTCAGGGACTCTGAAGTCTCTCATAAAATGCCCCAATAAATATCAAGAGCCATCACTTTTCCTAAGAACGGCAGGTCATTTTCTGAGCTACAACCTTGAGGCAACCCTCTCTTTAAAAGTCTGAGAAAAGAATGGAAATTCCTTTCTGATATTTACTATTGCAAAACACAATGAACTTCCTCCACTAATTTTAACTCATTAGCTCTGATGGATCAATCTTTGCTTTAGAATGACATTTATAACTAAATATTCACATAGCACCGAGTATTTTAAATATCCATTTCTGTATTGTTGCCTAAATTTCTTATGATGCAACAAGGCTTACTTTAAATTGTTGTTTTAAATGAATTCTAATTATGATAAAGTATTTTATTTCGTTTTTAGCTGAAATCCTAGTGGAGAGGACGATATTGAGCTGAACAGCAAATGGGCAGGAGAGGAAAAGAAAAAAAGGGAAATGGAAAAGAGGAAAGGGAGTGATGATATTATCACTATTTCACCAATAACTGTGTTAAGGGACGCTGATGTTTTTTAAGTATAAGTGTGTGTGGTTGGAATTGGAGGATGCCAATCCCCCACCACTAATCACAGATTCAGTAAACACAAATGTACGATTGACACATATATATATTACATTAAAGTAATCGAGAGCATGAGAAATGGAAGAGAGAGTCAATTAATGGAGTCAGACACACTTCATGGTAGCATGCTCACCTACTGGATAACCATGATCATACTGACCAGGTCCGTGCACAGCGTGGGCCCAGGTGAGATGGGGCGTAGACCAGGCAGGAGGCTCAAGCACCCGGCAGGAGGCTGGAGACCACGTAGGAGGTTGGAGCCCTGGGCACGAGGCTGGAGGGCCAGGCTTATTGCTAACCACGTGTTATATCTATCTGGTGGGAGGCGGGGGAGGGGGGTGCATGATTGCAGGTAACCACACGTCACAGGAAGCAGCAGTCCACAGGAATATACATCATAGGATGGGGAGGAGCTAGGGGTGTACACATGATAGGAAGGGGAGGAACTAGAGGTATACACGTGACAAGAAGGGCGGACCCTAGATTCATAATTGCAGCCTAACCTTGGCCACCCTTGTGCAGGTTTGACCTCTCTGAGGTCTCCTACAAGGAAGCAGTCAACTATTATCCTTATCAGAAGGGAGTGGGCCCTACTTGTTGTGGAATAAACAGTGGTGACTGCTTGCTCTAGATGGCTGATAGCTCTTTGGGAGAATGACCCCTGATCTCCTCCTGATGACCTCCAAGTGTATAATCATTCATGAGCAGCTAAGTTTGACATATATTTGTGGGAGACAGCTTGGGAGAAATCCTTCTGTTTCCCACAAGTGTGTCTGAAATTATCCAAATGAGTTGCTGTGGAGTGGATTCGAACGCAGTGACTAGAAGACTGAATAGAACTTCCTCATGATTCCAAGGCTGTCAATCTGAATGTAAAGGAACCACCATCTCGGTCTCCTGTGGTGGAGTTTGGGTTCAAAGTGCCAACGTTTTGGTGAAAAGTCAAGCACTTACCTCAGTGTCACTAGAAGTCCTCACACGTTGTAACAGTGGAGGATGTAATCACGACTTGAACAATTTGCAATGGGTACATCTGCTGCCAAGAGCCTTTTTAAAGTATTACAAAGCAAAATTGTCACTAAGGATTAATGTGTGCCATGCTATTTTCAATGGTCTCATATGAATGTGAAAGTTGAAATGGATTAGGAAAACCATGGAGTAATTGATATTGGTGAAGAACATTGAAAGTGTCACGGACTGCCAGAAGAACAAACATACCTTGGGGAGGTACAAAGAGAATGGGAAGAAATTAAGATAGTGAGATTGTGCCTCACACATTTTGGACCGGTTATCAGGAGGGACCAGTGTTTGGAACAGGACATCATGATTGGTGAAGTTGTTGGACATTGAACGTGAGAAGCAGTTCTGACAAGATGGATTGACACCATGGCTGCAACCATGCATTTAAACATAGCACCAATTGTGAGGATTGTGCAGGACCAGACAATGTTTTATGCTGTTGCACTAAGTTGGAGAAGGTACCTAACCATCACAAGAGTACATTTTATTTATTTAATTTTCCCTTTGTGTGATTTGATGTTTTAAATCTTCATTTAGTTATTTTTATTCATTTTATTGAGGGCTCTTACAGATATCCTAACATTCAGAGTTCAATCACATCAAGCAAACAGTGTTGTACAATTGTTACCACAATCAGTTTCATAGCATTTTCTTTCTTCTTGAACTCCTCGATATCAGCTAGAGTACATTTTAGTACACCCCTTGATTTGTGCTAAGACATCACCAGTTTTACTGTCATTAGTTTTGCCTGCTATTAATGTTATTTCCATTTTACCCTTAGTTTTTATTTTTAGAGAAAATAAGGAGCTTTACATCAGTGCTGTCCAACAGAACTTCCTGCTTTAATGAAAATGATCAAATACTTTCTAATATGGTCAAATACTTTCTAATATAGTGCCCACTACAGCTCTTGGACATTTGAACTGTGGCTAGTGGGACTGAGGAATTGGATTTTAAATTTTAGGTAATTTTAGTTAATTTACATTTAAATCTTATAACCACCTGGGATTAACTCGTTGTCTTGGGATTGATTATGATTCACAGTTACATGCTATGGGAATAGCCTGATTTTTCTCCAGGAGAGTGACTGGTAGGGTCAGTAGGCTCACCTTGAGGTTGGCAGTCCAGTGCTTTACCCATTGAGCCTCCAGAGTTCTTCACTTGACACTATTACCTACCCAATTGGTCAATGCAACATCCAATGTATGAAGACATTTTCATATTATTTAATTTACATTTACACAATCAAACTTCTTAGCTTCAACTATCATATTAAGAACACTGGCAAGTCATTAGGAATTTTCTTCATAACATAGATTTGTGCTCCAAAACTAACATTATGTCTTCATCTAGGATAACTGCTGTGTTAGTCTGGGTGCTTTAGAGAAACAAATTCACAGAAACTCATGTATAACAGAGAGTTTTATATAAAGGGTAAGTGCATATCAAGAAAACATCCCAACCCAGTGCTGCCCAAGCCCACAAGTCCAACATTAACCCATATGTCCAACACCAATCCACAACGTCCTCCTCCATTTCACCAAACAGATGCAATGATGCCGACTGCTGGAGGAAAGCTGAGTCAGTGAACATGTAAACATCTTAGCTCTGACAGGGCTCTCCACGCAGCTTCTCCAGCACCTAGGACTGTATTGGGGTAGGTCCATCATGTGGCTTCTCCTCAGGGATGTCTTGCAGGAAGTGAGCCTTGCCAGCTAAAGCAGGGAACTGGCTAAGGCAGCTGCACCCTGATGCGACCATCACAAAGCAAGAGACCTGAGAACTAGAACCGCGAGGCTCACTGAGCCATTTATCCCTTTGCCCTTCAATTAACCCCACATGTGTTTATCGGCCAGGTTGGCACAATAAACGAACTATACCAACTGTCAACAATGGTTCCCTGACACAGTCTAAAGAGAGAGACTTCCTGTAGTCTGAATGAATAGAGATAAATTAAGTGTGCATTTCTTAACGGATAAGCAAAAGTTCTTTAAATTGCTAAGGTTAAAATAAGGAATATCAATACTAACATTATGTTCTAGAAGTAATATGCAATTTAGGTAAAATGTTAATAAATAAATATTTTGAGTTATAATTTGTCAATTTTTCCATTATAATTTTCCTTATTCTCAAGTATGATTTAATGTAAACTTAATTCTTAACAAGAATGGTGCTCGAGCTTGCATGCACTGAGAAAACCTAGCAACCAATATGGAACAATGAAAAAATGCATGTTTTTTATACCTACTTAAAAAAATTAAGAGAAACAATTCATATATGTAGTTTTGTCTTACCATGAGCAAAGAAAAAAAGTTCAATAAAGATTTTAAATGGATAAATTTTTGGTTAAATAAAATGAAATATCATCCTAAATGTCTGTTTCCTTAGGAAATGACCCTCCAGCATAATTTTACAGTAATAATAAGAGACTAACTTCTTAAGGGTGGGCATAGCAAGAGAAAGACCCTTCACAGTATTTGGTGAATTATCAAATAGCAAGAAGAGACTCAAAAGTGATATATTTCAGCTTATGGTTTTTCTCCATATTCCCTTCCTATTTTCACTTTGTGATCTAATTAACGGTAACACTGATTAAGCATTGAAAACAGTGCTCCAGACACTGTGTTAAGTGCTAATTTTATAGACGTTATCTCACTGTACGCTTATAACAATGTTGCTATATAAGAACTATTATTACCTGAATTGCACCACGTTGTAAACTGCAGCTCACAGTGATTAACTTGCAGAGCTTCATACTGCCAGCAAATTGCAGAACTGAGATTTGCCTGCGGTTCTGTTGAATTCTTCGGCACCATTCCGTCTCTGAAAATATTTCCAATATCTAACAGTACATACCAGGAACAACAAGGGAGACCTGGGAAACCTGTGATTAAAAGCAAGGGAATTGCCAATGTCTAGGCATAGCTCTATGAAAGCATAATTTATGGCAACACCAAGTATGAAGATTTTGTGTCTATACACCGATATTTACAATTTCAAGTGTTTCCTTTATCGAGACTTCAAAATTCCTTTTGATGAAGAAAAACCACTTAATTTAAGAGAAAAAAATTTAATATAAAACACTGGATAGACTTTTGAGTTGTGGACATGGCTAAGTTGAATTTATTTTATGTATATATAAAAGTTCCCTAATCAAAGATACTAAATCTTCAGGAATTTCACACCATCAGATGATCACTACTGAGATTGTACCGGCCTTTCTACTGGTCACTAGTCTCAGGGAACCCTTTGCTGGGAGGTTATTCAGGAAGAGAAGTACAGGTATGCCCTGTGTTAGTGCACTTTCAACCAGTATGTGTTGCGGAGAATGTATTTGTTTTACAAATGGAAAGTTTGTGGTAACCCTGCATTGAGCAAATCTGTCATTACTACTCCCCCCCCTCCCCGCGAATAAAACAAAACTAAAGTAACACATCCGCTCACTTTGTGTCACATATTTTGCTTTTTCGCACAATATTTAAAGAATTTTGTAATATCACACACTTAATAAAATAAAACAGAAAGATAGCTTTCATGTGCAATAAGAAACAAACAAGTTCATATTACTCACTTTATTGCAATATCTGGTTTATTGTGGTTGTCTGGAACAGAACATGCAATGTCGCTAAGGTATGCCTGTATATCATTCCTATGGCATTGAAACGTTTTTCTTAGTGATCTTTGGTGTGGTGGTTACTCCTTGGGCTTCACACCACAAGGTCAGCAATTCAAAACCACCATGCATTCTGTGGGAGAAAGACGAGGCTTTCTGCTATCATAAGAGTAGACTCTTCCAAGAGTAGAACTTCTAAAAGGTACAGTCTTGGAAACTCACAGGGGCATTTCTGCTCTATCCTACAGGAACGTTGTAAGAATTGACTACAGCAGTGAGTTTTATTTTGTTTTTTTTTTTAGTAAATGAATAAACTAAGTAGATGGATGAGTCTCTCAAATTGCCTATAACCTTCTTTAATTTAGCTGAATATTTTCAGAAATAAAAAATAAACAAATTTGCATATTCATTAGGAGCCCTGGTGGTGCAATAGTTAAACACTTGATTATTAAACCAAACATCAGTGGTTTGAATCCACCAGCCATCTCCAAGATAACAGACATAGACATCTGCTCCCCTATAGATTACTGCTTAAAAATCCCCGTGGCGGATGTGCTTTATACAATTGATGTATGTATATGTGTGGATTGTGATAAGAGTTGTATGAGCCCCTAATAAAATGTAAAAAAAGGGGGGGAAAATCCCCGTGGATCAGTTCTAATCTATTTTATATGGTTGGTGTGGGTTGGAATTGGTACGATGGCAAAAAACAACAATAACAGCAAACAAAACCATCTGATTTGTCATAGCCAATTAAACTAGGGAATTTCAGATGTATGAAATATGCCAGAAAACAATATTTTAGGGTCATTTCTATAAGAGTGTCTCGTTTTTATTTCTTTGCTAAGTAAACAGTGCATTCTATAAAAACGGAATGAGTGCTAAGCATCAGATAAGGCATTCATAGAAACTTCAGCTTTAAGTCGATCTTGAATTGCACAGTGTGACTGCAACTGTTGGAAGCAGAGTCGTTTGAACAAGTAAGAAGGTTTGTGTTTTATCTGGAAGAAATTTGCCATCTAAATATCCAGGAACAAACTGAAGAAAAACTCCAAGTCATTGGAGTTGACTAACTCTCTACCCTAGCTTGTGTGACTCACACCAAAGTGAAGCAACAACTCAACTGCAATTGTTTTAAGAATAGAAAATTGGACAAAGGCTATCCTGAGCTGGACCCTTGATAAAAGAAAAGGAACAGAACAAATAACATACCCCCCCCTCCCTCCGTTGTCTCCTGGTGAACCAGTGAATCATTCCAAATTGTAGGTGATCAGATAGAGAGGGTTTGGAACTTTCAAGGTTGAAACAGAGCCAAGAAAGTTATTTTCTCCCTTTTCTTTCGGTCTCCTTCCTGACTCATATATGGAAGGTGATGTTTTAGGGAGGGACGGTCAGAAAGTAGAAGGTAACTACCTTTTGGGGGGCTCTTTCTCTGATAGATGGGAATTTGAAGTCAGACCACCCTGCAGCAGGAAATAGGGCCTGTGGAGTTTCCCTGAGCAGCATCTCAGTGGGCAGCCCTGCAAAGGTCCTGTGACGTCAAAACTGCAGCATCTACAGGCAGCTGAGAGCCAAGTGTCTCTCCGGAGCTTGAAAGCGAAAAAGGTGAATTGTAACAACCAACCACAAACAAGTTTAACGAGCGAGGACGGGCTCTTCTTGATCTTTTAGTTTAACCTAAGGGCGTTTTCATATGACAGTTGACGGATGAATGTTTAAAATGACCCTTTCATTTTGAAAACGGGAGGGAAGTTGCTTATCTTTCATTTGGACAGCTCATTGCAGTAGCTCTCCTGGGCGAGGACCTATGTGCTGGTCGCCTGTCTGCTGGTGGGTAAGTATGTGCGTGCTCTGCTGCAGTGATCTCAAGTCTCGTACGCGAGCCCCTCAAAAGATTAATGGGATTTTCTCTCCTCCTAGCACCCTCGGTAATCTCTAGTACACTTCCATGCACAAATTGTTCGCTTCTTCCCGTTTCGTGCCTTATTTAGTCATTTTCCTACAGGATTTCAACCTATGCTATCTCTCTCGCCTGGGGATTTGGAATTCTATTTTTTAACTCCTCAACACCCATGGCCCTACTCCTGAATGAAAGGTGCGATTCCTACTTAGCTTTCCACTTTGGGTTATAAATCCTTGACTCTATAAGATTAAATTAGGTGCCACTCTTTATCTAGGCATACTGTCACCAGAGTCCACATCATTCCGTTTTGTATCTTCTCATTCTTGGCATATTATCTCCTGTCTGGTCACAAGTTTCTTGGTGCAGGGTCGTCCTTCTTCAGCAAGTTTTTCTCTAGCACAAATGTACTCCTTTGTAATCTGGCTTCTTGCACTCAGCATTAACTATTTTGAGGTTCATTCATGATGTCACATGTTTCCGTCATCTGTTCCCTTCTTTGCTAATAATCTATTTTATGACTATACCACAATATGCTTATCTGTTCACATGGTGATGAACATGCGGGATTCATTTCAGTTTTCAGTTATTAAAAATAAAGTTGTTGTATACAAGGTTAAAAGAAAGATAACTCAGGCAGTTGAGTCTCCGACACTCTTCAAAGACTGAGACCGCTTGAGCAGCTGACAGACCCTACCCACCTTGGACCCCTCTGCTGAGGACGAATCCTTGGACAAGCCTTCTTTCTGAAACAACTCCTAAAAGGTTTCAGCCTGAAATGTTTCAGCCTAAAACACTGAAGCTTTGGATTTTAATTGTTGAACTCACGTGACCCTACCCTGACTATCTAGGTCTTATCCTGAAATGAGTTTATGCATGCCGAACATGAGCACTTAGCTCTTTATTTTAGAAACAAAATCTCCTAAGACAGGAGCACCTTGATTTTACCAAAATTTCTTCCCAATTACAAATTACAAATACAGAAACCTCTGAGAACTGGGAATGTATAACCCAAGAAGGCAGAGTTTTAGAGTCCTCTACCTGCAACGTTAAATATGTCCGATGTGATGACACGGTGCTACCAAATTTATTTGGGTGTCCATTTGCCCCGATAGGTAAGGGCACAGAGCTGCCCCTCTTGTTCCTTTCTGCTTGGTTCTCTCTCGGAAAGAATGTCTCTCTGAAGTGAAAGCAAAACAATAGCAAACGCAAACAAACAGTGCTCACGGGGTGGAGTCTGACACATGGCGACTATGAACACAGTAGGACTGCTCTGTGGATGTAAAAGGTAGCAAATCCTCACCAGGTGCAGCATCTTTCTCTACTGGAGGGGCTGGAAAGTGTGAACTTTTGCCATTTGGGTTAGCCAGTGAGTGCTTAACCGCTGCGTCACCACGCCTCCTACAGAGCATTAAATTGGGACACCCAGGTGACCATCTTGATGCCCTCTCACCGTCTCACATGACCCTTGTAAGAGTTTTCCCTGTACTACCTGTTTTGACTTCTCTCCTCTTTCTGACTAGCTAAATTTTAATGATAGACAGCATTTCCTATATATGCTATATATATAATTTAATATATATGCTATGCTATATAATTTCTGCTAAATATGCACATGCTTCACACTCGGCTTGATACTCTAGTGGAGAGGGAAGAACATGTTTTAATGTTCTCGAGAGCCTTCCAGGGGGTCTATGGCTCTGCAACATGAATCCAAAGGTAAGCTTTCCTAAGGAATAGAAATAATACATGTATGTGATTTCTTTGATATGTATCACTGACATGACAGATGGAACATGGCATCCTGAAGTACTTATGGAATAAAATGAGGAAAGCAAGTTTTCCTTTTAGGTTTTCGGTTTATTAACTTGAACCGAAAATGATGGAAAATGTTCAAGAAACATCTTACGGCACATCTTCTCTGTTAAAGGACCACTTGGGAAGAATGCCAACAAGCAGAAGAAGATCCTGTTGTGCAGAGAGCTCGTGAAAGATGCGCACCGGTGCCAGCATGACAATGGCAGGCCTGCTAATAGCTGCTGGACTCAGAGTAAAAGCTTAAAAGGAAATGTTCCATCCTGAACACTGCATCTAGCTCTCTTTGTTGATTTTGAACAATTTGCTAACAAGGCATTCAAGTGTACTATTAACCATATTGCCTCATTTTTCTTATAATCACCTCTAAGCTTCAGAGCAATCAAAGATGAGGAAAAACATCCCTACTTCTGCTGAAGAGTTTTTTGTAATACCATGAAGGTAGGGGGAAGGTGTGGGGAGAAATGGGAGAAACTGGGAACCAACTACAATGACCGATGTAGAATTCCACACCTCCTCTCAGGGGGACAAGCATCAGTAGTGTAGGCAAAGGGAGACAGTGGCAGGTATAAGATATTAAAATAATAAGAATTTATAATTTGTCAGGGATCCATGAGGGTGGGAAGGCTGGGGAGGGAGGGAGGGGGAAAAGAGGAGCTGATACCAAAGACAGATACCAAAACAGAAAGAAACTATTTTGAAAATGATGATGGCAACATACGTACAAATATGCTTGATACAATTGATGTATGCATTTTTATACGAGCTGAAAGAGCCCCCAATAAAATGATTTATTAAAATTTAAAATGTAAGTATATCTATATATTAAAGGTATTTAATTGAATGATTGATACTTTTGAGAACCAAATATATTTAAAGAGAACCACAAAAGAGAGGAATAAAAACTAAAGTTTGGCAATAAAATAGTTTGATATATTTATGGAAAAGAAGTTTATAATTTCTTAAGTATTTGTAAAATTTTCATTTTAAAATAAAACCTTATTTCAAAATGGACTTTCAAAAAGATAAGTTTCAGAAGAGTTAGAAGTATTCTGCTTGCATCTGTTTGTGGTTGCAGATGACTAACTAGATTAAACAACAAAAAATTATTATAGAAGAGGAGGGAGCGGGAAGTTGATGCCAGGGGCTTAGATGGAGAGCAAACGTTTTGAGAATGATGAAGGCAATGAATGTGCAAATATGTTTTACACAATTGATATATTTATGGATTGTGATAAGAGTTGGAGGAGCCCCTAATAAGATGATTAAAAAAATTACTATAGATAAAAATTTAAGTGTTATAATTCAATAGAGCTAAGAATTATTTATTAAATTTAAGTCATTACAAAGTTCTCCATTACTGTCCACATATGCTTATCTCTTTATATCATTTAATAACTATTTTTCAATTAACCCTGCCTAACACATAATGCTTCCTGATTATTAAACTCAGGTTTTAGTTATGATGTTAAATTTAAATAAAAATATTTAAATTGAAAAAATAGAAGAATGTTTCTGTAGCTCCTTCAAGTTGATCTTTTTTGGCTTTACTATTACCTTCATGAATGTCTGCTGACAAGCATTCTCACTTATCAAATCCTCCCGGAAGAGCCTCAGGAAAAGACTTGTGAATCTCCTTGTAAAAAGGTCACAGTGTTGAAACCGTATGGTGTGCTGTTCTACTCTGCTATAATGTTGGGGCTTCCACGAATAAGAATTGACTCAATGAGAACTGTCTTTTAAAAAAATCATTTTGGCGCTTCCCGCC
Source organism: Tenrec ecaudatus (assembly GCF_050624435.1). NCBI lineage: Eukaryota > Metazoa > Chordata > Mammalia > Afrosoricida > Tenrecidae > Tenrec > Tenrec ecaudatus. The sequence continues at coordinate 10,891,001 of NC_134532.1, read as the reverse complement.
GGCTGCCGCTGTGGGACCGCGGTCATGGCGGACGTGCTGGAGGTGCCGAGCGCGCGCGTGAACGCCAGCATGTTAGCTCAGTTCATCGACCAGCCCGTCTGCTTCGTAGGGAAGCTGGAAAGGATCCATCCCACTGGAAAAATGTTTATTCCTGCAGATGGAGAAGGAAAAAATGGAACCATTGAGTTATTGGAGCCTCTTGATGAAGAAATTTCTGGAATTGTGGAAGTTGTTGGAAGAGTAACAGCCAAGGCAACTATAATGTGTGCATCCTATGTCCAATTTAAAGAAGATAGCCATCCTTTTGATCTTGGACTCTACAATGAAGCTATAAAAATTACCCATGAGTTCCCTCAGTTTTTTCCTTTGGGGATTGTAAAGTATGATTGAGTTTGACGGACGGACTCTTAGGACTGAATTTGATGGTGGAGAACTATTGTTGGAAGAAGAGACCCCTGTGGTTTCTATAGGTAATTTGCTCCGTTTTCACTTCCATTTCCTTAACCAGATCTTTCACTGACAGTTCTTGCTAGAACGGGTATGCCAACCTTTTTTCACATAACGGTGTGCAGTCTTCATATAAAAAAGATCTACTGCTCATGTCCTTTGTATAATAAAATTAGGTGTAAAGGCAAAAAATAAAAAATAAATAAATAAATCGTTTTATCGGGGGCTCATACAGCTCTTATCACAATCCATACATATATCAATTGTGTCAAGCACATTTGTACATTCGTGGCCTTCATCATTCTCAAAATATCTGCTCTCCACTTAAGCCCTTGGTATCAGTTCCTCATTTTCCCCTCTCTCTCCCCATTCCCCATTCCCCACTCCCTCATGAACCCTTGAAAATTTATAAATTATTATTATTTTGGCATGTCTTACAACGTACATCGTCTCCCTTCACCCACTGTTCTGTTGTCTGTCCCCCAGAGAGGAGGTTGTAGATCCTTATAATCGGTTTCCCCTTTCTACTCCACCTTCCCTCCACCATCCAGTATTGATAAGTCTTTATTTAAAAAATGGGACAGATCCACTTTGCCCAGAACTAATGTGTTTAGGAGAATATGTTGTAATTTGATATTGTATGGCTGTCCCATGTAGAGTTTTTAGAAAACAGTTTTGGATAAAGAGATATTTTCTCCATTCTTCCTACTCACCTCCCACCTAAGGAAGAGGACCTGCTTCTGTATATCAGAGAAGAGGCATACATTCCATTTATTTCATCAAGGGTGAGAGGACTTTTAGTTAAAAATGTGTGCTCGTTCAGAAATCATCATCTCTGCTTTTCTTATCTTTTGTGTAGTTGGGTGAAAGAATGCACTGACAAAATTAGTTCTTTCTCCTTAAAGTCCTATATGTGGGTCAGATCCAACCAAGATACAGAGTTAACAGGGTCCCATTGATGTATGGGAAAAGTTCATGCAGAGCCAAAGTACCAATATCTTTGTGAGAAATCTGCTCTTAGGTATATTGGCTACTGACTCCACTGTTTCTCAAGAGGTAGTTGGTTTTCCATTGGCAGTGTTTCCAAATGTACACAGAGCCTAGGAAACTTATAGTGAGAACAGCGAGGGAGAAATAATGGACAGGTTTTAGATTTTTTTAACATAATACCACCAAATACCACCAAGGTCTGCTTTCAATTTGTAACAAACTTTTAGAGACTGGAGAGTGAATTAACATAGAACAACTAGCATGGGGGAATCCAAATGGCTCATGGAGAAGTCACTGTTATGGTGGATAAGCAAATGCTGGACTGTACTTGTAATAACCAGAGAGAAACCCATTGTAGGATTAAAGAAAATTATCTGGTATTCACTTCTAAAATATCCAGTCAATTTTGACTCATAACAATCATAGCGAACTTATAGCAACCCTATTTATTAAACACTGAATGCACATACTCATTTACTCAAGAATTCCAGTCTGAGAAGTTTATCTTTTATGTATATAGGCAAAGTGGTTATGCATTAATGTACAACGATTAGAGCCTGGCTTGTATAATTAGAAATTATTTAAATAATGTTCCTAGGCAACTAGCTAGAAAATGGACCAATAATTTATGGTGTGTTCATACAATATAATGTCAAAAGCACATTGAAAAGAAGGATATTTATGTGAGTGTATTGATTGTGCACATTATAAAATTATAAAAGCCATTATATAGAATACATCTGATTTTACCTATGTCAAACAAAAATATATGTTTGCTTGTATATTCATAATATTTCAGGAAATGTACAATACTACAAATACTAGTTATATTTGGTGAGAAATAAGGTCATGGTGTATGCAATTTTTAAAAAATTATGTTTATGACATGGCTTATTCTCCACATTTGAACATATGTTAGGCCATGATACTATTTAAAACATCAAAATAATGTAAAGCTCCTTCTCAGAGAACACTATAAAATTAGAAATAAATAGCAGGAAAAATTTTAAATGGAAACTTAATAACATCCTATTTAGAAACAAAAAAAACCTTCCTAGAATTAAACAAGAATGGAAACACAAACAAGTGGCCATCTAGCTCAGAAGCAAAAAAGCCCACATGGAAGAAGCACACCGGCCAGTGCGATCACGAGGTGCCCAAGGGACCAGGTATAAAGGCATCATGCAATAAAAAAAGAAAGATATATGTGTGTATATGTATATATATGTGTGTGTCTATATATGTATATGTATATATATACCATATTGAATGAAGGGGGAAGTGCAGAGTGGAGACCCAAGGCCCAAGTGTTGGCCAATGGAGATCCCCTCACAGAGGGGTTCAGGAGAAGAGATGGGTCAATGAGGGTGCGAGGTAGTACCAATGAAGAACACAGCTTTCCCCGGGGTCCTGGATGCTTCCTCCCCCCAACTACCATGATCCTAATTCTACCTTGCAGGGCTGGATAGGGCAGAGGTTGTACACTGGTGCATATGGGGGCTGGAGGCACAGGGAATCCAGGGTGGATGATACCTTCAGGACCAGGGGTGTGAGGGGTGATGCTGGGAGAGCGGAGGGTGAGTGGGTTGGAAAGGGGGAACTGATTACAGGGATCCACATGTGACCTCTTCCCTGGGAGAGGGACGGCAGAGAAGGGGGGGAGGGAGACTCCGGATAGGGCAAGATATGACAAAATAACGATGTATAAATTACCAAGGGCACATTGGGAGGGGGGAACGGGGAGGGAGGGGAAAAAAAAAGAGGACCTGATGCAAAGGGCTTAAGTGGAGAGCGAATGCTTTGAGAATGATTGGGGCAGGGAATGTATGGATGTGCTTTATACAACTGATGTATGTATATGTATAGATTGTGTTAAGAGTTGTGTGAGTCCCTAATAAAATGTAAAAAAAGAAAAAAAAAAGAATGACGAGGACAACAAATGTATAAGGGTGCTTTGCTCAATTGATGTATGTATGGATTGTGATAAGAGTTGTATGAGCCCCAATAAAAATATTTATTAATTAAAAAAAGAAAAAGAAAAAAGAGATAAAATATTTCATAACCTTTCCCATCATGTCCTTGAGGATTTATTCAAGAGGGTGGAAGAAAGGGTGGATGATAATGTCATGTGATAAATGCCCAGCAGATTGGACAATGGTTCTACAAAATGGAGGGAGAACAGAAAAGGAGGATTGAGGGGTGCAGCCTCTAGCTGAGCACCATAAAGCCGTGGCTGTATTCTTTCTGCAGGAATGAAGACTGGCATGAAATAGAAAGAAGAAATGTCAAAATCTGCATTTGAAACAGAATTGAGGAGAATGACTAATTAGCTGTCTTATTCAGAAATTCTATTTTATATGATTTACTTTAAATAAGAGGGACAGCAGAGAAGGGGGGAAGGGAGACTCCGGATAGGGCAAGATATGACAAAACAACGATGTATAAATTACCAAGGGCATATGAGGGAGGGGGGAAGGGGGAGGGAGGAGGGGAAAAAAAAGAGGACCTGATGCAAGGGGCTTAAGTGGAGAGCAAATGCCTTGAGAATGATTGGGGCAGGGAATGTATGGATGTGCTTTATACAATTGATGTATGTATATGTATGGATTGTGGTAAGAGTTGTATGAGTCCCTAATAAAATGTAAAAGAAGAAAAGAGAAAAAAATGATTAGGGCAAAGACTGTACAGATGTGCTTTATACAATTGATGTATGTATATATATGAACTGTGGAAAGAATTGTATGAGCCCCAATAAATTGTTAAAATTAATTAAAAAAATATGTATTGTACATTGCATTTCTTTAATGGAACATTAACTTCTCATTAATTGGAATGTTTCTGTATTTAAATATATGTTTAACTCCATTCAAATTACTTTGAAGATGAGTTTCAAAAATAACAAATTAATGACTTGGTATTTGGGCATCCTAAATATCTTACAAGGTAAATATATGGTACCAGGATTAAAAACAAAAACTTCCAGTAAAAAAAAAAAATGGAAACACATCCTAAAATCATGGGGACACAGCGAGTGCAATGCTCAGAGATCAATTTATAGCAATAAATAAACAAAAGTTTTAAAAAATAAATTAAATGGACAAAGTACTGTCAAATTCAACACAAAGGAAAAGAAAGAGAAGATATAAATAATTTAAATGTGAAATGAAATGGTTAATGGCAGAAGTGAAATTAAAAGAATAATAACAATGCTATGAAGAATTTCACTCCAATAAATTTGAAAACTTAGGATATATGGATACATTTCTAGAAATGCATAACCTTTCTATGCTAGCACATCCTGGGGTCTAACATTTGAAATACACCACCAACAAAAAATTCCTCAACAACCAAAAAATCCTGACCTAGAATATGGACCAATAATTTATGGTGTATTCATACAATAGAATGTCAAATATATATTGGGGGAAATGTATTTATATGATTACATTGATTGTGCGCATTAGTAAATTAAAAAAATATATATATATGTATAATCCTTATACAATATTACTTGGTTAGAGAATTCTGAGATAGTTACGGTTTATTGTGCCAACCTGTCCCAGAAATGCATGTGGGAGTAACTGAAGGGAGGAGAGTTAAATGGCTCAGTGAGTCTCGCCTTTCTAGTTCTCGGGTCTCTTGCTTTCTGATGGTCAGACCAGAGTGCAGCTGCCTTAGCAGTTCCCTGCTTTAGCTGACAAGGCTCACTTCCTGCAAGACATCTCTGAGGAGAAGCCACATGGACTTACCCTGATGCAGCCCTGGGTGCTGGAGCAGCCCTGTGGAGACCCCTGCCAGCGCTGAGATGCTTACATGCTCACTGATTCGGTTTTCCTCCTGCAGTCAGCATCATTGCGTGTGTTTTGTGAGATGGAGGAGGACTTTGTAGATTGGTGCTGGACATGTGGGCTAATGCTGGATTTATGGGCTTGGGCAGCATTGGGTTGGGATGCTTTCTTAATGTACACCTACCCTTTATATAAAACTCTTTCTTCTACATATGAGTTTCTGTGGATTTGTTTCCCTAGTTTCCCTAGATTAACACAAATTCTTTCAAATATTCAGACATGAGCTGATAGAAATTCTTTTTAACTCTTCTAGAACATAGAAAAGGATGGAGAACTCTCAAAGTCATTTGATGAAGCATGCATAACCCCGATCCCAAAGCCAGGCAAAGATGCCACTAAAATAAAAATCTGAAGAGTAATATCCCACATGAGCATAGAGGTGAAAATCCTCAATAAAATCCTAGTCAGTCAAATCCAATGCCATAGCATAATAATAATATAGCTTTATTATTATACAGCTTATACAGCATGGCCAATACTTATACAGCATGGCCCAAAGGAATTCATTCTAAGGAGACTAAACTCTTTCAACATTAACAAGTAATATGTGTCATTATGTAAATAAAACAACGGGATGTGATCATTTCCAACAATGCAGAAAATGAAGAGCACACTCAGCATATCTTAAACTTGAACTCGGGGAAAAAATTCAAGCCTTAGAGATTCTATGAGAAAAAGGTTGAGTGATGTGGAGAGCATCAAAAGAGAACAGAGTCTCTGTACCAAAAAGAACTCGTCCAATTCCCAGCTTTTCAGGCCGCAAGAGCATATGAGCAAGAACCAGTGCTATTCGCCTGGGCTCTTAAAGGCTTGAAGGTGAACAAGAGGCCATCCAGCTCAGAAGCATCAAAGCCCACATGGAAGAAGCACACCAGCCTGTGCGACCACAAGGTGTCAAAGGGATCAGTATAAGGCATCATCATCAGAAAGAAAAAATCTTACCATAGTGAATGAAAGGGGAAGTGCAGAGTGGAGACCCAAAGCCCATTTGTCAGCCACTGGAGATCCCCTTGCAGAGGGGTCTAGGGGAGGAGATGAGTCAGTCAGGGTGCGATGAAGCACGATGAAGAATACAGCTTTCCTCTAGTTCCTAAATGCTTCCTCCCGCCACCCCCAACTCCCGCCCACTATCATGATCTGAATTCTACCTTGAAAATCTGGATAGAGCAGAGGATGTACACTGATGCAGATAGGAGCTGGAGGCACGGGGAATCCAGGGTAGATGATACCTTCAGGACCAGGGTTGTGAGTGGTGATACTGGAAGGGTAGAGGGAGAGTGGGTTGGAAAGAGGGAACCGATTCCAAGGATCTACATGTGATCTCCTCCCTGGGGGATGGACAACAGTAAAGTGGGTGAAGGGAGATGTCAGACAAGGCAAGATATGACAAAATAATAATTTATAAATTATCAAGGGCTCATGAGGGAGGGGAGAGCAGGGAGGGAGGGGAAACAAAAAGAGGACCTGATGCAAAGGGCTTAAATGGAGAGCAAATGCTTTGAAAATGATGAGGGCAAAAATGTACAGATGTGCTTTACACAATTGATGTATATATGGATTGTGATAAGAGTTGTATGAGTCCCTAATAAAATCGTTTAAAAAAAAGAAAAAAGAACCAGTGCTATTGAAGGAAGGCGCCCAAGTGACACTGAAAGCATTAACCAAAAACAAGACACTAGGAAGTGATGGAATGCCAACCAAAATGTTTCAAGAAGCTGATGAAACACTGGAAGTACTTACTAGTTTATGTCCGGAATTTTAAAATTTTGCTGAAGCTCATTCAACATCTGTTGCAGTAGTACATTGACAGGAAACTGCCAGTGGTTCAGACCAGATTCAGAAGATGCGAAACAAGGGATATCCTTGCTGATGTCAAATGGGTCTCAAAGAAGTGAATACAAAGATGTTTACTTATGTTTTATTTGCTCTGCCAAGTCATTTGACTGTGTCGGTCATAACAGACTTTGGAGAGGCTTGAGAAGAATGGGAATTTCAGTATACTTCCTTGTGCTCATGTGGAATTGATACATGGGTCAAGAGGAAGTTATATTAACAGAGCAAAGGACTATTGCATGGCTTGAAATCTGGAAAGGTGTGCATCGGGGTTTTATCTCACCATACTTATTGAGTCCATATCCTGAGCAAATAAGCAGAGTAGCTGGTTTATATGAAGAAGAATGTGGCATCAGGACTGGAAGAAGGCTCATTAATCACCTGTAGATGATACAACTTACTTGCTGAGTGAGGAGGAATTGAAGCACTTGCTGGTGAAGATCAAGGATTGCAGCCCTCTTTATGGATTGCAAGCAATGTAAAGAAGACCAAAATTCTCACAACTCATCCAATGTGACAATTGGAGAAAAAAATTGAAGTTGTCAAGGACTTTGTCTTACTTGAATTCCCAATCAATACTCATGAAGGCAGCGGTCATGAGATCAAGCAACCCACTGGGCCAATCTGCTGTACAAGACCTCTTTAGAGTGTTGAAAAGCAATGCTATTATTTTGAGATTAAAGTCCGCCTGACCCTAACCAGGTAGTCTCGGTTGTCTCATATGCATGCGAAAATTGGATATTGAATAAGGAAGACTGAAGAATAGATGCATTTAAATTGTGGTGCTGGCCGGCAGAAATAGTTAAAGGAAGATGAGCTAGCATTCCCTTATTCAGGGGATTGCAGATGCTTTTGTGTAAATGACCAGATAGTAAATAGTTTAAATTGTGAAATATTAAGTTCGTTCTTGTTGTTTTTTTTCTTCCGCCCCCTTCTCCTTCTTCTTCTTCTTCTTTCGCATCCTCAGCTGCCCCAAATTTTTCTACATCCTCTTTCTCCTTGCTTTTCAACAAACTTTTAAAACAACCATAAAAAAGCTTGTTGCCCCCTGTCCTAGGTCTTTGCCATGCCAGTTATCCACACTTCTCATAAAATTTTTCGACTCCATCTTCTCTTGTCAGTGTCCTTCTCCCATTACCAAGTCCTTTTATTCCAAGCATATAAATATCTCTTCTCTCTCCTCTTCCTGCTGCTTACATTAACCTTGGTCTTCTAACCCTCCACTATTGTCAAAGATAACAGTTCTTTGACTTCAAACGTAGGTTCGTCCTGACTCATGTGTCAAGGCTCATGTAGCCTCCTGTTCTTGGAAGTCATTTTCTATATTTTTTTGTGAACTCCATATTCTCTCCTACTTCTAAAGCCTCCGCACCTCTTTCACTGTACCTCTATTATACATCTGTTATTTATTATTCATTTAGGCAGACCTTGTATCTTTTCCTTTCTGGACGGTGAACCCTCTGAACCTTGTTTTATTCATTTTTTAGAATCTGATTCACATTAGAAGTGCAGTAACTGCTTCAGTAAAAACCGAGAGCATACAAGGAAAGCATTTCCCATCACTTCATCTGTGTTACTATTTCTATTAGCACATATTTTAAAATGATGGGGAAGAGAATTATGAAAGACTAGTGCTACACAAATTAGTTGTCTCAAACAATTATGTTAAGTTTCATCTGGATCATGACAGTCATGTTCTCTCTCATTCTACATCAACTTCTACTTCTGGCTCTACTTCTAAAATCAAGGACAAATAATATAATGCTTTCTAGTCTCAGAACATGTGATTTTCAAACGGAATATGGTATTTTCACATGCTACCCAGCATAATGTACGTGAAGAGAACAAAATAAGGAAGAGAATTATTTTAATTTTATTAGAATTGGGAAAATATATATGATGGTAAGTCACAGAGTATTGCTGCTGGGGTTCAAGTTCATTCATGTACAGATAAATGCCAAACAAAATGTTTTTCAATGTGTTTCTGGGATCAGTGAATGGCAGTAGATACATTGATTTGGTAACACATTTGTGTTAGATTTGTTAAGATGCCTTCAAAGACAAAAAGTTATTCAATATTCCTTGCCAATGCCATAATTTCAAGACATAATTTAACCTTTGATTTTTTTAATTCATGGTCTAGCTTTCACATATATATGGAATGACAGAAAATTCCATCACTTTAGTCAAATGCTCCTTCAAAGATCCCCTTAAAGTGGCATCTTTGCTTTCCCACACTTTAAAGAGGTTTTCTGTGGTACATTTGCTCAGTAAAATATGTTCGGTGATTTCTTGACTGCTGATTCCACAGGCACTGACTGTGAATTCAGGTTGAAGGTCATCCTTGCCCACTTCAAACTTTTCTGTGTTTATTGTGATATTTATGATAAACAGCAACATCACTGCTGTTCAACACTTTCAAAAGATCTTAGATAATAAATTTACCTAGTGAAATACATTGCTGATCTCTTAACTGCCGCTTCCTCGAATATTGATATTGATTGAGAATCCAAACAAGACAAAATCCTTCACAACCTCAATCTTTTCTCCATCGGTCATGATGTCATCTATTATCCTGTGGTGAGGATTTTTGTCCCATGTGCATTGAGTTGTAGTCCATACTGGTGGCTATAATCCTTGATTTCATCAGCAAGCACTTCCAGTTCTTCTCAGTCTCAGCAAGCAAGGCTGCGTCATCTGCTTATTGCACGTTGTTCAAAGCCTTGCTTCAATCCTGATGTCACAATCTTCTTCACATAATCCAGCTTCTCTGCATGCAGATGGAATAAATATGCTGAGAGGACACAACTCTAAGGTGTACCTTTGTTGATTTTATTTTTTTATTTTTTAAAACATTTTATTAGGGGCTCATACACTTCTTATCACAATCCATCCATACATCAATTATATAAAGCACATCCATACATTCCTTTCCCTAATCATTCTCAAAGCATTTACTCTCTACTTAAGCCCTTTGCATCGGGTCCTCTTTTTTCCCCCTCCCTCCCCGCTCCCTCCTCCCTCATGAGCCCTTGATAATTTATAGATTATTATTTTGTCATATCTTGCCCTATCCGGCATCTCCCTTCACCCCCTTCTCTGTTGTCCATCCCCCAGGGAGGAGGTCACTTGCATATCCTTGTAATCGGTTCCCCCTTTCCAACCCACTCACCCTCCACTCTCCCAGTATTGCCCCTCACACCCCTGGTCCTGAAGGTATCATCCACCCTGGATTCCCTGTGCCTCCAGCTCCCATATGCACCAGTGTACAACCTCTGCCCTATCCAGTCCTGCAAGGTTGAATCCGGATCATGGTAGTTGGCGGGGAGGAAGCATCAGGATCTGGGGGAAAGCTGTATTCTTCATCAGTGCTACATCGCAGCCTGACTGACTCATCTCCTCCCCTAGGCCTATCTGTGAGGGGATCTCCAGTGGCTGACAAATGGGCTTTGGGTCTCCACTCTGCACTTCCCCCTTCATTCACTATGGTATTTTTTTTTTTTGGATGATGCCTTACACCTGATCCCTTTGGCACCTCGTGATCGCACAGGCTGGTGTGCTTCTTCCATGTGGGCTTTGTTGCTTTTGAGCTAGATGGCCGCTTGTTCACCTTCAAGCTTTTAAGACCCCAGACACTATCCCTTTTGATACCCGGGCACCATCAGCTTTCTTCGCCACATTTGCTTATGCACCTGTTTGTCCCCAGCGATCGTATCATGGAGATGTGCAGCCAATGATATGATTTTTTTTGTTCTTTGATGCCTGATAACTGATCCCTTTGTTGATTTTAAACCATGGGGTGTCCCCTCATTTTGTTCACCCAGGTGCCTTGTGAGGCTGTACACGTTCCACGTGAGTACCATGAAGTGTTCTGCAGTTACTGTTCTTCTCAATGCTACCCAGAGTGTGTTATTATCTATGTAGTCAAGTGTCTTTGCATAATCAGTAAAACATGTGTAGTTGTGGGATTATAAAGGGACTTTTCCCCAGGCATGCCTCTCCCAAAGACATGCCAAACATTAGAGGCTATTTGCCAGCATATGGTGGGAGTTCAGATGCTTAGGGACATCTTCCCTGAAGGCAGTCAGTCCCCAGACAACTGTCTGTGCCCATCACAAAAAAAGGCCCCCTCCCTGCTGTTAAGGACAATGGGTTACTTCTCCCTAAAGGCTTATGGTCATCTGTTTGGGTCCTGTAGGTGGGGTTTACACCCCACTGATAATGGTTTCTATAGTGCGCCAGTGACATCCAAAATTAAGCTGCCTCCCTGAATCTAGGATCTGTCCATCTTGTCACATGTGTACCCCAAATACCTCCCCTTCCTAGTGCTTGGATACCTCTAGATCACTCCCTCCCATTGCTGTATTACCTATAGCACAACCCTTTCCTGTGATGTATGTCTTCACCTGTAATTAGGGGGCTTGCACATCCCCAGAGAATATAAATGCCTTGGTTAACAATAAATCTCTCTCTCTCTCTCTCTCTCTCTCTCTCTCTCTCTCTCTCTCTCTCTCTCTCTCTCTCTCTCTCTCTCTCTCTCTCCCCACCCCCATGTGGACTAACAAGTGAGGCTGAAGTGAGCATTGCTACTACGAAAGGTGTCTGACTCCATTATTTCCATCTCTCTTCTATCTATCATGCTCTCTATGACTGTACTATAACCTTTACTTAGTATTGTTGTACAATTACTCCTACTGGACCAGTGATGATGTATCCGGGGCTGGTTTTGTTAGGTCTCTCTCTCCAGGACTAGATTTTTGCCTCGGTCCTTGGCTCTGCACGAGAAAGATTTCACGCCGAAGCCGAGCTCGTGATCCAAGTGAATTTAATGAGAGTTAAAAGAAGCTTCAGGTTTTATGCGGTGCCCATAGGACTCCTTTGACCATGTGGCCTGGCAGAGACTGCCCCAGGTCACGCAAGGATCTCTCTCCTCCCAGGAAGACGACCAGACTACCAAAGCAAGAGCCTCTCCCTTCCGGTCCCTGCCTTTTCAAGGGTTCCCGGGGGAGGCGTGGTGAACGACCCCAGGTCGATCCCATTGGCTGAATTGCAGTCACCTGGCCCAGGTGGGCTGCTCCAGGTGTAACGCCCATTTGCACCCACCGGCCGGAAAATCCAGCTTTGTCCTTTGCTGGCTCTCCTGGGCATGCGTAAATGGACTTCCCAATTCCCTAGGCTAAGCTACTTAACATTTTTCCCTCACATGTAGTGGTTAAGTATTGAGCTAAAATTCATAAGGTCAGCAGTTCAAAACCAGCAGTTCCTCTACAGCAGAAAAAGGGCAGCTTCTACTCCCTTCCATAGTTACAGTCTTGGAGACTCAAAAGAGAAGTTCTGCTCAGTCTTACAGGGTCACTGTGAGTTGCCATTGACTTGATGGCAGCAAATGGCTTTTGAAAAATGTAATCAACTTGTTGGTATTCTCTACTTTCAGCCACAATCCAATTGACGTCATCAATGGTATCCCTTGTTCCAACTCTCTGGCAAATCTTCATGGCAGCCCCACACCGAAACCTGGTAGGAAAAGATCTCTCTCTGAAGCTTAAGAGGCTGCGACCCCACACTTTGAGACTGTGACTTAACCCTTTGAAGCCGAAAAGGTCCTGCTTTCCTCCAATCTGCTCATCAAACCCGCTGCTATCAAGTAGGTTCTGACTCATAGTTATCCTGGATAAGATGTCCCAAGCTGAAAATCCTTATGGTCCCAGATAACTTCAACTTCCTCTCTCAAAAGGGCTGGTGATTTTGAACTGTCAATCTTGTGGCTAGTTAAGCTCAATGTTTTCCTGCAGAGCTACTTCTTCAGACAGATGTGCTGATCTCCGCGTTGCTCCAGGACTGTTCCCTTTCTTTTCTCAGAGGACAATAGATAAAGCTCCAAGTAATAAACAGGATTTGTTAGATCTCTCTGGAGATAGAGTTGTACCTCAGTCCTTGGCTCCGTGAGAGAAAGAATTCACGCTGAAGCCTGGTTCGTGATCCAAGTGAGTTTAATGAGAGTTAGAAGAAGTTTCAGGTTTTACAGGGCACCCATAGGACTCCTCCTGACCACGCAGCCTGGCAGAGACTGCTCAGCATCACACAAAGATCTCTCTCCCTCCTTCTGGGCTCCTACCTTTTCAAGGATTCCACAGGGAGGCGTGGTGGACGACCCCAGATTGACCCCATTGGCTGAATCGAATTCACCTGGCCCAGTTGGGCCAATCCAGGTTTAGCGCCCACCCATGCCCCCAGGCAAGAAACCTGAGCCTCTAAGCAATGTGCAGTGCACTGCACTTTGTTTCTGCACTTGGCTTTCTGGCCATGTGTTAATGGAGATCCCCATCCCTGTGCTTATGTGCCTAACAGATTCTCTCCTTTTTTTGATTTCTCGGTCACCTTCAGTATAGTTGATGGGTTTTCTGCTGTGATCGTTGGTTCCATGACTCCCAAGCTTAACCTCTTTAATAAAAGTTTTTAGGACCATTTCCTTCGTGAACATTCTAAGATATGCATCCTCAATTTGTACAACAGAATTTTCAACTTTAAGTGAATTCTGTTTGTATTTTGCAAAGTTCATTTTTAAGTACATCTTTTTCTTCTTGCATTTTACTCGAAGCAGCATGCAGAAAACACGCTTCTCCTTTAAGATTGTACTTAGAAATCTCATCAGTCAGATAACCAAGTTGCAAATTATACCTTTCATGAAACATTTGGACATAATTCAGGCAAATTCTTTGCAAAAGGAAATATTACTCTTCCTCCATTATCTAATCCCCTGTTGCTCAAACACACTTATTGCTCACATTTAGAATAAAATTCTGTTTGTATTGTAATTGATAAATGATAGAAATTTTCTCTCTGACTCACCTCACATCCTTCTGAGGCCTCACCAGAATTCCCTTTGAAGCCCATAATTCTTCAAGTCTTTTCAAATTACTAAAGGTACCTTTGACTACAAGGTATTTAAATTTTCTTTCTGATTCTACCAATTACCCAACGACAAAGCTACTTTCTCATTTTAAATATCTTGGAGAAGCACCCAGTCTTAAACACCAAGTTCTTGATTGATTACATAGTACTACTATAACTGAAATATCACAAGTAGATGGATTTCATAAAAACAAATTTGTTTTCTCACAGTTGGGAAGGCTGGAAGTTTGAATTCAGGGTGTCAACAGCTAAGGCCATGCTTTCTATGTTAACTTGGGAGCAAGGTCCTTGTCTCTTCTGAGTCTCTCTTCCTGGGAGATCTTGTGGCTTGGCATGCATCTTCCAGGCCTCCAATTCTTTTCTTTCTTTGTTTAATCTTTTGTATCTCAAGATACAGCCTCATGAATTTAATAAAGACTACTATTCCCAATGGAATCATAACTCAGACATAGAAATTTGCATATACAACACATACTTGGGGAGACATAATTCAAACCAGAACAATAGAGTTTTTAGTAGGCCCTAACAAAACAAACCCTAACAAAAGACTCCAGGGAACCATTGTACTTAGAGGCATATGCTTTTAGTACAGGGAATTTGGTTGCATAATGGTATCCCCCAAATTATGACAAAAGGGTATTCTAATGAAGCCAAAACAAAGAATAATCTGTCCTTTAAACATGTCCTGGAATTGATTCGGATGAAAATATACTATAGCTATTTTGTCTAAGTAACCTTGTTTGATTTCTTTACCTCTCCCCTTTTGGAATGGTTTATCACGTCAAGAGACCTAGGTTAAGCAGGATGTAGGGCGTTTAGGGCATGCTTTTTGGTTCAGATGGACATGGGATAGAAAACTCCAGGATTAAGAGTTTTCAAAACTTTCTCTCACACACACACACACACACACACACACACACACACACACACACACACACACGTTGCTGGCTACTCCTCAGAAGAGAATCTTTCTTTGGTGATGTCCTGAGCTCTGTCAGCTGTCAACACTTCTAAAATCTTGGATCATGGTGCTACCGTCTTGATTGGGGAAATTTTGGGTGGTGCATCTTGGCATCCACTACTCTGGCTAGATAGGGAAATGACTTAAGTCATTAAACTGGGCCTGGTATGTCTCTCGGTCTGTGTAGATAACATGATTGATACTGAGGTTAGAAGTTGAGAAACCTGAAAATTGAAACAGTCTCCAGGAAATTTAATAACTACACAGGTGAGATATTGTTTTTGCCTGCAAGTATAACAATAGAACTTCAGGTTTGAAAGAGACTTTATATTTACTGAGTTACTGAGATAAAGTGTAATGTCAATTTCTTTATGGATTAGTGAAAACAAAAGTGAATTCTGGCCTCCAAACATAAAACCTCTCCTTTCTCTGTCACCTTTTTTATTCTTCTAGAATGGTGGTTCTCCACCTTCCTAATGCCATGACCCTTTCATACAGTTCCTCATGTTGTGGTGACCCCCAACCATAACATTATTTTCATTGCTATTTCATAACTGTCATTTTGCTACTGTTATGAATTGTGCCACCCCTGTGAAAGGGTCGTTCCACCCCCGAAGGGGTCATGACCCACAGGTTGAGAGTCACTGCTCTAGAAGGAAAGGAGATTAAAATCAGTGGGAAATTCTTTATAGTGAACTGTGAGATCTGTCACAGTAACTAACATCCCCACTCACCACTTCTGTGGGTTAGAGCTCACAAAGACAAACATGGGATTTCATCATTCCCCCCCGCCCCCACTGAAACCCTAGAAATATACAAATGGACACACACAAACTCATGGATTTTGACCCCAGATTGCAAACTCGTAGTGATTTAAAAGCAAGTTTCTAATTAACATCCATGTACTCTATGTAGAAGATGTTGGAATGAGTGGAGCCCAGAATCAAAATCAATTGTCACCAAGTTGATTCTTTCTGAGTCTGTAAACCCAGCCACCCCCTTTGTAAAAATGTTTTAGTGTATGTGTGTAGATGTGTGTGTGTATGTGTGTGTTTTAGGTGAGACTTTACAGAGAAGATCATCAGTTTTGGGGTTTTTAAAAATCATTTTATTGGGAGCTCGTACAACTCTTATCACAATCCATACCTCCATCCATTGTGTCAAGCACATCTGGACATTTGTTGTCATCATTTTCAAAACATTTTCTTTCTACTTGAGTCCTTGGTATCAGCTTCTCAGGGTTTTCCCCACCTTCTCTCACCCTCTCTCCCACCCAAAGCCTTGATAATTAATAAATTATTATTATTTTGTCATGTCTTACACTGTCTGATGTCTCCCTTCACCCACTTTTCTGTTGTCTGTCCCCCAGAGAGGGGGTTATATGTAGATCCTTGTGATCTGTTCCCCTGCTCTCCTCTACCTTCCCCTTCCCCTCCTGGTTTTGCTACTCACATTATTGGTACTGAGGGGTTTATCTGTCCTGGATTCCCTGTGTTTCCAGCTCTGATCTGTACCTGTGTACATCCTGTAGTCTAGCTGGATTTGTATGGTAGAATTGGGATCATGATAGTGGGGGGAGGGGGAGGCTGGAGAGGAAGCATTAAAGAAGTAGAGGAAATTGTATATTTCATCGGTGCTATACTGCACCATGACTGGTTCATCTCCTCTCTCACGACCCTTCTATAAGGGGATGTCCAGTTGAGTACAGATGGGCTTTGGGTCTCCACTCCACATTCCCCCTCATTCACAATTATATGATGTTTTGTTCTTTGATGCCTGATACCTGATCCTATTGACACCTCATGATCACACACGCTGATGTGCTTATTCCATGTGGGCTTTGTTGCTTCTCAGCTAGATGGCCGCTTGTCTATTTTCAAGCCTTTAAGACCCCAGATGCTATATCTTTATAGCTAGGCACCTTCAGCTTTCTTTACCACATTTGCTTATGCACCCACTTTGTCTTCAGTGATTGTGTTGGGAAGGTGAGCATCATGGAATGTCAGTTTAATAGAACAAAGTATTCTTGTATTGAGGGAGTACTTATATCGATGCTCAATGCCCACCTGCTTCCTTAATATTATATATATATATGCACATAGATACACTTCCCCATCATATTAAAATATATTTACATATGTACATGCCTGTCTTTAGACCTCTATGAATGCCTTTCACCTCCTTGTTCCTTCCTGTATTTCTTTTACTTTCCTCTTGTCCCACTATCATGCTCAGCCTTCATTTGGGTTTCAGTAATTCCTCTCAGTTACATTGCCATTGATCAAGCCCAACCAGGCCTCCTATACACTCCTCGCCATCCATTTTAGATCACTTGTTCCCTAGTCCCTGGGGTCTCCCATGTTCCCCCAGAACTGTTGGTCCAATTGTTTCCTCCTCCAGCTTACTTATCCCACCTATCTTACCTAGGAAGACCTGCAGAAATAATAATATGCACAAAAAACAGGACAGAGCATAACAAGGCAACAAAAGAAAAGAAAACAACCACAAACACACAAAAAATGACAAAAGAAGAGAAAAGTCTGTAAACAGTTCAAGGTCTGTTTGTTGACCTTTAGTAGTATTTTCTGGTCATGTGTGATGGAGTGCCATGCCCTGGCCCCACAGTTTACTTTTGGTATTCCCTGGGGACTTTGTTGCTCTGCTCACCTTGCTGTTCTGTTGCACACCCTTAGTTTTTCACCTCAGTGTGGTGGGGTCAGATTGGGTGCAATTAATGCACTCTGTCTCCAGTGCTGTCCCCCATAGTGCTAGGGGTCAGTGAGGGATGTCATGTCTCCTAGTGGGGCTGGCCTTATGGTCCTCTCTGTGTTTTGTCTGCTCTGAGTGGGAATATCGTCCTCAGGGCTTGGTGGGCCTAGATGTGCTCCACTCTCTCTTCCTCTCCCTTCGTTTGCTCCTGTGTGCTCTGATCAGACATGTCCTTCTTCCTGAGCTGTAGCTTCAGTGCTGTCCTCTGAAGTGAATTCTAATGCAGGGAGGGGAGTTGTCCACCTAATTGGGATTGAGGCCAGACTCTCAGACCTCTCTATTGGTTCCCTGCTTCATGTCAGTATGTCTTGGTGCACCGGGTTGAAGTCTGGTCCCTCTTTCCCTGTGGAGATATAAACAATACCCTCGTTTTGGGTGGGTCAGTGCCCTGATCCCCCACTACCCGTGTCTTTTTCTCCCCCCACCCCCTTTTTAGTTGCCTACCATATTTGTTCCTGGATTTGGTCTGGCCCCTGCTATACTATCTGGACCTCACCCCAGGAATGCTTGTACACAGTAGCTTTTCCCCTATGTGTCTTTTGCATTTTTAAGTTTACCTCAGCAGACTCGTGTTGTACTTGTCCTTTTGTGCTTGGCTTACTTCACTTAGCATAATTCCGTCCAGTTTTCCATGCAGCAATGTGCTTCATGTGTTCATCACTGCTTAAGGATAGGTAGTACTCCATATGTATGTACCACAATTTTTAATCCATTCGTCTTTTGGTGGAAATTTGGGTTGTTTCCAATTCCTTGCAATTGTGAACTGTGCCGCAATGAACATTGGAGCACAGATGTTTGGCCATGGTTTGTTTCTTGCCTCTTCTGAGTATATGCCACTGAGACTGGAGTGGGGGTAGGGTGGGGAGAGAAGAGAGGGAAACAAAAGTAACAGTATAGCTGAACCCCGATCCTGGATCCTGAGGCTGGAGAGGTTTAAACCCTGCCCTGAGGCTTCCACAAGCTGTGGCTATGTTGAGATAAAGCCCTTGGACCATCTCCAAATGATCCCACTCTGGCTGTGACAGTGGCGTGACTAAGGTTAGACCCTAGCCGACCTCCACTGTGGTAAGCCCAAAGCCTCCAGCCCCTCAAAACCTAGTGGATCTGTGCCTACTTATCTTTATGATGCTCCTCCTGCAGCAAGGTAGTGTGGAATTTCCCTCTTAGTAACTCTCCTGTGCTCACATCTACGGGACTGGTGGTATGTGTTTCTCAGTTGCCATTCTTGCTGGAAGTATCAACCAGTTCCTCCAAGCAGCAACAATGTGTATCAATTCAAGAATGTGTATCCATTTTGTTTCAATTATCCATTTCAAGTCCCTCAATTACCATCAATTATCCCACTTCCTCACTGTTTCCTGTTTGCATTCCTCTCTCTTTCCAAACCCTCTGCACTTTGTCCGTATGTAAATGCTGCCCCTTTGATCTTAAATGTTTGATTATTCTAACATAGTTCAATTATAAGCATGAAGGGTAACTGAAGATTATATACCGTTTGGGTCCCACCAATCCATAAGACTTGTCTCCTATGATTTTGAGTTCTGGTCCAAATTTTTCTTGCACTCTACCAGTGACCCTTCTGATGTGACCCCTTTCAGAGACGTTGCAGCCAGGCACCATCTAGTTCTCCTGGTATCAGAATTGTGAAAGCTGAAATTTGTGTGGTCTGTGTGTCTTATTTCCTCATTTTTCTTACCTCCAGGTCATTTTTCTTTCACAGAACTTGCTGTTCATGAGTTTTTGATAGCCTAGATGCTACTCACCAAGCATTGTCTCTATGAACTATGTTATGCTAATTGACCTTGAGACTATGGTCCTGGATAGAGTGTGAGACCTAATTTTTTCGTGGTGTTTCGTTTTGTCAAAGACATTTTCATAACTTTGGCATATGCTCCACCATATTCATAAGTATATTTGCAGTGAAGGCAACACACACACACACACACACACACATATTTGTAGGTATACTCCTACTCTCCCTCTCCCACCTGTTCAGCCCGAATGTCTATTGAAGCATCTACATATAGTCTACCAGTATTGCACGCTTGTATATATTACAGTATTTTCTCTATTGCCTTTAACTGTTGTAAAACCCCTATCATCTTCATCTGCCTCCATCATTTTGTCTAACCTCCCTCTTATTGTATACTTCCTTTACTTTCACCTAAGTTAAAACTGATCCACCCTATAATCAGTGATTTACCCTTCCTATTTTCCCCTTACTTTTCTTAGTGAACACCTTTCCTATACATTTTATCATAGTAGTCTCATATTTTTTTTCACTTTTGTGATTGAATAGTTTCATTCAGCATACTCTCCTCTAGGTTCCTCCATATAATGAGGTGTTTCACAGATTCATCATTATTTTTAATGTTGCATAATAGTCCATTATATGTACAAGAGGGTACACCCCAAAACCGATGCTCATTTGGTTTTTTTTTATATGACGGGAATAGTGTATTTGGAGTTCATTCCACTAGGTTAGACTGTTAAGCAAGATTTCTATTGGAGATCGTGTAAAGATTGCATAACAGTGCACGACAAAAGAGGCCTGATTTGTGGCAGATGGGGGACTGGTTTTGCCACCACGACAATTTACCTGCTCATGCAGCCATCTCAGTGCTCCAGTTTGGGGCAGTTTTGCCCCCCCCACACCTTACTCACCTGATCTTACTCCCTGTGACACATTTTAGTTCCCTCAAATGACAAGGGACATAAAAGAACAGCAATTTGACGATGTAGAGGAGGTGAAGAGAAAAAATAAGGGAAGTGCTGTCAGCCATCCAAACAGATGAATTTGAAACATGTTTCCTAGAATGGGATTGCAGATTTGACAAATACATTCGGTGTAATGGAGAGTACTTTGAAGGTGGTCAGGTTGTTTTGTAAAACTATATAATGTCCATTTGGGGGAGGTCCCCCCTTTATGGGCCAAGGTGTCTTTATCCATTCTTCCATTGATTAAGCATCTATTTATGTCATGGCTCTTATTTCTCTAGGCTGTATGTCACGTAGGCGGTATGTTTGATCTTATGATATTTCTAGGCCTCACTTTGAAGAAATGCCATATTTCTTTCTTCAGTGTTTGCACCATTTTAGCGTGACACCAGCAGTTTGTGAGGGGCTTAGTTTATTCATAGCAGTGCCAGAATCTGTGGTTTCTTAATCTTTAAAAGTTTGTGGATAATGATGGGACGAGGTGATATCTTATTGCTGTTTTGTTTTGTATCTCTCAAATGACATGATTTTTTTCATATGTTTGTTCACTGTCTAAATGTCTTATTTGATGAACTTTTAGATTCTCTTACCATGTTTTAATGGAATTATTTGTCTTCTTCTTTTTGAGGTAGTTAAGTGCTCTATATATTTTTGACATTTCTCCCTTTTCCACTGTGTCATTGCCAACATTCCTGTGTCCACCCATGAGTCTATGGGTCCTCTTTTACAGTCTTTTTGTGAAATCTTGTGACGCAAATACATGTCTGGTTCTCAGAAGTCAAAGTCATCCAGTTAGTCTTTTGTTATGTGTGTTTTCATTATATTGGCTAGTGTGTTGATGGCATGTGTTACAGTCCCTAGGGTTGACCCCCTCCCCCTTTTTCTTTTTAGATGGATGATCTTTTCAGTTCTAGATTTTACATTTAGGTCTTTGATCCATCTTGAGTTTGTTTTATATAAAGCGTGAGATATTGGTACTTTTCCATTTTTCTATAAATGGATATCCATTTTTGTCAGTGCTATTTGTTAAATTGACTACCCTTCTCCATTTAATATGTTTGGGTCCTTTGTCAAATGTCAGCTGTCTGTAGGTGGATGGATTTACTTCCGGGTTCTCAAAGTTTTTCAATACATCTTTGTATTTGGTTTGTTACCAGTCCCAAGCTGTTTTGACTGTAGTGGCTGTGCAGTAGGTTTTGGGATCGAGATGTGAGAGATCTGCTGCTTTGCTTTCCTTTAGTTCATGATTTGCTTATTGGAGGTGTCTTTCCTATTGGAATAAAGTTGGTGATTCAATTTTCCATCACTTGAAAGAGTGACATTGGAATCTGGATCAGGACTGCATCATATCTGTAAATCGCTTTGGTAGTAAATAAGCATTTCAGGGGTCACATCTATTTATGAGCTTTTCAGACCCTAGACACTACTCACTAAATGAAAATGTAGAACATGGTCTTTGTAAACTATGTCATGTCCATTGACCTGTGTGTCCCCTGACATGATGGCTGCATAGGGGAAAATGGCAATCCATCTCCACAGGCAATTGCCACAGGCAGAGGTCAGAAGGGCTTCCAGTCTCTAGCTTTCTTTATTCTATTGTAACATTAATCATTCCTCCCACAACATTCTACTTTTCTACTCGGGTCAATCGTCCTCTTCAGTGACTGCACAGAACTTAAAGACAATACTCATGATTAAGGTGGTTTATTGGGGGAAATTAGTAGGTTACCACAGTCATGATCAAAATCCATAGACATATAGCCACTGCTCCACAGCAGCCCCGTTCCTCATCTCAGCTAAAGCTCTTTCTGGTTCCCAGTCTCTCAGTCAGATGATCCTCAGCTTCTGCCTCCATGTGCCAGGAATCCAACTCAATGCTCCTTGTGCCAGGAAGTCTCACTGTCTCATAGTCTCAGTGCTGCTCCTCTGTTCTGTCTTATGATCTCCTTCACTCATTTTCGGGAGTTGGCCTGACCCCTTTACTCGGTCCCATGGTCTCCATGCCACAAGATCTAGTGCATTTTGTCTTGGTCTCTGAGAGTCAGAGATATGGAATATGCTTCACTGATGGAATTTCTTCCAATAGTTCAGGGGTTTCTTTGAGTCTGCTTCTGAGTTTGCTCTTATACACAGATTTTGAGAGAGGTACGGCTTGTATTTAAGCAAACCATGATATCCCGAGGAAACAAAGAATAGTGACTTGCTTCACGCCCTCTACTAAGGTTGAGAATTAATTCCATGTGAATTCTGTCCATTATCACACGAGAGAACTCCTTCTAAAGTTAGATGATAACCACGGATGTAGAGGCAAGAACTTATATTACATCGCTTCAAAGATTATGGCTTGGATGGTCACATTAATAGACTACTTATTAGGTAGAAGTGTCATTTGTACAATGTTAAGTTTTACTATGCACGTTGTTGTTGTTAGGTACCATTGATTCAGTTAAAACACATAGTGACTATATGTTTGACAGAATGAAACACCGCCTAGTCCTGTGTCATCCTGACAACTGTTCCTATGTCGGAGCCCATTGTTGCAGCCACTGTGTCAAACTATCTTGTTGAGAGCCTCCTCCTTTGCACTCTCTATTCTTCCCCGGCACCACAATTCAAATGCACCGATTCTTCTTTGGTCTTCCTTATTCAACATGCAAATTTCACCTGCATATGAGCAATTGAAAATACCATGGTTTGGGTTCAAAGTTCTAACCTGGCTTTTCAACACTCTAAAGCAGTGGTTCTCAACCTGTGGGTCGCGACCCCTTTGGGGGAGGGTCCAATGACCTTTTCACAGGGGCTGCTTGATTCATAGCAGTAGCAAAATTACAGTAAAGAAGTAGAAACAAAAATAATTTTATGGTTGTGGGGGGGGTCTGTATTAAAGGGGAACTGTATTATAGGGTTTCGGCATGAGGCAGGCTGCGAACCACTGCTTTAAATAGAACTTGTGCAATAGATTTTCCCAATGTTCATGTTTATATGCTAGCTCCCGTAATAGTGGGATGTTGATTAGTTCTTTTTTGATACAATGATTGCGTATTCTTTCTATTTTCTTTTGCTGCTCCCTGCATATTCAATCTTTGTCCCATAGAACTTTTCAAGATTGCAAATTGAGGCTTTTCATGATTGCAAATTTTTTCTTGAACTCATTCAGCTTAAAATCTACTAAGTGTGTTCTTCCTTTTTGGTATTCTACCTCTAATTCTTTACTTATTTCATTATAATATCCTCCTTTGTTTCCTCCATCTGCCCTTTGAAGTTTTCTATTCAGCTCTTGTTCATAATTTCTTCCAGATGTCCTAGCTATTGAGCAATGAAAAGCAAGCTGATATTGAGCTTCTCCTGCATCTCTTCCCACAGATCTAGTTAATTTGATTTCTGTGTATTCCATCTGAAGAAGTCCATGTGTATAGTCACCATTTATGTTTTTGAAAAAAAGGTATTTGCTACGAAAAGGTCATTGATCTTGCAAAATTCTCACCCCCATAAAACATTACTACTTTATTATGAAACTAAAGATGTTTCTCTCTCTTAAAAAAAACATTTTATTGGGGGCTCATACATCTTTTATCACAATCCATTCATCGTGTCAAGCACATTTGTACATTTGTTGTCACCATCATTTTCAAAACATTTTCTTTGTACTTGAGCCCTTGGTATCAGCTCCTCATTTTGTTCCCTCCCTCCCCTGCCCTCCTCCCTCATGAATCCTTGATAACTTATAATTTTTTTTTGTCTCATACTGACTGATGTCACCTTTTACCCACTTTTCTGTTGTCTGTCCCCCTGGGAGGGAGTGATATGTATGTAGATAATTGTGATCAGTTCACCCTTTCTATCCCACCATCCTTTTGCCCTCCTGGTATTGCTACTCTGATCATTGGTCTTCAGGGGTTTTTCTGTCCTGGATTGCCTATGTTTCCAGCTCTGATCTGTACCGATGTACATGCTTCAGTCTAGTCAGATCTCTAAGGTAGAATAGGGGTCATGATAGTGGGAGGGGTCGGGGGGAGTGGTAGCATTAAAGAACTAGAGGAAAGTTGTATGTTTTGGTGGGGGCTATATTGCATCCTGACTGGCCCATCTCTTCCTGTAGCCCTTCTGTAAGGGGATGTCCAATTGTCTACAGATGGTCTTTGGGTCTTCACTCCATATGCCCCTTCATTCACATCGATATGATTTTTTGTTCTGGGTTTTTGATGCCTGATAACTGATCCCATCTACACCTCATGATCACACAGGATGGTGTGCTTCTTCCATGTGGACGATGTTGCTTCCCAGCTAGATGGCCACTTGTTTATCTTCAAGCCTTTAGGTCTTGCCAAATTCTATTATGCGGTCCCCAGCTCGGTTTCTTTCACGAAGCCATATTTTCCCACTACTGTTGCTTCTTTGTTTCCAACGTTTGCATTCTAATCACCAATAAGTATGAAGGCATCTTGATTGTGTATCTGATCAATATGTAAGACGTTTATAGAATTTTTCAGTTTCTCCATCAGTAGCTTTAGTGATTGGGGCGTAAATTTGAACTTTGTTTTGATTGGGTAATAGTTACATTGATTTGATTTCCTAGTTGTGGATAGATATTATCTTATCATTGACAGCATTGTACTTCACGATAGATCTTTAAATGTTTCTTTTTGGCAAAGAGTGCAATGCCATCTCTCTGTATTGTGTCATCCCAAGCACAGTAAACAATATAATTTTTTATTGAAAATGATAAATTTCATTTTACTTCAGCTCATTAAAGCCCAGGATATTGATCTTTGTGGGTCTTGTTTCATTTTTTAAAATTTCCAATTTTCCTAAATTTATATTTCCTATGTTTCAATTATTAGTGGATTTTTACTGGTGTTTCTTCCCACTGTGAGCTGTGTCCCATCAGCAAATGAAGATCCTGAAGTTTCCACTCTCACAGACTTTACACCATTCACGCACAAATGGGGAACTGTCCTTTGAGAAAGCAGCCCCACCCCCATCCCCATTCACATTTGTAGAGCCTTCTGGCTTGAGGGACTCATCTTCTGGCATTGTCTCTGACAATGGTCTGCTTCTATTTCTTAGGCCTTCGGTATCTGACAATGTTTTCAGGCTAGACACCAGGCTTTCAGAAGCTACTTGTTCTGAAGCAGATGGCTGAGTCCTCCTTCATTGTCTGTTCTTAGTCTGGAAGCTCCCCTTTGGATGCCACTGCTGGCATTTGAAATACCTATGGCCTAGCTTCTAACATCACAGCAACACACAAGGCACCACAGGATGACAAGCTGACAGAGAAGTAATGAGCAGATCCCTGAACATGGTGTGTTTTTCAAATGTACTTAAGTACTTTTGGAGTCATGTACTGTAGATTTCTTTGTACAGATCTAGGGTTTCCCACTGGTTAGATTTATCCCTAAGTGTTAGGAAGCCTGGTAGTGTAGTGGTTATGATTTGAGTTGCTAAACCCAAGGTCAGCAGTTTGAACCTACAGCCAGCTCCATTGGAGAAAGTTGAAGTTTTTACTCCCATCAAGAGCTACAGTCTAGCCAGATTTGTAAGTTAGACCAGAGGATGTACACTGGTACAGAGAGGAACTGGAAACACAGGGAATCCAGGGCAGATGATCCCTTCAGGACCAGTGGTGAGAGTGGCGATACTGGGAGGGCGATGTGGAAAGAGGGAACTGACTACAAGAATCTACATATAACTTCATCCCTCTGGAATGGACAACAAAAAAGTGGGTGAAGGGAGACATCAGACAGTGTAAGATATGACAAAATAATAATTTATTAATTATCAAGAGTTCATGAGGGAGAGGGAGCGGGGAGGGAGAAGGAAAAATGAGAAGCTGATGTCAAGGGCTTAAGTGGAGAGCAAATGTTTTGAGAATGATGAGGCAATGAATGTACAAATGTGCTTTACATAATTGATGTATGTATGGATTGTGATAAGAGTTGTATGAGCCCACAATAAAATTACTGGGAAAAAAAAGAAAATAAAAAGGAAAAAAATGCTGAGACAAGGAGAGACTCAACAATTTCATTTCAGGGTATAACCTCCCCCCCCTAAATTAAAAGCAGGCACTCAAACAGATTCTTGTACGTCACATTCATTGCATCATCATTCATAATCTCCAAGAGATGGAAACAACTTAATTGTCCAGCAACAAATAAATGGATACAAAACGTATATTTGCTAAAAGATGTTTGTTGAGAGTGTTTGTGCAGCTTCATCCACAAAGAATGCCCTGGTCAACTTGTTCCAGGAGATTAAGAAATAGGAATGAGCATGTTAAATTGTACTGTAGTGTAACGATCCCCTTGTAACTTTTTGTCCTGTATCATTTGTACCTCTAAATGTGTCACTCTTTATTTATGCCACCTGATAAAATCCGCAACCTCTTTTGGCCATTTGGGACACTAGAAGGGGGCTTCAGAGTATGTGGGAAATTTCCGTTATTTTTTAATTCCAGTTGCTACAAACCCTCATATGGATGCTAGCCTATCTCCTGATGCGCAAATCTCTCTATCTCTCAATAAAACTCTTTGTTTTCACTTCCAAAAGAAAAAAAGAGGTACAGTCTTGGAATCTCACGGTGGCAGTTCTACCCTATCCTGTGAGTTGATATTGGGTCATAGCAAGTGACTTCCTAACTTTATTTTATATAATTTCAGTGGCTATTGAAAATGCTAGTTTTGCTTATGTCTTTTATAAGCTCTGTGTGTTAGCATAAAGAAATACAACTGATCTTTCTTTGTTGCCTTATACCTGCCATTTTGCTGAATCTTTCAACCCGTTTGAATATATTTCTTTAGAGTATAGTATCAGATCATCAGCAAATAGTGAGAGTTTTACCTCTTTGCCAGTTTGGATGCCTTTAATTTTCTCTTTTTGCCTTGTATCTCTGCTTACATCTTTCAGCACAAGATTTACTAGGAGTGGAGACAAATAGCACCATAGTCTAGTTCCACGTTGCTGGGGAATTTCTTTAGTTCCTCTTCATTTAGAGCAGTGGTTCTCACCCTCCCTACTGCCCCGACCCTTTAATACCATTCCTTACATTGTCATGGCCCCCCAATCATAACATTATTTTCATTGCTACTTCATGTAGTTTTGCTACTGTTATGAATCGGGTGACTCCTGCGAAAGGGGTGTTAGATCCCCAAAGGGGTTGCCACCCACAGGTTGGGAACCACTGATTCAGAGTAATGCTGGTCACTGGTTTTGTATATATGATCTTTATCATGTTGAGGAATTTCCCTTCTACTCCTATTTTATTGATAATTTTTTATTATAAAGAGTGGATGTTAAATTTTGTCAATTGCCTTTTTTTCACTAATTGATGTCATCATGTGTCTGTTTTCTTTGTTTTAATTATGGGATGGATTACTCTGCTTGTTTTCCTAATGTTGCACATCGGCTATAAATTCCATTTGATAACGAGGTAAAACACATATAGGATTTTATGGAGTATGATTTTGTTGAGAATTTTGACCTATGTGTTCATGTGGGTCTATTATTTCATTTTTAAGTGTTGTAGTGATGAATTTGGAAATTTTTCATACATTTCTCTATGTTGGACTCATTTGAGTAGAATTGGGGCCAGTTCTTCGCTGCTTGATAGAGGATGCCTGGTCCTGAACTTGTTTTTGTTGGTAGTTTTTTTCTTTTTCAATGACCCGATCAGTTTCTTCTTTTGCTATGTCTGTACATATTTTATACTTCAGTCCATATTAGTGTGTTTTAGAGATTTCTTCTTTTCACCTAGGTTTCTAAATTTGTTGAATTACAGTTACTCTTAATAGTCTGTTGTTATCCTTTTCATTTCAGTTGGTTTTATGTGACATCACTCATTTTATTTCCTGCTTGTATTGTTTGTCAATTTTACTTATCACTTCAAAAAACCAACTTCTTGAATTATAGATTCTTTTTTTAAAAATGTTTTATTGGGGCTCATACAACTCTTATCACTATCCATCCATACATCAATTGTGTAAAGCACATCTGTACATTCTTTGCCCTCATCATTCTCAAAGCATTTGCTCTCCACTTAAGCCCTTTGCATCAGGTGCTCTTTTTTCCCCTCCCTCCCTGTACCTCACCTCCCTCTTTAACCCTTGATAATTTATTAATTATTATTTTGTCACATCTTGCCCTGTCCGATGTCTCCCTTCACCCCCTTTTCTGTTATCCATCCCCCAGGGAAGAGGTCACGTGTAGATCCTTGTCATCAGTTCCCTCTTTCCCCACTCTCCCTCTACCTTCCCAGTATCACCCCTCACACCCCTGGTCCTGCAGGTATCGTCCACCCTGGATTCCCTGTGCCTCCAGCTCCTATCCGCACCAGTGTACATCCTCTGCTCCATCCAGACTTGCAAGGTAGAATTCGGATCATGATAGTTGGGGGTGGAGGAAGCATTTAGGAACTGGAGGAAAGCTGTATTCTTCATCGGTGCTACATCGCACCCTGACTGACTCATCTCCTCCCCTAGACCCCTCTGCAATGGGATCCCCAAATGGGCTTTGGGTCTCCACTCAAGAGGGAAACTCTTAATCCCTTTTCTTTTCCAGTTTTAACAAAAGGTTTTATTTGTGTATCCTCCAAAAGCAAAAATTCAGAGATGTGATGCTCACTCTCCCGACACAACGGCTGGAGCCAAAGTGGGTGAACAAGTAAATGTGGTGAAGAAAGCTGATGGTGCCCGGCTATCAAAAGAGATAGTGACTGGGGTCTTAAAGGCTTGAAGATAAACAAGCGGCCATCTAGCTCAGAAGCAACAAAGTCCACATGGAAGAACACACCAGCCTGTGTGATCGAGTGGTCCCAAAGGGATCAGTTACCAGGCATCAAAGAACAAAAAATCATATCATTGACTGCACACCTCCATGATAGGATCGCTGAAGACAAATGAGTGCATAAGCAAATGTGGTGAAGAAAGCTGATGGGGCCCGGCTATCAAAAGAGATAGTGTCTGGGGTCTTAAAGGCTTGAAGGTGAACAAGCGGCCATCTAGCTCAGAAGCAAAAAAGCCCACATGGAAGAAGCACACCGGCCAGTGCGATCACGAGGTGCCCAAGGGACCAGGTATAAGGCATCATGCAAAAAAAAAAAAGATATAAGTGTGTGTATGTATGTGTATATGTATATATGTATGTGTATATATGTATATATATATATATCATATTAAATGAAGGGGGAAGTGCAGAGTGGAGACCCAAGGCCCAAGTGTCGACCAATGGAGATCCCCTCATAGAGGGGTTTAGGAGAGGAGATGGGTTAATTAGGGTGTGATGTAGTATCGATGAAGAACACAGCTTTCCCCCAGATCCTGGATGCTTCCTCCCCCCAACTACCATGATCCGAATTCTACCTTGCAGGGCTGGATAGGACAGAGGCTGTACACTGGTGCATATGAGGGTTGGAGGTACAGGGAATCCAGGGTGGATGATACCTTCAGGACCAAGGGTGTGAGGGACGATGCTGGGAGAGTGGAGGGTGAGTGGGATGGAAAGGGGGAACTGATTACAAGGATCCACATGTGACCTCTTCCCTGGGAGAGGGACAGCAGAGAAGGGGGGAAGGGAGACTCCGGATAGGGCAAGATATGACAAAATAACGATATATAAATTACCAAGGGCGTATGAGGGAGGGGGGAATGGGGAGGGAGGGGGGGGGGAAAGAGGACCTGATGCAAGGGGCTTAAGTGGAGAGCAAATGCCTTGAGAATGATTGGGGCAGGGAATGTATGGATGTGCTTTATACAATTGATGTATGTATATGTATGGATTGTGGTAAGAGTTGTATGAGTCCCTAATGAAATGTAAAAGAAGAAAAGAGAAAAAAATGATTAGGGCAAAGACTGTACAGATGTGCTCTATACAATTGATGTATGTATATGTATGAACTGTGAAAAGAATTGTATGAGCCCCAATAAATTGTTAAAATAAAAAAAAATTCAGAGATGTGTTAGACAGAGTTCTCTAGAGAGATAAACCAGATTGCTGATATATATACATATATACATATATGTATATATATATGTATATATATATACACATATAAAGATAGATATACAATACAAGAAATGAACAGGTAAGGTATAAACAGATTGATATATAATACAAGAAATGAACAATTAAATTATAAAGCAGTATGAATGGCTCAGTGTGACTCACTCCCGTGAGAGAGTTGTGAGACACTGGCAGTCCTTCAGGTCTTGAGGGCTGTCAGGTAGTCCTCTGTAGAGAGAGAGAGCTAGGCTATCCCAGCACAGGCAGCAAGCCAGGTCACCAAACATCAGCCAGGTCACCAACTGTCAGTCCTCAGCTCCGGAGATATAAATTTCATTCGTGTAGTCTTAAAGGGAACCTCAACTCATAGCGACACAGTCCACAGGGTAGGCATCTCACAGGTAGTGTGCCCTTTAAATTGAGGCACAGAACAAGCAAGGCAGCTACACACTGGTCCGATGATTAAAGAGCAAGAGACAAGAAAGGCGAGGCTCATGGAGCCATTTATCTCTCTGCCCTTCACTTAATTCCACTTGTGTTTAGCAGCCAGGTTGGCACAATAAACTATCTCCAGAGAATAGACACCCACTGCAAGAAAAGCTCTGTAGTCGAACATTTTCCATCTCCTCTCCTCTCCCCTAAGGTGTGCTTTTATGTGTCAGACCTCCGAGCAAATTGCCAACAGCAGTGCTTTGTGAAAGGCACAGGCACCGGCCATGCTGCTCATTCTCCTGGCAGACCTCCTGGATAGTCAAAGGGAACCTTTTCTGTAGCTGCACCACTTGGATTGAAATTCATCACAATTATTTTCTTTATGTGAAATATCTCTTCTTGCTCTCCCCATTCCAGTCATCTACAAGAAAAATGCAGGGTTGAAGACATTTTTCCCCCAGCTGTGATCAAAATACCAAGTATCCAGTTTACTTTCAAGTTTGGGGGCTATATGTTTAGATGTTTACAGAGGAAACTGATCCTCAACTTCTGCTGCTTCCAAAAATGGGTAATGGAAGAGACTATTTGATTAAGACATCTAAAGACTTGAGAAGTCCTTCTATCATGGAGTAATACAGGCTTTCCAACCATGAACTGATACTGATACAAACTCTGCAGAGATCCAAGAAGATTTGAGTCCCAAATACACAATATAATTCAAAGAGAACCCACAGAGTGTTGAGATACATTTATGGAATAGAATGTTGGTGAATGCCCAGAGCGTAACTGTGTTAGTCTGGCTTGACTAAAAAAACAAATTCATAGAGACACTCATATGTGTACGAGAAAGAGATTTATATACAAGAGCAATTGAACATTGAGAAAACATCCCAACCCAGTCCAAATCAAGTCCATAAGTCTGATATTAGCCCATAAGTCCGATACCAGTCCATAAATTCCTCTTCAAACTCACAATGCACTTGCAATGATGCTGAATGTAGGAAGATCACAGGGTAGTGGATGTAAAGTCTTGTGGACCCAGTGACAGTGGAAGCATCTCAGCTGGCGTGGCTCCTCCAGCTCCAGGACTATTGATCCATCAGTGTAATTCCATGTGGCATATCAAGAATGTGAAACAGAGCATGTGTGTCCCACCTCCATGGAGGAAGACAGGAGTTTCCAGAATCCTCAGGAGAAAGCCATGCCCACACAGAGGTATGATTGGCTATGACCTGAATGACAAGCTTAGACTCCACCCCTTCACTTAAGTTGACAGGATCTTATGTAATTATCACAGTAACAAATCCTCAAGAAAACTTTAGTGCCATTTTCATTTACTAAGCCAATAATAGTACAATCTAAAGACCTTGGTTGTGATCAGGAAGTTTTTTATGGGATTGCTGCAGGAAAATATGATTGTTAGCTGGCACCCGCTGCCTCACAGAGCTAAGCAAGCAGCCCAGCACCAACTTCCCGGAGACTCAAGGCTGGGGAGTAATAGTGGCAGTCTTTCTTCCCAGATGGGAGCTCTTTGTTGAAGATTACCTTAGGGAAACATTTCTTGGCTACTTCCTCAGGGATGGTTGGAAGGACCATCACACTGTTTTCATCCTAAGCAACTGGGGTGCCAATTCACTGTTCTACTGTCAGCTGGAGAGAGAGAACTGCTCTAAGAATCTCATCAAAGTTCCTTCCAGTCGTAGCCGGATAAAGGAGAGGTAACTTCAGTTTCTTATCAGGACCCAAAATAAATCTCACTCAAGCTGTCACAGACTTGTGCTGGATCCTTCTCTGCTGGGTCCAGCATGCTCAAGATGTCAAGATTCTGATTCTTCTCATCAATGATGGGGAGAGGTCATTTTTCTGTGGGCTGTCACCATTTTATGCGTTGACATCCTTGCTTCAGGCAAGTGTTTTCAACACTTGTCTATTGAAAGGGAAATCAACTTAACATTCCTCTTGGCAAACTCTGCCCGTTTTGCAGTTCTGCCCATTTCGGTGGAGTAAAGTCATGAATGTGGGGGGAGTGCGAAGAGAAGGCTCCACAAGTCTCCCAGAAAGTCATGGAAACTGATGCCAGTCTATGGGGCTATTGGTCTCAAAGTTGGGGGCCTCCTCCCCAAGAAGCAGACCTCCAGGCATGGCCGTGTCAGTAACACAGTGGATGAGATGGCACAGCTGTAACAATCACCAGTGGTTGGTTGCAGCAAGGAAAGTGGCGGTGCCTGCAAGCAGCAGAGGCTGAGGGGCCTGCTCCCCAGTTCTATAAAGTGACCCCTTAGCACACTCATGACAATTCTGCACGCCAGGTGGCGTGGTGTGCAAATGCCACTGAGTCCCGGTAGAATGAATGTATTGTCTCATCCTTTCAATGGAGAGTAGAGCCTTACTCACCAGACATTTGCATAAACAAATGGGTCTTTTTAAACAAGGGCATTTAAGGCGAGACTTTTATCCACTTTGCCAAAGAAGCAGTTATCAGTGTCTCTGGAGGGAAAAAGAATTACTCATCAGTTATTATTTTACTTCAACTAAACAAACAAACAAAAAACCTCTCTGCTGTTGAGTCAATTCTCACTTGCAGAGGCCCTGTAGGACAGGGTAATACTGCCCCTGTGAGTTTTTGAGATTGAAACTCTTTAAACTAGTTACTCTAAGAAATTTGATTTACTATCACCTTCTACCACCCTAGGTAATGGCAGCGTACTTTGAAGGCGAAAAGCACAGTCTGAAAAGCTGTGAGTATAAAATGGCAAGTATCAATCACTACAGCTTAAATGTGGATTGCCACTTTAAAAAAGAAGATATTATTTAAATAAATATATATGTTTATGTATCTGCATAACAAATTAACACAAATTTAATGGTTCAAAACAATACTGTAAGGTCTCTCTCTCTGGGCTAGATTTACACGAGAAAGAATTCACGCCGAAGCCTGGCTCGTGATCCAAGTGAATTTAATGAGAGTGAAAAGAAGCTTCAGGTTTTACGCGGGACCCATAGGATTCCTTTGACCATGCAGCCTGGCAGAGACTGCTCGGGGTCACGCAAATATCTCTCTCCCAAGTTTCCTCCCACAAAGACGACCAGACAAGACCCCTCTCCCTCTCTGTTCCTGCCTTTTTAAGAATTCCTGAGAAAGGCGTGGTGAACGACCCCAGATCGGTCCCCTTGCCTGGATTGCAATCACCTGGCCCAGGTGGGCTGATCGAGGTTTAAAACCCATCCGTGCCCACCGGCGGGAAAATCTACCTTTGTCCTATGCTGGCTCTCCCGGGCATGCGTCAATGGATATCCAATCTCTATGCTAGCTACCTAACAATACCCATGGCTTAGCTTATTTCTGTAAGTCAAAAGTCTAATAAACCTCTCCTCAGTTATTTGCTTATTTCATAAGGTCAAAAGCTAGGATTAGATTGTCCTGGTCTCCATGTGTCACTAGTTGTTGACAAATACATTAGCTTCCTAAAGGCGTCATAACAAAATACCACAAGCTTTATTGTTTAAAACAAGAGAAATTGTGTTTTGTGAGATAGAAGTTGAAGATCGGGGTCTTGACAGGCTCATACCTTCTCCAAAATCTCCCCGGGGAAGATCCTTTCTTGTCGCCACCTTTATTCTGAGAGCCACACGTGTTCCTTTCGTTCTCACAGAAACATGGCTCTCATCGCTGCCTCTGCCTCCACGTGATGTTCTTCCCTCTGTGTCTATGTCGTTTCCCTTCTTTTATATGGACACCACTCATATTTGGATTGGGATCAGTCCTGCTTAAGTATGACCTTCAAAGGTCCTATTTCCAAACATGGTTGTTGTGTTGGTCCGGGTTGAGAAAACATCCGAGCCCAGTCGAGATCAAGTTCCTGAGTCCAATATTAGCCCATCTGTCCGATACCAGTCTATAAATTCCTCTTCAGACTCACGCAGCACATACAATGATGCCGAATGCAGGAAGATCACAGGCTAGTGGCTGGAAAGTCTTGCTGATCCCGTGTTGGTGGAAGCATCTCCGTGCTGTTGTGAGACCCATGTGGCTCCTCCAGCTGCTCAGCTCTGACTCCATCAGTGTAGCTCCATGTGACTTGCCACAGGAATGTGTAGCAGAGGGAGAGAGATTGTGTGTCTCAACTCTGGGGAGGAAGACAGGAGTTCCCAGAATTCTCACGAGAAGGCCATGTCCACACAGAGGCCTCAGCTGTGACCTGATTATAGCTAGACTTCAGCATCACCTTGCATTGCTCGTGTTCCATATCCTATCTGGGCCTGCTTTATTAAGCTCCTGAGCCACTGACTTTTGGTGACCCATCCTGCTGCTTGCTGACTGTGGCAGACTCTGCTTGCCTTGCACTAGGGAGGATTCTGTTGTCTGCTTCCTTGACCTTGGACCCGGCAGCCCACGTGAGTTGAAGGCCTTTCAGTATATCATTGAAGTGAGTTGAACTGAATCCTCTGTACTGTTGTGTGGGCTAATTAGCTGTTATAGTCCTTCTTGCTGTATAAACCAATATATATATAATCATAAGTGTCCAAATTTCATATCTCTAGAGAACCCTGCCTAACACAGTTGTGTTTAGTTCTGGTGCCTAGCACTTCATATATAGGCGGGGGCGAGGGGGAGACCATTTTGTTTATAATACCTGGTATCTTCCCAAATTCTTAGTCTGTAAATTTCTATTGCAGTAGGAGCTCTGGTGGCATAGTGGTTGTGTGGTAGCCTTCTAACCTCAAGGTTAGCGGTTTGAAACCCCCAGTTGCTCCACAGGAA
The DNA here is from genome assembly GCF_050624435.1 of Tenrec ecaudatus. NCBI lineage: Eukaryota > Metazoa > Chordata > Mammalia > Afrosoricida > Tenrecidae > Tenrec > Tenrec ecaudatus. The sequence continues at coordinate 10,855,336 of NC_134532.1, read as the reverse complement.
AAAGATGAGGCTTTTTACTCCTGTATAAATTTATAGTCTTAGAAATCCAGAGTCAGTTCTAACTGCTTGGGCCAGGTCCGGACTAGGCAGCCCCCATCTCCTCTCTGGCTCTTCAGGAGAATTGAACTGCAAGGTCCCCATTTCCAGCCTCTCGGGAAGATAAAGGACCCATTGAAGTCTGCATCTTCTGCCCCAACATTCCAAGGAGCTTATCTCTCCAGATCAAGGTTGTACAACCTGTCCCAGCACTCTAGGGAGTAGGTTGGCAAACAACAAAGGCACTTCCCATGGATCCCATCATGGTTCTGCAGCTGAAAGCAAAAAATCTCCCTTCTTGTTGTCAATGTCTACCTCTCTAGGTATATATCTCCCACGTCTCACCGACAAGCTGCGACGTCCCTGACCTAACTCGCTGGATTGCGTAACTCGTCCGGGAGTTTTCCCTCACCTTAATAAAGCCTCTCTTTACTTCTCATTCCTGATGGAGCCTTATCTTCTTCTGAGCCCCCGTCTCCAACCTCTCACTAACCTGTTGTCCTGTTGTGGCTATGTGGTATGTGGTACATAATCTGGTGTGAATTTGAGAATTAAGAGTGTGGTGGTGGAGTCTAGACTGTCAATCAGGGATATAGCCAATGAGGCCACTGTGTGGGCCATGGCCATCTCCTGAGGATTCTGGGAATTTGTGTAATTCCTCCTTGGAGACAGAAGACACTCTCTCTGCTCACTCCCTGTGAGGCATTTCTGAGGAGAAGCCACATGAAACCACCCTGATGCAGCCAGAACCCTGGAGCTGAAGGAACCACGTGGAGGCCCCTGCCAGCACTGAGATGGACCCACAAAGTTTCCAACCTACTGGCTTGTGATCTTCCTGCATTCTGCGTCATTGTGTTGCGTGAGTCTGAAGAGGATTTTATAGATTGGTATCAGACATATGGGCTAATATCAGACTTATGAACTTGATCTAGACAGGGCTGGGATATTTTCTCAATATTCAATTGCTCTTGTATCAAAACTCTTTCTTATACACATGTGAGTCTCCCTGGATTTGTTTCTCTAGTCTACCTGGACTGACACACCTGTCCTATAGAGTTGCTATGAGTCAGAATTGACGATGGCAGAAAGTTTTTTTTTAGTTTTGTTTTAAGGAGCAGCACTGCTTTTTCTGTAATTGAAGCAGTCTAGTGTAATCAGTATTAAAAGATAACTTCCACATCCATGTTGATAACAGCCCCACTCTGGGCTTGTTGGTAGATTTCCCCCTCAGCAATACTTGTAACGATGTAGGCCTTAGTGAGTGGACATGCATGTGACTAAGCCATTGCATTGTCTCCATCCTTATTACATGACCACTTAGTTCCTTAGCCCACAGGAATGGCAAGGAAAGAGACTTGAGTTCTGTGAAGAGATCAGGTCATTGTGACCCACTGATTTATGTGTCCCTCTATGTTGAAAGTGCAATCTAATTAGCTTTTACATAAGATGTGTGAATTTTCTGACAGATTTATATGCATACCTCTTCATCCATCCTCCTTGTACCAAGTTTCCAAAATCATTATTTCCAATGATCAGGTCATTAGTCGTTGCACACGAACCACTGAGTAACCTCCTTTTTCTGGCTAATATTCCTTCCAAGAAAAATGAACCACCAGTGAATTACTTGAAATTCTATGTAATGAAAAGATTTCTCTTTGCCACTTTTCTTCAGAACCACTGTCGAGTCAGATTGTAGTCTTGCAGATTGCACTTCCATTAGCTAGTGCCTGTAGCACTTAAGTCTTTCATTCTCAGTCAACTAGTACTAGGAAACGCCCCCTGAGGTCATAGGTGCAGACTGAGAAGAGACAGCTTATCATTTTGAAGGTCATCAATGTCCAGGTCACTGGCTCATGCAAACAATTTGTGCTCTCAAGCCTAATATTATTTATTCTAACTTAATTGAAGATGTGAACATGAATATATAAGTCCAGGGAGATCAGATAACACCTGGCTCATAATGGGCAGCTCAGATGATATGGTAACTTAGTGGCCCATTAAACAATGATCAGGCTTTATAAGGTCCCAGTAGCAAATCCGTAGTTTTATTTATCAACTAGTGAACATACATCTGTAGAGGATATCCAAAGGTCTGTACTGTTAGTCCACCATAGTGGTTGTGTTATACAGGGTTCTCTAGAGAAACAAAACCAGGACACTAATAATTATATATAGTTATATAGATAGATAGATAGATAAAATAAGCAACACAATTAATTAATTGGTAAAGCAGTACAAGTGGCTCAGTGCAACCCACTTCCGTGAGACAGCTAATGCATTGTTAGTCCTTCTAGTCTTGAGGACCGCTGGGTAGTCCTCTGTGGAGCAATTCAGGCTATCTGGCCACAGGCAGCAAACAGCAAGCAGGTCACCAACAGTCAGCCAGATGACAGGGTCTCACAGTCCCCAGGTCAAGAGATGTAAATTCCAATTGTGTGGCGAAGCAGGTCTTGAAGGTACCTCAAATTACAGTGACACAGTCCACGGGTTAGGTGTCCCACAGGTAGTGTAGCTTGCAAATGGAGGCAGAGAACAAGCAAGGCAGCCGAGCACTGGTTTGATGATCAAAGAGCAAGAGAGAGAGAGAGATAAGGCTCACTGAGCCATTTATCTCTCTGCCTTTCGACTAATCCACATGTGTTCATTGACCATGTTGGCACAACAAACCTACCTATCACAGTGGTCAACCAAAGGCTCTGTAAAGATATCTACAGACAATCGCAGCATATATCAGTTAACTGGGTTATGTGGCCAAAATGGTAGAGCATTTTGTTTTTTAGGTTCAATTTGCTGCAGGATCTTTATGTTCTGGACCCCACTTACAATTTCTTTCCTTATTTTTTTTCTTGTTTATTTCTGTTTATTCTGAATTAGTTGAATGTTTGCAAAGCAGATCATCAGTTTCACATTAAACAATTTCTATACAATTTCTGTTTTAACTTATCCATCCAATACCCTCAGTGTATATACTCACTTATCCCACTTCCTCTCGCTGTTCCTATTTCCATTCCTTCTGTCTTAATTCTGCTGTTTTGGTTTGTTTGTTTATTTGTTTTATCTCAAATATTTGATTATTCTGGCATGGAGGTGAGATCTGTGCCAGACCTGAAGGGTGACTAGGGGTCATAATCTTGGGGTTCCCACTTGTGTCTATCCAACCAATCAGTTTTGCCTCTTATGATTTTGACTTCTACTCCACATTGCTCTCTTACTCTCTCCAGGACCATCTAATGTGGTCCTTTTCAGAGCAGCTGGTCGTGGTAACTGGTATCATCTAATTCTTCTGGTCTTGGCGTTGTAGAGACTGATGTTTTCATGGTCCATTGGTCCATTAGACTAGTTGGTTCCCTATATCTTTCTATCACTCTTCTCTTCTAGATATGGAGTGATCCCACTTACAATTTCTTTCGGGTTAATTGGTATGGTAGGAAACATGGGCAGATACTAACAATGCCTTTATCTTTTTACTTTTTATTTTCTAAATTTTTCTATAGATGGACAAACCCAGTGACTCACTCCTTACCGAGCAAACATGATGGGATGTCATATAAAATATTAGGTTACATAATCCTGCAGCTTTTGTTCTCCCTCTCAATGTGAAGGAACCCACCTTCCATGATATGATCTAAATGGTTGCCTTGAGTCAGAAACAACTCAAGAACAGTAGACTTTAAGGGAAGGCCCACGAAACAAGGAACAGAGGAAGACCTCCCTCTGAACAGAGGCCTTCAATCTAATGTCTCATGATGAACTGAGTCCTGTCCAAAGCCACGTGAGTGAGGTTGGAAGCATTTCTTCCTCTGGATGCTTTTTGGCTTAACACCAAATCAATGCATGATAATTTCTTAAAGATGTAATTCAACATGCAATATAAAATCATACCAACAAACATTAAAATCTACTGTTTTGTCTTGAAAAGTTCTCATTTCATGCCATAAAATATTGTTTAAAACCCCATATTTCCACAGTCAAAATCATAAAGCTGCTTCACCAAGGGCATTTTCTGAGAAACTGTCATTCCTTGCTGATATAGTGGCTTATGTGTTAGGCAGCTCATCACAGGTCGCCAGCTCAAAGCAGATTCTTGGGGGAAAGATGGGATTTTCTACCTCCGTAAAGAATTATACTTTCAGCAACCCACAGGGGCAGTTCATTTCTGTCCTACAGGGCCCTTATGAGGTGGAATCACCTCAATGGCAATGAGTTTTGGTATGGCGGTAAATAATATAATGACTTTTAGTATAAGTTAATGCCATTACCTTGAGCCATAATAAGATGTTAGCAGTTCTATTATTTTTTTGCATAATAATGACAAATGGAAAGACAGTGAAAAGATCACATAAATATTATCTTAGTATATTACGAAATTATTTTTTATTTTGAAAGCCTCAGACTCCTCAAGCATCTGGGGCCACACTTTGAGAACTGATTTTTTTTCAGTGCGCTGAAAAGTTCCAGCATTATAATGGAATTTTGTGTAGATCCAGGTTTCAGTCAACCAACCCAATAAAAATTTAAGGCTACATCCAGCCACTTGTTGATACTTTAAGAACCCTGTCTTAGTAAACTGACATAAATAAATTGAGCTTTATCCAACAGCATTACATTTCTTCCCTCAGACCTAACATTCCTAGAATTCATACTTTTACATAATCCCCAGATTTCTATTAACATAAAATGCCAGCATATGTAATTTTTCTGGTGTGCTTTGTACCTTTTCATAGGTTGCGCTTCTACCTTATCCTTTGGAGACTTCCAAGACTTTTCTGGAATGATTAACAATCTTTTGCAAGACCCCTGGAGTCCCACAGTGGGGCAAATGATTTAAGTGCTTGCTACTAACTGAAAGATTGGAGGTTGGCCAGGGTGGATGATACCTTCAGGACCAGGGGTGTGAGGGGCGATGCTGGGAGAGTGGAGGGTGAGTGGGTTGGAAAGGGGGAACTGATTACAAAGATCCACATGTGACCTCCTCCCTGGGAGATGGACGGCAGAGAAGGGGGGGAAGGGAGACTCCGGATAGGGCAAGATATGACAAAATAACAATGTATAAATTACCAAGGGCACATGAGGGAGGGGGGAGTGGGGAGGGAGGGGAAAAAAAAGAGGACCTGATGCAAAGGGCTTAAGTGGAGAGCAAATGCTTTGAGAATGATTAGGGCAGGGAATGTATGGATGTGCTTTATATAATTGATGTATGCATATATATGGATTGTGATAAGAGTTGTATGAGCCCCTAATAAAATGTAAAAAAAGAAAAGAGGGAGAGAAAAAAAGAAAATGATTAGGGCAAAGATTGTACAGATGTGCTTTATACAATTGATGTATGTATATGTATGGATTGTGATAAGAGTTGTATGAGCCCCTAATAAAATGTTTAAAAAAAAAAGATTGGAGGTTGGAGTTTCAAGACTACTCAGACGTACCTACAAAGAATAGTGTGGTGATAAACTTTTTTTTTTAATCCAGCTATATAAAAACTCTATGGAGCAAAGGTCTGTTCTGACACACATGGGGGTTTCCATGAGTCAGACTCAGCTCTATGAAAACTGCTTTTCACTTTGTATTCCCCTTGGGGAAGGTAGGACTCATCACAGACAGTGTGAAAGGCTTTCTGTTATTGACAGAGGAGCCACCACAGGATTTAGAAGTTCAAGTATTTCCAATTTCTTGAGAATTTTCCATGAATTTTCCCCGATTACAAGTCCTCATCCTTTTCAACAGTTCTCTGACTTTTGTTTGAGTAACCCTGTGTGAATTCAATTCACACGACAGTTCAATCACCTGGAGCTTTTAGGTCCTGGGTTTGCTTTTCTTTAAAACTCAGCTGTTCAACTACAGGAAACAGAGATTTCTTTTAGGATAATCATAGAAGCTATACAGCAATTATGGGTCAACCCCAATGTACTCATTTTTCGTAGAATGTTCTATGACAGCAAGAAATATGCCTTGCTATATATTGCCCTCTGTAGACACTTGATTGCAGGTTTCTGAATGGACTGATTTATGTGATTCTTCCCTACTGCATACCTTGAGTTACTTGAATTCCCTTACTGAGAGGAGTTATTAATGTCTTTCAGGCCAGTCAGACTAGAGAGTCATCCACGACAGATAACCAAGGGACGATTCAAAGAACCCAGTTTTCAGACTGTGTTCCCTTGTTACCATTTCTGGTAACCTTTTAAAAAAAAAATCAGTGGGGCTTCATCAGAGATGTGAGTGATATGGAAAAAGAGAACAGTTATTGGTATTAGACCTTATGTTATGGTGGAGAGAAAGTGAAGATGTCTACGGGAGGTTGTTGGCTCTGAATCTGCTGCAGGGGATCAGCAGAGCAAGCAACTGGAAAGGAAAAACAAACAAACAAACTGCATTTCAGGAGAGAGCAAGAGCACAATGGGATTGATGAGAGTAAGCTGGGCCCCAGTCAGTCTGGCCTGCCTCTTTCCTCCTCCAATCTTGATGTTGTGATCATTTGATACGAACTATCATAAGGATAAAAATAAATAAATAAATAAGGGTTCCTGGGGGATAGGGTATGGAATAGAGGGGATAAAGGTGAGTTGATATCAAGGAGTTTAAGAGGAAAGAAATATTTTGAAACTGATTGTGGTAGCAATTGTACAGTATAACTTTATATGATTGAACTATGGAATGTTGTGATATCTGTAACAGCTCCCAATAAAATGATTAATAATTTTAAAATAAAAGAAGCTGGCATCCCCTCGCCCACTTGCTGCACATGCACCTGGTCTATGACGTAGAGAAGCTGGAAAGCTGCAGGCTCAGCCATGGCTCCCTATCAGCACAGCAAACAAGCAGAGCAGTGGCAAATGAGCTACAGTCAGACCTGGAGCTCTACAATAAGTGCAGAGTGTGAGTGTACTCCTGCCTTCCAAAGTAAACAACAAAAAATGTGATGGTAGTCAATCTATGTCTAGCACCAGAGAGGGGAGATCTAGCTCCAGAATGTCAAATGGTATCTTACAAAAACCACAAAGACTGTTCACTTCTTTTAGATTTTGAAGCGATTAGTTTCCTTGTTGTTGAGTACTAGCAAGTCGATTTCAACTGATATTAACCCCTGAAATGCAGGGACGTAGTCCTAGGTAGGGATTTCGAATCTGTGATCTTGACTGAAACAGACTGCCAGCTCTTTCTCCTGTGGAATCTTGAGATGATTTCAAACAGCCAACCAGGCTTCCCAAGTTTTCTGGAACACAAAGTGGGTGATTTGAAACGACAGCCACTTACTCTCGCAGTCTTCTGTGTTCTTGAAGTCTGAAATCAAAGTAGAAAAGAAAACGACAACTTTTCTCTCTCTCTGCATTCCCCAAAGTCTGTGTTTTCCTAGAAAGTCCCAGATTTTGCTAGTATATAAGTAGGAGATAAACTTCTGTATCACTATTTTTTTGACTCAAAGTGAAACCGTTTTACCTATAATTTCAGGTTTATTTTTTATTTTCAGAAAGTTGTCTTGGGTTAAAATTCTGTGGACTTTGCTGTAATGGTGTATGCTATTTATTTGTCGATTTTTTTCTAATAAATTCCACATCTCAGTCCAGGTAGAATCACCCTCTCAGTGCTCCTGCTGTCAGACCAGAAAATTAAGAGGTAAGGAGGTCAATACTCGGAGTCTGGGTGCTAAAAATGGATTCAGTGTAGCAGGGTCCAGCTCAGTAATCCAACTTTGCTTTTCACCCACAAAGTAATTTAAGAACTCACTGAAACACTCTAAGTTCACTGTAGGTTCTGCTAACCCCTTGCCAGATGCATCAGAATGGTGTCTGCCACCCCTTCCTACACCAGAGTCTCACAGTGAGCAGTAATTTCCCCATACTGCTGTCTAAAAGTTGTCATAATCTCTGGATTGCAGAAAGCCTCTGATGGCTAGCCACAAGACCTCACACTGGAGTTTCCTGTGTTGCTATCTGCCCAGCTTCTTCAGTCTAGGACTTGTATCTCCCCTCCCCAGCCAGGAACAGGAAGATCCGCCATTGCCCTCTTGCCTTGCCCCAGCTCCACACCTGCCAGCGTGGATAACAATCGATAATTAGACAATAATTTGCAACAAATGAAGAGCCACTGCGATATTTACTTGTGACAGAATGTGACTCTACAGAACACCACCAGCAGTACCAGCAGGATAGAACTGAGGGGTACACAGGATGCCGGGGGCAAATTCAGATACAGTCATCCCCAAACCCAGTCTACTAAGCTGGTCACTCTTCCCTGGGGGACAGCACATCCCACCTCTGATACCAGGGAACCCCACAAGCCCATTAATAAAAGGGAAAAAAGAACATTTAAAAATGCTTTCAATTCCAAGCTGTGGTCCTTTCTGTAACTTTGAGTGTAAGCCATCAGAACTCTGTCCATAAGCCTTCATTAATAGAATGCTAATCTCCAGAGCAGAGTATAGATTTTTAGCATAACAAAATGGGATAATCCAATAGGTGCTGATATCCACAGCCCAAGGCAAAAACTGACCCTACCAGTTTGGGGAGCTTAAGCTTAAAAGGCTTAAAATTGTGCCCTGACAGTCCATTGCAGACCCGCACCCCTGCTGCAGGCTTGCCCCAACTCAGCCCACTGGCATACCTATAGTCACCAGCCTCAGCCTAGACACTGAAGCATCCCACCACTGTCAGCCACTGAGTCACCACAGCATACTGCCTACAGAGCAATCTGAAGAACCACCATACTAGTCCACAGGTAGTCCTCAAAAACACTCTTATCAGTCACACAGAGAAAGAGCTCAAGGCCCCTTGGTTTCCCAGAAACATAGTGCCCGGTTCTTCCAAAATAGCATGCAAACAGCAACACACTGCAAAACCCTTGACAAGAAAACAAAAAATCAAAACACAGCTATGAAGCTAATGATGCTCCTGGAAGAATCAGATGTGTATCTGCCACTGAAAGAAATCTTCAGAAGAGTGCTTGGAGTAATACAGGCTGTGGGGAAACAACACAGAATAAGGATTCAATAGTAGAGAAGATGAAGTCCATGATAGAGGGGATAAAGTCCATGCACCAAAGGGAAATAAAAGAGATAATGGATGAGGTAACAGAAGCAAAACACAAGATCACTGATCTCACCAATAGAGTAGAAGAGGTGGTGAATCATACCAGGGATCTCAAGGACAATCAGGCAGACTGCAACAAAAGGGACAGTAAAACAAGATAATCAAAGAGGTGGAAGAAAACCTGGGATCAATGACAGATACTATGAATAAGAGCAATATTCAAATAATTGGTCTACCATAACAAGACACAATGAAGAAGTCAACAGCCAAAAGTAGTGAGGAAGTTTCTGGAAGCAAGTTTCCCCACCTTAATGAATGAGAATCAGACACTCATACAGGAAGCAGAGAGGACTCCAATTAGACTAAACCCTAGGAAGAACTCACCAAGGCATATAATAAATTATCCAACTTTGAGGAAAAAGAGAACAAATTAAGAGCAGCAAGAGAAAAAAATGGTGGTCACATACATTGGTGCTCAGGTAAGAATATGCTCAGACCTATCAGCAAATACCAAGAAAAGGAGAGAATGGAGTAACATCTTCTGAAAGCTGAAAGGAAAAAACGCCGGCCTGGGAATCTTCTATGCTGCCAAACTATGTATTAAGATACGCTGCAAGGTAAGAGTCTTCCAGGACAAGGAAAAATTCAAAGACTACACCATAAGACACCCAACCAGGTGGAACATCCTTGCCAACTCACTATTGTCAGAAGGCCAACATCCACCAAGCACAAGAAGGAGACCACCATATAGCCCAACTCAACCCAGAAGTCAATGTGCCAAAAACAATTACCAAGTTAACATGGCCCCAGAGGAAAAGAAGACGAGAATGAAGCTCCGAACACCCCCACCACACAATGATATGAATGATGATAGGAAAACACCCAACACAAATGCTACCAGATGACAGCAATGGATTCCACAGGTTGTGATCAGAAGTCTGAATGGCAGTGACCCCAATTCATCCATTAAAAGACAACAGCTGCACACCAGCCTGTGTGATCACGAGGTGTCAAAGGGCTCAGGTATCAAAAAAATCATAGCATTGTGAATAAGGGTGGGTGCAGAGTGGGGACCCAAAGCTAATCTGCAACCGGACATCCCCTTACAGAAGGGTTGTGGGAGGAGACAAGTCAGTCAGGGTGCAGTGTAGCAACAATGAAACATACAACTTTCCTATAGTTCATTAATGCTTCCTCCCTCCCACTATCATGATCCCAATTCTACCTTATAAATCCGGCTAGACCAGAGGATGTACACAGGTACAGATAATAACTGGAAACACAGGGAATCCAGGATGGATGATTCCTTCAGACCAATCGTGAGAGTGCCGATACCGGGAAGGTGGAGGGAGGATGGGGTGGAAAAGGGGAACTGATCACAAGGATCTACATGTAACCACCTCCCTGGGAGATGGACAACAGAAAAGTGGGTCAAGGGAGACATTAAACAGTGTAAGACATGACAAAATAATAATTTATAAATTATCAAGGGTTCATCAAGTCCAGGGGCCAGAGAAGGAGGGGATAATGATGTACTGATACCAAGGGATCAAGTAGAAAGCAAATGTTTTGAGAACGATGAGGGCAATAAATGTATAAATGTGCTTGACAAAAAACAAAGAAAAGGATGTGGCAACATAAGCACAAATGTGCTTGATACAATGGATATATGGATTGTTATACAATTGTTGTAAGAGCTCCCAATAAAATGACTCATTAAAAAAAAAGACAAAGGCTAGTCGACTGGCTCATTAAACATAACGCATCAATCTGTTGCCTGCAAGAGACACATCTTAAGTTTGCCGCCAAAAATACACTAAGAATTAAAGGATGGCAGAAAATATACCAGACAAACAGCACTTAAAAAATCAGGGGTTGCCATCCTAATCACCAACAAAATTGACCTCAAGGTGCAAAGCAAAACTAGAGAAAAGGAGGGGCACTATATAATGCTCAATGGATCAGTAGACCAGGTACCAGTGAGTGTAATAAATATATATATGCCTAACAAAAGACACCACCCCACCCCCAACCCTGTGCAATTAGTCAAACTATTTAAAAGATGAAACAACAAATCATAGACTCAATAATCATATTAGGTGACTTTAACACATGGCTATCAGAGAAAGATCACTTGGAAAGAAGCTCAGCAAGGAGGCTACTGAGCTAAACACTACAATTAGGCAACTGGATCTGATAGTCATTTATAGAGTTTTCCATCCAAATGCAAAAAAATTCACATTCAACTGCCCATGTCTCATTTTACCCAAATAGACACAAATCAAGCCTGAGTAACCCTGTGGAGCAACGGATGAAAATAGTTGGCTACAGAGCCTGCTCCAACAATCAGAGCCAACTGACCCCCTCCCTAGAAGTTTGTGCTATGGAAAACAACACTACCTACAGGGTGGGGAGAGGGGCCAGCATGCCACACCCACACTGAAGCAAACCAACAAGGAAAATGAGAGTGGAGTTCTATACCTCATATCAGCACACCAAGCCCTAAAGATGATGGCCCTGCACAAAGCTGCTAAGGCACAGAGAGGACTATAGGGTCAGCAACAGCTCGAGACATGATGTCCCCTAGCTGTAGCATATTGTGACAGATGACAATATGGGGAACACACAGCAGGGAGTTAGTCTGGTCTGAACTTCCCACAGTTTGGTGAACCAAGAATGGAGCATAAAAGATCAGCAACAGGAGCAATGCAAAGCCACAGAGTCCCCAAAATAGACTTCAGGCTAGGAGGGGCAGTTCCCAGAATTCCCCCAGGACCAGTGGGAATGATGGTCATAAAGGTCAGCAGGAAGACCTGGAATTATGTATGCTTTTTCTTTGCTAGTTATTATTATCTTTTGTTTTCCCTCCTTTTATTCAACCTTTTGTTTTCTTTTTGGTTGGTCTCTGTTATTGTTGGTTTGCCCACTTATATAAGATAGACATGGGAAGCAAGCTTGAGGAGAAAGTTATGGGACTGACAGTTCTGGAGGGCTTGTGGGGAGGTGGGATAGGGGAAGGGAGTGGTGAGCAAACAACATAGACAGCAGAACAACTAGGGAATTAAAATCAACAATGAGGAGAGCATGGAGATCCTGAGGGTGTTGGAGCAACAGCAATCTAGCTGAGAGCAATTACCAAGAGGCAGAAGCTGGGTGAGTGTGATGGTGGGGCAGGAGGAAAGTAAAAGGAAACAATAGAAAGATCTAGGAAGCAAAGCTATGGATAGAGGTATAAGCATAGGTATGTACACATGTAAATACTTTAATTCATAAAAATAGAGGATTGGCCTATGTACATATAGCAATAGACTGAGGAAGGGGGTGGACTTCAGGCCTGTGCTCAAACCCTCCCTCAATGCAAGAACACTTTGTTCTAACACCCTGTCCTTCTATCATGTTCACCCTCCTGGCACAATTGCTGAAGACAAAATGAGTGCATAAACAAATGTGGTGAAGAATGTGGATGGTGCCTGGTTATGAAAAGATATAGTATATGGGGTCTTAAAAGCATGACATTAAACAAGCAGCCATGCAGCAGAGAAGCAACAAGGCCACATCTAAGAAGCACATCAGCCTGTGACATCATGAGGTGTCCACAGAATTAGGTGACAGACACCAAAAGTCCAATACAAAAAAATCAAAACATATTGTTGAGAATGATGTGGGTCAGAGCAGAGACCCAAAACTCATCTGTAGACAATGGGACATCCCCTCACCAAAGGGTCACAAGGAAGGGATGAGTCAGCCAGGGTGCAGGTTACACCAATGAAACACAATATTCCTCGGTTGCTTGAGGCTTCCTCATTCCCCACTATCATGACCTCAGTCCTGCCTTTGACTGCAGGTACAGATAACAGATAAGAGCTCATGACTCACAGAATCCAGGAACAGGAATGGGGGTAGTGATACCAGGAGGGTAGGGGTTAGGGGAGAGGAGGAAGGGAGAACTGATCATAACGAGCGACATAACCAACCCTCCTCAAGTTGTCTGAACAACAGAAACCATGGGGAAAGGGAGACCGCAGTCGGTGTAAGATATGAAAATAATGATTTATAATTTATCAAGGGGTCATGAGGGTGGGGAGGGGAGGGATGGACAAAAGAGGAGCTGAAACCAAGGGCTCAACAGAAGTTAAATGTTTAGAAAATAATGAAGACAACTGTGGTAGTTCCATCATCTGTGATAAACTTGAGACTCTTAAGAGTGAAAGGGTGGAGTTTAGCCTGTCATTAGGTTGTACCTTAATGAACTCATTTGGAAGCGCTAAGGAGATAAATATCTCACTGGAGGTAGGACACACACTCCCTCTTTGTTTGACATTCCTGTTAACAAGCCATATGGAGCTATGCCAATGATGTCAGAGCTCTGGAACTGGAGGAGCCATGTGAAACCCCTGCCACTGCTGAGATGCTTCTACCACCACTGGATCCACAAGACTCTTCACCCAATGGCCTGTGATCTTCCTGCATTTAGTGTCATTGCATGTGTTGCGTGAGTCTGAAGAGGAATTTATAGACTGGTATCAGATGTATGGGCCAACATCAGACTTGATCTGAACTGGGCTGGGATGTTTTCTTAATATATAATTATTCTTTATATAAAGCTCTTTCTTATGCACACATGAGGGTCTATGAATTTCTTTCTCTAGTCAATCCAGGATAACAGAAACACGTACAAATATGCTCGATACAATTGATGTATGGATTGTTATAAGAGCTGTAAGAGCCTCCAATAAAATGATTTTTAATAAATTAAATTTTTTTCACATCTCACTTTTTATTTGTATCTGTGATAATATTCTCATCATAATCTTTGATTGCTGAGAAATATTTGTTTAATAAGAAAAAGACAAATGGGTGCATAAGCAAATGTGGGGAAGAAAGCTGATGGTGCCCGGCTACCAAAAGAGATAGTGTCTGGGGTCTTAAAGGCTTGAAGGTGAACAAGCGGCCATCTAGCCCAGAAGCAAAAAAGCCCACAGGGAAGAAGCACACCGGCCAGTGCGATCACGAGGTGCCAAGGGACCAGGTATAAGGCATCATGCAAAAAAAAAAAAAGATATATGCGTGTGTATGTATATATATGTGTGTGTGTATGTATATATATGTGTATATGTATGTATATATATATATATCATATTGAATGAAGGGGGAAGTGCAGAGTGGAGACCCAAGGCCCAAGTGTCAGCCAATGGAGATCCCCTCATAGAGGGGTTTAGGGGAGGAGATGGGTTTAATTAAGGTGCAAGGTAGTACCGATGAAGAACACAGCTTTCCCCCAGATCCTGGATGCTTCCTCCCCCCAACTACCATGATCCGAATTCTACTTTGCAGGGCTGGATAGGGCAGAGGTTGTACACTGGTGTATATGAGGGCTGGAGGCACAGGAAGTCCAGGATGGATGATACCTTCAGGACCAGGGGTGTGAGGGGCGATGCTGGGAGAGTGGAGGGTGAGTGGGTTGGAAAGGGGGAACTGATTACAAGGATCCACATGTGACCTCTTCCCTGGGAGAGGGACGGCAGAGAAGGGGGGGAGGGAGACTCCGGATAGGGCAAGATATGACAAAATAACGATGTATAGATTACCAAGGGCACATGAGGGAGGGGGGAGCGGGGAGGGAGGGGAAAAAAAAAGAGGACTTGATGCAAAGGGCTTAAGTGGAGAGCAAATGCTTTGAGAATGATTGGGGCAGGGAATGTATGGATGTGCTTTGTACAATTGATGTATGTATATGTATGGATTGTGATAAGAGTTGTATGAGTCCCTAATAAAATGTAAAAAAAAAAGAAAATCTAAGAAATTACTCTAAAGGACTAATGGACCACATAAGAAGGACTCAATGGTGCCCCCTTATCACAGTTAACTACTCTGAGAGGTATCACAGTAGAAGGTCTTGGGTAAACAGAAAGAAAAATGTAGAATAAAGCATGACCTGGCTTAATTACCATAGTGACTCCACTTTAAAAGAAATAGTTGTCGTTTGTTGGATTGGGGAAAGGAACGGGAGCTCTCCTTGGGTGCACAGAAGAATTACAACCAGCTGAGATGCAAAAGCGGCAACAGCAGTTTATTTGCTAGCTCGAGCTAGGGCTTCCCTCCCTCCAGTGCCCAGTGCAGCAGGGACCCAACGTCCAAAAGGGAATCAACCCCGAGTTCTTTGTTCCCTGGGCTTTTATGGGGCTAGGGACCAGGGGCCGTCCAGTGTTGCTGTTCTTTAAATTTATTGGAGAAAACTTCTGGCATCAGCGTTGCCCAGTGGTGGTCGTGTTCTCTTGACTGGTCAATTGGGGTGGTGGTCGCTGCTCCCTACTGGTCAGTCTGGGACAGGTGATGCCTTCTCTGACAGAATTACCTCAGTGTCCAGAAATCTGAAATTAGAGCTTAAGCCTGCCCCAGACTTTGGTTTTATACAGCCTGTCATGGTGCTGGTGCCGGCAGTTGTAAACCAGGACCCCACACGTTCACCTATAGGATAAACAGTCACACTAGGATGTATGCACCCCTTAGCACAGTCAACTAGATGAGATCAAACTGGCAGCATTTGTCCAGTATTTGGCTCAGAAGGGAGGAAGGGACAGGAAAAAAGAACATCTGGAAGAGATAGCACAGGGAGAAAGTGGGAAGTGGACTTTGCAATTATTATTCATCAAAATATGTATGCCTTGTTGAATGGAAAATTAATTTGCTCTAAACTTTTACTCAAATCATAATGAAAAGTTATAACATATCTATTTCACTAAATATTTTTATCTGTTTAACGGCACCATCCCCCCGCTCAGTTTTATTCTTTTTTGCCCTTCTTACATATTTTAGAAAACATATATTTAAATTTTATTGAAATAAATGTCTTCGTAGCACATGGTTGGTAGAAGACCTGGATTCTGATAAGAACTTAAAGGAATGTTCCTTGGCTGTCTGTGAATCCCTCTGTTGTTGAGCTTACTAAAGTTAGAAGCTCCTGATCTGTCACCTGTCCCTAAAATATAACACATTTGAAGAGACGGTGTTTCCTACACATTTATCATGTTCCTGACGATTCCAGGAGGGATTTAGCCTGGATGGGTGCATCAGGACACAGTCTATACTAGTATACCAATTCTTGTAGTTCCAAGGAAGGAAGGAGCAACTGATGGTGCTCCTAGGAAATGCACCGACGAAAATGATCTCTGGGTCCCTCCTGAACCTTTTAGCCTCTATTATAGCTCCATGTGCTTTCGCACCTTGGGCAAGATTTTACTGACATCATTATCTAAACTCATTTATATTGCATTTTAGCCATAGGTGCCTACTCATTTAATCGAGTACAGCGTTTCTGTCCTTATTTCTTCCTCTCCCTGCTGCGTTGGGATGCAATTTAAGAAGGAAAAATGGGTGAGGCATCTGAATTTTACCATGGTCTGGCTTAATATTTTATTAGATTCTGCAGAAAATGTTGATGCCCCTCCAACAAGATACATTTATACTAACCGAACGTAACAGAAATACAATGTTGGTTTCTTTTTCTTCCTGTATTTCGTAGATGTGAGACCAAGAAGGTAGAGTCAATACAATGATTTCTTTCAAGCACGAAGATGACCAGCACTGACTCCGACTGCTACCCTATCTGTCTTTGTATGGAATTCATAGGAATTCTCTGGTTTGAGCAAGTTTTGTGTTAAAAAATATTTCTAGGTATTTGTGACATAAAAAATATAGGTTTTGTTTTGTTCTGAAATCATGTTTATCACCCTCTACAAAAGGACTTCTACTTTATCTAAATGGCAGCCCTAAAGTAACCTGTCATAAGTTGATTAATAGTACATTTGATAGGCTTTTTCAGTTATAATAATTTATAATATTGGTTATTGATATTTGGCTGCCTTTTTGGTCTGATCTTTGTTCACTCCAAAGATGACATATGTTGATAAGATTCACTTATCAACTTCAGCTGTTTTCCTTTCTGTAGATTTTTTAACTCGAAAAGACTTGAAAACATTCTAAAAATGTGAGGTGATGTTTCCTCCATCTAAATAGTACTTCCCTGGTACCCATACATGGAACTATACTGTACTGTGTTCAGTACATTTGGGAAGGCTGGAAGATGGACAAAAGTCATTCATGACTGTAATTTCGGAGAGTCTTATATCCCTTATGGGGATGTCAATAATACAGATATATGCAGAATGCTTGATAGCACCCTGGGAAAAAGCAGGATTTTCTTTCCCTTTTCTCTTTATTTAAAAATATTGTACAGAAGGAGGGTGGGGAGACATTGGAGGCTCTGAGAACCCTGGGGAATGGTAAGGTGTTTGAGAGGTTTAGAGAGCTTGATTGAACAGAGGAGTAAGTTATGGTCAGAATCCCAGCGAGGCTGCCACCACTGGAAAAGATGATTAGACCTGCTGACGCCATGGTTCAGAAAATAGAACAGCACTGGTTCAGACTTATAGATCTTAGGTCCTCACTGTGGGTATAGAAATTACCTAGCAAGCCTCAGGATTGAAGGGGTCTTGTGGATTAGGCATGGGACTAGATATCTCCGTTTATGCCTACTTGTAAAAAGGCATTGGAATCCAGACGCTGTGCTCCCTGACTTCCTGTTACTTTGTAAATTATATTCCATTAATATGGCTCCTCTGGCTATCATTCCTTATGTGATGCAATTCTGAACGTTATATGCCTGTGGCTGTACTCCCATGTTGGAAGACATTCTCTTCTAAAGAACATGACTAGGGTCGGATTTAGACCTGACGTTAGTTGTTAGGTGCTGTTGTGTCAGATCTGACTCTTAGCAACAGAGCAAAACGCTGCCTGATCCTGCACCATCCTCACCCGTGTTCTTAGATTTGAGTCCATTGTTGCATCTTCTGTGTCCATCCATCTTGTCAAATCCTCCCTTTTTTGGTTGCCCTTCCTCCTGAACAAGAATGATGTGTGTGTTACTTTGGGTAGACTAGAGAAACAAATCCGGGGAGACTCATATGTGTATAAGAAAGAGCTTTATATACAAGAGCAATTGAATATTGAGAAAATATCCTGGCCCACTCCAGAGCAAGTTCATAAGTTCAATATTAGTCAATATAGCCCATACCAGTTTTTAAAGCCCTCTTCTGACTCACAAAACACAAGCAATGATGTCAAATGCAAGAAGATCACAGGCCAGTGGGTGGGGAATTTTGTGGATCCAGTGGCATTGCAAGCATCAGCATTGGCAGGGGTGTCCATGTGGCTTCTCCAGCAGCACCCAGGGATGCATGAGGGTAGGTCCATGTGGCTTCTCCTCATGGATGTCTCACAGGGAGTCAGCAGAGGAAGAGTCTGTCCCGCCTAAAAGGAGGAAATACAGGGATTCCCAGAATTCTCAGGAAAAGGCCATGCCTACACAGAGGCCTCGTGGGTTATAACCCGATTGACAGACTAGACTCCACCCCTTCACTCTTAATTCTCTCAAGTCCCAAACTGACACCAGATTATGTAACTACCACACTGTCCTTCTTCAGGGACTGATTTCTCCTGATAACATGCCCAAGGTAGGCGATATGAGAAAGTAGCTATTTTTTCTCTAAGGAGCAGTCTATCTGTATTTCTTCCCAAATCAATCTGTTTGTCCTTTTGGCTGTCCATGGTACTTTCAATATTTGCCAACACTGTAGTTCAAATGGCTAGGCATTTATTCAGTTTTTGTTATTCAATGTCCAACTTTTACATGCATATGTGGCAATAGAAAGTACCATGGCTCAGTTTAGGTGCACCTCGCCTTCAAGGTTCCAACTTTGCTTTTTAGCACTATAAAGAGGTCTTGTGCAGCAAATTTACCCAATAAGATGTGTCATTTTATTTCTTGACTGCTGCTTCCATGAACATTCATTGTGGATCTCAGCAAGATGAAATCATTGACAACTTCAAACTTGTTCCCATTTACCAGGATGTAACCTATTGGTTTAGTTACAAAGATTTTTGTTTTCTTTACATTGAATTGTAATCCATATGGAAAGCTGAAATCCTTGATCCTCAGCAAGTGCTTCAAGTCCTCCTCACTTATAGCAAGCTTGGTGTGTCATCTGCATATCATAGGTTCTTAATAAGCCTTCCTTCCAACCTGATACCGTATTCTTTTTCATATAATCCATGAATTTTCATAATTTTTTCATAAATTCTCTAATTATTTGCTCAGCATAAAGATGGAGGTAGTATTGTGAGAAAATACAGTCCTGACACACATCTTTCCATATTTTAAACCCTGCAGTATTCCCTTGTTCTAGTTACACATCTCCCTCCATGTACAAGTTCCAAGTGAGCACAATGAAGTGTTTTGGAATTTCCATTCTCCTCCAGGCTGTCCATCGTTTGCTGTGATCCATGCAGTCAAATTTCTTTGAATTGCACAGGATGTGAATCAGCCCACACTGTGTTTCCTTGATGAATTAAGATCTGCCGTGTCTTTTGGACACTTTTGACTCCTGCCTCTGGACCCTGAATTTTGCTATCCTTCCCCTGATCCTCAGATTTTGTAATGAACAGCACCCACCACCAAGGGAACCATTTCTGGAAAGTTCCTTGAGTTTCTATGACATGTTGTCATGGCTCATAGGACTCAGGCATGGGAGGGAATACACTCAAGGGAGGAGCCAGGGGAAATGGAGCAAAGTAGTGTGTTGGAAGAGTTTGGACATTTGGGACATCTCCAACTTCTTGGAACTAGTCTGGCATTATTCTTACAACAGTAATTTTTACCATAGTATGTTCCCAGAATTTAGACACTGAAGAAAAGACTGTAAATTCCAAGTAAAATGAATTTAAATTCCCAACATTCAAATGTAGTGGGATATCAAGAGAAACTATTTTGAATACTACAATGAAGCAAAGGACACTTTATTTTTAGCATACCTATGTGTGTGGACATGTAGTCATTTTTACACCAGATATACCCATGCAAGCCTATGCATGTTGGTTCCATTGAGCTGATTTAGACTTACAGTGACCCCATGTGGCAAAGCAGAGCTACCTCCTAGAGGTTTTTTGGTTGTAACATTTATGGGAGCAGATCATCGGGATGTTCTTCTCCAGAGCTGTTCTATTCAGATTCTATGTCAGATACTTCTTCTGGGCAAGCACCTGTAAAAAGAAATTGCCAATGGATGGTTTTAAACATCATCCATCCAATAAATCCATTTTTATTTCAGTACTTTTTAATGTCAGATAGAAATATTTTGGATCCCCATATGTCTACGTAGCCTTGGCGGCACTAAGGGTTAGAGGCTGTTCTGCTGACCCCAAGTGAGACCGCCAGTCACTCCATCGGAGAAGACCTGGCCTATTTGGGGCCTGGATGAGTTAGAATCAACCCAGTGACAGTGGATGGAGTTCGTGGTTTTTACCTACATGCATTCATTTGAATTTAGAATTTTACACAGAAGCAAATTAATGCTTTGAAGCCTGAATTCTCCTAACTTATAAAATTAAAATACTTAAAAACATGGCATTTAAGTTGAAATGGTCCTAATCAATGACAACCCAGAAATGACAAATTTCAAGGCTCCTGATTTTGCTGAAGTTACATTAGAAAATTTAACAGTTGAAACCTAAATAAACACCAATAAGAATATCTTACTAGTATTCATGAGCCCATCTTTGACAAGGTGCTGATCTAGTATGATATCTCATTCTTCACATTAGCTATCATCAGCATCTGGGGACTCATCAAAATGTGCAGAGAGCTGTCATCATCTTGATTTTTAAAATATTGACTCTCTTCTTTTTGTGATTTTTAGAGCTGTTCATTATCTTGCTTCTTAAAATACTGACTTTCCTCGGTGATTTTTTTGTTGTGGTCATTTACTATATTGCAATACAATTATGCCATAGCTCTTTCATGGTGACATTGTCCCTATTTGTCTTAAGCAACATGCATTACAGGCACAGGTGCTTCATAAAGAAATCCAGCACACTATACGACTTCATTTTATGTAGCATGGTAGGGAATGCATGAAGAAGCTGGGTCAAATGAACATGCCTTTAGTTTGACATTGTTTTCAAGGGAGAAGCAATGCAATAATTCATTTTTCTATTTTGTAAATATTTCAAATCTGTAAAAAGAGGTAAATGATTTCTCTCCATCAAAATGTTTTTTAAACCTATTTTCATCAGTTCTTATTAGTAATAATAGGCATTGTGTGTAGGATGAGTCACATTACACACATTTTAAAGCTGTTTC
This sequence comes from Tenrec ecaudatus, assembly GCF_050624435.1. NCBI lineage: Eukaryota > Metazoa > Chordata > Mammalia > Afrosoricida > Tenrecidae > Tenrec > Tenrec ecaudatus. Next base: position 10,834,078 of record NC_134532.1, on the reverse strand, counting down.
TCCTTTTTTATTCCTTTAAAAATTGCATTCAAGTAAACATTAAGGAATTTTACTACTAATTAAATGTATATGGACAACAGATAGCTCCACTTACTCTTTTCTGTTCAGCTCTCAGGAGAAGTAGCACTTCTTATTGTGGGAACAAAATTCGACTCTTTTTATCAAAAGGGCCCCAGTCAATGCCTGTTAGAAAGCTATATAATGCTAGTCACACGATGAGCTGCCCCTTCTTCAACAATCCTTGTTGTGGTTAGAGAAAGGCACAGTCTATACTTGTGTTTTCAGGCTCACTGAAAGTATAACGTCGGAGTGAGAGCACGTTTTGTTGACTGGAAGATGCAAACAGAGATGGACACAAGTGCTGTAACTACGGGAAGAATCAGAGTGCACCCGCTTCTGGAAACCATCTTGTTGCAATACATTGAAAGGATTCAAATGGTAACACCCGGCTCTGGGAAAACATCGGTTTCAAGATTTACTATGTAGTTTCAACCATGAACACAAAGAGTAATTTGGAAAACAGCAAAGCTTCTAGAGTGAAAGAAAGGAAAGACAAATTCACTGTGGTTTTAATTTCACATTGTTTTATGACATGATTTGCTTTGCCTACATTCTGCCTACCGAGATAAATCATTTGTGACCAAACTCTGAGAGGAAACTTTATCAGTGCCTCATAAATTGATTCTTGCTTTTATTATCCAATATACTGATTTTAAACGGAATCTATACTACACTATCTTACTCCTATACTCTTTAGTTACTTTGCTACATAAGTAAAATAAGCTGGAAAACAAACAAACAAACAAACAAACAATTTCAGTTCAGATCAGAGTTTCTCTAACTCTATTCTAGGTAAATATCGTAGGGAGTTATCCTGTGTTTTGAGGACATCTATCAGCCTTCCAGTCTCTACCTACTACCCAGTAACAGCCCACAGCCAATTGTAATAACAAAAAAAATCCCTAGGCATTGCCAAATACCCTATGGGGGAAAATTACTCCTGGTTAAGATTATTGATCTAGATTCTGGTTTTATGGTATTTTTCTTTAGGAGCATGTGACCCCAAATCTTATGCAACATTACAACCCCAAGAGCAAGGAAAAAATAATATTGACTGGTGAAATGCGGATTTCAATCAACTTAATTGTTCTATCCCTTGAAAAATTAACAAAGGAATGACATGCCTTTGAAAAATTATTAATTTCACCACTTTCTTGGCTCTCGAAAATGCAAAAAAAATATGCCAATGTGAATTACATACTCTTGAGACGTTTGTGCTCAACACGAATAATAGCTATAATCATGAAATCCATTAACATGCTGCCTTCAGTGCTTGGAGGTTATCTTTTATTCATTTGACTAATTATACACCACTCAGAATGTTTTACGTAGTGTCTCTAACTGGTACTGTGTTATCAAAGACTTTCATAGCTGTTACATGTGCAAAGTATTAGTTGTTACATTATTTTTCACACAAAGAAGCACCTGAATGAATTCCAAAATATAAGTACGATAGCCCTTTTGCACCCAGTACATGGAGATATTCTTAGAGTGAGGCCCGGATAGAAATGAGACATAACTTAGCATAATGTTAGATACTGCCATTTGTAGGACAGAGCAAAACCTGGTGCTGCATTTAGAAGGCTTTATTTTTTCTAAATGAGAAAGTGACGTAACTGTTTGCTTTACAGCAGGTGCTTTCCCTCATCACTCATTCGTTCATGATTTATTGATATTTGCTACCATATGTCATACAGCATTAAGATCCCACACTACTGCCCTTAAATAACTTACACTCTAGACAGGAAGGAAAGGTTCACTTTGGTGAAAAGGTATATTACAAAGCACAAGTATAAATTGCTGAGCATGGAGAAATAGATTCCAGAAAGTAAAATTAGACTACCCATTAGAGTTTACGGCAGGTATGTAGATATTTAATGTAGTCTCTCAAGCAATGTTATAAGGTGTCAGTCTAGTTCAGTGGTTCTCAACCTTCCTGATGCCGCGACCCTTTAATAGAGTTCCTCATGTGGTGGTGACCCCCAACCATAAACTTATTTTCCTTGCTACTTTATAACTGTCATTTTGATACTGTTATGAATTGTTATGTAAATATCTGATATCCAGGATGTATTTTCATTGTTACAAATCGAACATAATTAAAGCAAAGTGATTAATCCAAAACAATATGTAATTATAATTCATGAAATGTCGTTTTACCTCCAATATTGCTGCTTTCAACACAGTAGCTGCTCTCTTCACAGTAGCCGCTCTCTACACGTGTGACTGTTCCGCATAAGTACATAATGGCACCAACCCTGTCGCATACACTGGTATCCGTAGGGAGTGTATGTGATGGAGTTGGCACAATGACGTCATCATGCCGGGTACTCATATGTGGGTGTATCTGCATGTGGGCAGACCTGCCTCGAGACGGATAGAGGACCGGTGTCTCGGTTCCTAAGACCATCAGAAATATGTGTTTTCTGATGGTCTTAGGCGACCTGTAAAAGAGTCGTTCGATCCCCAAAGGGGTCGTGACCCACTGATTGAGAACCACTTGTCTAGTGCTTACAGCCCATTTTACACTCCCATATTTTTGCTTCCTCAAACCAGTTTTTCAAAGGACCTCACCTCCGTTGGAGCCAGTGTTCATCTAAGACAGTGAACGTATAGAAATCCGTGACCAGAGAGGAAAGGGCCAACTCCAGCTCTTTTGTTTGTAACCAAACTCCAGAAGAGAGCTGCCGTTAGAGAAAGCCTTCACTTGGTTTGTATAAGCTCCCAGTGAGAGACTCCTTCTGTAATGGGATGTCCAATTGCCTACAGATAGGAACTGGAAACAAAGGGAATCCAGGACAATGATCCCTTCAGGACCAGTGGCGAGAATGGAGATGCTGGGAGGGTAGAGGGAGGGTTGGGTATAGAGCGGGAACCAACTACAAGGATAACCAACTACAACTATAATCTCCTCCCTGGGGGGTGGACAACAGAAAAGTAGGTGAAGGGAGATGTCGGACAATGTAAGATATGACAAAATAATTTCTAAATTATCAAGGGTTCATGAGGGAGGAGGAAGGAGGATGGGGGAATGAGGAGCTGATGCCAGGGGCTTACGCAGATAGCAAATGTTTTGAGAACGATGAGGGTAATGAATGTACAAATGTGCTTTATATAATCGATGTATGTATGGATTGTGATAAGAGTTGTATGAGCCCCCATAAAACGATTAAATAAAAATGGACTCGATGGCAGTGGGTTTGGGGGTTGGGAACACAATGTGTCTCAGAAGCTTCAGGGAGAGAAATTGTCATGAATAACATAAGCAAGTGTTGCAACTGCTCTGTTGTGTCCAGGGCTCTTGGTCTCTCAAACAGAAAAATGGACTCACAAGCCACAAAATGCAAGCAGAAAGCCGTTTATTTGGAAAGGAAAGCAAAGCACCGAACAAAGCTGGTATGGGCTTGAGTGAGTTGCCGCTCAATGAACTGTGTCTACAGACGTGGGGTATTTGGCTTGTCTGCATCTCTCAGTGATGAATGGACCAACCCTGGTCTCATCCTATTTTCAGGTTCAGTCTTAAACTTGGTCACGCTCCCCCCCGCCCTTTTTTTTTGGTCTTGCCTGTGCATGGACAAGGAAGTAAGCATGAATGTTCAGCAAGGAGTCTTGGTTTTTATGACCTTCGAGTTTAGAATCAATCTAGGAGTCTAATGCCTGCAAGTTTAAGATAATATTGTCCTAGGCTCTTGAGCTCACCCTTCCAGACATCCTGCTGCTCCCAATACTTCAGACTATTGGGCTCCTTTCCCTCTCGGCCTACAGTCTCTCTATCTCCTGTCTCTCCCAAGTACAATAGAGAACAAACTACGGTAGCAACGGAAAGTCTGCAAAGTAACTCTGTCTGAGGCATTGATGGTATTGTATATTTCAGGAGTGTCAGAAGGAACAATACCAGCCAAGGACCAGACACTTCACGTAATACAAAGATGCTGCTGAAGTCCTTACTCTCTGAACTTCCATGGGACTCCAAAAAGAAGCCTGAGGGATGCTCTCTGAATTAAATGTATTTAAATATTAAATTGCTTTACTTTTCTGGAAGTTTCTGAGATGGAATTGAAAGGTAGCTAGATTTAGGAACAAGTGGGCTTGTCTCCCTCAAATGCCTGTGCTAGCAGACATCTCCTGGCAGGGCCACGTACAGGGGCGGGAAAGAAATTAGACACTAACTCGCACCTATGGGAACCCAAATTGAGAATATTCAGACACAGGTAGGCCCATACAGGTCAACCTGAGTACACCCACCTTAGGTACCAGCAAATGGTATGACACACAGGTGGGCCTGAGCTCAACCAATGGAGTCAACCAATACCTTCAACCACTCCTCTCTAGCCAGAGGTGTGAAATACTCCAGCTTCAGGGAGTCTGGCTCTCTTTTTATTTTGTTCCCATTCTGCAGCAGGCGAAAGGGGGGGTCTCTCCCCGTGTGCTCCCTCCGGGTCTACTTGGAGCCCACATGCTCTTGTCCTCGGGGCCTCTTGGACTCCGGTGCTTCCCTAACTCCACATGTGTAGGTGTACTTTTCCATGTGGTTTTTCACACCAGTAATGAAGCCGAGTGCAGCTTCCACGGGACTTGCCATGCTTTCCAGAAATAATGTGTACCCTTGTGAGACTGTAAAATCGGAAATGTTTCCTTCCCTTCATAACAACTCACTTAGATTACAGAAGTGCTTCAGTGGGAATTCTTTCAGGGTGCGAAGCACAGAACCAAAGTATACCACTCCGAAAACCTGACAGAATCAGAGCTCAAACGAAAAATAAAAGTAAATTTAGAAAAAATTGAAAAACCAAACTCACTTCCACCAAGTTACAGTCTCAGCAACCCACAAGGGTGGTTCTGCCCTCTGCTGTAGAGGTTTGTGTCTGAATATTCTCAATTTGGATTTCCCATAGGTGCCAGTTAGTGTTTAATCTCTTTCCACCCCCTGTATGTGGCCCTGCCAGGAGATGTCTGCTAGCACAGGCATTTGGGGGAGACAAGCCCACTTGTTCCTAAATTTAGCGACCTTTCAATTCCATCTCATAGAAACTTCCAGAAAAGCAAAGCAGAGGGTAGAACCGTCCCTGTGGGTTGCTGAGACTGTAACTCTTCATGGGAATAGACAGCGTTATCTTTTCCCTGTGGACTAGCTGATGGTTGGAAACTGCTGACCTTGACGTTACAGCCCAACCGTAAATACTGTGCTTCCGGGACCCCTCGAATTGTTGTGTGAGTAAAGAACCAATTGCTAAGTAGGATGTGGCATCAATTGTGACTGAAGAAAAATAGCACTATACTATTTATGTATGTTACCTATTAAGTTCAAATCCATAGATATGGTTATTAAAATTTTTATTCCATTCCTCTGTCCTTGGCCTGACCACAAGCAAGATTTCAGCTAACGGACAAATTCAGACCAGAATCAGAGACAAGATTGAAACAGACTGAGTGAGTTTATTAAAGGAAATAGTTGGGTAAAGACTCCGAAGGTTCCTTAGCTAGTCGAAACGGCTAGGCAAAATGTAGAGCCAGACCTCTGATTCTGCTAAGGGCTGACTCCCCACCATAGACTGCCTTCTGGCTGATCTTCTGCTATTGGCTACAGAGCACCTCTTATTTTCATGCATGTCCATTTCAGCACCCCTTCACGCTGAGCTCTTGCCTCAGATCCCAAAACTCAAAAGTCTGTTCAGTCAGTGTGGGGGGTTAGTCATTATGCCTGGGAGTAAAAAATATCAGCATTTTACCCCTTGGGTACTCTAATCAAAATTGATGCTGAAATCCACTCAGCAGCTGGTCACAGGACAGTCTCAGAGAGCCAAAGTAGCTCTTAAACCTGTGGGATCTTTCCCGAACACTTCTCTGGACTTCTCTCCCTTCTAAAACCAATTGTGTTCTGCATTATGTGTTGGGCTGTTAACTGCAAGTTCAGCAGTCCAAAACCACCAGCCACTCAACTAGGGAAAGATGAAGCTCTCTAGGGAGTAGGTATTGGTCGACCCCATTGGCTGAATCAAGCCCACGTGGCTCAGGGGTGGGGGAGGAGACCTGAAATGTAGCGTGCCCATTTAAAGGGTGTTTCATGCTCGTCTGATTTCTTCCCAACATCCTGTAGGGGGCTTCAGGCATGGAAAGGGACAACGTTGTCTCTACCTTGCTACCTAACATTATCGGAAGCCTTGGTGGCCCAGTGGTCACATGTTGGGCTACCATCCACAAGGTCTGCAGTTCCATCAGTTGCTCTGCAGAAGAAAGATGGGGCTTTCTACTCCCATAAACACTCTTGGAAACTCAAAGAGGCAGTCATACCCTGCCTATAGATTTGCCATAGTTGGTGTGATCGCCTGGGTTGATTAGAGAAAAAATACCCAGAGACACTCATATGTGTATAAGAAAGAACTTTATATAAAAGAGCAACTGTATATTGAGAAAACATTCCAGCCCAGTGCAGATTGTCATTAAGTCCAATATTAGCCCATATGTCTGATACTAGTCCATACATTCCTCTTTAGACTCATGCAACAAATGCAATGATGTCGAATGCAGGAAGATCACAGGTCAGTGGGTAGATAGTCTTGTGGAATCAGGTGCAGTGGAAGCATCTCTACAATGTTGCAGGCCTTCACGTGTCTCTTCCAGCTCTCTGAGTGTCTCAACAGCAAGAAAGAAAGGCCGAGAGAGTGGGTCTGGCCTCCAGCGAGCTATTTATCTCCATCACACCTCCAAATGAGGTCATCAAGCTACAACTTGATTGACAGCCTAGACTCCACCCCTTCACTCAAGTTGACAGATTATGTAACTGCCACAGTTGGCATTAACTCGATGGCAGTGAGATTGTTTTTAGTTTTTTTGTATGTACCACCTGGCTCAAAGTAACATGCATTTATTTCTTTGTTTATTGACCTCAGAGCTTTTTAGAACATTCAGGTTCCCTAACAATTTATAATTTATTTCATTTTTCTTCTTTGCTTTTGCTTATAGAGTGTCACACATAATTGTGTGTGTGAGTGAGTGTGTGTGTATAGGTATAATTCTTTGTTATTCAGAGGCAGAATATATACAGGTATATATATATATATATATATATATATATATATATATATATATATATATATATATTTATTTATTTATCATAGAAATCATGTCTCCAGGAGACCCAAAACCCATCTGTAGGAGAGCCAAAACCCTTACGGATGGGTTGTGGGGAGGAGAAGAGCCAGTCAGGGTGCAGAGTAGCAATGGTGAAACATACAACTTTCCTCTAGTTCTTAAATGCTTCCTTCCCTCCACTATCATGATCCCAATTCTACCTTGCATATCTGGCTAGACCAGAGGGTGTACATTGGTACAGATAGGAACTGGAAACACAGGGAATCCAGGACAGATGACCCCTTCAGGACCAATGGTGAGAATGATGATACCTGGAGGGTGCAGGTAAGGTGGAATATAAAGGGGAACCAATTACAAGGATCTACATATAACCTCCTCCCTAGGGGGTGGACAACAGAAAAGTGGGTGAAGGGAGACATCGGACAGTGTAAGATATGACAAAATAATAATAAGTTTTAAATTACCAAGGGTTCATGAGGGATGAGGGAGCGTGGAGGGAGAGGGAAAAATAAGGAGCTGATATCAAGGGCTCAAGTAGAGAGCAAATGTTTTGAGAATGATGATGGCAACAAATGTACAAATGTGCTGGACACAATGGATGTATGTGTGGATTGTGATAAGAATTGTACAAGCCCCCAATAAAAATACTTTAAAAATATATTTTTGCATAAAATATATTTTTGCATCTATACTGATAGGAGCTATAGGCTTGTAATTGTGTCTTTTTTTGTAATGAATGCCCTTTTCTGGTTTGGGTATCAAAACTATGCTGACTTCATAAAACCCATTAGGGAGTGTTCTTTCTTTGGCTGTTTTCTGGAAGAATTTGTCTAAGATTGATGTTGGAAGAATTCACTTGTGAAGCCATTTTGGCCTGAAATTTTCTCCAGAAGGTTTTGAGTGATGTCTTAAATTTATTTAATAGTATGTAGGACCAACCATATTTTTAAATCTTAAGCCCATTCTGGCAAAATGTATTTTTTTCTAGCAAGTTTTCCATTTCTATATAAATTTTATTGATTGATTAAAAAGTTGTTTATGAAAATAAAAAAGAAATAGTGTCTCCAAGCAACATCGTCATATGTGTGTGTGTACATTATATACAGTGTCTCTAGGAAACATCTGATCATAGAATAAAAGACTGAAATAAATTTTGATCACTGAGATGAGCACTATATTAAAGTGAGCCTTGTTGATGTAACCATGCTCATTCCTAAAGTAACTCCTTTTCAAATCTAGATTGCTATGTAAATTTAAAATACAGGAATTTAGTGAAAAATCTATAGAAGCATGAACTCTAAACAAAATAGTGATTTTTGATTCTATAAAAATATATCACCAGGAGTTGTTTTTTTTAATCAAATAAGACATTACTGGCCATTTAGACCAATCCCCTCACTTTACAATGGGGAGGAGCCTGTTAAATCTCAGTATGACGTGTCAAGGAAGAGAACACTTTGAATTAGACACCTAAAACTGCAAACCACTTCATATCAACTTGTAACAAGACCCCAACTCTCTATTGTCCACATTCAATCAATTTTCACAGCTTCTCTGCTGGGCAAATTGCTGACTCATACACTAAAATGGGTCATTGGGAGACAGACAGCTAGGTAGATAGAGAAATAGGTAGGTAGGTAGATAGATAGATGGATGGATAGATAGATAGATAGATAGATAGATAGATAGATAGATAGATAGATAGATAGATGGATAGATAGACAAAGACTTCAAAATATCTGTGTGAAATTCTCCTTATCTTTAAATTCCATTTTTCCATAAACATTTTAAAGCCCCTGTATGAGATATATATGCATATGTTATATACTTCTTTAACATAGTAATTATGCTGCAACCCAATCATTAAGGGATGGTTTTATTTCATTCATAACACATATTAAAACAAAGTTTAAATTTAATTAGAGTAATGAACTATTATTATATTAATAAGTATTTTCTGCATGTTCTACCATCTGTAGTCTGGTTATAATGTTTCAAAATATGAACAAATCCTAATTATATTAAAATATTTTAATGTACTCTTTAAATATCAATGTCTTAAAAGGCTTAAAATATAAAAGATGTGAGAGTATTTTTAAAGTATATTAATGCTAACTGCAATAAATGGGGTAGAGGACTGGCCATATCTGACCTCCTCTGACTTCCCTATTTCCACGATGCAGGGATCATACATGACTCCACACTCCACCTTTCTTTATCTATCCTGACACCAGTCATTCCTCTCACACCACTCTACATCTATGCTGGGCTTGATAATTTATTGAAATAGCCACATAGCACTCACAGAAAGTACTCCCCATTAAGGGAGATTATTAGGGAAGATATTTGATTACTACAAGTAAGGATCGGTACACAGTAAGAATACTGGTCCATAACAACATAACAACACTTCTCAGGCAGTAGCCAAGTCTCTCTCTTGTCTTCAACCTCTCAGCCACATGATTCTTTGACTTACGCCTCTTTGTGCCAGAAAGCCAGCCCACCTGAAACTCTGCTTCACAGTCTCATGGTCATGCTGGCCGAGAAGAGGTCCTGGAAAGCCTGTCACCATTCAGTCAAAGACAGGGACCAGGTGGATTAGAGAAACTCTAAGTGTATTTCTGCAAGCACCAATGAGAGAAGGAAACAGCTCAGCCACCTCCAAACTGCTTCAAAGACTCAGTGAAAGTAGAGCAAGTGATATACCTCCAACTACGTGACAACAAACAGACTTGGCACTAGTCCCAGGAGATAGCTAACAGATGACTATTATCAGATGACCTTCGAACAATGCTCTGAGTCTCCATCCCACTATATCCACATATAAATGCACTATATGGGGCACGTGGTCTTGACAGCCTCTGCCACTTCAGACAGAGATCTTGGACTTGCTTTTCCAATAATCTTGTGCCTTTCTCTGTACCATAGATGGACATTATACATTGAAGTAGTTTTTGTCTATTAGCAGACCATGCCTGTGTTAACCCGGGTTGACTAGAGAAACAAATCCAGAGACGCTCATATGTGTGTAAAAGAGAGCTTTACATCAAAGAACAATTGTATATGAGAAACCACCCCAGCTCACTCCACATCTAGTCCATAAGTCTGATATTAACCCATAAGTTCCTCCTCAGACTCATGCAGCAGATGCAATGATGCCAAGCGCAGGAAGATTACAGGCTGGTAGGTGAAAAGTCTGGTGGTTGTAGTGGCAGTGGAAGCATCTCAGTGCTGGTGAGGGTCTCCACGTGGCTCCTCAACAGGAAGGTGACGCAGAGAGAGTGTGGTCCACCTTTCAGGAGAAAAAGAGGAAGTTCCCAGAATCCTCATGAGAAGGCCACACCCACAGGGAGGCATCATCATCAGGCTGTGACCTGCCTGACAGGCTGGACTCCACCCCTTCACTCTTAATCCCCTCAAGTTAACATTTGATTATGTGACTGCGACAATACCCCGAGGATCACCTCTTGTCAGTTTATTGTACCGTGGTAGCTTGTGTACTACTGCAATGCTAGAAGTATGTCAATGCCAGCAGGGTCACCTACAGTAAACAGGTTTCAGCAGCGCTTTCAGACTAAGGACACTCAACAAAGACCTCAGCTTCCCGCTTTGGAGAAAGTAGCCACTGAAAACCGTATGCATAGCTTCTAACATTGTCAGAGAATGTTAATCTTAATGAATGGAACTGGAACTTGGTCTGAAGTAGCATCAGAGGGTGGGGTGGCCCCTTGTGTTGGAGGGAACGTGAAATGTGACTGAGGAATAACTGAGTCCGCAGAGTGTCATCAACCGTGGTGAGGTCAGTGAGGTAAAACATGTGGGAGGGGCGCCTCTGGGATCTTTATTTGCCGATGCAGTACAATTCAAGGTAAGGAGAAGCAACTGCAAAAATCTGTTGAGGATCGTGAGTTGGAATGTGAGAACTATGAATCTCGGAGAATTGAAAGCGGTCAAGAACTAAATGGAACACATAAAGATTGATATCCTAGGCATTAATGAGTTGAAATGGATTAGTATGGCCATTTTGATTCAGAAAAGCATATTTACTATGCCAGGAAGAGCACAATCAAGAGGAATGACATGGCATTCATTGTGAAAAAGTAAATTTAAAAAATCCATCATTGGATTTTCAGTGAGTCCTCTACAAGCGAATGGGTTCCAGGGAGCGGTTGTATAATTGAAGGGTAAATTAAAGAAACATCAGACAAGGAATATAAGGGCTCACCTCTTCTATGAAGACCAGAACCAGAGAGAGTGAGTAATGTATTCTCTTAACAGGCTTATATAATCTTGGGTTCGCAAGCCGTGTCATACACATAAGTAACAGAAAAGAGCATAGAATGCTTCATCAGCCTGTTCCAGGAAATTTGGAAGATGGCTACTTGACCAACTGACTAGAAAAGATCGATATTTGTGCCCATTCCAAAGAACAATGACCAAATCGAATGCCCAAACTATAGAGCAATATCATTGATATCCTGTGCAAGCATAGTTTGCTGAAAATCATCAAACAACAGTCACAGCAGTACATTGAGAGGGAACTGCCCAGATTCATGATTCAGAAGAGGACACGTAAAAAGGAATATCATTGCTGATGTCAGAGGATTTTGACTGAAAGCAGGGAATGCCAGAAAGGTGGTTACCTGTGTTTTATTGACTATCTCAAGGCATTTGATTGTGTGGAAAATAATAAACTAGGATTAACTTTGAGAAGACTGGGAATCCCAGAACACTTCATTATGCTCATGAGGAACTTGTACTTCAGTCAAGAGGCAGCTGTATGAACAGAACAAGGGAATTAATATCAAGAAGGCTTAAAATCAGAAAAAGTATGAAACAGAGTTGTGTCCTCTTACCCTATTTATTAAACCTGTATGCTGAGCAAATCATCAGAAAAGCTGGCTTATATAAAGAAGAATGTGGCATCAGGATTGGAAGAAGGCTTATTGACGACCTTCAATATGCAGATGACAATACCTAACTTGTTGAGAATGAGGAGCACGTGAGGACCTTGATGATGAAGATCAAGAATTTCAGACTTCAGTATGGATTGTGACACAAAGTAAAATATACTCAAATCCTCACAACTATACCAATGGGTAACATCATGATAAATGGAGAAAAAGTTGAAGTTGTCAAGGATTTTGCCTTGAACCTACAATCAATGCTCATGGAGGCAACGGAGTTCCAAAGACAAGTTACATTAGGTAAATCTGCTGCACAAGACCTTTTTAGGGTATTGAAGAGCAAGGATGTTATTTCGAAGACTAAAGTGTGCTTGGCCCAAGCTATAGTATTTCCATTACTACACATATATGTGAAAGTTGGACATTGAATAAGGAAGACGGAAGAAGAATTGTTGTTGTTGTTTGGTACCATCGGATTGGCTCCAACCCATAGGGACCCTATGCACAAGAGAGTGAAACACGGCATCCTCTACATCCTCAAGTATGTTTCTTATCAAAGTCTTAAAAGTGATTTCCAGGCTTTACTAATCCAGCACAGTTAGGATGAAATCATCAATATTGTGCACAGTTTGGTCTTCTGTGGATTGTCTGTCCAGTCTGTGGTAGTCTGGGTAGACTAGAGAAACATCCATATGTCTATAGGAAAGAGCTTTATATAAAGAGTAATTGTAGTACATTCAGAAAACATCCCAGCCCAGTCCAGCTCTTTCACCACATTAGCTTATGCACCGGTTTTCTCTTCAGCAATCCTGTCTGGAAGGTGACCATCATGGAATGCCAGTTTAATAGAACAGAGTGTTCTTGCATTGAGGGAGTACTTGAGTCAAGGCCCAATGTCTATCTGCTACCTTAATACTAAACCTATAAATATATGCACATAAATCTATTTCCCCATCCTCACATATAAATGTATTTACATATATACATGCCTTTATTTAGACCTCTATAAATGCCCTTTGCCTCCCAGCTCTTTCCTCTATTTTTTTTTTTTTACTTTCCTCTTGTCCCACTATCATTCTCAGCCTTCATTTGGGTTACAGTAATTCCTCTCGGTTACATTACCCTTGATCACACCCTACCAGGCTTCCTACACCCTCCTCACCACCAATTTGGATCACTTGTTGTTCTCTTGTCCCTGGGTTTGTTAACATCTCTTCCTTTCCCCTGCACCTTCCCCTCTTCCTTGTCCTCCCTGGGAACTGTCGGTCCCATTGTTTTCTCCTCCTGATTGTTCACCCAGGCTATCTTATTTAGACAAATTTGCGGAGATAATAACATGCGCAAAAACAAGACAGGGCAAAATCAAGCAACAAAAGAAACCAAAACAACAACTACAAAAAGCCAATGACGAAACAAAACAAAAACCCCACAAGACAACAACAACCAAAAAAGAAAAGCTTGCAGTTAGTTCAAGGACTATTTGTTAGCATTTAGGAGTGTTTTCCTCTCAAGTCTGATGGGGTGCCAGGTCCTGTTCCCAAAGTCTATTTTTGGTATTCCCTGGGAGCCATCAAGTCCTGAGGCTTTGGGAATCTTTGTTGTAGCAAATAGCCTCATAGTGGCTGGTGGGTTTGAAGTGCCGAACCTGAGGTTAGCAGTCCGATACTCACGCATTCGCTGCGCAAAGGCTCCTTCTCACAAAATGCTGGACCCTTTTCACGAGAACAAAATGTTCCAGATGCTTTTTCATTGGGCCATGTTAAGATGGTGAAGTCCTGTGAGGCTTCTCATTCCCAAAGATTCACATAAGAATTAGCGTATGTAGCTTTACAAGCTAAGAATCAAATAATTCTTTGTCATTGTATTGATTTCAACTCACAGACACCCCTGGAGTGTCAGAGTAGAACTGAGCTTCAACGAGTTCTGAATGACTGATCTTTCAGAAGTAATTCATTTGTTCTTTCAACACACCTCTTGATGGACTCCAAGCTTAAATTTATGGTCTGCAGCGGAATACATAGCTGTTTGCACTACCCAGAGACTCCAAGAATCAAGTACAAAACAAAACCAAAATTCCCTGCCATTGAGTCAATTCCTGCTCTTAGTGGATACTGACCTTGAAGTTAGCCTACCAAAGCATAACCATATGCCACCAAAGCTCCTAGAGAATCTAGTAAGAGCTTCTTTATCTTTATTTTTTTATTATTAAACCCCCTTAAATGTGAAATGATTGGGTATTGAGCATACCTTTGAGCTCTTCTCTAGAATATAACATTTTGTTTTCTCTCCTACTCTTAGTTCCGCTTTCCTTAATGCATGTGATTTGTGTGTTTATTTGAGCATCCAGGAAAAACCCTGATTCATTATTTTCTGTTATATTTTTGATTAAGAGACCTAAGCTCTTGCCATTAAAAAGACATGAGATGTTGTTAAAGTGTATACAAATATTTTATATAATAACCACAATGATTTTCTTGGAATTCAAGAAAGTGTTAATTTTCCAAAATTCGATTTTGTTTTTCTTTGTATTGTTATAAATAAATTCTTTTTATTAAAAGATGCATTCCCAGGGAAATGCGTACAATGCAAAAAGGAAAATGCAACAAGAACATTTGAATAAGGAAAAGTGAAATAAAATTCTAAAATTAAATAGTATTTCTAAAGAAGGTGTCAGACATGTGAGAATAGCTATTCTGGGCATGCCAATAGAAATTTAATTACAAACTCAGTATAGTTCTTGAATCGCATCCTCTACTGTCACATGGAACAGAAAATCCCTCATTGGGATTCAGAAATCCACAGAGTTGGGAAACAGAAATAATTTTTGTTTCTTTATAGCACTAAGTTTGGATGGATTACTATGTAACAATAGATATAGGTATAAAACGTGTTTTCCTACAGTTTGATCTCGTAGGAGAATGAAAATGTCTGAATTCAATGATCTTGCAAGCTGGGGTAAGCATCCATAGAAAGTAATGAAGGGACCTCCATAGGTAAAGAAAAGGTTAGAACCAATGAACTTTGAATATTTAGCGATTTACAATACAAAGAAATTCATTAAATATGGAAAGAATAGTTAAGTTAGTATGATTTTATGGGGTGCTTTTAAAAGACACTTGTATAGCATCGTGTATTGGTTATATAGCATCTTTTTATTTTACAATCTAATTTTTGCATAGATTCCAAAGTGTTCCTCATGACTTCTACCTCCTGGTGTCAATGCTCATGCATAATTCTCTTAACCTTGAATGTGGTTAGGATTTTTTATTAGCTTCTAATTAAGAGAACGTCATAAAAGCATTGGGTTCTCACATCCGTGGTTACATAAGGGTGTCTTTCTTGCAAGAGACTTTCTTGAAAACAATAAATAAATAAAATTATAATGTAGAAAAAAATACACTCAATGATACAGTTTTCTATTCAAACTTGTGTCTTTTTTAGATAGATTCTCACCTGTTAAAATCCAGTTATAAGTAGTTAAACTTGGAATTAAAATTTTAAATCTCTTTGTAACAAAATGTAAAGTGAATATTTAAAAAATACTACTCTCTCTGTGCATTGGCTGCTCTGAGCAGGGATATTATCCTCAAGGCTTGGTGGGCCAGGATGTGCTTCACTTTCTCTTCCTCACCCTTCATTTGCTTCTGTGGCTGGCCCCACTATGAGACATGACATCCCTCACAGGCCCATAGCCCTTTGGGGGACAACACTGGAGACAGTGTGGGAATTGCACCTGGTATGACCCCACCACACTGACACAAAACACTAAAGGCATGCAACAGAACAGCAAGGGGAGCAGAGCAATGAATTCCCCAGGTGGGTGGGGAAGAAGGGAAAAATGAGGAGCTGATACCAAGGGCTCGAGTAGAAAGAAAATGTTTTGAGAATGATGATGGCAGCAAATGTACAAATGTGCTTGACACAGTGGATGGATGTATGGATTGTGATAAGAATTGTAAGAGCCCCGATAAAATGATTTTAAAAAGAAAAAATACTACTCTCATAAAACATAGAATTAGCATAGGGAATTTTAATAATGAAAAGAAAGTCTTTTATCTTCTAAAATATACATTTTGTATATGTAATTTCTTCTATAAAGAAAATGTCTATTATCTTTGTATTATAAATATAAGGATTTCATACATATATGTAAATCATTTTATTGGGGGGTTCTTACAGCTCTTATAACAATCCAAAGATCAATTGTATCAAGCATATTTGTACATATGTTGCCATCATTATTTTGTACATCTAACCTTTATATCTAAATGTATATCTAAATATTTATGTTCTATTGGAGCTCCTCTTTTTACTCTCCCTCCCTGTCCCCACCCTTGTGACCCCTTGATAAATCATTATTATTTTCATATATTACACCTACTGCATTCTCTGTCCCCCCACAGTTTCTTCCCTTCTCTCCCCACCTTCCCACTATGCTCCTAAAATTGCTATCCATTTCTGTTCCTGAGGGGTTTATTTGATTTGGATTATGTGTGTCCTGAGTTCTTATCTGTACCTGTGCACATGCGCCAGCCTAGCAAGCAATGAAAGGCAGGATTGGGGTCATGATGGTGGAGGGTGAGGAAGCCACATGGAACCAGAGGAATATTGTGTGTTTCAATGGTGCTATACATCACCCTGGTTGACTCATACCTTTCTTGAGACCCTTTTGTGAGGGGATGTCAGACCGGCTACAGATGGGTTTTGGGTCTCTGCTCCAACACCCCTCTTCTAATCAATATGTTTGTTTGTTTGTCTTGGGTCTTGTGATGCTTGTTTCCTGATCCCATCAACACCTCATTATCTCACAGGCTGGTGTGCTTCTTCCATGATGGGCTTGTTGCTTCTCTGCTAGATGGCCACATGTCTAACTTCAAGCCTGCAAGAAGCTATATCTTTAAAAAAAATTTATTAAGAGATAAATTTTATTTGGGGCACTTATAGGTCTTATAACAATCCATAGATCAATTTTGTCAAGCATATTTCTTGATAGCCGGGCACAATCAGGTTTCTTCACCATATTTGCTTGTGCACTCATTTTGTCTTCAAAAATTGTGCCAGGGAGTGAACATCACAAAATGCCAGGTTGTTAGAACAAAATGTTCTTGCGTTGAGGGAGGGCTTGAGCAGAGGCCCAAAGTTTGTCCACTTCCTCATTGGATTGCCATATAAATATATGTATCTATTCCAATACCACTCTTTTTATAAATTAATATAGTTACATAAGTGAACACCTATGTATATGCCTGTATTCACAGCTTTGCATCCTAGATCTTTCCTCTGTTTCCTTTGACATTCCTTCCTCCTTTTGACCATCAGGCTTGCCTTTTAGTAATTCCTCTCACCTAAATTGCTGTTGCCCCACCACCTCAGGATCTCTCCTCATTGTTGACTTTAATTCTGCAGTTGTTCCCCTCTCTATTGCATTGTTTGCTCACCACTCCCTTACCTCGCCTCCACCCCTTAAGTCCCTCCAAACCTTCTCTCCCATTGCCTTCTTGAGCTTGTTTCCCATGCCTTTATTATATAGATAGGCAAACCAACTATAAGGTAGACAATACAAAAAGGAAACAAAAATTGAATAAAAGGGCAAAAAAGAAATGGAAAAAATATATAGAAAGATAAATGATAATAACTAGCATAAAAACCTAAAAAAGAATAGATAATTCCAGTTCTGTCCACTGACCTTTATGACTACCTCCCCACTAGGCCTGGGGTGTTCTGGGAACTGCCCTTCCTAGCCTGAAGTCTATTTTGGGGACTCCTCAGGGGCTTTGTGACTTTGCATTACTCCCATTGCTGATGTTATGTTCTGTTCTTGGTTAGCCGAGCTGTGGGTTGTTCAGACTGGACTAACTCAGAGCCATGTGTCCCCAGTATTGTTCTCTGTTGTGCTATGCTCCAGGGAGGGGTCATCGTGTCTCAAGCTGTTGTTGTGTCCCCCTACCCTGGATTTGAGCCATGTACGACCTTTATGAATTTACTCTTAGTTTCTTGCCATACAAACTGTGCCCGGTAGTTTTACTGCCTTTGTTTCACCCGCCAGATGGTGGCTGTCTTGACCCTTGCTAGGATTGGTGCTCTTTTACTAGCAGCTGCTATGCTCATTGGACAATACATGACTGGTGGCATTTCCCCCCAGGCGCTTGGTATGCTTCATTAGCATACTTACCAGTTTGATCACAGTTGCCCGCCATTTCTTCCTTATTTGGGAGATGCACGACTATTGGCTACCTCAGCTGTACCTTATTTCCATGTGAAGTAATGGTACCCACCCTTCGCTGGCTATTTAAGCCTCTGCTCTCAGCTTAATAAATGAGGCTTGATCAGATTCCTGTCTTGCCTCCATTTCTCGCATCTCTTGCCCATCTTCATTCCCAGTCCCTCTTTCAGGTATCCACGTTGTTGATGACCCGCGGGACGGGACATTGTTGGTCCTATAGTACTCTCTGTGCCTAAACTACTCTGTGCAGGGACTACTTCCGTGTGGGTTTGGTCTTAGTAGCTGTCATTATTTCAGTACCATGCTGTTTTGAGCACTGCAGCGGTATAGTAGGTGTTCAAGTCAGGTGAGGTGAGCCCTCCAACTTTTTGCTTCTTCTTAAGGGGTTCTCTGATAATTCTGGGCTTCTTCCCTCTCCATATTAAATTGGTCAGTTTTCCCAATTTTTTTAAAGAAGGTTGTTGGCATTTGAATCGGGATAGGATTAAATTTATATAGGGCCTTGGGTAAGATTGATATCTTTACTATATAGAGTTTTGCAATCCAGGAGCATGGGATATTCTTCCATTCGTGGAAGTTTGCTTTTGGTTTCCTACAGTAGGGCCCTGTAGCTTTCCTTGTATAAGCCTTTTGGGTTGTTTTGTTAAATATATTCCTAGATATTTCTATTTGTTCTTGATTATTATGAAGGGTACTGCCTTCTTTATCTCCTCTTCCATTGTCTTGTCCCATGTATATAGCAAATGAATAGATTTCTCCTTGTTATTCTGTATCCTGCCACTCTTCCTTGTGTCTCTATCACTGCCAGTATTCCTGTTGTGGAGCTTTGGGGATTTTTAATGTATAGAATAAATGTCATCTGAAAATATTAATAGTTTCACCTCCTCCTCTCTCAGTCAGATATCTTTAATGTCCTTCTGCTGTCTTAGATTGTTAGTTCAGACCAACAGTATGATGTTGAATAGAAGTGGGGAGAGGGACATCCTTGTGTGGTCACCTTTTTCAGTGGGATTGTTCTTATCTTTTCTCCATTGACTGTGGTTTTTCATAGATAGC
Organism: Tenrec ecaudatus; assembly: GCF_050624435.1. Classification (NCBI taxonomy): domain Eukaryota; kingdom Metazoa; phylum Chordata; class Mammalia; order Afrosoricida; family Tenrecidae; genus Tenrec; species Tenrec ecaudatus. The sequence continues at coordinate 10,814,740 of NC_134532.1, read as the reverse complement.
TAGTATTAACTTGAGTAATTTCCATTCCTATCTTCTTGAGTTTTCATTAGGAATGGGTGTTGCATGATTTTTTGTTCTTTGATGCCTGATAACTAATCCCTTCAGGACCACTCGATCACACAGTCTGGTGTGTTCTTCCATGTGGACTTTGTTGCTTCTGAGCTAGATGGCCGCTTGTTTATCTTCAAACCTTTAAGACCCCAGTCACTATCTCTTTTGATAGCCGGGCACCATCAGCTTTCTTCACCACATTTACTTGTTCACCCACTTTGGCTTCAGCAGTTGTGTTGGGAGAGTGAGCATCATAGAGTACCAATTTAATAAACAGAAGTATTCATGCATTGAGGGAGTGCTTGAGTAGAGGCCCAAGGTCCTTCCGCCACCTTAATGTTAAATCTATAAATGTAGACAATTAGATCTATTTCCCTATCCTCATATATATGTTTGCATGTACACGTCTTTGTCTAGACCTCCATAAATGCCCCTTGACTCCCAGCTCCTTCCTCCCTCTCCCTTGACTTTCCTCCTGCCCCACCACCATGCTCCGTCCCCACCTGGGCTACAGCTATACCTCTTCTCTACACAACCTTACCCTTGATCGTTCCCCATCAGGCCTGTCACTCCCCCCTCACTACCATTTTGGGTCCCATGTTCTTCCCTTGTCTCTGTGTTTATTAACACCACTTCCTTACCCTCCCCACCCTCCTCCACCCGGATCTGTCTGTCCCCCCGGAACTGTCTGTCCTATTGTTTTTCCTCCAGATAGTTCATCCAGCCTGTCCTATTCAGACAGACCTGTGGAGACACTAACATGCACGAAAACAAGACAGAGGAAAACAAAGCAACAGTATACAACCAGACAATAAAACAATAAAAAAAAAAACCACTGACAAAGAACAAAACAAAACACTTCACAAAAGAAAGGCTTGTAGTTCGTTCAAGGATCGTTTGGTGGCCCTTAGGAGCGTTTTCCAGTCCAATCTGTTGGGGCACCAAGCCCTGGCCCCAAAGTCCACTTTCAGCATTCCCTGGGGACCTTGCCACTCCATTCCCTTGCTGTTCCACTGCACTCCCACAGTGCTTTGCCTCGGTGTGGTGGGATCAGGTCAGGTGCAATTCCCACACTGTGTCTCCGGTGCTGTCCCCTGTATCGCCCTTAGTCACTGAGGGGCATCATGTCTCATAGTAGGGCCAGCCATATTGTTCTCTCTGTGGACTGGCTGTTCTACTCAGGAACATCATCCTCACAGCCTCATGGGCCAGGCTGTGTTCCACTCTCTCTTCCTGCCCCTTCATATTCTCCCGTGTGCTCTGATCAGATATGTGATCTCCCGGAGCTGCAGAATCAATGTCATCCTTTGAAACAAATTCTTTTGGGGGGAGGGGCAGGAATCCACTTAATTTTTGGTGCTGGGCCCTACTCCACGCCGGGATATTGCATTCACACCTTGCGGCACTGGGTTGAAGTCTGGTCCCACTTTCCCTGTGTAGATATAAACAATACCCTCCCCTTGGGTGGATTAGAGCCCCATGCCCCCGCTCCCCTTTTCTTCCTTATATTCATCCTTTTATTTTCCTTTCCCCACCTCCTCCACTGTTGTCTACCATGTGCATCCCTGGTTTTGATCTGGTCTCTGCCATACTACACAGTCTTCACGCCAGAAATGTTTGTATACAGTAGCTTTTTCCCCTATGCCACTTTTGCATTAAAAATTTTTTTTTTAACTAAAAACTTTTTTTTAATGCTTACCTCAGCGGGCTCATGTTGTACTTGTCCTTTTGTGCCTGACTTACTTCGCTTAGCATGATTTCCTCCAGTTCTTCCCATGCCGCTATGGGCCTCATACGTTCATCACTGCTTTTTAGTGATGCGTAGTACTCCATTGTATGTATATACCACAGTTTTTTAATCCAATGGTCAGTTGATGGAAATTTGGGTTGCTTCCAACTCCTTGCAATTGTGAACTGTGCCGCAATGAATATGGGAGCACAGATGTCTGGTCTTGGTTTGTTCCTTGCCTCTTCTGGGTATATGCCCAGTAGGGGAATTGCTGGGTCATATGGTAACTCTATTTTCATCTGTTTTAGGTATCGCCAGATTGATTTCCATAGTGGCTGTACATACTTACAGGCCCACCAGCAGTGGATGAGAGTTCCTGTCTCCCCACAGCCCCTCCAACACTTGTTGCTTTCTGATTTTTTGAATTGGGCTACCTTTGAGGGTGTCAGGTGGTACCTCATTGTTGTTTTAATTTGCATTTCTCTTATGGCTAAAGATCGGGAGCATTTTCTCATATGTTTGTTGGCCATTCGGATTTCTGTCCCTGTAAAATTTCTGCTCAAGTCCTTTGCCCACCTTTCAAGTGGGCTATTGGTTTTTTTCTTTTTGGAAGCTATCAGAGTATTGTAGATTTTAGTAATAAGACCTTTGTCTGATGTGTCATTGCTAAAGATGTTTTCCCAGTCTGTGGAATCTCTTATTACTCTCTTGGTGAATTCTTTAGATGTACACATGTGTTTTATCTTCAGTATATGCCATTTGTCGATTTGTGCCTCCTCTGTGTTTGTGTCCTTCCCTATTTCTGATAGCCTGTGTATTCCCTGCGTCAAAGTTCTCAACTTGGTCCCAATTCCCTCATTGATGGCCCTAATAGTTTGGGGTTTAACTTCAAGGTCTGTGATCCACCTTGAGTTTATTCTTGTGCATGGAGTGGGATAAGGGTCTTGCTTCATTTTTCTGCATGTGTATATCCATTTTTTCCAGCACCACTTGTTAAAGAGGGCATTGGCTTCCCACTTGATATATTTGGGACCCTTATCAAAGATCAGCTGTGTGTATGCTGATGCTTTTATTTCTGGGTTTTCAGTTCTCTTCCATTTGTCTGAGTATCTGTCATTGTACCAATACCATGCAGTTTTGAGAACTGTGGCTGCATAGCATGTGCCAAAGTCAGGTAAAGCAAGCCCTCCCATGGTATTCTTCTTCTTGAGGAGTTCTCTGCTAATTCTGGGTTTCTTCCCTCTCCATATGAAGTTGGTAATCAGTTTTTCCATTTCTTTGAAGAAAGATGATGGTAATTGTATCGGGATGGCATTAAACTTATATAGTGCTTTTGGAAGAACTGACATCTTAACTATATTAAGTCTCCCAATCCAAGAGCATGGATTATTCTTCCATTTGTTGAGGTCGTTCTTGGTTTCTTGTAATAGTGTTCTATAGTTTTCCCTATATAGATCTTTTGTTCTTTTAGTCAGGTGTATCCCTAGATATTTCAATTTGTGTTTGGCTATTGTGAAGGGTACCACCTTTTTGATCTCTTCTTCTGTGGTCTTATCTGATGTGTATAACAGTCTGATGGACTTCTGTTTGTTGATCTTGTATCCTGCCACTCTGCCAAACTCCTCTATTGCTTCCAGTACTCCCCTTGTGGAACTTTTGGGATTTTCCATATATAGAATCATATCATCTGCAAATAACGATAGTTTCACCTCTTCCTTCCCCAGACGAATACCTTTGATGTCACTTCTTTGCCTTATGCTGTTAGCTAAAACCTCCAGCACGATATTAAATAGGAGTGGGGACAAGGGGCATCCTTGTCTGGTCCCCTTTTTCAGTGGGATTGTGTTAGTCATTTCTCCATTGACTTCCACTTTGGCTGTTGGTTTTTCATATATAGCTTGTATTGTCTTGAGGAACTTTCCTTCCATTCCTATCTTCGCTAGTGTCTTAAACAGGAATTGGTGTTGGATGTTGTCGAATGCTTTTTCTGCGTCTATTAATATAATCATGTGATTCTTATACTTTTTCATGTCAATGTGACGAATAATACTAATGGTCTTTCGTATGTTGAACCATCCCTGCATCCCTGGTATGAATCCCACTTGGTCATAGTGAATTATTTGTTTTATATACTTTTGTATTCTGTTGGCTAGTGTTTTGTTAAGTATTTTTGCATCAATGTTCATTAGGGATATTGGTCTGTAGTTCTCGATTCGTGTGGGATCCTTGCCCGGTTTGGGTATCAGAGTTATACTAGCTTCATAGAAGGAGTTTGGGAGTTTGCCATCTTTTTCTATGTTCTGGAAAAGTTGTGTAGGATTGGTATTAGTTCTTCCCTGAATGCTTGGTAGAATTCTCCAGTGTAGCCATCTGGTCCAGGGGATTTTTTTGTTGGTAGTCCCTTCATAACCTTTTCTATTTCTTCTATTGCTATGGGTCTGTTGAGATTCTTGATGTCCACCGAGGATAGTCTAGGGAGGGATTGTTTTTCCAGGAATTTGTCCATGTCTTCCAAATTATTGAATTCATTGGAGTACAATCCTTCATAGTACTGTGTAACTATCCTTTTGATTTCATTAGGGTCTGTTGTAATGACCCCTCTTTCATCCCTTATTCTTGCTATTGAGATTTGTTCCCTCCTTTCTTTGGTTAGGTTTGCCAATGGTCTATCGATCCTGTTTATCTTTTCAAAGAACCAACTTTTAGCGATATTAATTTTTTCCATAGTTTTTTTTATTTTCCTCTCCTGAATCTCAGCCCTGATTTTTATAATTTCTTTTCTTTTGCTATTAGTAGGGTTGTCCTGCTGACTCTGCTCTAGTTTTTGTAAATTTTGTGTCAGTATATCCATCATGATTCTCTCTTCCTTTCTTAGGTGTGCTTGTATTGCTATGAACCTTCCTCTGATGACTGCATTTGCTGTGTCCCATAAGTGTTGGTACGTCGTGTGCTCATTTTCGTTGGTTTCTAGAAATTTCTTGATTTCATCTCTGATCTGCACCAGTATGCACTCCTTTTGCAGTAGAGAGTTATTCATTCTCCAATTATTTGCTCTTATTTTCTTTGTCTTCTTTTTGTTGATTTCCAGTCTTATGGCACAGTGGTCAGAGAGAGAGAGGTCTGTATTATTTCAATGTGCTTAAATTTATGTAGATTTGCCTTATGCCCCAGCATGTGGTCTATCTTCCAATATGTGCCATGGGGACTTGAAAAGAATGTGAAAATTTTTTTATTTGGATGAAAAGCTCTGTAAATATCTATTAGGTCAAATTGTCTAATTGTGGAGTTTAGCTCTGTAGTCTCCTTGTTGAGTTTCTTTCCCTGTGATCTATCTTTCTCAGTGAGTGGTGTGTTGAAGTCGCCCACTATAATTGTCGAGTCTGTGATTTCTTTGTTAATCTTTTGGAGTGTTTGGTTGACATATTGAGCTGGTCTCTCATTCGGGGAATATATGTTTACAATGCTTAGTGGTTCATTGTCTATGATTCCCTTGAGCATTATATAGTGTCCCTCCTTATCTCTTTTTATGGTTTGCACTTTGAGGTCAATTTTATCCGAGATAAGGATTGCAACCCCTGCTTTTTTTGTATTGCTGTTTGCTTGGTAGGTCCTTCTCCAGCCTTTGATTCTCAGCCTATTTTTGTCTGTAGCCTTGAGATGTGTCTCCTGTAGGCAGCAAATTGATGGGTTGTGTTTTCTAAGCCATTCTGCTAGTCTCAGTCTTTTAATGCCTGAGTTCAGGCCCTTGATATTCAGGGTTATTATCTCAATGTGCGGACTCTGTGATGCCATTTTATACCTTTTGTGTTGGGAGTTTTCCTACTTTCTTTTATCATTAGTATGTGTTTTGTGTGTGTTTCATTCTTGACTTCTTTCCATCCTTAAGCCATTGCTATCTTGGGGCCTGTTTTCTCTTTGTTGTGGTCTGGGTGAAGTTGTTCTATGTGTTGGTCTCTTATTTGTGCTTGGTGAGTGTTGTTCTTCTGCCCATACTGAGTCGGCGAGGATCTTTTGTAAGGCTGGGTTTGTTGTAACGTATTTTTTGAGTGTTTCCTTGTCTGGGAAGACTTTTACTTCTCCATCGATCTTGATCGATAATTTGGCTGGGTAGAGTATTCTTGGATTTGCATTTTTTTCCTTCAACTTTTGGAATATGTTACTCCACTCTTCCTTTTTTTCATAGTTTCTGCTGATAGGTCTGAACATATCCTTATGTGGTGACCTTTATATGTGATTGCTTTTTTTGCCCTAGCTGCTCTCATGATTTTCTCCTTTTCCTCAAAGTTGGCTAGTTTAACTATTATGTGCCTTGGTGTTTTCTTCTTGGGGCCCCGTCGTGCTGGTGTTCTTTCAGCCTCCTGGATGGTTGCTTGGTTTTCATTCATTAGGCTGGGGAAGTTTTCCTCCAAGAATTCTCTCGCTACTGTTGCAGATGACTTCTTTGTTGTGTCTTCCTCCGGTAGGCCAATAATTCTAATGTTGTTCCTCTTCATAGCATCAGACATAGCTCTTAGGTTTTCTTCGGCTTCTCTGATGCTCTTATTAGATTTATGTTCATGTTTATTAGTCTGCTTGGTTGTCCTCCAAGACACTGATGCGGTTCTCTGATTCCTCCAGTCGATTCTCAAGGAACATGATTTTGCTATTGTTTTTCGTTATTTCCTCCTTAAGCTCCTGTATTTCCCTTTGGTGTATGGCTTTTATCTCCTCTATCATTTCATCCTTTTTCTGTATTGCTTCCTTCATATCCTGCATGACTCCAAGCAGCATTCTGAGAGTTTCTTTGTATGGCTTCTCAATGTCTGCTTCTTCTATGTATGTTGCTATATTCAGCACATCTTCTGCCTTTGTCTTTTGTTTCTCCTGTTTTTTTCGTTGAGGTTGTTGGGGCTGATGGCTGTTTGAGTTGAATTGTTTTTGAGGGACCAGGTGCCATTTTCTAGTCTCTCTCTGGAAGACTTATAGGAGTGCTTCTTCGAACTGCCTACAGCTGATTTTGCTAGGTTATTAACCTACCACTTTATCTTCCTGTGGCTTCCCTATCAGGGGAGTGCCCCAGATGGCAGGTCGGCTGCCTGCCCCAGTGTTGCCGGGGCTGGGCTGAAGTTCCTGCTATTGGTTTGAATATTGATAAGTGTTGGCTGAGCTGCCTTATGTCCCCAGGTACACAGGCAGGAACTCCCTGGTGAGGAGTCAGAGGAGTATCCCCTGGAGAGCAAGCAGGCCTTTCCCTAGCCTTGGGCTATCTATGCAGGGTGGAGCTCACCTAGCTGGGTGTGGCCCAGGCGCAAATGCCCTAGAGCAATGGGAGTGTCCCGTAAGTCTGCAATGGAGTGTGAGAGAGCAGTTCAGGAACAAGAGGGGGAGCAAAATTAAACAGTGAGACCGGACTGTGCCGGGGTACAGGGAAGCAAGGGAAGGAAAAGCAACTATGCAGCTGAGTCCCACTCCCTGCCTGTGGACCTGCAAGGGCCCACTCCCTGCCCCAAGCCCCAGCGGCAATCCACAGCTGAGCCCCAAGAAGAGTCACAAGAAAGCTGCTGAGCAGCCCCCAGAGAAGTGGGGGTGCAGAGAGCAGAGATGTTAACCGGCACCGCAGTGTAGCTGAAGCTTGATCCCTGCCTATGGAGCTGTGGGGGTTTGGGTTCAGTCCCTGCTCAGCCCACGCGGCGCGGCAAGCTGTGGCTGTGCCTCAAAAAAGCCCCTGTTCAGCCCTCCAAGGCTGCGTGGGAATATAGAGCAGAGACACAAACAGAAGCAACAATGCAGCTGAACACCAATCCCTGCAGGTGGAGCCTCAAGGGCCCTGTCCCTGCCCTGAGGCAGGCAGGGGAAAACTGTGGCTGCGCCGAGGCCAAGCCCTGCTACAGGCTCCAAATGGTCCCAGCTTGGGCAGACACAGCGGCTAGGCTAGGGTCGAACCCCAGCCGGCTTCCACTGAGGTAAGCCAAAATCCCCCAGCCCCTCAAAACCCCGTGGATCTGAGCCTACTTATCTTTATAATGCGCCTCCTGCGATCCAGTGGCGTTGAATTTCCCTCTGAGCAACTCTCCTGGGCTGGATTCTGCGGAGTCCCTCTGGTATGTGTCACTCCGTCGCCATCTTCCCGGAAGTCCGTATTCTCATCAGTTCCTAGAAACTTCCTAAACTCCTCTCTAATATGGGGCACTACCCACTTGTTCCTCAGAAGATTGTTATTCATCCTCCAATTATTTGCCTTTGTTTTTCTGGTCATCTTTTTGTTGATCTCCAGCTTTATGGCGAGGCTGTCTGAGAGTGATGTTTGAGTGATCTCTGTGTTTGAATTTACTCTGGTTCAACTTGTGTCCTAAAATGTGTTTTATTTTCCAAAATGAGCCATGCACACTTGGAAAGAATATGGCTTGTTTGTTTTTTGCGTTTGGATAGAAAGCTCTATAAATGCCTATCAGCTACAGTGGCCTAATTGTATTGTTTAGTTTTAACCTCATTGCTGAGCTTCTCTCCCAGCTAGCTATCTTTCTCTGATAGCATTGTATTAAAGTCACCTAGTATGATTGTTGTCTGTGATTATTTTTTTCATCCTTTGAGTAGTTTGACAAAATTTGTGGGTCTCTCATTAGGCATGTATATAGTTATTATGCTCACTCTTGCCTGGTCACAAAATAACCCTTTGAGCATTATATAGTGCCCCTGTTGTCTCTTCTTATGCTTTGCACCTTGAGGACAATTTTGTTGGAGATTAGAATTGCAATCCTTGCTTTTCATACGTTGCCACTTCCCTGGTATATTTTCTGTCAGCCTTTTAGTCTTAGTCTGTTTTTGTCTGTAATCTTAAGATGTGTCTCTTGTAGGCAACAGATGGAACAGTTATGTTTTCTGAGCCAGTCTGATAACTTTTGTCTTGTATCCAGTGAATTGAGGCCATTGACATTCAGAGTCATTATCACCATCTGTGGATTCATCTCTGTTATCTTGTACATTTTGTGTTGGGTATTTTCCTATCTTCATTCTTATCAGTGTGCTGTGTTTGTGTGGAGAGCTTAATTCTTTCCTTTCCCTCTGAGGCACTGTTATCTTGATTTTGATAACAGTTCACAGTACATTGACTTTGCGGTGGAGTTTCAAGATTTGGTGATCTTCTGCTTGTGCTTGGTGCATGTTGGTCTTCTGACCATAATGAGTTCGAAAGGATTTTCCACCTGATTGCATGTCTTATGGCATATTCTTTGAGTTTTATCTTGTCCTGGAAGATTCTTAACTCGTTGTCTATCTTAATAGTAAATTTAGCAGGGTAGAAAATTCTTGGGCTATCAGATTTATTTAAGCGTTAAGATGTTACCCAACTCTCTTCTCCTCTTCATGGTATCTGCTGATGGGTCTGAACTCCATTGTATGTGACTGCCTTTTTTTCTCGTTCTGTTCTTAAAATTTTCTCCTTTTCCTCAAAGTTGAATAATTTAGCTATTATGTGTTTTGGTGGGCTCTTCCTGAGGTTTAGTCTAATTGGTGTGCTCTGTGATTCCTATATGAGTGTCTGATTTTCATTCATTAATGTGGTAAATTTTGCTTCCAGGAATTCCCTTGCTAGTTTAGCTGTTGGCTTCTGCGTTGTGTCTTGTTCTGGTAGACCAATTATTCAAATGCTGTTCTTCTTTGTAGCATCTGTCATTAACCTCAGGTTTTCTTCTGCCTCTTTGATTATCTTGTTTGACTCTCCTGTTTGGTGAAGTGTGCTTGTATGTCTTCATGATCACTGGTACAATTTTCCTCTTCTTCTAGTCTGTTGGTGAGGCCCGTGATCTGTGTTTTGCTCCTGTTGTCTCATCTATTGGTTCTTGTATTTCCCTTTGGTGCATGGACTTCATTCCCTCTATTGTGGACTTTATCCTGTGTGTCGTCTACTTCATCTCCTCTATCATCCTTATTTTGCGTTGCTTCCCTCATATCCTGTATTACTCTAAGAAGCATTCTGAAGATTTCTCTTTGTGGCCGATCAATGTTTTATTCTTCTATGAGTATTGTTAGGTTTATGACTTCTGCTGTTTCATATTGTTTTCTTGTTGAGGGTATTGAAGTATGTTGCTGTTTCCATGTCATTTTTGGAACTGGATGCCATGTTTCTGGAGAACAAGGGTCCCTGAGCTGTTTCTCTGCGTGACTGGAAAGAGTGTTTTCGAGGGCACCTGTGGTGTATTATGGTGGTGGGTCAGACTGCTATATAAGCAGGGTGCTGCTGTGACTCAGTGACCCCCGGTGATGGGGAACCTTGGAGTCTGGGCTGAGTCAGGTGACTGTAGGTTGCCACCATCGAGGTTGTGGTGAGACTGCAGCACAGGCACAGGTCTGGACTGTCAGGCTACAATTTGTAGCCTTTAAAGACTCTCTGTGAATCCAAGAACTGGTAGAGCCAGTTTTTAGCTTGGGCTGTTAGCTAGCCAGAACTTGTTGGCTCTTCCTGTGCTCTGGAGATTAGAGTTGTTATGTTAATTTTATGCTAATGCACAGAGTTCTAGCAGCTTACATTCAAAGTTACACAAAGGACCACAGCCTGGAATTGAGAGCATTTTTTTGTTTGTTTCTTTCTTTAAGAAAACGATTTCCCCTTTCTTATAATGGGCTTGTGGGGTGCCCCTCGAATTGGGGGGTGCCAGGATATTTCCCAGTGATGGGGGCTAGATTATCAGAATGGGTTTGGGGGTGATTGGAACTGAATTCTCCCCGTTGTACTCCTGTGTCACTCCCTTCACTATCTTACGCAGTCTGCCAGTTGTGTTCTTGGAAACTGTGTTGTGTCACAGGTAAATATCCTAGCGGCTCTTCAATTGCAGCAAATCATTTCCTAATTATGTACTGTTACCCACACTGGCAGGTGTAGAGCTGAAGCAAGGAGGAAATGGGGTGGCTGATGTAGTCCCTTTGTTCCTGGACTGCAGGAGCAGGGAGGCTTATAGAGAGGAGAACTCCAGTGTGAGGTCTTATGGCTAGTTCTCAGAGGCTCTCCATGAGCCTCCGATTATGACCACTTTTAGGCAGTAGCTTGGGGACATTATTGCTCACTGTACGTCTCATATTTGTGGTGCAGGAAGGGATGGCTGACACCAGCCTGCTGGACCTAACAAGTGGGGCCCTTGGACAGTGCAGTGAGCTTAGAGCATTTCAGCAAGTTCTCAAGTTGCTTCATGGGTGACAATCACAGTGGGGAGGTCTGAACCAGACTCTAGTACACCAAATTTATATTTAGCACCCAGCCTTCCAGTATTGAACTCCTTTCATCTTAAAATTCTTGTATAGCAACAGGAGCACCAGGAGGAGAATTCTTCCTAGATGCCCTCTTTACTCCGACCTGGTTTTGATACATTTTTGAACTCATGATGTATACATTACATCTGTTAATATGGAAAACAAAGAGATACCCTTGGAAAAGGATAATTCCTTCTACTTTTTACATATACAAGCATACCTGTTAAAACCCTGGTACAACTTTGAATTTTAAGGTCCAGCGTTTGAGACTATTCTGTATTTAACCCCAGCCATTCTTCAACCCTGCAGCTCACTGAACATCAGTATCCTTCCAGGACAGTATCTGCTGTTCTTCTGAAGACATCTATTGTGAGGCTATGCCTGAAGCTTGATCTTTACCAATCAGCAAGACATGCGCAGGCTAGTTTATGCTTGCTAAATTGTAGTGGACAATAGCACGTTGTTTTTCACCACATCAAAGATTCAACATCCAGGTAGAGTTGTTAGTTGAAATTGACTTGATGGCATCTAATAACAAACACAGGCAGCAAATTCAAGACTCATTTTGGTAAGAAAATATTTTTTTCTCTTGACTACTATGTGGTTGAAGGAGTTCTGATGGCACAGTGTTACACATTGGTTTGAAACTACCAGCTGCTGTGCAGAAGGTGAAGCTTCCTATTGGAAACCCAGTCTGTCCTGTAAGGTCATTATGAGTCAGTATTGTCTTGATGGCAGTGCGTTTGATTTTATGACTTATGACGTGGTTTTAACTTACCAAGTCTTGCCACTGAAAAAGGCCTGGCTATCTGTTTTCAGTAAAGATGATAGCCATGAAAATCCTAAAATCACTGTATACATAAATCAAGATCAACTTGTTGGCAATAGGTTTCTTGTGTGTGTGTGTGCATGCATGTGTGTTTTTAAGTAGAAAATATCATTAAACAACATTTAAACTTCGAACACAAATATGCAAAGTTACATGGTAAAATTAGCTGTATCGATTGTGTCCTCGCATTCTGTGGCTGTAGTTTTGTTTAATCTTTAGCTCTTTGGAGTTGTTCCAGAGTTTCCTTGGTGCTGTTCCAAATCTCCAAGTGTAACAAGTGTAATATGCACAAGGGGGGTTGAGGTGTAAACTATACTGTATCCCCGTCTCATCCACAGGCCATTCCCTATGTTTCTAATTTTGCCTTTGTTCATTTTCCTTCATCTTGTACTCATTTGATCTATTAATGCACAAGTCAACTTATATTCTATTTTTTATAAATTACAGGGGAAGTTATCTATCTTGATATATAATTTTCAATTAACTGAGATAGAATAACAACTCCAGTATATCTTTAGTATACAGTGTTAAAAGTATAATTATAGATGTAACATTTATTAGTTTTAATTTTATAAGAAAACAGTTTGGGTTATGTAATTCTTTGTCTCAAAATATATATAAAACCGATTACTACAGCTATACATGATTGTATCACTTACCTTTTCCTTGGAAGAACAATGTAGAATGTTCTTTTTCATAGTTCACTATTATAAACTATATTTTAAATCAACAATCATAACAGAACAGGACTCTACCTCGTCCTCAAGTTGACAGTAGATTATGTAACTGACACTTGCTAGTATTATTATAAACTTGTGTGTTTGTTTTTATAACAAGTTGAACCTGTATTTTCTATCGCATACATTTTGTTCATTTACTTATGTGACATGACTCAAAATCAGAAGAAAATATGTAAGGGTTCATTAATAGTCAGAGGAATGTAATAAGTATGAAATAAGGAATATTGACAATTGGCAAAATGCTTTAGTGGACCAATTGACTGGTATTGTCCACTTTAAATCATATAGTCTACTTGATCTGGGATGGCAAATTAAAGAGGAACCACGATACATTACTTGTCAACATGACTATTTTAATATCTATCCTGAAGTACAGTACTGTCAGTGATATAATAGGCATACTTTTACCATGAATTTATAATGGATACTGTCCATATATTCATAAAGTATAAGGAATCAATTACACTGGTCAAAACACATTTTGGTGCCTCACATATTAGACTTGTTTCTGGGTATATTTGTCCTGCTGATTCTAAAAATGGTGCCAGGTTTCCATATGTCACTTTGTTCCCTCATAAAAGTTCAGGTTATTTCAGTGTAGTTTTAGCTAGCCTGAGATAGAAGATGTGCACACTGACTTCATTTAAAGTAGTTTGTGCAGCGTAACTTGAGGTCAAGTTATGCTTGACTTGGTGTCCTCTGACTCAGAGATATATTTGAATAGTGTACCATATGAACTTGGACTTTCCCCCACGTATTACTTCACCTTTATTAGGAACTGAATAGCAGCAAGCATCAATTTGTTATCTGATAAAGGGAGCAGAAATAAGAGTTACTGTATAATAAATAAGGAACCTTGATGGTATAGTGGGTCATGGGATTGACTGATGAATATAAATTCAGCTATTTGAGCCCATCAGCTGCTTTGCAAGAGAAAGATGCAATTTTCAGCTCTGATGAAGATGTACAGCCTCAGAAACCCACAGGAGAAGTTCTATTCTGTCCTACAGAGTCACTAGGAACCGTCATCGGCTGGTAAGGAGTAACGCATAGAAGAAGTTCCCCTCTGTCTTTTAGAGTCACTATGATTTGTTATTGACTGAGTGGTGGTGAGTTTGGTACAATAAATAGGTGTTCAAATGTTCTGAAACCCAAACTGAGTCTGTCAGAGTTCAAACCCCTTTATTAAAATGAAAATTATCCAATCTTATTATAAGATGGCACAACTTCTCCACCTGTGCACAGAAACTCTTGAAAGAAAAGTTAGAATTTTAATAAAGACAGCTGGTGTCAGTTGCACCCCAGAAACATTTAACAAGTTTATTCATTGACTTCTATATATTACAGTGTGCTCTGAAATGTTTACTGCATCATTTGAAGAAGAACAATTTAGATTCCCAAAATAGTTATAAAAATTGCTATAAGTCTTGCACCATTGATATCCTCCATATATATGCCTTTATATTTTTAATTTTTATTTTCTATTCTTCTCAAGCTGTTCTGGTTTTGCAATATCCAAGTTGTAGTCTCTCTATATTGCACAGCCTTCCATGCCAAAAGGAAAAATCTGCTGGCAACTAATCAATTCTAAATCATAATGATCCAGTTGGACAGAGAACGGTCCCTAGGGCTTCCAATTGGAAACCTTTCTTTCTGAAATTTTTTAATTAAAATATTATTTTATTGGGAGCTCTTACAATTCTTATAACAATCCACACGTTTTTGACATCTTTCAAAGGCTGCAGACTGGTGGGTTCAAACCACTGACCTTCAGATTGGCAGCCACCATCCAGCTTCCTTTGAAAGTGCCTTAATATCTAACTTTTTCCCAAGTATTTCTTACATTCTTTGTCTTCTCTTGTCATATTTGGGTCTGAATTCTTCTCATACTTAAAATTATAAATTAATAAGTTATTATAACAATAGATGAATGTAGTGGAAAGTCATATCTAAGAAACCAGAACCAATTCAACCTTTTCAATATAATTTTTGAATCAGTGCCCCAAATAACCTCATGGACACATCTGAAAATTAACACCAAGGCAAAATAATTTTTAATTGGGTTCAGAAATGCATAATATCCATAAATTTATAAAGAAGACAACTTAATACCACTATTATTTAAAAAAGTATTCTATTTAGCATATATAATGCAAATGAGCTCTTGAAAGAGTGAAAAACCAATATATCACCTTTAAGACAAATGTGTGCCTGACCCAAGACATGATATTTTCAATCGCTTGTAAACATACAGGAGCGTCCGTGGTGCAGTAGTTATACATTGGGCTGCTAAATGCAAGACATGGAATTTGAGATCATCAAATACTCTGTAGGAGAAAGACAAGGTTTCCTGCTCATCTAAAAAGTTACAGCCTTGGAAACCCATATGGGCAGTTCTATTCTGCCTTGTAGGATCATCATGAGTCAGAATCATCTCAATGGCAGTGGGTTTTTTCTTTCTTTATTGAGTATGCATACAAATGCTGGTCAATTGCTAGAGAAGAAGGAAGTAAAATGGGTGTCTTGTGAGTTATGGTCTTGGCAAAGAAGACTGACTATGCCACTTATTTTCAGAGGAATAAACGAATTTGTCTTGGAAGAGGTACAGCTGGAATGCTTTTTAGAAAAACGCATGGCAAAACCTCATCTTGTGTAATTTTGACATGCTATCCTGAGGACTAGAAGCTCTTGAATAATATCATGCTTGGTAAATGTGGTAGTTAGTTTATGGTGCCAACCTGCCTGATAAACACATGGGTTAGTTAAAGGGTACAGGGAAAAATGACTGTGAGCCTCGCCTTTCTAGTTCTAGGGTCTCTTGCTTTCTGATGATCATACCAGAGTACAGCTGCCTTAGCAAGTTCCCTGCTTCAGCTGGCAAGGCTAACTTCCTTCAAGACATCCCCAAGGAGAAGCCACATGGACCTACCCGGATGCAGCCCTGGGTGCTTGGGCACCCTAGTGGAGACCCCTGCCAGTGCTGAATTGATTACACATTCACTGACTCGACTTTCCTCCTGCAGTAGGCATCATTGCGTCTATTTGTGAGACGGAGGACTTTGAGGATTGGTGGTGGACATATGGGTTAATGGGTTGATGTTGGACTTGTGGGCTTAGGCAGCACTGGGTTGGGATGTTTTCTTGATGTGTACTTGCCCTTTACATAAAACTCTCTCTTATACATGAGTTTCTGTGGATTTGTTTCTCTAAAGTACCCAGACTAATACAGTAAAGTAAAGGGTTAGATAAAAAAGAGGAAGACCCCAAATTAGATAGATAGACACAGTGGCAGCCACAACAGACTCCACGTTAGCAATAATTCAGAAGAGGACTCAGGATCCAGCAGTATTTTGTTCTATTGAACACAGGATGGCTATGCATTAAAACCAACTCAACGAGTCCTAACAATTTTGGAGAGATAATGATGATCAAATTTGAAATCTCTACTTTCAATTGTTGTTCGGAAGGTTGTTTATAATTATTTATTCCTTTGACATGACTTATGTTGAGTTGAGAATACGTCTCTCTCCCTTAGAGTAGGAACTTGGCCATTTGATTTCCATTGACCTGTGAAATGGGTAAAAAGATCAGTGTGTCAGTTCCAAGCAAAGGCCTTAAAACAATATATTTTTATTTCTTTTTTGTTTGGATGCTGATTGGTCTTTTAAAAAAATCATGTTATTGGGGGCTCATACAACTCTTATCACAATCCATACATAGATCAATTGTGTAAAGCACATTTGTACATTCATTACCCTCATCATTCTCAAAATATTTGCTCTCTACATAAGCTCCTGGCATCATCTCCTCATTTCCCGCCCCCTCCCCACTTCGCCCCCTCTCATGAACCCTTGATAATTTATAAATTATTATTATTTTGTCATATCTTACACTGTCCAATGTCTCACTTCACCAACTTTTCTATTATCTGTCCCCTAGGGAGGAGGTTATATGTAGATCCTTGTAATCAGTTCCCCTTTACCACCCCACCCACCCTGCACCCTCCCGGTATCGGCACTCTCACCACTGGTCCTGAAGGAATCATCCATCCTGGATTCCCCGTGTTTCCAGTTCCTATCTGTACCAGTGTACATCATCTGGTCTTGCCAGATTTGTAAGGTAAAATTGGGATCATGATCGTGGGTAGGGAGGAAGCATTTAGGAACTAGAGGAAAGTTGTATGTTTCATTGTTGCTACACTGCACCTTGACTGGATCATCTCCTCCCTGCAACCCTTTTGTAAGGGGATGTCCAGTTGCCTACAGATGGGCTTTGGGTCCCCACTCCGCACTCCCCCTCATTCACAATGATATGATTTTTTGTACTTTGATGGCAGCCTGATCCTATGACACCTCGTGATCACACAGGCTGGTGTGCTTCTTCCATGTAGGCTTTGTTGCTTCTGAGCTAATTGGCCGCTTCTTTATCTTCAAGCCTTTAGGACCCCAGATGCTATATCTTTTGATAGGTGGGCACCATCAGCTTTCTTCACCACATTTGCTTATGCACCCTCTTTTCATTTCTTATGAGGTCTTCTCTCATCCATAAATACATGACTCAGGATTTCTTTCTTCAGCTGCCTTATAATTCAGACCACAACACAATTTGAAGCCGAGTTGTAACAACTAACTCACAGTGCTCATGAGTAAGGACCAAATGTTTGGGCTTGTCAGCCACATGAGTTATGCATTATAGTCATCAGATCAATTAATTTATTTAAAATAAAATAGTCAAAACATGTAGTAGAAATTACAGATAATGTTTTGAAGAGAAATCCCTGGATATATAGATTTGGGGGTTGTTGTGGTTAAATTCATTAATAAGATTTTCCAGGTAAATCATAGGAAAGAAATTCAAGAAAGTCAGGAACCCAAAGAAGAAAAATCTAGCTATGCACACATAAATGGACCCAGAGTGGAGAATGAGTAGTCAAAGCAGACGAAAAGAACCCAAAGTGTGTAATGAAAAAGAATAAAGGGTAGTATTTCAAGGAAGGGGTTGTGATCAATATCAAACATTATAAAAACAATCAGATAAAAGGAAAGATGGAAATAATCCTTTTAATGTAGCAATTAGGAGACATTGCTAACAATGATCCTTTATTAGAGGATTTCTAGAGCGTTATTTCCTAAAAATTCCCAGAAAGAACTGAAATATTCTATAGGTAATGTGTTTGATTGATTTCCTTTGAGGAACCAGAGTTTTGCAAGCATTCATGAGCCATGTGGCAGAAGAAACCATTTGGATTAGGAAACTTTTAGAATGACTTCCAGTTCTTTAGGGAATTTCCTGGATGATACAATACTGAATATTTTGTTCAACAAATTGCTACCTAAAAGCGTCAACTGTGTGCAATTTCTGTGATGTAGAAAGCTTTTAGGATGCATAGTAGAAAAGGTTATTGCTCTTTAATTTAACCAGAAAACACAGGAATGTTTTTTATAAGTTCCACACAGATACTGTGAACAATTCCTGTATAAATATTTTATATTTATATGAGCATTCCAGAATTTCCAAACATGGTAACTATTTCCAAATACAGACTGCAGGGTGTTGTTGTCTTTTATGGTTTATCATGAATGCAATGATTATGCAATGACATAAGCAATAAACCACTAAATTCCCCCAAACACAGTTCTGAGATGTCTGGAAGCTTATTGTGTTAGGCTGGAGCTTTCAGTTAAAAGGATGCAGATATTTTCTCTTCCGGAAAATAGAGGCTATTTTACTGATTCTTGTTAGGTGCTGACCATTCAGTGGTGACTTAGAGAGACCCTATGTACAATGATGAGGCTCGTGCCAAGGAGACGGCATTTTCTTCTACTGTACATGGTGTCACTACGAGGTCGGAACTGCCTTACTGTACCTAAAATTAGCAACATAAACAATCCAAAGACACACTTCTGAGCCCTGTGTCAGTCCCACAACTGTTATGTTTGATTCCATTGTAGTCACTTTCTAAATCCAGCTCCTGAGATGTCTTCCTCTGTTAACGGACCCTGTATGCTAGCAACCATGATATCCTTCTTCAGAGACTGGCCTCTCCTAAGAACATGTCCCAAGTCTGTGAGATGATCTCGTACCAACCTCCCACCTAAAGGGCATTCTGGACGTACTTCTTTCAAGTACGTGGTAATTTCAATATTTTTCTCCAACACCACAATACAAACGCGTCAGTTACTCATTGTCTAGCTTTTAAGACGCTTGTGAGGCAACTGAACAGACGCCGGCTCGTGTCAGGCACAGCTCAGTCCTCCAAGTGTCATCCTTGCTCTTTAACAGTTTAAAGAGCTCCTGTGGAACATCTTGTGCCGCAGATTTGCCCAATGTAATATGTTTCTGAATTTCCTGAAAGCTGCTTCCAATGAGTTTTGATTGTGGTGCTAAGTAAAATGGAATCTTGAGCACTTCAATTTTATTTCCTGCATTTATCAGGATACCGACTATTAGTTGAGTTATGAGGATTTTTGTTTTCTTTATATTGCATTGCAATATAAGCATTTCTATTTAAGCATTGTTGGTGGTGTAATGGTTACACGCTAGGTTGCAATCAGCCTGGTTGTCAGTTTGAAAACACCAGCATCTCAGCGGGAGAACGATTGGGCTCTGTACTCCAGTAAACAGTTACTATCTCAGAAACCCACTGGAGTCCCTATGAATCACCAATGACTTGATGGCAATGAATTTGCTTTTATATTTTGAGTTGTAATCTATATTGGAAGCTTCAATATATCATCTTCATGAGCAAGCACTTCAAGGCCTCCTTGTTTTCAGCAAAATGGTGTCATTTCAAGAAAGATTGTGTCACCTGCATGTGGCACATTGTTAATGTCTTTCTCCAATCTTGATGCTGTCATTTTCTTCATCTAGTGCAGCTTCACAGATTACCGTATATACTCGAGTAAAAGCCGACCCGAATAGCCGTCGAGGCACCTAATGTCTCCACAAAAGCTGCATTAAAACTGTGCTGAAAAACTTGGCGTACACTCAAGTATATATGCAATTTTCAATTTGTTTAGCATACAGATTGCATGAGCATGGTAGAAGAGTACAACCCAGATGCACATACTTCCAAAGTTTAAATCAAGCACTATCTTGTTCTGTTTCATCAATTGCCCCTTGGTCTATTATAGGTTCCTCATGAGCACAGTTAAGTGTTCTGGAATTGTGGTCCTTCCCAATGCTGTCCATAGTTTGTTATAATCACGTAGTTAAATACTTTTCCATAGCCAATAAAACATAAGAAAACTCAGTCTGGTATTCTCTCCTCTCACCCAAGGCCTACTTTGTTCCAAATTGTCTTTTGAATTCAAATTGAATTACCAAGAGCTCACTATGAATGTATTATTGCAATCAATTTTAAATTATTTTCAGCAAAATTTTATTTTTCTGTGATATTAATGATTTTCTCTGATACTTTCTGGGTTCTGTGGGGTCCTCTTTCTTTGGAATGGTTGAAAATATGGATCTACTTCAGTTGATTGGCCAGGTAGCTGTCTCCCAAATTTCTTAGCCTAGACTTATCAGTGCTTCCAGCACTGTAGCAGTTTGTTGAAATATTTCCATTGATATTAAATCAATTCCCAGAGCCCTGCTTTTCATAAAGGCCATTAGTGTAGCATAGAATTATTCCTTTAATACCATCTGGTTTTGATCATATACTCCTTTTTGAAATGGTTGAACAAGGACCAATGATTCGTGGTCAGTGACTGTGTATTCTTTCTATCTTTTTAAAAATGCTTTCTGCAACAGTTAATATTTTGTCCATAGAATAACATTAACTGTAGGAAAGCTGAATTAGTTCATAAATGAGGGATCAGACTTCAACCTGGTGCTCCAAGATGTGAATGCAACATACCAGTATGAAGCAGGGAACCAGTGGAGAGGTCTGAGAAGCTGGCCCCAATCCCAATTACGTGGACAGCCACCCCTCCCCCCCAGAAGAATTTACTTCAGAGGACAGCACTGAAGCTACAGCTCAGGGAGAGGTACATGTCTGATCAGAGCACACAGGAGAAAATGAAGGGCAAGGAAGAAAGAGTGTATCACATCCTGGCCCACCAAGCACTAAGGACAATATCCCCACTCGGAGCAGCTAATGAACAGAGAGGACCATCTGTCCGGCTCCACTATGAGACATGACATCCATCACTGATGCATAGCCACAGAGGGGATAACACTGGAGACACAGTGTGGGAATTGCACCCGATCTGATCCCACCACACCAAGGCAAAACATTAAGGGCGTGCAGCAGAACAGCAAGGGGAGCAGGGCAAGGAAGTCCTGAGGGAATACCAAAAGTAGACTTTGGGGCCAGGGCCTGGCACCCCATTAGACTTGACCAGAAAACACTCCTAATGGTCAAAAAACAAACCTTGAACTATTTACAGGCTTTTCTTTTTTGTCATTGGTTTGTTGTTTTTTGTTTTGTTTTCTTTTGTTGCTTTGTTTTGCTCTGTCTTTTTTGTGTGCATATTATTATCTCTGCAGGTCTATCTAGATAAGTTAGGCTGGATAGAAAACCTGTAGGAGAAAACAATAGGACTGACGGTTCTGGGGGACATTGGAAAGGGGCAGGAGGGGAAAAGGAAGTGGTGTTAACAAACCCAGGGACAAGGGAACAACAAGTGATCCAAGATCAGTGGCAAGGAGGGTGTAAGAGGCCTGGTAGGGCTTGGTCAAGGGTAACCTAGCTGAGAGGAAATACTGAAACCAAAATGAAGTCTGAGCATGACAGTGGGACAAGAGGAAATGAAAAGAAAATAGAAGAAAGAAGTAGGAGGCAAAGAACTAGGAGGCAATTATAGATGTATAAATACAGGCATGTATATATGTAAATATATTTATATATATCAATAGGGAAATAGTTCTATTACATATAGTTACATGTTAAGTATTAGGGTAGTAGGTAGGCAATGGGGCTCCACTCAAGTACTCCCTCAATGGAAGAACACTTTGTTCTATTAAACTGGCATTCCATGTTGCTCACCTTCGTGACAGGATCACTGAAGACAAATGGGTACATAAGCCAATGTGATGAAGAAAGCTGATGGTGCAGGCTATCAAAAGATATAGAGTCTGGGGGTCTTAAAGGCTTGAAGGTAAACAAGTGGCCATCTAGCTCAGAAGCAACAAAGCCCACATGGAAGAAGCACACCAGCCTGTGTGACCATGAGGTGTCAAAGGGATCAGGTAGCAGGCATCAAAGAACAAAAAAATCATATCATTGTGAATGAGGGGGAGTGCGGAGTGGGGACCCGAAGCCCATAGGCAACTAGAAATCCCCTTACAAAAGGATCACAGAGAGGAGATGATCCAGTTAGGGTGCATTGCAGTAACGATGACACATACAGCTTTTCTCTAGTTGTTTAATGCCTCCTCCTCCAACTATCATGATCCAAATTCTACCTTACAAAATCAGCTAGGCCAGAGGATGTGCACTGGTACAGATAGGAACTGGAAACACAGGGAATCCAGGACAGATGAACCCTTCAGGACCAGTGGTGAGAGTGGCAATACTGGGAGGGTGGATGGAAGTTGGGGTAGAAAGGGGAAACTGATTATAAGGATATACATATAAACCCCTCCCTGGGGGATGGACAACAGAAAAGTGATTAAGGGAGACGTCGGACAGTGTAAGACATTAAAAAAATAATTTATAAATTATCAAGGGTTCATGTGGGAGGTGGGAGAGAGGGGAAAAATGAAGAGCTTATACCATGGGCTCAAGTAGAAAGAAAATGTTTTGAGAATGATAATGGCAACAAATATACAAATGTGCTTGATACAATATATGTACATACATATCGTGATAAGAGTTGTATGAGCCCCCAGTAAAATGATTTTAAAATAAATAAAAAATAATTTTACAAATTATATATTTTTTCCTGGGGCATCTTAAGTTAAGCACTTTGTCTGCATTAATTATATATATTTTTATCTTTGACTATATTGATTCTAATAGTATGTTAAATGCTTATCAAACGCAACTTGTGAGCATACTTATGCACTTCAACTTAAAATTGCCTTTGTTAATAATTCCATAGCTGGTGCTGGATAAGTTACTCTTGTATTTATAATTTAGATATTTCATAAATTGATTAAATGTACATTACATAAATTGCATCTTTAAAATATAACAAATGCTTCCATAACTGTGTGTCAGATGATAAGATAATAGATGGAAATTTATGAACATTTACAATACATAACTGCCTGAAAGCATCTTATTTTCATGGTCCATTTGCTTCTCACACTAGAAATCTGTAATCTTACCTTATGGATGTACCTTATTCAATAAAGATGGTTTGGGATTTTTATCATCAATGGTTACACAAAGAAAATGTTTACCCTAATCTAAAGATTGCAAAAGTTCCTTAAATATATATAGTCACTAAGTGAAAAATAATAGAAAAGGGATATATAGATATATTCTCTTTTTAGTTAATACCTGTTTTAAATAACTTTTAATTAATTCATCCACTTTATATTTTTCTTCAAAGACCTAGAGTAAGAACCAAAGGAACATTAAACTTAACACAGCTCTTAAACTGAAAGAAATGAAGAAAAAAATTCAAGCCTTTAATTGTAATATTGAATGATTCCATGGACAAAATATTGAATTATGCAGAAAGAATCAAAAGAAGATGGGAAGAATATACAGAAGCACTGTACCAAAAAAGCAGATCAACATTCAACTCTTTTAAGAGGTAGTCTATGATCAAGTACCAGTGATAATAAAGGAAAAAGTTTAAACTTCACTAAAGCGTTAGCCAAAAATAAGACTCCAGGAATTGATGGAATAGCAATAGAAATCTTTCAATAAACAGATGAAGCATTGGTAGCTCTCACTCATCTATGCCAGGAAAATTGGAAGATAGCTCCTTGCCTAAAGGAAAAGAAGAGATCCATATTTGTACTCATTTCAAAGAAAGATGGCTCAACAGAAAACTCAAATTATAGAACCAAAATTCAGACTCATAGCCACTCAGTTGATGCTGATTCACAGCGATCCTATTGGACAGGGTAGAAATGCTCCTGTGAGTTTCTGAGACTGTAACTCTGTTTTAGGAGTAGAAAGACTCATCTTTTTTCCTGTGGAGCAGCTGGTGGTTTTGAACTGCTAACCTTGAAGTTATCAACCTATTGCATAACCACTATGCCACCAACAATATCATTATCACATGAAAGTACCATTTTGCTCGAGATAGGCCAGCAAAGGGTTGTAGAAATACATTGGCAAGGAAATGCCACAGGTTCAGGCCAGATTCAGATGAAGACAGGGAACAAGAGATACCATTGCTGATGTCAGGTGAATCTTGGCTGACAAGCAAAGAATACCAAAAAGATGTTTATTTGTGTTTTATTGACCGTGCTAAGGCAATCGGTCGGCTGTGTGGACCATACAATTGGTGGAAAAAGTTGAGAAGAATGAGAATCCCAGAACTCTACATTGTGCTCATGTGAAACCTGTACAGGGATCCAAAAGCAGTCGGGTGAACAGAACAAGGGAATACTGCATAGTTTAAATCAGGAAAGGTGTGTGTCAGGGCTGCAACCTCTCAGCACATATATTCACTCAATCTGTATGTTGAGCAAGCAATCAGAGAAGCTTTATTGTATGAAGAAATATGTGGCATCAGGATTGGAGGAAGGCTTGAGAATCACCTGCAATATGCATATGACACAAACTGGCTTTCTGAAAGTCAGGATGACTTGAAGCCTTTGCTGATGAAGATGAAGGATTGTAGCCTTCAGGATGGATTACAACTCAATGTAAAGAAGACCAGATTCCCCACAACTGGGTCAAGAGGCAACATCATGTTAAATGGAGAAAAGGTTGGTGTTGTTAAGGATTTAATCTTGCTTGGATCCACAATCAATGCTCATGCTCATGAAGCAGCAGTCAGGAGATCAAACGATGCATTACATTGGAGAAATCTGCTACACAGCACTATTTTAAAATGCTGAAAAGCAAGACTGTTACTCTGAGGACTAAGGTGTGCCTGATCCAGGCCAGGGTATTTTTAATTGCCTCATATCCGTGTGAATGTAGGATATTGAATATGGAAGACTAGAGAATGATTGCTCCATTTGAATTGTGGTGCTGAGGATGAAGATTGAAAAGTACCATGGGCTTTTAAAAGAACCAACAAATCTGTCTTGGAAGAAGTACAACCAGAACACAGTAGAGGCAAGAATGGCAAGAGTTCATCTCAAGTATTTTGGACATGTTATCAGCAAAGGTCCGTCTCTTGAGGAGGATATCATGTTTGGTAGAGGGGCAGAGCAAAAGAAGACTGTGGATAAGATGGAGTGACACAGTGGCTGCATCGATAGGCTCAGGCATAAGAACAATTGTCCAGATGACACAGTAAATGACAGGGTTACATTCTTCTCCACATAGGGTTGCTATGAGTCACAACCAACTTAATGGCAACTAACAACCACAACATACTTCTATCATACTAGGTTAAAGGGCCTTAATCATGTTGCTTAGATCTGCTGAAGCTTTACTTAACACCTGGCAAGGCTTTTACCTTGATTTCTCGATGTAGTAATCATTTGTCCCTTTGAGATTAGGTACCATATTTGGACCAGCTTCTTTAGCGATAATTTGTGCTAAAGTGACCTACTGTACCTATCAGAACACACCTGTCAGAACAAATAAAATGGATCTGGACACAGCTTATGTATCATCATGAATAGGAAGATGAAGCAAGAACTCTATGAGGCTAGACATATCTTGGGGCCTGCATGCAAGATATTAGAGTTGAATTAATGTTGTTTTGGATAAATGTTCCTCTCTAGGTAAGGCAGTAATTCAATTAATAGCTATAATTTCTTCAGAAATACTATTTTTCTTTGGATTTCTACTATGTTTGGTAGTATATAAATATGACTGGTAGTTCTCTTTTGAGTCTTACATTGTGGTATGGATGAGTTCATTCTGTATTTTGATTAGAGTTTACAGATCAACTAACAACTGGCCAATTTCAATCCCCATATGTGGGGACTTGAAAATTTTCATGGAAAAATTATATTATCTTTTCATTTTGCTTAGCGAATGAATTTTCTGGAACATCCTTGTGTATAGATTGCTTTAATGATCTGTATGTGATTTGCAAGTAAGTTTCATTATTAATCTAATGGTTCTAGTTATAGAGAAAGTATTTATATTCATATATATTAATGAATTTTCTAATTAATAATAACATCGTCTTAAAATCAGAAGCATAAGCTGAAGTTGTAGTATGTCATTTCCTTGAAGTGTACTTTTGGGAAAATACTTAAATTAATATTATAATTTAAAAAAACATTTTTGGGGGGTCTCTTACAGATCTTAACACAATCCGTACATATATCCATTATATCAGTCACATTTGTACATATGTTGCCATCATCATTTTCACAATATTTGCTTCCTACTTGAGCCCTTGATATCAGCCACTCATTCCCCCCCCTCTTCCACCCTCTATTCCTCATGAACCCTTGATAATATATAATTTTTTTCATGTTTTACACTGACCACTGTCTCTCTTCACCCATTTTTCTGTTGTCCATACCTCTGGGAGGGGGTTATATATAGATCATTGTGATTTGTTCCCCCTTTCTGCTCCACACCCCCACACCTTTCCTTTACCCTCCTGGTATTGCTACTTTTATTATTGGTACCAAGGGGGTTATCTGACCTGGTTTCCCTGTGTTGTGAGCTTTTATCTGTACCAGTGTACATGCACTGGTCTAGCCAGATTTGTAGGGTAGAATTGAGATCGTGATTGGGGGTGGGGGAGCATTAAAGAGCTAGAGGAAAGTTGTAAATTTCATCTGTGCTATACTGCACCCTGACTGGCTCATTTCTTCCTTCATTGTGACTCTTCTGTAAGGGGATGTCCAATTGTCTACAGATGGGCTCCCCCTCATTCATATTGTATACTCCCCCTACGTCCCCCTCATTCATATTGATATGATTTTTGTTCTGGGTCTTAGATGCCTGATACCTGATCCCATCAACACCTCATGATAACACAGGCTGGTGTGTTTCTTCCATGTAGGCTTTCTTGCTTCTCAGCTAGATGGCTGTGCACCAATTTGGTCTTCAGCGATCATGTTGGGAAGGTGAGCATCATAGAATGTCAGGTTATTAGGACAAAGTGTTCTTGCTTTGAAGGGAGTACTTGAGTAGGGGTCCAATGTCCACTTGCTACCCTAATACTTAACATGTAAACATATGTACATAGAACTATTTCCCTATCACATATATATATATTTACATATGTACATACCTGTATTTATACCTCTATAAATGTTCTTTGCCTCCTAGTTCTTTCCTCTATTTCCTTTTAGTTTCCTATTGTCCCACTATCATGTTCGGCCTTCATTTGGGTTTCAATAATTCCTCCCAGCTACAGTGCCCTTGATTAAGCTGCACCAGGCATCCTACATTCTCTCACCATGGGTTTTAGATCACTTGTAGCTCCCTTGTCCCTGGGTTTGTTAACACCAACTACCTTCCCCCCACTGACCTCTCTCCCATGTCCCCTGGAAGCATTGGTCCTTTTGTTTTCTTCTCCAGATTGTTTATCCCACCTAGTTTATCTAGATAGACATGCAGAGAAAATAATAAGCGCAAAAACAAGACAAAGCAAAACAAGATGACAAAAAAAGAAAAGCCTATACATAATTGCAGATCGATTTGTTCACCTTTAGGAGTGTTTTCTAGTCCATTCTGATGAGGTGCCATGCCCTGGCCCCAAAGTCTATTTTTGGTATTCCCTTCAGACATCATTGCTTTGTTCCCCTTGCTGCTCTGTTGCAAGCCCTTAGAGTTTCACACCAGTGTGATGGACTCAGATCGAGCACAATTCCTGCACTGTGTCTCCATTTTTCCCCCACTAGTGCTATGGGTCAGTGAGGAACATTGTGTCTGTATCTTGTGGTGGGCCAGGCCCTATGATCGTCTCTGCATTGGCTGCAATGAGCAGGAATATCGTCCTCAGGGCTTGGTGGGCCAGGATGTGTTCTACCTTCTCTCTTTCCCTCTTCGTGTGCTCCTGTGTGCTCTGATAAGTTGCACCCCTCTCCCTGAGTAGTCTCTACAGTGCTGTCCCCTGAAGTGAATTCTTCTGAGGTAGGTAGGGGTGGGTGGGGTCCACACAGTCAGGATTGGAGCCAGCCCTGCAGACCTCTCTATTGGTTCCCTGCTTTATGCCAGTATGTTGTATTGATGTCTTGGTACACTGGTTTGAAGTCTGGTCCCTCTCTCCCTCTATGGTGGAGATAAAAACAATACTGTTACCTTGGGTGGGTTACTGACCTGATTCCCACTGCACATGCCTTTTTGTTTCTTTCTTTCCCCTTCATTTTCTTTTAAGTTGGCTGCCATATATATCACTGGATTATGTCTAACCTGGACCTCACCCCAGGGATGCATGTATATATTAGCCTTTTCCCTGTGCTCTGTTAGCATTTTTAAGCTTACCTCAGCAAACTCATGTACTTGTCCTTTTGTGCTTGGTTTACTTCGCTTAGCAAAATTTCCTCAAACTCTTCTCATGTGGTGATGAATTTCATGCATTCATCACTGTTTATAGGAATGCATAGAACTCCATTGTATGTCTGTACCACAGTTTTTAATCCATTCATCTGTTGATGGAAATCGGGGGTTGTTTCCAAATCCATGCAACTGTGAATTGTACTATGATGAACATTGGAGCACAAGTGTCTGGTCTTGGTCTGTTTCTTGCCTCTTCTCAGTATATGCCCAGTAGGGGGATTGCTGGGTCATATGGTAGCTCGATTTCCATTGGTTTTTATATATAGTCAAATGGATTTCCACAATGGCTGTACATGCCTACAGGTCCACCAGCAGTGGAATAGAGCAGTGGCTATGTCCCCACAGCCCCTCCAATAGTTGTGACCTTCTGATTTTTTGAATTGGACTATTTTTTGAGGGTGTTTGTTGGTATCTCTAATTGCTTTAACTTGCATTTCTCTTATGGCTAATGATCAGGAACCTTTCTCATAGGTTTATTGGCCATTCAGATTTCTGCCCTTGTGAAACTTCTGTCCAGGTCCTTTGCCTACACAGCAGTGGGCAACTAGTTTCTTCTTATTGTAAGCTTGCAGGGTATTGTAGATTTTAGTAATAAGGTCTTTGTCTGATGTGTCATTGCTAAAGACGATTTCCCAGTCTTTGGGCTCTCTTATTACTCTGTTGGCGAATTATTTTGATGTACATAGGTGTTTATCTTCAGTCTATCCCACTTTTCAATTTGTGCCTCCTCTGTGTTTGTGCCCTTCCCTATTTCTGATAGCCTATGTATTCCCTGCACCAAAGTTCTCAGGTTTATTTCCTTACTGATGGCCCTAATAGTTAGGTGTTTTACCCCAAGTTCTGTGATCCACCTTGAGTTTATCCTTGTGTACAGAACGAGGTTAGGATTTTGTGTCATTTTTCTGCAGGAGATAAGCATTTTTTCCAGCATTACTTGTTGAAGAGGGCATGGACTTCCCATTTGATATTTTTTTGGTCCTTATTGAAGATCATTTGTCTGTATGCTGATGGCTTTATTCCTGGGTTTTTAGTTCTTTTCCAAATTCTGAGTATGTCATTATACCAATACCACATTGTTTTGACCACTGTGGCTGTATAATAGGTGCTAAAGTGAAATATAGCGTGCCCTTCCACTTTGTCTTTCTTCTTGAGGAGTTCTCTGCTAATTGTGGGCTTCTTTCATATCCATATGAAGTTGGTAATCAGTTTTTCTAATTCTGAAAGGAAAGATGATGGTATTTGTATTGAGATAACATTAAACTTATATAGTTCCTTGGGCAGAATGGACAACTTTACTATATTGAGTCTTCTGATCCACGAGCATGGGATATTCTTCCATTTGTTGAGGTCACTCTTGTTTTCTTGTAATAGTGTTCACTAGTTTTCATCGTATACATCTTCTTGTTTGTTTGTTAATTATATCCCTAGATATTTGAATTTGTGCTTGGATATTGTGACGGGTATTACCTTTTGGTTCCTCTCTTTCATGATCTTGTCTGATGTGTTCAGTAGTCTGATTGACCTTTTTTTTGTTGTTGATCTTGTATCCTGCCATTCTGCCATATTCCTTTATTGAATCGGTTCTCAACCTGTGGGTCACGACCCCTTTGGGGGTCGAATGACCTTTTCACAGGGCTCACCGGATCCATAACAGTAGCAAAATTGCAGCTATGAAGTAGCAATGAAAGTAATTTAATGGTTGGGGGGGGGGTCACCCAACATGAGGAACTATATTTAGGGGTCACATCATTAGGAAGGTTGAGAACCCCTGCTCTATTGCTTTCAGCATTCCCCTTGTGGAGTTGTTGAGATTTTCCATGTATAGAATCATATCGTCTGTGAATAACGATAGTTTCACCTCTTTCTTTCCTAGGTGAATGCCTTTGATCTCTTTTCTTTGCCTTATGTTGTTATCTAGAACTTCTAGTATGGTGCCAAATAAGAGTCGGGACAAAGGGCATCTTTTTCTAGTCCCCCTTTTCAGTGAGAATGTTTTTCATCTTTTCTTCATTGACTACCACGTTGACTGTTAGTTTTTCATATGTAACTTTTATTATATTGAGGAATTTTCCTTCCATTCCATCTTCTTGAGTGTTTTAAACAGGAATGGGTGTTGGATGTTGTTGAATGCTTCTTCCACATCTGTTGATATTATTATAGGTTCTTCTCCCTTTTCATGCCAATGTGGCAAATAATACTAATTATTTCATCTTTTGTATGTTGAACCATCCCTGCACCCATGGTATGAAGCCCACTTGGTCATGGTGAATTATTTTTTTATATGCATTTATATTCTATCTGCCAGTATTTTGTTAAGGATATTTGCATCAATGATCCTTAGGGATATTGGTCTATAGTTCTTGATTCTTGTGAGATCCTTGTCCACTTTAGGTATCAGAGTTATACTAGCTTCATAGAAAGAGTTCAGGAGTTTGCCATCTTTCTCTATGTTCTGGAAGAATTTGTGTAGGATTGGTGTCAGTTTTTCCCTAAATGCTTGGTAGAATTCTCCTGTGATGTCATCTGGCCTGGAGAATTTTTGTTTGTCGGTAATCCCTTGATAACGTTGTCTATTTCTTCTATTGTTATGAATCTTTTGAGATTCTTGACATTCATCTGGGATAATCTAGGGAGGGATTGTTTTTCAAATTATTGGTCCATGCCTTCCAAATTGTTGAATTCATTGGAAAACAGGACTTCATAGTGCTGTGTAATTATCCTTGTGATTCACTAGGGTCCATTGTAATGTCCCCTGTTGCATCCCTCATTCTTGCTTTTGAAATTTGTTCCTTCCTTTCTTTGGTTCATTTTGTCTGTGGTCTCTCGTTTCTTTTAATCCTTGCAAAGAACCAACTTTTAGCTGCATTAATTTTCCCTCATAGTTTTCTTGTTTTCCCGCTCTTGAAGCTCAGCCCTGATTTTTATTATTTATTTTCTTTTGCTTTTAGTAGGATTGTCCTGTTGACTCTGCTCAAATTTTTGTAAATTTTGTGTCAGCATATCAATCATAAGTCTCTCTTCTTTTTTCACATGTCAACAAATTGCTATCAAATTTCATCTAATAACTGCCTTTGGTGTGTCCCAAAGGTTCTGGAACGCCATAATTGCATTCTCATTGGTTTCTTGAAACTTCCTAATTTTATCTCTGATCTGGGCCAATACCCACTCCCTTTGCAAAAGAGAGTTATTCATCCTCCAGTCATTTGCCCTTGTTTTCTTACTCATCTTTTTGTTGATTTCCAGCCTTATGGTATAATGTTTGGAGAGAGAAGTCTATGTAATTTCTATGTGCTTGAGTTTACACAGATTCTACTTGTGTCCCAAATGTGGTCTATTTTCAAGTATGTGCCACTTGGGCTTGCAAATAATATGATTTTTTTTAGAGCTCTAAAAATATCTATCAGAACAAGTCATAGAATTTTAATGTTTATATCTATAGCCTCCTTGGTAAGTTTGCTACTGGCTTTTGGTATCTCGTCTCTTAGGTTTTGTATTTCTCTTTGGTGTGTGTACTTTATCTCCTCTATGATTTCATCCTTTTCCTGTATTGTTTCCCTCATATACTGTATGAGTCCAAGCAGCATTCTGAATATTTCTTTCGGTGGCAGATCAATACCTGCTTCTACGCACGTCATTAGGTTCAACCTTGAACCCAAAGACTTCTTCTGACCTTATCTTTGCTTCTCCTGTTTTTTCACTGAGGTTGTTGGGGCTGGTCATTTTAGAAGAGCAAAGCGCCATTTTCCAGAGAGTTGAAGAGCACTGGGATCTCTCTTTGGGAGACTCATAAGAATGCTTCATCGAACTGCCTGCAGCTAACTGCATTGGGCGAGGGTGGGGGCTGGGGGTCAGGCTACTGCTTTATCTTCCTGTTGTTTCAAGCTTTCCCTAGCTAACCAGTGTTCTGTTATTTGGAGGGAAACTTGGATGGTCCTCTCAGGGGATGCTGATAGGGTGGTTGTGGACTCATGAGGATGGGGCTTCACTGGTTGATCTCACAGGAAGGAATAGTGGTGTGACCCAACACAGCTTGGAGCTTCTTAGAGGTAATGTGAGGGTGCCCGCTGCAATAGGAATGCCATGGAGGGTGGGTGGGTGTGCTTACTTTGATGTAGACATCTGTGCGTGGTGGGTGGAATTGCCCTAGTCAGTAAGATAATGGCAGAGGTTGAGCGGAGGTTCCCGCAGCAGTGTGGAGCCCTGAGTAGGCCTGGAGTAACTGCGTTATGATGTGTGAGGCACTGGGGCAGGCAGGAGGAAGTTCCCTCAGCCTCATGCTGGGTGGCGGAGGATAGGCAAGGGATCCATCAGCCACTATGAGCACGACAAAGGGCTGGAGGGATTTCTCCCAGGCACTGAGAGGATCTTGGTAGGCTGGAGTTCCCCCAGCTATTTGAAGGGGATATCTCCTATCCATTTGACGTGTGGCAGAAGGTGGTTGGGGTTTAGCCCGCTTCATGTAAGGCCACCAAAAGCAGGTGGGAACTCCCCCAACTCAGTGGCCAGAATTGCCCTAGGTGGAGTGGAGTGGCCTGGAAGCCGTCAGTGGCTTGTTAAAGGAAAGAGATGGTGGGGGGAGACGACCCAGAGGCAGGGGGCGATGGGAAGGAGAACAAAACTGAGCCTGCTGAAACTGGTGGGAAAGAGAGAAGAAAATTAAGAATGTAAAGAGATAGCTGAACTCTGATTGCCTGACCATAGTGCTGGAGGTGTTTAAACCCTGCCCAAAGGCGGTGGCAAGTTGTCGTTGTGTTGCTGTAAAGCCCTTGGGCTGGATAAAGCATCCTGGCACATAAAGCATCCTGGAACAGGCCGAGACTGTGGTGAGGCAAAAGCCCACAGCTTTTCGAAACCTAGTGCATCTGTGTTGACTTCTCTTTATGCTGTTCCTCCTGTGCCCTGGAAGAGTGGAGTTTCCCTCTCAGTGGCTCTCCTGCGCTGATTTCGCCATCTCCTCAGCCTAAATTATTATTATTAGCCTCAAATTTCCTCTGAATTAGGAATTATATTACATTAGGAGATGTCTTATTTACCTACAGCTGTTATAACGAAAGATACTATAGGTGTAACTGTAGGCCCAATTTTAGAAGAGTTATTTCCAATGACATGCCCCTGCTTGATGCTCACTTGCAGGGAGAGATCGCAGAAGATATTAGTGCTGTAGCAAAATGGTGAAGAAATCAGATGGTTCCCAGGCCAAAAAAAAAAAAAAAAAAGGTGATGGCCTAGAGCCTGGGGTCTTAAAGGCTTATCTTCAAAAACGACAGCCATCTAAGTGAGGCATCACCTCAGGCTTTGGCTGGCGGAACCAGCACACCAGCCTTTGTGATACAAGAATTATAAAGAATAAAATCCAAGATCAAAAGGAGAGGATGATAATAGAGCTTAAATTCTGAATACCCAGTGTGCAAAAGGCTATCAGTGACCACGGGAACCCCAAATCCACTCGCAGAGTCCACACATGGACTAAGCTTCTGGAAATCCCTTCTGTCCACAGTTGAGGGATGTGACTAGTCTTATCAGACAGAGAACATTGTAACGTCAATTATGGCAGATGTAGTTAGGTTAAAATGTAATTTCTTAACATTTAATCTTCTTTTTGACCCATTCTATAATTGTTTAGATTAAAAAATGTATATATGGAAGGGGAAATCTGGTGCATCTCCTGTGACTATAGACCAGGGATGTGAATAGTCTTGTTAACGCTAAGAGTGCATTGGAAAGTGGTTTATTGCAGATGCAATTTGAGTGAAATTTAAAACATTATTATTTCATCTCCCTTTGGCCCATTTAAAATTTTAATATGCTGTGCTTTCTTTTTGATAGAAGTTCCTTTTTTTATTGTTCTTAATTAAAAAACAAAACCTAACAGGATAGGTAAATCTATAGTGACTATAGCTGGATTAGTGGTTTCTTGGAGGTATGGCAAGGGAAGTTTGGGGAAAATGGAGGGTTAATAACAATGAGTACAAGAAAAAAGAAAATGTTCTAAAATTGATTGTGGTGATAATTGTACAGCTATTCTTAATATGATTAAACTATTGTATTAGACCAGGTTAACTAGAGAAACAAATTCAGGGACATTCATATATGTATAAAAATGAATTTTATATAAGAGAGTAATTCCATATTCAGAAAACATTTCAGCCCAGCCCAGATCAAGTCCATAATTCACTATTAGCCCATAAGTCCCATAATAGTTAAAACATTCTTCTTCAGACTCACACAGTCACATGCAATGGTGCAAAATTCAGGAAGATCACAGGCCGTGGGTGAAAGGTCTTGTGGTTCCAGTGGCTGTGGAAGCATCTCAGTACTGATGTGGGTCTCCACGAGGCTCCTTCAGGGCTCCCCAAGGAACAAGAAGGTGAAGCAGAGAAAGGGGCTCCACATCAGTCTCAACATGTCTCTGTTTAGCTTGTCAACAGAAAAAGGAGGCAGAGAGAGAAAGGAAGTTCCCATAATCTTCATGAGAAGGCCATACCCACAAGGAGACATCATCAGATTGTGATCTGATTGACAGTCTAGACTCCACCCCTACATTTATTTATCTAGTTGACACGGAATTTTATAACGACCACAGCTATTTTTTTCCTTTAGTTTTTACTTTTTTAATTGATCATTTTATTGGGGCTCTTACAAATATAACAATCTACAAATCAATTATATCTAGTGAACTTGTACAGATGCTGCCACCATCATTTTCAAAACATTTTCTTTCTACTTGAGCCCCTTGATATCAGCTCCTCTTTATTCCTTCCCTCCCCCCTACCACCCTTGTACTACACACTTAATAAATTAGATATAAAGATTTTTATATCTTACACTGTCCTATGTATCACTTAACCCACGGTTCTGTTATTCATTCCCCTCAAGGTGGGTTATTCATCCATCATTGCTGTCAGTTCCCCCTTCCTCCTCTTCTCACCTGTCTCTTCCCATGGCCTGTGGAACTGTTGCTAGCATTACTGCCTCTGAGGGTATTAGCTATCCTGGGATCTGTGTGTCAATAGCACTTATCTGTACCAATGTATATATGCTGGTCTAGCAGGATTTGTGGGGTCCATCTTGGGCCATGACACCGGGATGAGGAAGCATTAAAGAACTAGAAGAATGTTGTGTGTTTGGGTGCTATATTACACACTGGATGAGTTGTCCCTTCCATAAGGGAAAGTCCAATTATCAATAGCTGGGTTTTGGGTCTCCACTCACACTCCTCTTCTTTACAATGATACAATTTTTTGTTTTTGATCTTCTGATACTTGATCCCATCAACACCTCATTCGCACATAGTCTGGTTTGCTTCTTCCATATGGACTTTGTTGCTTTTCTTCTAGATGGCCACTTGTTTAACATCAAGCCTTTAAGAAAGTAAAAGGAAACAGAGGAAACAGCTAGGAGGCAAAGGGCATTTATAGAGGTCTAAATAAAGGCATGTGCATATATAAATATATTTATATATGAGGATGTGGAAATAGATCTACATGTATATATGTATAAATTTAGTATTAAGATGGACATTGGGCCTCCACTCCAGTACTCCCTCAATGCAAGAATGCTTTGTTCTATTAACTGGCATTTCATGATGCTCACCTTCCCAACACAATTGCTGAAGACTAAGTGGGTGCATAAGAAACTGTGATGAAGAAAGCTGATGGTGCCCTGCTATCAAAAGATATAGCATCTGGGGTCTTAAAGGCTTGAAGGTAAACAAGTGGCCATCTAGCTCAGAAGCAACTAAGCCCACATGGAAGGAGCACACCAGCTTGTGGGATCACAAGGTGTTGAAGGAATCAGGTATTAGGCATCATCTGAGAAAAAGTTATATCATTTTGAATAAGGGGGAGTGCGGAGTGGAGACTCAAAGCCCATCTGTAGGCAATTGGATGGACATCCTCTTACAGAAGGGTCACGTGGAGGAGACAAACCAATCAGGGTGCAGGGTAGCAATGATGAAACATACAGCTTTCCTCTAGTTCCTAAATGCCATCCCCCTATCATGATTCCAATTCTACCTTACAAATCTGGCTAGACCAGAGGATGAACACTGGTACAGATAGGAACTGGAAACACAGGGAATCCAGGGCAGATAATCCCTTCAGGACAGTGGCGAGAGTGGAAATACTGGGAGGGTAGAGGAAGGGTGGGGTGGAAACGGGGAACCAATTACAAGGATGTACATATAACCTCCTCCCTTGGGTATGGACAACAGAAAAGTGGATTAGGGAGATATCAAACCGTGTAAGATATGACAATAATGTATAAATTATCAAAGGTTCATGAGGGAGCGGCAAGCGGGGAGGGAAGGGGCAATATGAGGAGATGATGCTAGGGTCTTAAGTGGAGAGCAAATGTTTTGAGAATGATGAAAGAAATGAATGTACAGATGTGCTTTACACAATTTATGTATGTATGGATTGTGATAAGTGTTGAATGAGTCCCTAATAAAATGATTTTAAAAACCCAAGAAAATAAATGGATGGGGTAATAGGCCCCTTCCCCAACCCTTGACCCCCCAAAAAAGATACCATCAGCTATCTTTACCACATTTGTTTATGTACCCATTTTGTCTTCAAAGATCCTGTTAGGAAGGTATCACACAGTGTCACATTATTAGAACAAAATGTTCTTGTGTTGAGAGAAGACTTAAGTAGAGGCCCAAAGTGCATCTGCTACCTTAGTGCTTTAACACACACACACACACACATATTTACTTTATATATTAATATATTTACATATATACATTTCTATATTTGTAGCTCTATACATAGTTTTTACCTCCTAGTTTTTTTCCTCTATTTCCTATACATGTATTTCCATACATACTATGTTTTTCTTTTTTTTTTTTTTGCTGGTGCCTACCACCACCACCCACTATGGTTTTCTAATTCCTAGTTCCAGGTCTATCTGCTGACCTTTGTGAATGTCCCTAAAGCAGGTCAGGTGAGGTACCAAGTACTGACCTCCAAGTCAGAAGTCTACTTTCGGGATTCCTCAGGGATTTCATGACCTTGTTCCTATAGCTGATCTGTTATGGTCCTTCGTGATTTTCCCCACTGTGTGGGCATCGGACTGGACACACTTCCTGTGCTATCCCAGTGTTGTCTTCTGTAGTGCTTCACCATAACTATCACATTATTGATATATGAATTATATGGCAATAAAACTTTAAAAAAAGATACCAGATGTGGATGCTTTAAAGAAAACATTTTCCCCCTCACAGTCATGCAAGTTTTTAGTCCAAATAAAGATTTTTGCCATACAGAAGCCCACTTTTCTAGTTTCTTATGTCTGCTCCCAATTTTTTACTTTCCTTAGCTTGCAGAATAGTATTTATCTTGCATGGTATCCATCTTATCCTATTATGCATGTAAATGCAAAAAGTGTATACTGCCACGTGACTTTTTACTATAATAAAAAATAGCCTACATTTTCAAACAGAGCTATATTTTCAAGTAGCGAGGTTACAACGTCACATTCTTTTGGAGGTCACAATTAAATCCATAACCACAGGCCATGCGTTTTGTAGACTTTCACATAATGGGTCGATATGACCACAGCATTGAAGATATTATTCTTTGCTGTTTTGACTGTGATTGAATATCTGCAGAATTACTTTTATTAAGGTAAATACAATTTTGAAAGATTACAACTAAGGAAAGGAAGGAGCACTGCTGCACATGAATGGCTAGGTAGTGTAAATCCTATTACATTGTACATTACAACTTTATGCAAAAATATTTGTCAGTTATCGATACAATCGCTATTATTAATTTTCTGATCTCTTCAATGGAAACACATAAGATTATGCTTTGGCTTACTGCTAAGGATATTAACAAAGTGCAAAAAGGCATAGTTTGCTTTGTTGTTGTTGTTGCTATTTTAAATTAGGATAATACTTGCAAAGAATGAGCTCTGGAGAATAGTAGGAAGAGTAGATGCTTGGTCAATTACTGGTCCAGCAGTCTTGGTTGATGTTATAATGTTTAGTAATTTCTTGTTAAGATTGGACAGAGTATAAATGAAAGATAGTGGGTCTCTAAGTACATTCTTTCCCTAGAATTCCTTTGGAATTCTTTTTAATGCATTTTCTTTGTTTAGCTCTTAGATTAATTTTTAAGCCTCAGTTCATGCTCTTCTGTGGGATGGCACATGTGGCAGTTACATAATCTCTCATCAACTTGTGAATGGGTGGAGTTTAACCTGTCAATTAGGTCACAGTTTGATGACCACATTTGGAGGTGTGAAAGACATAAATAGCTCTCTGGAGGCCAGATACACTTTCTGCTTCATCTTCCTGCTGACAAGGCACATGGAGCCAAGCTGATGGGGGCAGAGCCATGGAGCTGGAGAAGCCTCATGGAGACCCAGGCCAGTGTGGAGATGCTTCCGCCACCACTGGATGCACAAAATTTTCCACCCAATGGCTGGTGATCTTTCTGCATTTGGCATTATTGCGAGGCTGTGTAATTCTGAAGAGGAATCTACAGGCTGGTATTGGACATATGGGCTAATATTGGACTTATGGACTTGATCTGGAGTGTGGTGGGATGTTTTCTCAATATAAAATTACTCTTTGATATAAAGTTCTCTCTTACACACATGTGAGTGTCTCCCTGGATTTGTTTCTCTAGTCAACCCCGACTAACAGCACAGTTAAACCAGTCACAGAAGACCCACAAAAACTATCATGATCCCAATTCTACCTTACACATCGGGCTGAACTGGAGAATGTTCACTGTCACAAATAGGAACTGGAAATTCAGGGAATCTAGGACAGATGAACCCCTCAGGACCAGTGGAGAGAGTGGTGACATTGGAGCGTGGAGGGAGTGTGAGGGAGAAAGGGGGAAGAAATTACAAGGTCTACATATAACCTCCTCCCCGGGGGATAGATAGCGGAGAAGTGGATGAGGGAGACATTGGATGGTGTGAGAGATGACAAAATAATAATAATTTATAAATTATCAAGGGTTCAGGGGGGAGAGGGGAATAGGGAGGGAGGGGAAAAATGAGGAGATGATGCCAAGGGCTCAAGTAGAAAGCAGGTGTTTTGAGAATGATGATGGCAACATATGTGTGAATATGCTGGACACAATTGATGTGTGTATGGATCATGATAAGAGTTGTATGAACCCCTAATAAAATGATTAAAAAAAAAACAAACCCAGCATCATTGAGTTGATTTTCACTTATAACCACCAGACACAGGGTTTTCAAGACTAAAAATATGATTTAATTTAAAAAATGGTTTTACTGACTTAATTCACCTATCATGCAATTTAATGTTTCAACCATATTAAAAGTGAGTTGTACCATCATCACCAAATCAATTTAGGATATTTTCATTGAAGCAGATAACATCATTTTTCTTCCTTGGAGTGGCTGGTGGATTTTAACCTCTGACTTTGAGGATAGCAACTGAACACTCACCTGCCAACCCAACCAGGGATGTTGTCCTAGATCACAGTTCTTAATAAAATCAGGTATGCTCGTGCCTTCCATAATGTTGGTCATATTTAGAACAAATAATTACTAACTTACATCAAACATTGCTAACTTGCTCTAAAATAGAAGACACTATTTACAACCCCACAAATGGAAATTGCTAGTTTAGGTCTAAATAATTTACATATTTTTAAATTCCCTGTTTCTAACTATTTGCATAATATTACTGTTGATAAACATCAGCCTGTTGGAAATAACCTGTGGAAGTTTCAAAAGTATATTTTCAGAGCTAAACAGGGTTTCATGCTTTCTGTCCTCATCCTTATTTAGTTACTAATCTCTCTGGGAAACTGTCAGAGATTGAAAGCTTCCAAAATTAGTCCTGAATCTCCGGAGGGCATTTGGAGGATCTATTATTAGTAGTAGATGCTCATTATTAGGCAGCCACTTAAATTTAGCATTTTATAGTTTAAGAGCCAGAAAGTTTAAAAACAATGTATTTTCTCTAAAAAGCTAAAATGTTAACTTTTCACATAATTTGGACATGTTACCTGGTGGAAAAGGATATTAAGCCTGGTAAAGTAGAAGGTCAGCCAAAATGAGGAAGGCCTAAAACAAGACAGACTGCACAGACTGTACAATAATTGGTTCTGACATAATGCTTATGAGGTTGATACAGGCAGGACTGGGCAGTCTTCACTTCTGTCATACATAGGGTCAATAAGAGCCAGAACTGACTTGAAGGCACCTGTGATAGGTTTGTTGTGCCAACTAGGCCTCCATAAGAACACGTGGGTAGAATTTAATCAGGTCTCAGCTTAATTGGAAGGCAACTGAGATAAATACTTTCCATGATTGGCATCTCATCATTCTTCCTCCTTGGTGACAGGACCAGTGTGCTGCTGCTTGAGCTAGTTCTTTGCCTCAACTCTGTGCTGCATTACCTGTGGGTCAAGCCAACCCATGTGTTGCTAGACCTTGAGACTCTTTGCAGACCTGCTTCCCTGAGCTGCTGATTTGGATCTCGATTGAGTTTGAGATCTCAACAAGCCTGCTTGCTAAACTCCTGGTGCTACTGACTGCTGCTGCTCCACCCTGCCTGCTTTGTGGCAGACTCCACTTTCTGCTTCTTTGACCTGTAACTGGCAACCTGCATCAGCTGAAGGGCCTTCAGTATATTAAATATTCCATGAATGTGAGTTGAATTGTACTGCTGTGTAGACTAATTAGCCATTATATTCCTTCTTGCTGTATGAACCTAATATATATATAATCGCAAGTGTCCTGCTTTAGTTTCTCTAGAGCAGTGGTTCTCAACCTTCCTAATGCCTCAACCTTTTAATACAGTTCCTCATGTGGTGGTTACCCTTCAGCCATAAAATTAGTTTTATTGCTACTTTATTGCTGTCATTTTGCTACTGTTATGGATCGGGCAACCCCTGTGCCACCCACAGGTTGAGAACTGCTGCTCTGGACAATCCTGCCTAGGACAGCACCTAATAACAGCAACAACAATGGCTCCACTGACTATAAACAGGAAAAATCTAGGAGCGAAGGCTAAAGAAGTTTTTGAGTAAAATGAAATTTAAATCAAGAGTTTTGGTGAACTGAAAGTGTATTGTCCTTTAAGGTTTGCTCAAACTACAGTGCTTACTCTATTTGGCTCATATATGGCTCAAAAACAATGTTTAAAATTATTGATACTCTGATTGAATTACTCAACCTCTTATTCAATAGGTATCAAAATCCATGTAAATCGCTAGAGAAGAAACAAATTTGTTTAAATAATTGTAATTTTTCCTTTTCCAAATAAAACCATATATTCCTCTATTTCAATCCAAACCTATATAAACTTTCAGGCATTAGCATATATTTCCATAAATTAGGGTAATAGAAGTCATGCTGCTTATTCCAGTAACTTAATTTGAGAAAACTTAATTAAGATAGTGGTATACTTCAGGAAGGCATGACTGGAAGTGTGCGATACTTTTTATATATTAATTTTAAGTTTATTACCAAATGAGTTTCAAAATTTTAGGATATTGTCCCTACATAATAAATTGAAAGCAATAAAATTTCTCTTTTTTTCATTTTAAAATTTATTGACTAACTTTAATATGTACATGAGGTGATTCAAAACACCATGGCTTGGGACAGGTGAATTTAACACATTCAAGAAATCTTCTGCTACAGATGTTTGCAATATAATATAATGTGAGCATTGTTTGTGGTTGCAAGGAGAATGTAATGCTTGCTAACTTCAAATTTTAATCAAGTTTTCTGATGTCATTTGTTCAGTTTGAAGATTATGTTTTTCTTTAAATTGTCTTTTTTCCTGAAGACTTTAGTCTTTGATTTTCTTTCTTTTTATTTTTAAACATTTTATTAGGGGCTTAAAATTTCACATTTGATTTACACACACACACACACACACACACACACACAACTGATGGTGCAGTACTTAAAAGCACAACTTTTTGTTTTTCTCAAGCTGCTCTCAGGATTCTTTGTCTTTGGTTTTGGAAAGTTTGGTTCATGCTTTCCTGTGACGATTTGGGGTGTATCTTGTTTGGTGTGGTAGTTACATAATCTGGTGTCAATTTTGGACTCGAGAGAATTAAGAGTGAAGGGGTAGAGTCTAGTCTGTCAATCAGGTCACAGCCAATGAGGTCTCTGTGTGGACATGGCCTTTTCCTGAGAGTTCTGGGAAATCCCGATTTTCCTCTTTGGAGGCGGGAGATGCTTTCTCTCTCTGCTCGCTTTCTGCGAGACATCCCTGAGGAGAAGCCACATGGACCTATCCCGATGCCACCCTGGGACCTAGAGAAGCCATGTGGAGACCCCTGCCAGTGCTGAGATGCTTACAATACCACTGGATCCAAAGACTTTCTACCCACTAGCCTTCAATCGTCCTGCATTCGGTGTCATTGCATGTGTTCCGTGAGTCTGAAGAGGATTTTATAGATTGGTATTGGACATTTGGGCTAATATACGACTTATGAGTTTGGACTGGATGGGGTTGGGATGCTTTCTTAATGTATAAAACTCTCTCTTATACACATAAGGGTTCCTATGACTTTGCTTCTCTAGTCTACCCGGACTAACACATTTGGGTTCATTTACCTCACTACATGTATGTCTTTTAGTCTTTCATGATGTTAGGGAATTTTTCTTTTAACAGCTCTTCAATTTTCTTTGTCTTTTTTTGTTATTTCTTTCTGTTCTGGAATTCTGATCACATATGTTTTTTTTTTAAGATAGTGTTTTACATAATTCTTAGTTTTTTCTTCAAATTTTTGTTCTTTTAGCATTATTTTCCTCTAGCAGTACTGAGAGATTTGTGTTCAAGCTCACTAATTCTACACAGGGTCAATCTGCTTTACAGGAACTCTTTTGTTGTTGTTTTGTGGCATCGAGTCAGTTTCAATCCAGGTTGACCTTAGTCAATTTAATTTCTGTATATTATTTTTTTCAAGTTGATAGTCTCCTTTTGTATTGATAAAATATATTTGCTATGAACCTGTCATTGGTTTTGCAAAATTCTATCATGATATCTCCTGCTTCATTTCTATCACCAAGTCCATATTTTCCTACTACTGTTCCTTCATCTTTGTTTCTAACTTTTGCATTTCAATCATCAATAATTATTAATGCATCTTGATTACACATTCGATCAATTTCTGACTGAAGCAGTTGGTAAAAATCTTGAATTTCTTCATCACTAGCTTTTGTGGTTGATACATAAATTTGAATATTAATTGTACTGCTTGAATTTCCTTGAAGGCAGATCGATATAATCCTATCACAGCACTGGATTTCATGATTGATTTTGTAATATCTTTTTTGACAATGAATGCTGGTCCCAGGTTAGTAAATTATAGGATTTTCTGATTCAAAATGGCCATTTGCATTCACTCATGGGTGGAGTTTGATCTTTATGCTTTCGACTTCATTTTTTACCACATTGCACATTCCAAGTTCTGATCATTAGCAGAGTTTTGCATTTGTTTCTCCTTACCTTGAGTCATGCTCCATCAGCAAGATCCCAAAGACTCCAGTTCCAGGGGTTTTATCAGACTCCCGTCACCACGGTCAACTCCTCTCGGAGAAATCCACTCCTACTCAGTCAAATTTCCATTTCCCTCCGACACAGGGGCCCATCCTCTCTCACTATCTCCAACAATGTTCTGCTTCCATTCCGTAGGCCTTCAGTCTCGGGAAATGTTTTGAAGGTATGCATAAGGTTTTCAGCAACCTCTTCCTCCAAAGTGGGGAGCCAAGTACTTTGTTGTCTGTTCTTAGTCTGGGAGCGCTGTTGAAAACTTTCATTTTGGATGATCGTGTTGGCATTTGGAATATCAGGGACATAATTTACAGCACCACAGCAACACCCAAGCCAGCACATTATGACAAATTGCCAGCTTTATTATATTGTAAAGCAAGGATGTTTTTTGAGGACTAAGGTGTGTCTTAACCAAGGCTTGGTATTTTCAATTGACACATATAAATGTGAGGATTTGATATTGAGTAAAGAAGGTCAAAGAAGAATTGATGCATTTGAATTATGATTCTGGCAAAAAATATAGAAAATATTATGGGCTGCTAAAAAGACAAAGCACTCTGTCTTAGAAGTATGGCCAGAATGGTGACTTACCTCATGCACTTTGGACATGTCCGGAGAGACCAGTCCCTGGAGAAGGACATCATGTTTTGTAAAGTGGTGGGGCAGTGAAAGAGAGAAAGATCTTCAGGAGATGGAATGACACAGTAGCTGCAGCAATAGACTCCAGCATAGGAATTAACTGTGAGGATGGCACAGGACTGGGAAGTATTTTGCTTTGTTGTGCATAGGGTTGCTATGGATTGGGAACAACTCAATGGCACCAAACAACAACAACACAATTCTCCCATTAGTTCAATTCTACTCCTTTGCTCTTTCAGCAAATAATCTATTTATGAAATCTTAGTATACATTTTGCTGT
The DNA here is from genome assembly GCF_050624435.1 of Tenrec ecaudatus. NCBI lineage: Eukaryota > Metazoa > Chordata > Mammalia > Afrosoricida > Tenrecidae > Tenrec > Tenrec ecaudatus. The sequence continues at coordinate 10,770,183 of NC_134532.1, read as the reverse complement.
TTTTATATCTAATTTCATGTTTTTCCCCTCTTGGAGAATTTTCTTGAATTCTTCTCATATTTCCTCTTCTCCGCCCACCACCCCCATATGTTCCTTGATTTCATCTGTAGTTTTCTCCATTTTTCTCTCAATCAATTGAAGTAATTTAAACACTATTCTTTTGAATTCCTGATAAGGTATTTTCAGTGCTTTTTATTCCTGAGAAAGTTCTTCTGCCTCTGTGTACTGGTCATTTGTTTTAGAACCTTTTTCTTATTTCTTCATATGATATGAAATTATATAGCTCTCTTAGACAGTATGCTAGTATTGTGTTTGCATTTAATTGATTACTGTATGTTGACGTAATCTTAGCCTCTCACTGTCTGTCCCCTAAAAGACATTGTGAGCATGTGCACTGTTTTTATTTGCTTCACATAACACAGTTGAGCTCAGTGTTGGCTGGTGTTTTAATGTTTTATTTTTAAAACTATTTCTGGCTAGTGTTTTTAGCTAATAATCAGTATTCTGGTGCTATAAGAATGTCTAGTGACCTTCTTCTAGGAGGTGTCACTCCAGGAGGTATGGATGAGACTGGTCCATTAATCCAGTAGTATAAGAAATTAAGAAAACCAGGAGAAAATATTAAAAACAAACAACATCCAAAGGATAAATAATTAAAAGTATATAAAATTTAGAAAGCAAACAGGAGGAAGCAAATAAAGATTAGCAAGAAGAAACCACTTAATAACTACAAAGGGAAAGAAAAAAAATGACAATTCTTAATGATTGAATTATTAAATTGTGTGACATGTGGATGAAGGGCTAATAAAACTATTAAAAAGGAATAAATGAAAGTTAAAAAATAATAAATAAAGAAAAAACAACAAACAAATATAATAAATGAAACTAAAAGGAAGAGAAAATAATGTAGTAATAAAGTAAAACTAAGAGAAAAAGAAAAATGCAAGAAGATATAAGTAAGCAAAACAATGGAAAAGAAAAAAAGGAAAGCAGAGAAATAAAGTATAAAAAAGTAAGGGAAGAGAAAGAAAAGGAAAAAATAAATAAACAATAAAATAGAGAGGAAAATGCGGGAGCCAGTATTACTTGGCTCTCTCTCCCAGGTCTGAAGCTCACTGTATATGGTGGAAGAGGGTGATATACTTGTCCCAGATGTGATTCCTGTTGCGTTATGTAGGGTCAGGCATCTGATCCAGAAGGAGTTCAATATGGCTAAGATGGTGCCTGCTATCCCAGGGTTCTTGCTCCTCATAGGATTCATAGGAACTCAGAGGGAATTGGGGGTAGCGGCTGGTCTTGAAAGGAGCTCCTGCCCATTTGAGCATATTCAGAGGCCTAGAACTGGATGTTCAGCTGGTGTAATGAAGGGGAATTTATGCGCTTATAGATATGGAGGTATTGTGCTCAGTGCAAGATCACGGCCTCAGACAGTGTCTGCTGTGCATGAGCAGGGCTGTTACCAGCTTCTGGGTGTGTGAGGGTGGGCACTGGCCAGATTTCTGGTTACCAGGATATTGTGGAGAATGAAGAAAGGTGTTACGTTTATTGTCACTAGTCACTGGTGTGCGAGGTCACTGTTGGGTGGGAAGCTGCTTGTAAAAGTTCAAGACGACTGCCACTTATCAGGTTAGCTGATATTTCACTTGTCTGTTGTTTTGGCTACTTCTGTTGAACCTCTTTTGTTGGTATGTTCTCTGCTCATCATCCTGTCCTCTGAAGCTCATGGTTCTAAGATTCTCTCTGTATTTGGTTCAGTAGGTCTCTAGTGTCTTTCTTTCTTTTTTTATTTTCAGGGGAGAGCACGAACGCAGTCCCCCACTACCACAAATTATGCAGTCGAGTTTTCTAGTGTCTTTCTTGTAGAGAGTCTATGGTTTCCTAGTGTGCCATCTTGCCCGAAGTCTCAGATGATGGAATTTTTAAAAAGTTCCTTTGTATTTATTTTAAGATTTTGGCCCATGATTGTGGGAGCTTGTATGTCTGGACTTTGTAGATCGTCCTGGAAATTCAGACAAAAGTCGGCAGAATTTCTTCTCTTGAAAACCTCTGCTTTAGTTTAGACCTTTCAATGCATCAATTAAGGCTTGTTATGGAGGGTCCTGGTTTACAACTGCCGGCACCAGCACCATGACAGGCTGTATAAAACCAAACACAGGGAATCCAGGGTGGATGATACCTTCAGGACCAAGGGTGTGAGGGACGATGCTGGGAGAGTGGAGGGTGAGTGGGTTGGAAAGGGGGAACTGATTACAAGGATCCACATGTGACCTCCTCCCTGGGAGATGGACGGCAGAGAAGGGGGGAAAGGGAGACTCCAGATAGGGCAAGATATGACAAAATAACGATGTATAAATTACCAAGGGCACATGAGGGAGGGGAAAAAAAAAAGAGGACCTGATGCAAAGGGCTTAAGTGGAGAGCAAATGCTTTGAGAATGATTGGGGCGGGGAATGTATGGATGTGCTTTATACAATTGATGTATGTATATGCATGGATTGTGATAAGAGTTGTATGAGCCCCTAATAAAATGTTTAAAAAAAACAAAAATCTTATACACGAGTTTCTGTGGATTTGTTTCTATAAAGTACCCATACTAATGCATCAATTTTACGATTAAAATCAACTTACTGTGGACGTGAAGCAGATCTAAAAAATACTTTTACAATATATTGTTTATGACCTAATTAAATAATAGGATATCATAGCTAGGCAGGTTGACACATACAAACTAGAAGGTTCTTCTAAAAATGATGGAGGTTTGAGAGGATGTATCAGTGTGGGAAATCCTACAGGAAAGACCTAGGCAACTTCCCCATCTGGTTTCAAAGGCTGCATATGTTTACGGAAGTTAAGTAGCTCATTTTTCTCCCCTAGAATGAACAGTGGATTCAAATCAATAACCTTCGGTGACGCTGAATTCTTTAATCCTGTACCACCAGGGCTTCTCAAAAAGCTGTTTGATGGAGATAGTAGTTTAGCAAGTCATCAGTTTTCTCTTTTCCCCTTATCTTTTGATCTCAGATAAGCATTTCGTTCATTAGAAAAGCTAAGGAGAACTAGTGAAATTTTAAAGAACTATGATATGGAGTGGTTTTATTTCATTCTTAGGGAACCAAAGCATTTAGAAAATAAGTAACTAGGCGTTACAATGATAAACAGGAAATTCTGACCAGTAAAAAATAAAATTCTGATGATTTCCAGTATTTCTTTTTTCCCCCTGACATTCTATTTTATGGTATGTTTATTGCTTTTTATGCCACTAAGACCACAGAAACTTCTTTTCTATAATATTCAAAAGTCATAACTCACTTTACCGAATTTTCTGAATTAGTTGGATTTTAGAAAGTACCAACCCTCAAATAATCTCTTTCCAATAAGAATAATACATTAAAATATGTTATTTTTATCTCATGGCTCAACGTTGCTTAAAATCTATAGATACTCATAAGATATGGACACCTTCAATATGTCTTGTTGATACATAGCACTATACCTATATTTCTTGAAAAGCTGTTTATTTTTTTCCTGTGTTAGTCTGGGTAGACTAGAAAAACAAATGCATAGGCACTCATGTATATAAGAAATGTTTATTTACAAGAACAATTGAATATTGAGAAAATGTCCCAGCCCACTCCAGATCAAGCCCATAAATCTAATATTAGCCTGTATGTCTGATACCAATCTATAAAGTCCTCTTCAGACTTACAAAACACATGCAATGACACCAGATGAGGGAAGATCACAGGCCAGTGGCTTTGAAGTCTTGTGGATCCAGTGGCATTGTAATCATCTCAACCCTGGCAGGGGGCTCTACGTGGCTTCTCTGGTCCCAAAGGTTTGGTTGCATCAGGGTAGGACGCTGTGTTTTCTCCAGCTCCCAGAGCGTAGCACCATGTGTCTTGTCAGTAGCATGTCTCTCAGGCAGTGAGCAGAGAGAGAGAAGGGTCTCCTGCCTCCGAGGAGGAAAAACAGGATTTCCTAGACTTCTCAGGAGGTCAAGCCCACACAGAGGTCTCATTGATTATAACTTTATTGGTAGGCCAGACTCCACCCCTTCACTTATAATCTCAATCTCAAATTGACAACAGATTATATAATTACCACAACTCCCAAGTAATATTCTTCTTTTTTTTAATCAATATTTTTCTTTTTCTTTAAAAAAATTAGCTTTTTAGTCACAGGGAGGCCATAATGCAATATCCTTTAAGAAATGTTAACCAGATATTTGGCATTCAGAATCACATCAGATCATTAAAAGAGATTGTGGACTCTTCCCAGGAGATATAATAGCATTATGTGGAAGACTTAGTATGCTGCGTAAATCAGACCCAAGAGAACCAGCATGAACATCTCTTTATGAATTTAGGCTGAAGTGATCCCATGAATTTTGGGGGAATACGTTTTAATCTGTTGCACTCATTTTAGATTCAGCTTCATATTGAGCTTACATGATGAGAACAACAACTTATTGCCACTGTGTTAGTCTGGGTAGAATAGAAAAATAAATTCACATACACTCATATGTGTAAAGAGAAAGTTTTATATAAAGGTTACTTGTACATTAAGAAAGTACAATAAAATCCCCCCAATAAAATGATTTTTTAAAAAAGAAAGCATCCCAACCAAGTCCAGTCCAAACCCATAAGTTTGATATTAGCCCATATGCCTGACACCAATCTACAATATCCTCCTCAAACTCACAACACACATGTAATGGTGCTGAATGCAGGATGATCACAGGTCAGTGGGTAGAAAATTTTTTTAATCCAGTGGTGCTGTCAGCATCTCAGCGCTGGCTGGGGTCTCCATGCAGCTTCTCCAACACGAAGGGCTACATCAGGGTAGGTCCATGAGGCTTCTCCTCTGGGATGTCTCGCAGAAAGTGACCCTTGCAAGCTGAGGCAGAGAACTAGCTAAGGCAGCTGCACCCTGGTCCGACCATCAAAGGGTATGAGATGAGAAAGGTGAGGCTCGTTGTGCCTCCAAATAAACTGCCCTTCAATAAATCCCACATGTGTCCATTAGCCAGGTTGGCACCATAAACCCAATTGTCACACCACAAAAAGAACATTTGGGACATAAGTAGCATTTCATTGTTGTTCAAATTGACTGGTATTGGTTCACTTAGGGGATCTCTGGCAAGACAGAGGCTTTGATGGCCCAGACTGTGACTCCTTTTAGTTATCCCTTTTCTGCACTCATAAGGTTCACAAAACCACTGAGAAGAAGCAGAATGACAGGTCAGTGTCCCGAGCTTGACCTTGCACACAAAAACAGACAGGTACACACACATACTCAGGCTCGCTCACACACATAACTTGTGTGAGACAACAGAGAAGGAGAAGGAGTCTGCTAAGGATTGACAAGTGTCTTACCGATTGGGCCAGAAGAGGAGTAAAAGTTCGTCAAAACTTATTTAGGTAAATAAAGAAATGGGACATTTCTTAGTTCTGAACATAGCTGTTAAGTGCCACGAAGTTCCGATCTATATCGGTTCTGTGTACAGCAGAATAAACGCTGTCAGCTCCTTCATCATACTCCCAATTGATGTGTTTGCGATCGGTGACAGTTTATTTTGCTGAGGGTTTTCCTCTCTTTCCTTGACTTTCTACTTTACCTAGCATAGTGTCCCCTTTCAAGACTGTTGTCCCTTGATGACATGTGCTAAGCATGTGAGCCACACTCTCACAAGTCAGTCTTCGAAAGGAGTATTGTGGCTGTACTTCTTTCAAGGCGGTCTAATTTGTTCCATTGACAGTCCACAATAATGTCTTCATTTTTGAAGAACATAATAGTGTTTCACATAATAATTCATATTCAAATGGATCATGATTCAAGTACATCAGTTCTTCTCTGGCCTTCCTTATTCATTCTCCAGTTTCACATGCATATGAGATGATTAAAATAGCATGGCTTGTGTCAGGCGCATTGTGATAGACTTTCTGGGTGAAGGTAAGGGTGGAGTCCAACCTATCAATCAGGTTGCAGACTGATGATACTTATAGGGGATGTGGCCTTTTTGATAAGAGATGTAAGCATTGTTGAGCTCCCTTTTACCCCTTTGCTTTTTGCTGGATTTGAATCCTGCTTATGGTTGGTTGATCAGTTGTCTGCTGATCCCAGTAGTCGTTAGGGGATTTCTGGATTCATTTACCTCTGCATCCTACTGGCTCTGGCCCACCTGCTTCATCATCTGGTTCCATGTTCATCAGCTTCTGCAACGGTATTCGTCAGAGAAGCCTGCAGCACACCAGACTTTAATGAAACTGAACTTCCCTTCTACAATGGTGTAAGCCATTTCTTGATCAAAATATCATTCTATATACACACACACACACTGTGATAGTGAGGCTTTGTGTGTGTGTGAGACAGCATGACACCTTTAAGAAGAAATGGATGGAGTTTAGCCTGTCAATCAGGTCTCACCTTGATAGCCTCCTTTGGAGGTGTGACCGAGATAAATAGCTCTCTGGAGGCCAGACTTTCCCTCTCTCTCTGCTTCACCTTCCTGTTGCTGAGCCACACAGCTGAGACCTGCCAGAGCCTTGTGATGCTTCCGCTGCCATTGGATCCACAAGACTCTGCACCCACCAGCCTGTGATCTTCCTGCATTCTGCATCATTGCATGAGGCTGTGTGAGTCTGAAGAGGGATTTATGGATATGTATAGGACTTGTGGACTAGTATCAGACTTAAGGACTTGATATGGACTGTCCTGGGATGTTTGCATGAAATATAATCACTCCTTCATATAAAGCTCTCTCTTGCACATATATGAGTACCTGAATTGGTTCCTCTAGTCAACCCAGCCTACCTTCACTTCTGATGCTGCTTTCTTCTTCATGTATTCAGCTTCTTAAATGGCTTAGTTTGTCAATTGAATAAATATGGAGATCTAATACAATGCTGATACACACTGTTCCTGTTTCTAAACCTGATAGTATCCCCTTATTGTTTCCAAATGATCGCCTCTTACTTGATGTAAAAGCTTCTTTAGAGAACAATGGAATGTTCTGGAATTGTTGTTTTGTTTTCAATGTTATTCATAGATTGTTATGATCCACCCAAAGGAGCGCCTTTGTATAGATAATAACACACAGCCAAACAGCTTTCTAGCGTTCTCTGCATTCAGAAAAGATCCACCTCACCTAAGCAATGATATCCCTCCCTCCATGTCAGAAGAGGACTTCTGAATCTGCTTGAATTTCTGTTACGTATTGGTGTGATGCTGCAATTAAAAAAATTATCTTAATCAAGCTTTTATTTTCAAGTAAAATTTGTTGCTCGTTGACATCAAATGAACTCATATGGAACCTATACACAACAGATTAAAACACTGTGTGGCAAGTTGTGTTCTATGCTCACAGTTGTTGCTATATTTGAACTGATGGTTGCAGCCATATTTCATTGACTGTCTTCCTCCATTTTCAACTCTCTACGTTACCAGCTATAATGTCCTTCTATAAGGACAAGTTACTTCTTATTCTGAGTCCAAACTATGTGAGATGAAGTCTTTCTATCCTTGATTCTCAGGAGCATTCTCCCTGTACTTGCTGTGAGACAAATATATTTGTTTTTCAGGCAGTCCATGTTATGTTCACTATTCTTTGTCAACACCATAATTCAAATGCATCAATTATTCTCCATTCCCCTTATACCTTGTTCATCTCTTATATGCATATGATTGAAAATTGAGAATTGAAATTCAATTGAGATTCAAACTATTCTGGCTGGGCCAGCCTCACTTTATTCTCAAAGTGAAATCTTTGATCTTTAACATTTTCAGACAGTGTTGTGTTTTATGCAATACATTGCTTTCTTTCTTTTTTTATGAAATACTATTATTGGGGGCTATTACATGACTTATTACAATCCATGCATTCATCCAGTGTATCAAGCCCATTTGCACATATGCTGCCATCATCATTTTCAAAGCATTCTCTTCCCACTTGAGCCCCTGATATCAGCTCCCCATTTCTTCCCCTCCCTCTCCCTCCCATACTCCCTCCCAAGCCCTTGATAAGTTATAGGTTATTATTTTCATATCTTACATGGTCCTCCATCGCCCCTCACCCACTTTTCCATTGTTCATCCCCCTGGGAGGGAGATCTCGTTGATCCTTGTGATTGATTCCTTCTTTCTCCCCCCCGCAGCCTCCACTAATCCTCCTGGTATCGCTACTCTCATTGTTGGCCCTGGGTAGCTGAGGGTTATATATCCTGGATTTCCTGTATTGGGGGCTCTTGTCTGTAGCAGTGTGCACGTTCTGGTATAATCTAATTTGTAAGAGAGAATTGAGGTTATGCTAGTGGGGGGGGGGGTGGGGAAGGAAGCACCAAAGAACTCACAAGCTCATTTCTTCCCTGTGACACCCCTGTAGGGGGATGTCCAATTGTCTACTGATGGGCATTGGGTCTCCATTCCATGCTTCCCCCACCCCCACATTAACCATGAGTATGATTTTGTTCTGGGTCTTAGATACCTGGTACCTGTTTCCATCGGCACCTCATGATCACACAGGCTGGTGTGCTTCTTCTATGTGGGCTTTGTTGCTTCTCAGCTAGATGGCTGCTTGTTTTCTTCAAGCCTTTAAGAACCCACATGCTATATCTTTTGATAGCCTGGCACCATCAGCTCTCTTTACTACATTTGCTTATGCACCCATTTTGTCTTCAAAGATCTCATCGGATAGGTGAGCATCACAGAATGCCAGATTGTTAGAACAAAGTGTTCTTGTGTTGAGGGAGTACTTGAGTCGAGGCCCAATGTCTGTCTGCTTCCTTAAATCTTAACATATAGATATGAGTACATAGCTTTATTCCCCTCTCATATTTTATATATATATATATATACATAATTTACATATGTACATTTCTGTATTTAGGCCTCTATAAATGTCCTTTGCCTTATGGATATTTCCTCTATTTCCTTTTACTTTCCTCTTGTCTCACCGTCATGTTTGACCTTCATTTGGCTGCTACATTGCCCTTGATTAAGCCCCACTAGGCCTCCTATGCCCTTCTCACCATTGATTTTAGTTTACTCATTGTTCCATTGTCTCTGGGTTGGTTCCTCTCAGCCCCCACCTCCTTTCTCCCACCTCCCCTTCTCCCATAAACCCCCTCCCGGAACCATTGGTCCCACTCGGTCCATCTCTGAATTATTTATCCCACCTATCTTGCTTGCTTGCTTTTTAACTGCTATTTCTATTGATCTTCATTCTGAATCCAAGTAAAATGCGTTGTTGTTAGGTGCCAGCGAGTTGGTTCCAACTCATAGTGACCTTATATGTTACAAATACGATCGGGTCCTGTGCTGTCCTCACAATTGTTCTTATATTTGATCACATTGTTGCAGCCACAGTGTGAGTTTATCTTGTCAAGAACCTTCCTCTTTTTCACTGCTCCTCGACCAAGCACAATGTCCTGCTGACAGTAGGTCCACTGTAAACTGCTTGTTGTTGGGTTCCATTGAGTCAGTTCCAACAGATAGCAACCCTATACACAATAGGACAAAACACTGAGTGGGGGGCCTGCACCATCCTCACACTTGTTGCTACGCTTGAGCCCATGTAAAATGTACAAATTACTTATTGGTTCATTTGTGAGGATTTTTGTTTTCTTTGTATTGAGTTGCAGTCCACATTGAAGCCTACAATCTTCGATCTTCATCAGCAAATACTTCAAGTCCTTCTTGCTTTCAGCAAGCAAGGCTGTATCATTTGTATATCACAGATTACTACTAAAAAGCCTTCCAATTCTAATGCTATGATCTTCTTCATATAATCTAGCATCTTGGATTACTTGCTCAACCTACAGATTGGATAAGTATAGTTAGTTGCATATCATAATCCTAATGCACACCCTTATTGATTTTAAGTCATGCAATATATCTTTGTTCTATTTGAATAACTGCCTCTTAGCCTGTGTTTAGGCTCTGCATGGGCAAAACGAAGCATTGTCAAATTCCTCTTCTTGTTAATGTTATTCATAATTTGTTGTGATCATGCAATTGAATACCTTTGGCTAGTCAATAAAACAAAAGCAAATATCTTTCTGATGTTTTTCAGCCACGACCCATCTGAAGTCAGCAATACCCCCCATTTTATGTTCTTTTCTGAATACGGGTTTGAATTTCTGGCAGTTTCCTAACTGCTGCAGATATTTTGGAAATATCTTCAATTTTTTCCTTGGATGTGATATTAATTATATTATGCATTGATTTTCTCATTCTGGTGAGTTTTCAGTGGCACTCAGAAGTGGTCTGTCTCTTGCTTTTTCCTAATCTGTTTTTAGTCTAGAAGCGCCTTTAAAACCTGTTCACTATTAGTGACCCTGCTGTTATTTAAATATTAGTGGTGTAGTTTAAGTCAGTAATAGTTTAAGCCACTAACAGCATCACACAATGAGCAAGTCACCACAGTATAACAAACTGACTGACTCACAGTTACCCACTGTCATCCAGTCCATCTGACTCATCGTCACCCTGGTGGACAGGGTGGAACAACCCACTTGGCTTTCGAGCCTGGGGATCATAATGGGAACAGACGGTCTTATCTGTATCCTGTGGAACACTTTGTGGATTAGACAGCTGACCTTGAGGTTAGCAGATCAACCCATAACCTACTACACCACCAGCTTCAAGTCCAAATCCAGAGTGCCAATTGTAGGAGAAGGCTTTGTTATCCCATCTGCTCTTATCAAAAAATCCTTCACTTCTGGCTGAATCTGTAGGTCTGCATTCCTCAGAAGTTTACGTGTGTTTTAGTGTTAGTCTGTCCATATATTTAGCAACTTCACAGTGCAAGGACTCCAGGTCAAAAGATACACGCCATTCCTGGTGCTTCTCTGTCGGTGATGGTGGGTTCTTTTGATTTCTGTTTTCTCCTCTCTCTTTTTATCTCATGTAAGATAAAAGGTGTTTATATCAGGCAGGATTCTCTAGAGAAACAAAACAGGAGACTTATGATTATATATATAAAAGATGTTAGGTTTATATAATGAGAAGGAATACTGCGTCTAATTAGTCCACACTGCAGTACCGAAGGCTCGGTCCAATTCACTTCTGTGGGACAGTTAATATACTGAAGATCTTTCCAACTTCCACTGACCGCTGCATCAAGGTCAAGGAAACAGACAGTGAAGTGACTGGCGGGAGGTGCAGAGTCTGTCCATAGGCAAGATCAGTAGAGTTTCCTGCAGGCAGCAGACACAGCAAGGTGGAGAAGCAACAGCTGAAAGATGAGATGTAGTAGGCATAGCAGAGGCCAGTAGCACAACAGCTTAGTGAAGCAGGTCGTGATGGAGCCTCAAGGCATAGCAATGCACAGCATGGCAACATGATCCACCGTGATGCATAGGTTGGCTTGACCGCAGGCAGCACAGCACACAGCTGAGGCAAAGCAGGTAACTCAGGCAGCTACACACTGGTCCAAACTCCAGGGAGAAAAAGGAAGAAGGCAGATTCAAGGAGCCATTTATCTCGGTCACCCTCCAATCAAGCTGCGACCTGATTGACAGGCTAAACTGTGCCCACATATTCCTTTAGGAGCCATGTTGGCACAAAAAAACCCCTAACTATCACAATGTTGCAGATCATATCAAAGGAAATTCCCCTTACATTGAATCAAAGATGTGATTGAATTAATAGTGTTACACCCTATTCTTAATTCTCTTACTCATTTATCATGTAAGATCACATAATGGGGGATTATATAATGTTCACATTACATCATCAATAGCTGCTAAACCACTGAGAATCATTTTCCAATTAAGTACACACATATTGTGAGGGGGGCACTACTTAATACATGCCACTTCTCATGTTGGCCCTAGAAAATTTATGTCCTTGCCGTACTTAAGACACATACATTTAACACTGTATGTTGTTGTTATTATTAGGTGCCATCCTGTCAGTTCTGACTCATAGTGACCCCATGAAGAACAGAAAGAAACACTGCTCAATCTTGTGCCATCCTCAAGATTGTTCTTCTGTTTGAGCCCATTGTTGCAGCCACCATGTCAATCAATCAGTGTTGCTGAGGTCTTCCTCTTTTTCCACTGCCACACTTCTTACCATTCATGATGTCAGTGTTCAGGAATTGGTCCCTTCTGATACGTCTAATGTGTGAAGCAAAGTTACCCCATTCCTACTTCTAAGGAGCACTCTGGCTGTGCTTCTTTGAGGACAGATGCTATTGCTGTTCATTTAGAAAGCCTATTCATTGCCATTTCCCAGAAGGCTTGAAGAAAAATCCCAATACTGGAGATTTTCAAAAAATGGTCATCCAAAGATGCCACTAATAAGCTAGAGTTATTAGTAGACTCGAATGGCAGTGAGTGTAGTTGTCAGGGTTTGAGTTGGTAAGAAGCCCAAACAAAAGTATCAAGGTCAATAATCGGACGTTGGTTTGGGACACATAGTCACTTTCCTGTTAATACTCCCCCCTCCGAGGGAAATACTTTCTTTAGAGCTGATCCAATTTATAAATATTATTTCATGATGTTTCTGAACAGACAGCATCCTGCTTAAAACATCCCCCTAATCAGAAACTATATATGTACCTTATTTTATGAAACATTGAGAGTACATGCTTCAAAATGCACTCTATCCCTTTCCTGAAACTCAGTAAAATTAGGTCAATTCTGCTTAATTGGAGAATGGCCCCAAATCCTCAACCACTTCTTCTCTGTTGTAGTATGCATGGCTGACAGCTTTTTCGAAAACGTCACCTGGGATTTTTGGTAAACCTCTTAATTCTATTTTTTTGCTATGGCATAATATTGAAATGATTCCCGATGAAGTGTACATCTTGTGTGTACAAGTTTGAGAAGCATAGAAAATGAAATAAATAAGGAAAAATGTCCTCCCTTAAAAGACACACACACACACACACACACACACACACACACACACACATGATAGAAACACAAAGACCCACACGCGTAAGCAGACATAAGAAAAAAATATCCTCTTTTATCTAATGCTAAGAGCATTAGTAAATGTGGATTAAGAAAGCCCTCACCAGAAAACAAGCTGTGAGTACCTTACATTGGTAAAACCTTATGATGGAAGAGCTAGTCTTAGCCCCCTTTGAAGTTAGTGCTTAGATTAATTGAAGAATACCATCTCTGTGAAAGAGCTTACAAATTGTGAGTCACAGATATTGATGTTGAAACAAATTTATAGCCGGATAATTGAAAATGACTTGGTAAATTCCACTAGCTTAACATGGAGGAGTAGAAATTTAGTTGATACTGATCTTACCTATACGACGTGTTGAAAAGCAATGCTGTTGCTTAGAGGACTAAGGTGTGCCTGACCCAAGCTACGGTAGTTTCAGTCACTTCATATGCAGGTGAAAGTTGGCGTAAGGAAGATCATAGAAGAATTGATGCATTTAAATGGTGGTGCCAGTGAAGAACATTGACAGCACCATGGACTGCCAACAAATAAACAAATTTGTCTTGCACAAGGTGTACAGTTAGAGTGTTCCTTAGAGGCAAGACTTCATCTCATGTACTTTGGACATGTCAGGAGGCACCAGTCTCCGAAGAAGGGCATCATGCTTTGTAAAGTAGAGGGGAGGTGATGAAGATGAAATTTCTCGGTAAGACAGATGGACAACAGCCCATAGCCGTGGCAATGGGCTCAGGCACAGAAATTATCGAAAGGGTCTCCCAGGACTGGGCAATGTTCCATTCTGCTGTACATATGGTCACTATGAGTCGGAACCAACTTTATGGCATCTAACCACTGATCATCTTAATGGTGTCATCCCAGAAGCACCAGTGCATTTTAGTCTTAATTGCCTGAAAGTGACAGAAAACACTAAATTGCCATGATTTAAACAAGATAAACATTTGTTTCTTGCTCACTCATATGAATCCACTATCACATTTCACTTTATGGATCATAACAGATTATAGATATGAAGAGTGAGAATTCCAGAACAATTAACTGTACTTCTGAAAAAGTGATACATGAACAAAGAGACAGTATTGGAACCCAACAAAGGGATAGTTGTGATTTAAAATTGGACAAAATGTGTAGCATGGATGTATCATTTCACCTTATTTATGCTCATTGTGTGTTGAACAAATAATCACATAACTTGGGCCATATAAAGAACTCGGCATCAGGACTAACAGAAGGCTCATTAACAAGCTGTAGTATGCAGGTGATACATTCTTCCTTTCTGAAAATGAGGATGATTTGAAGCACTTAGTGATGATGGTCAAAGATTATAGGCCTTAGAATGCATTGTGCTTGAAAGGAAACTTTACAGTAGATATGAACTCTATCTTGTTGGGTAGCTATAAAATTTATTTCTTAGTCATCTAATACCAGATTTCTTACAATGCATTAATACCATGCGGTGCTTTAATCTTCCCCTTCCAACCCAGTGGAATAAAGAGTAATAAGTGGGTTTCTTGGATGCTAGAAATGTAGACGTGTGACAGGATAAGGTGCTAAGTCCTTATCCTCTGTGGTGGGATCATTTGATTTGTGCAAAGTATAACTCTCTCTCTCTCTCTTTTGTTATGCATTGGCAAATAAAAACTGTCAACAATAATGAAAATAAAACACACTGATTTAACCCATTGACTTATCTCATTTATTTAAAAGCTAATTAGAGTCCAGCCCACTTAAACTAATCCAACTAATTTTCCATGAGTCTCCAGTAGGGCACCAATCTATCTTATCGCTTCCCTGTGCTGCCTCCGTATTAATTATTTTGCATTATTATTGTCTTTATTAGAGAGACTTTTATACTTTTGCCTACTCGTGTTCAGCCATATTTATTCTTCTTTGTACCTCAGGAATGCTAAACCGCATAGATTTTCAATTAACACTTGGTGAAATTAGTGGGAATCTGGCTAATACAACATTAGACAAATCAAGGCATCTTGCTTTTGTTGTTGTGAGATGTCATTGAGTCACCTCTGACTCATAGCGACCTTATGCACAAAACAATGAAATATTGTCTGGTCCTGCACCATCCTTACAATTATTCCTGTACTTGAGCTCATTGTTGTAGCCAATGTGTCATTTCAACTGTGAAAGATCTTTCTCTTTTGCACTGCCCACTTCTTTACATGGCATGATGTTGTCCAAAGTATGTAAGACCAAGTCTCGCCATCATTGCATTTAAGGGACACTCTGGTCACACTTCTTCCAAGACAGATTTGTTTGTTCTTTTGGCAGTCCATGATACACTCAATATTCTTTACCACAATTCAAACTCACAGATTTTGGTCTCCTATACATTGAATTTTAATTTATACTGAAGGTTGCAATCCTTCAATATACACATACATATACAATATGCATATGCATTAGAAAATTCTTCAAGTCCTCCTCTCTTTCAGCAAGCAAGGTTTTATCATCTGAACATCACAGGTTGTTAATAAGCCTTTCTCCAGTCTTGCTGCCATGTTCTTCTTGTAAGCCAGCTTCTCTGATGATTTGCTCAGCTTGCAGATTGAATTAGTAAGGTGAGAAGATTCAACACCAATGCATACTTTTTCTGATTTTAAACCATACAGTATGCCCTTAATCTGTCCACACAACATTTTTTTGATCCATGTATGATACCACATGAACCCAATAAAGTGCTCTGGCTTTCCTATGCTTCTCAAAGATCTTCCTAGTTTGACATGATATGCATAGTCGGATGCCTTGGCAAAGTCAAGGAAACACAAATAAACATCTTTCTGGTGTTCTCTGCTTTCAGCCAATCTTCATCTGACATCATCAATGACAGCACTTGTTCCACATCCATTTCTATATCCAGCAAGAACCTCTGGCAGCTCTGTCAATGTGCTGCTGCAACAATGGGTGGATGATCTTTGCCAAACGTTTCCTTGCATATAATAGCAATAACATTGGTCTAAAACTTGAGCATTCTGTTAGGTCACTTTTCTTTGGGATGGGCACAAATATGGATCTCTTGTTGGCCAGGTAGCTGTTTTCCAAATTTCCTGGCAGAGATGATTGAGTGTTCTCTGTGTTTCATCAGCCAGATGAAATATTTCAATTGGTATTCCATCAATCCCTAGAGCCTTGTTTTTGGTTAATGCTTTCAGTTCAGCTTGAACTTCTTTTTTCAGTATCATTGGATTATTCCTCATACACCTCGCCCTCCTGAAAATGCTACAGTGTCGACTAGTTCTTTTTGGCTCCACGACTATGTATTCTTTCCATCTTCTTTTGATACTTCCAACATCGTTCAATATCTTCCCCAGGGAATCTGTCTTTCAATATTGCGAGTCAAGGCATCATTTTTTTCTTTAGTTCATTCAGGTTAAGATATGCTGAGTGTATCCTTCCTTTTTGGTTGTTGAACTCTTGGTCTTAGTACATTTGATTACATTATTTTCCACTGTCTTCTTGAGCTGTCCTTGAAATTTTCTATTAAGCTCTTTGAATTCATAATTTCTTCCATTTGCTGTAACTACTCTATTCTTAAGAACACATTTCAGAGTCTCTTCTGACATCCACTTTGATCTTTTCTTTCTTTCTTGTCTTTTTAGTGACCTTTTGCTTTCTTGATGAATGGTATTCTTTTTTATTGGCATAGCCACATATCATATAATTCAATAGTTCAATCATATCAAGAAGAATTGTACAGTCATCACCACAATCAATTTTAGAATTTTTTTCATGGTTGAATTGCCTTAAAATGAGTTGTGTAATCATAATAAGTTCTTCCTCCCCACTCCTGCATTCATTGTTTACTCCAGAAAGCCGCTCATCTTCCCTATCTCCCACCCTGTACCTATATATCCCCTAGATGCCCCTAAATCAGTTATTATCTCTACGCATCAACTCTTGTGCTTCACAAACTGGAAAACCCAACAGAAAAATTAAAAAAAAACAAAAAAATGAAATAAAGCAGTAAGGATAAAATAGTATAAAGATAAAAATAAAAATATTGAATAAGAAAGAAAAGACTGCCATCAATATTTTAAAAATAAGGGAAGAAAATTTTGTCATGGAATAGCAAGATATACTTGCACCTAGAACAAATTCAGGTTGGATCAATAGGGAGGTCAAATGACCAAGTATTAAGTATGATCCAGCATAATCAAGATTACAAGGATCTCTGTCTGATAGTAAGGTACTTGAGACCCTTGCTGTGGTTAGAGGGGATCCATCAGCAGCTTAATCTGACTAGAGACTCTGAAGATGGGTTTTGGGCTCCCACTGTCCTCCATAGCCTTCTACAAATTGGGTGTTCATAATTTTAGCTCTGATACTTTTCCCTTCATCATATTTGAATTTTGTTCTTGTCATCTTCAGATCACACAAGCTGGTGTGCTTTGTCCATGTAAACTTAGTTGAGACCTTGCTTAGATGGCTGCTTGCTTGAATATAAGCCTTTAGGACCCCAGACACTTGAATGATGCTCTTGATGTTCTCCCATAGCTCATCAGGTTTTCTGTCATTAATGTTCACTGCAGAAAATCTGTTCTTACGATGATCTTGATATTCAGATGGAATAGACTCAAAGGTCATATTTTGGCTCTCCTGGACTTGTTTCAATTTCTTTCAGGTTTGGAAGAAGATTTATTAAAAACCTGTGAAATGCAGATAACACAACCTTACATGATGAAAATGAGGAGGACTTGAAACATTTGCTGGCAAAGATAAAGGCTTGCAGCCTTGAATTAGGAATGCAATTCAGTGTAAATAAAACCCAAATCTTCACAACTGGAACACTGGCAATCTCATGAAACTAGAGAGAATATTGAAGATATCAAGACTTTCATCTTGCTTGGATCCACCATCAATTCTCATGGAAGCAACAGTCAAGAGATTAGATGATTCATTGGGTAAATTCTCTGCAAAAGACCTCTTAAAAACAAAGGATGCTATTTTGAGACCTAAAGGTTGCCTGACCCGTCATGGTACTTTCAATTGCCTCATGTGCATGTGAAAGTTAAACATTGAATAAGGAAGAACAAAGAAGAGTTGATGCATTTGGTTATGGTGTTGCTGACCATTGTTGAAAGTATCAGTGACTGCAAAAAGAAGGAACAGATCTGTCTTGGAAGAAGTACAGCCAGAATGTTCCTTGGAGGCAACCGTGGCCAGGTATCATCGCATGTACTTTTGTCATCTTATCAGAAGGGAGCAGTCTAAGGAGCAGGATGAGTAGCAAAAATGAGAAAAGGCCTCAATGACAAGGTGGATTGACACAGTGGTTGGAGCAATGGACTCAAACATAAGAACTATTGTGAGGATGACACAGTACCGGGCAGATTTTTGTTCTATTGTATGTAGGACCACTATGGGCTGGAACTAACTCAAGAGCATTTGACAACAGGCAACTGATTTTCGACAAACAAACAAACAACCTTACATGGGAAAGGGACATATCTTCACAACAAATTGAGCTGGAAAAATTGGACCATCAGCTGCAGAAGAATAAAACAGGACCCATATTTCACCCTATGCACAAAACTAACGTAAAGATGGATGAGAGATCATAGATGTACCTAACCTCTGAGCAATCTGGGTCATTAAGGAGAAAATTGGGACAAACTTTAAACCCTTTTGCAATGTATACAGAGACAACACATTATGATAAAGGAAGCACACACATGTTGGATGAAGTAGATGACAAAGACTCTTAAAATACCTGTATCCACATCAAAACAAGAAACCAATGATTAGGGAAAAATCTTTGGCAATGACATAACAGATAAGGAACTAATTACTAAACTCTACAGAATTATGCAACACTTCCAAACAAATAAACAAACAAACACACAATATGACTAAAATATGGGCTAAGGACATGACCAGACAATTCACAAGGTTGGACATTTAATTGGCTAACAAACACATGAGGAAATGCTCACGGTCACTTGCAATCTCAGAGATGCAAATCAAAACAGCAATGAGATACCCTCTTACACCCACAACAATAAAAGCAGAACCAAAACAACAACATCAAAAACAACACAGAGAGGAGCTGATACCAAGGGCTCGATAGAAAGTAAATGTCTGGGAAAAAATGATGCCAACATATGTACAAATATGCCTGATACAACTGATGTATGGATTGTGTGCTAGTCCAGGTAGAGTACAGAAACAAATTTATAGACATTCATATGTGTATAAGAAAGCTTTATCTACAAGAACAATTGAATATTGAGAAAACATCCCAGCCCAGTCCAGATCAAGTCCATAAGTCCGATATTAACCCACATGTTCAATACCAATCTATAAAGTCTTCTTCTGATGCACGAAACACATGCAATGATGCCGAATGCAGGAAGATCACAGGCCAGTGGATGGGAAGTCTTTTGGATCCAGTGGTGGCAGAAGCATCTCAGCGCTGGAAGGGATCTCCACATGGCTTCTCCAGTTCCCACGGTTTTATCAGGGTAGGTCCACATGGAACTACGCTAATGCTAGTAGTGAGCATGAAGAGGTCACTGAAGACCTGAGTGTTACAGCAAAGTGTGGTGAAGATACCAGATGGGGTCCAGCGCTCAGAAAGAATAGTGTCTTGGGTCTTCCCAGCTTTTCATCTAACAACCAGCCATTTAAATGAGGCAATAACTAAGTCCACAGGGAAGAACACCAGCCAGCGTGATCCAAGGAATATAAATAATAAAATCGAAATGCAAAAGAGGAAATGATATCAGAGCTTAAATTCTGACCACCCAGTTTGCAGAAGGCTATGGATGACAGTGGAAACCGCATATCTATTTTCTGAGTCTGCATACATGGATTCAGTCTCAGTTGAAACCTCCCTGACCATTGTCCAGTGGTGTGAATAGCCTTGATATCAGACAGACAGCATTGTAAAGTTGCTTACGGCAGACGTAGTTAGGTTCAAATGTATGGCCTTATTGTTTGATTTCCCTTTTGAACTGTTTTAAAGTTGTTTCCGTTTTTAGTAGTTCCAGCTTTCTTTCTCAATGAGGGTTTTCTATGTTTTGTCAAGTCATTGTTTTGTGTTGTTTATTTGTTCGTATGATTTTCTGTATTTGAAATCCACTTAGGTTAATCTATAGACATAGTAACTAGATTAATAAGTAGCTGGGAGCATGGCAGGGGAGAAGGGAGGGCTTAAATGGCGAGCTCACAATAATGAATATGAGAGAAAAATGGCCCCAAATTGATTGTGGTGATGACTGCAGAACTCTTCTTAACATGGCTGAATCATTAAATTGTATGATACACTAAGTATATGCCAATAAGATGACTAAAATTTTCAACTTACCAGTTCCAATTGCTTAAACTAAATTTTCATACAGCAGTGAGACAATTTTCTTTCCTTGATGTTTGGGTCATAAACTAGCTACATGAGAAAGGAGAGTAGGTTGCTTTGGGTAAACTAGACGTCAGAGGAGGGTGTTTTCTGAGGTGGCTTGTTATCAAGAAATTAAATTTTAATTCCCTGCTAGATTATTTCTGCAGACTACCGTGCTCCCGTCCCCTACTCCTCAGTTTGTGTGTATCCTGAAGACATTAACAGGCACAGCTGTTCACCATATTCTATCCTGAGACTTATTAGAGTAATGAGACATTTTTCAATCCAAAATTTATGTTACTAGAATGAGAAATTGTGTGAAATTTGAGTTCCTATACCTGTATTAGAAATCATTTAAAGTGCTTCACAATGAGGCTCCACTGGGAATGTAAAATTATAGAAAGATGTAATTAATTTTAAACAGTTACAGTGATTTGACGTCAAATAAAAATAGTTTAATGATGAATATAATCCAGATCAACGGATTCAGATGATGTGAGACAGAGCAGAAAAATGTTCTATCTAAATCAAGGACATATTAGGGAAAGTTAGTTGCCTTTATGCTTAATTTCTTATTACCTTCTTCCCGTAGTTTTCCAGTAGTTCTTTAGTTTAACTTTTATATTTTAGCTATCAGATAATTTTGGCCCATTAGCAATTTGTGTAAACTGTGTACCTTGTCACAGTCACAGACTGATAATGCAACATTTAGGGAAAAAAGTAGTAGCAATTTAGACTGCAAGCTAAAAATAAAATAACGTGCCATTATGAATTGCAGTATACTAATTGATTTCAATAAGCTAGGGGAGTTAACTTTTAATTAAACTTTATTTAACTTCTTGTCTGAAGTTGCAGAATAGTTTCTTATTAGGAATTTAAATTTTTCATTCTTATACTTGGTAATTTCAGGTATTTTCTCTTCAAAAAATGGGGAAAGCTAAAAATAAAACAATGGCAGAAACAAGCAAACAAACTCACTTCTAATTTATTTAATTTTTAGACACAGGTTCCCAAATTTATTTTACCTGCCACCTCCTTTTCTAAAAAAAAATACTCGGGGTACTCTTGGCAATTAAAAATGCCTGTACTTTAGCCCACAATCCAAGATTAAGTGTAAGCGTCTACTTTTGAAGCCTCCTTGGATCATTCTAGGGCCCCTCAAAGGTTCCCAGAGTGTTTTGGGAAACACTGGTATGTGGTGATAAAAACCTTAGTCTTCTTTTTAAAATCATTTTATTGCGGGCTCATACACCTCTTATCACAATCTATACATCCATCCATTTGTACATTTGTTGCCATCATCATTTTCAAAAATTTTTCTTTCTACTTGAGTCCTTGCTAGCAACTTCTTGTCCCCCCCCTTGATAATTTATAAATTATTATTATTTTTTCATCTCTTACATTAACTGATGTCTCCCTGCAAGTGGACATCCACTTACATAAGGTTTGCAGGGAGCAGACGAGCCAGTCAGGATGTAAGATAGCACCGATGAAACATACAGCTTTCCTCTTGTTCTTCATGCTCCCCCCCCCCACACATACACATACACTATCATGACCCCAATTCAACCTTACAAATCTGGCTAGACCAGAGCATGTGCACAGGTACAGATAAGAGCTGGAAACACAGAGAATCCAGGACAGATAAACCTCTCCAAACCAATATTGAGAGTAGCCATACCAGGAGGATAAGAAGAAGGTGGGGGAGATAGGGGGAACAGATTCCAATGATCTATCTATAACCCCCTCCCAGGGGAATGGACAACTCACTTCTTTTTTTTTAATTTTTTTAAAAAAAATTTTTAAGCAATTTATTGGGGCTCATACAATTCTTATCACAATTCATACATATACATACATCAATTGTATAAAGCACATCTGTACAGTCTTTGCCCTAATCATTTTTTTCTCCTCTTTTCTTTTTTTACATTTTATTAGGGACTCATACAACTCTTATCACCATCCATACATATACATACATCAGTTGTATAAAGCACATCCATACATTCCCTGCCCCAATCATTCTCAAGGCATTTGCTCTCCACTTAAGCCCCTTGCATCAGGACCTCTTTTTTTCCCCCTCCCTCCCTTTTCCCCCCTCCCTCATGTGCCCTTAGTAATTTATACCTCGTTATTTTGTCATATCTTGCCCTATCCGGAGTGTCCCTTCCCCCCTTCTCTGCTGTCCCTCTCCCAGGGAAGAGGTCACATGTGGATCCATGTAATCAGTTCCCCCTTTCCAACCCACTCACCCTCCACTCTCCCAGCATCGTCCCTCACACCCTTGGTCCTGAAGGTATCATCCACCCTGGATTCCCTGTACCTCCAGCCCTCATATGTACCAGTGTACAGCCTCTGTCCTATCCAGGCCTGCAAGGTAGAATTCGGATCATGGTAGTTGGGGGGAGGAAGCATCCAGGATCTGGGGGAAAGCTGTGTTCTTCATCGGTACTACCTCGCACCCTAATTAACCCATCTCCTCTCCTAAACCCCTCTATGAGGGGATCTCCAGTGGTCGACACATGGGCCTTAGGTCTCCACTCTGCACTTCCCCCTTCATTTAATATGGTATATATATACATATACACATATATACACATACATACAAACACTTATATCTTTTTTTTGTTGTTGCATGATGCCTTATACCTGGTCCCTTGGCACCTCGTGATCGCACTGGCCGGTGACCTGATCCCACCATACCGAGGCAAATCACTGGGGGAGTGCAGCGGAACAGCAAGGGAATGGAGTGGCAAGGTCCCCAGGGAATGACAACTCTTCTATTGACTTGCTTCTGATTCACAGTGACACAATTAGAATAGAACTGTCCCTGCAGATTTCGGAGGTTATAAATCTTTACAGGAGCAGAAAGCCAGGGGACAGCTGGTGGCTTCAAATGGCAAACTTTGCAGGTAAGAGTCCGACTCAATTGACTAGCTCCTCAGGGCTCCTCAGCTTTGGGGACAATAGTAAGTATCTCGTCTATGCCAAGCTCTATGCTCCACTTCGTTTCTTTTCAATTACATACTCCCTTCCTCATATCTGGCGCAGATAAAGTTCTAAAAGTAAATGAAATTGCTATTAAAACAACACAGAAAGCATCTTTGGTGATAGTCTTTGAGGTCAGGCAGGCTAGCAGTGCATATTTTTGCCATTGTAGAATTCTCAAAATAACACTGTAAAACTTGTGACCTTAAGTTTAGTGACGGTTTGTTAGGAGTCTTTATTTTTAAGACCACATGACCTTAAACATTCATGTTTGCCCAAAAATGATGTTTCCAATTTTCCTGAATCAAATTCTTTCTGTCTTTTGATCTTTTATATTTTGACCATTTAGACATTTATTTACTTATACTTCAATAAAAATCATAATCCACTGTAAACTGCAGTGCATTTTAAGGTAAAGAAAATTTATATATAAATAGAAAAAAAAACCAACATTATGTAGTGTGTAATTAGAAACTCCCATGTAATTCCCACAACTCTTTCAATTAGACAGGTTTATTAATTTTATTTTTTAAATGAGGGAATTGAGTTTTAGAAAGACCCAATAATATCTCCAAAGCACTCACTAAGGATTTAGATTTAAACCTATGTTTGCTCAGTTCCATGAAATTCACTTCAAAGCTCATTGCTGTGTAGAATTACCCTATACGTGTCTCCCAGACTATAACTCTTTGTGAAGTAGAAGATCCTCTTTGCCCTGAGGAGCAGCTAGTGGTTTTGAACTGTTGACTGTGTGGATTGTAGCCCAACTCATTACCACTACACCATCAGAGCTCCTCATAGTGTGCACTTAGTCACTCACATAGTACCATAGAAATGAAAGAAACAATTGAGTTTAGGCTCTGAAGAATTTGTTATTTGTAACAGCCAAACCTACTTTTCTAATTTACAGTTACCCTAAGTTAAAAGTTAGATTATTAAAATTATTAAAATTTTAACTTCTTTATTTAATTTAGGATATAATTTTAATCTCTTTTTTACATTCTAAAATAAATGTATGTATAGCATATTGAGAAGAAAGAAAAATTACTAAGTATGTTTATTTTAGTACTAGTTTGCATGAGGTTTTCTTCTTTTCTCTGATTCTAATTCCATCTAGGGGCAATGTTAGTAAGCATTGGACTGCTAGCCGCCAGTTGAAACCCATGAGCTAGTTCACACGATACATGAAACTGTCTGCTCCCATAAGCATTTTTAGCCTCAGAAACCCTACAGGGTTGCTATGAGTTGGAATCGGCTCAGTGGCAGTGGGTCTGTTGTTTGTCGTGTGTCGTTGTTGTTTGTATCCTCTTACTACTGTGTGCAGGAGAAGTGCTTTAGCCTTTCTCTGCCTTTGGGTCCACTACTGTTCAATGGGAATCTTGGAAACAAAGTTTCTTTCTAATTGTACTAATTTAAAACAAAATTTTAGTAGTATTGTACTGTCCTTGTTGAAAAAGAATCATATGGTAACAATATATCTAAATTTATATAACTACATATGTATAAAATTGGTTTCTATGGAGTCAATTCTGACTCATGGTAAACCCAAGAGTTTCAGAGTAGAACGGCAAACCCCAAGGCTTTCAATGGCTGTAATTTTCTGGAGGCAATTCTGGGTGGATTGAAACCTAAATCTTTCAATTAGCAGCATGGACTTAACTGTTTACACATATGTCTGTGTATCTATCTATCTATCTATCTATCTATCTATCTATCTATCTATCTATCTATCTATTTATCTGTTTATGTGTTTCTCTATCTATCATCCATCCATCCATCCATCCATCCATCCATCCATCCATCCATCCATCTATTTATCTATCTATCTACCAGAAGAATGAATACATTTGCCTAGAAGAAATGTGACCAGAATTCTTCTTAGAAGGGAGGATCGAAAGAAAGAGTTGATCTCATGTAGTTTGATCATGTTATCAGAAGGGACCTGTTCCTGGAGAAGGATTTCATGCTAAGTGAAGGAGAGGGTCAGAGAACAGGAAGAGAACCCTCAATGAGATGAATTGATGCGATGGCTACAACAGTAGGCACAGAGATGGCAATGATCGCAAGGTTAGTGCAAGACCAGGACCTTCTGTGGTACATAGGGTTAAGTCACAACCAGTTTACTTCCACCTAAAGACCACGTGTGGTACAATATTTAAGCCATGAGATACTAATCAAAAGGTTAGCACTTAAATTCATCATCCACCCTGTAAAAGAAATACCTAGTTTATGTTTCCTTAAGGATTACACACAAACTTATGTGACAGTTCTATGCTGTCACATGGGGTCACTGTGAGTCGGAATAGACTCAATGGCAATTTGTGTGTGACATACATAATACGAGCAAGCACCCTGGTGGAATAGTTGGTTACATGTTGCTTTGCACACATGAGGTCACAGCTTGAACCTGCCAGCCACTCTGTGGGAGAACGATGAGGCTTTCTACTCCTGTGAAAAGTTGCAGTCTTGGAAACCCACTGGGGTAGTCCTGCTCGGTCCTGTAGGGTTGCTATGGAAACCCACTGGGGTAGTCCTGCTCGGTCCCGTGGGGTTGCTATGAGGTGCAATCAACTTCAAGGGAGTGAGTTTGGTTTTATAAACACACACACACACACACACACACACACACACACACACACACACACACATGAATATGATTAAAATAATTTAAAAATATTTCTGCAGTGCATAAAAGAAATCCAAACCCAATTCAGAAGAGGATGTAGAAGGAGGCCTATGATTGCTAACATAAGATGGATATTGGCTGAACGCAGAGAAAACATACCAGAAATATGTTTACTTGTTTTATTGATTATGTAAAACAATCAATTCTGTGGATCATAAAAAAATTAAGGGGGACATAGAGAAGGAGAGGAATTTTGAACCATTTCATTGTGCTCAATCACTTTAAACCTAGTATCAGGAGACATGAGTCTCTGGAAAAGATATCAGGCTTGATGGATGTCCAATGGAAAGGTATCCAGAATTACCATACATTCAGTACCCTGATGCTCCACTCACAGTGACATGGCAGATTTTGAGCTGTTGGGCAGGGATGGACACTTGGAAGAGTTTCCTGCTAGCACCAATCCTCATCCTTAAGGTAAACAGAGATCAATTGAATGAGAGATCAAATTGTTGAGGCCAACAACTCATGGGCTGCAGCTCAAGGTGGGACTGCACTCTTCCTACCAGACAGCGTCCAGAGGGCTGGGTCATTAGGGAAATTGATGATGTCATTAGTGCTATCAGCTGATACCCCAGGGTGCATGATTGCCAATGTTGTACTTTTTTGTTTATATGGGTTTTTGTTTTCCTGCCTTTAGCTTTAACTTTTGTTTGTTCACTGGCTGGTTGGTTTGTAGTTGGGGTAGTTGGTTTTGTTTTGTCATAATACAATCACCAAAGTAAACCTCAGTCATGCATATCCCATGGACAAGCAGATGGATTCTGGGCTCCTACTTAACTCTAGCCCAAATCCAAGAACAGTCAGTTCTGCTAACATGGCCCTGCTTGATGCTCACCTTCGTGAAATGATCACTGATCATAAGGGTGCTACAGCAAAGTGTGGTGAAGAAAGCAGATGGTGCCCGGCTATCTATTGAAAATAGTGTCTGGGGTCTTAAAGGCTTGCATTCAAACAAGCAGCCATCCAAGCAAGGAGTCAACTAAGTCCACATGGAAAAAGCACACTAGATTGTGTGATTCAAAGATGACAACAAAAAAATTCAACTATTATGAAGGGGGAAATATTTGAGCTTAAATTGTGACACCCAATTTATAGAAAGATATGGAGGACAGTGGGAACTCAAATTCCATTTGCAGAGTGTCTAGTTAGATAAAGTCTCTGCTACAGAGAGGGTCTAGCCACAGGCAAGGGTCCCGAGCAGCCTTCCTACCAGACAGAGAGCATTGTAATCTAGATTTTGCTGGATTGAAGTTGATACTTCACCAGTTGACCTCCATATTGACCCAACCTGAGTCTGTTCTAGGTGCAAGTATCTTTTGTTTATTTCATGACAAAAATGTCTTCCCTGGCTTTTAAAATATTGATAGTGTTTTTTATCTCTTAACAAAAGGGGGGGGGGTTTTCCTGATTTTTAAAGTAGAGGGGGAATTAAAGGAGAAGAAGCCATTCAATGAGATTAACTGACACAGAGGCTCCAACAACGGACAGAAGCATGACAACAATATCATCACATATCGCCCCATCTATTGAGCAACAGATGGATAAATAGAAAAATGTGCAAAAGCTGGAAACTCCGTAAGGCAGAAACTTTTCACAGGAGGAAAAACACAAATGTTTCTACTTAACAGTGATAGAAACGAGGTAAGAGCACACCCTTCCCAATGCAGGTAGTTTGGGAACCCACCCCCAAACACTACCATCAAGTGTCCGCTCTTCTAGTTTTCATTGTTTATTTTTATGTTACTCAAATGTGCTGCATTAAGGTAGCAGCCATTTGTGAAAAACTGCTCATTGTGGTTGTTTTAAGCCAGGACAAGTTTGGGGTACTTTTGTTACTCTGTTGGCTTGCTTCCCTTCAGGTCAGCAGCTGCCCCACGTGAAAAAAATGGCGAGGCTTTCTGCTTCGGTGAAGAGTAGGCTTGGAAACCCACAGTTGCAGTTTTCCTCTGCCCTATCGAGTCGCCAGGGGTCAGAATTGACTTGATGGCAGTGAGTTTGGTTTTAGTTTTATGAAGGCTGAACAAAGAAGTGGTGAGCACTAGGCTCAGATAAAATTGATGATTGTGTCTTTAGTGGAATCACAAAGGTTGTCACTAAAAGCTAGTGATTATAATCAAGATCACAGAATTTCAAGTCACACTTGCATTTAAGTTTCAGCTCTTCCTGTCACAAATTTCATGACTTTAGGCAAGTTACATAACTTTATGAATCTCTCCTTATATACAGAATATCATGGTGATACTTACCTCAGACTTGTTTTAATAATTAAATAACGCAAATAAGACAGTTGAATTTTCATTAGAAGCTTATTTCTAGAAGTATAGCATTCTCTCCTTTATTAGAAGTCCTGTTGGCACTGCCATATAAGCATTGAATTGCTAACTGCATGCTAGCTGGTTCAAATCCTGCAGCTGCTTTGAGAGCAAAAGAGGAGGCTATCAGCTCCTGTAAAGATTTATGACATTAGAAATCATATAAAACAATGATGGAACCAAGAAGAACCTCATAACATTACACATAGTTCATTACGCATGCACATTATGCATACTATTATGCATGACTATTGAATAATATTAGTCAATCAAAAAAGGAAAAAGAATGTATGAGACTATTCCTAAACAATCAGAAACAAGACAAAGGCTTGCATATACCAAAAGGAACAGACTTTGAACTGGCAGATGGGCTAGGAAGGGAAAATGAAGCAACAAATGAGAGCTGACAGGAAGCCCAAGACTCAGAATAAGTCCGAGGAGGAGGGATGGAATAGAATGAGCAGAGTGATTCAGGACGAGGTGAGGAGAGGTATGGACTGCTTGCTGAATGTAGAGTTGATGGTTTGACATCTGAACCCTCACCTGATTCACAATCCAAATTGTATTTTAAAGAAATAAAGAATACACAGACTCAAATGAGTTTGAATCAACTCTGGGGCAGTGAATTCTTTCTTTTTGATCTGTTTTTGCTCTCCTTTATCATCAATTTCTCCATGTCACCTTACAGTGCTTCATAGATCAAGAGGCAGTTTGGTCAACAGCAAAAGGGAATCCTGTATGGTTTAAAGCCAGGACATGTGTGCATCTGGGTTGTATCCTCTCACCCTACTGATTCCATCTGTATGCAAGCACATAATCAGAGAAGCTGGATTCGATGAAGAAGAAGGTGATATCAGGATTGGAGGAAGGCTTACTAACAACCTGTGTTAATGCAGATGACACAACATTGCTTGCTGAAAATGAGAAGGACTTGAAGTAATTGCCGATGAAGATCAATGATTGCATCCTTCAGTATAGATTACTACTCAATGTAAAGAAAACAGAAATCCTCATAAATCATGATAGTGAGGAAAAGATTGAAGCTGACAAGGATTTTGTCATGCTTGGATCCACGATTGATGCTCATGGAAGCAGCAGTCAAGATCAAATGATGCATGGCATTGGGGAAATCTGCTGCGCAAGACTTCGTTAAAGCGAAGAGTAAGGTGTGCCTGACCCAATCCATGGCATTTTCAATTGCCTCATATATGTGTGAAAATTAGACATTGAATAAGGAAGACCAAGCGGTGCTGGCGCAAAATATTGAAAGTACCACGGACTGGCAAAAGCACAAACAAATGTCTTAAACGAAGTACAGACAATATTTATTTGAAGTCAGAATGGCTTTGGACATGTTATCAGGAGATAATAGTCCCTGGAGTAAACCACTGTGCACCAGGGATACTTCAACCACTTCGGGTGCTTATTACTAAGGCCAAGCCATTGTTGTCTCTTACAAAATTCGTGAGGTAGCATTCGGATTGTTTTTTTTTCCTGTTGATTTGGAAATAAAGAATTGAGTAATAGGTGAAAGGTAGTAAGCATTGAAATACTAATCTCAAGGTTGGGGGTTCAGACTCAATAGCTACTCCAAGGAAGAAAGGTGAGACTGTCTGCTTCTTAAAAGATTTTCTGTCTCAGAGATTCTACAATAAAATAGAGTTGGGTTCAGTTGATTTTGGTGGGTGGGGGGACTGAGGAGCTACTACTATAATGAGTTCTGTTGGTATCTTGGGGAAAGTATGCAGTTGCTCATTAAAATGTTTGAAACCACCAAGTGGTCTGAGGAGGCAAGATATGGCAGTCAGCATCAGCAAATGTTTAAAACCTTGAAAACCCTAGATGCAGATGTACTCTGTTCGGTAGGGTCGTTATGAATTGGAATCTATTCAGTGGCAGGAAGTTTGGTTTGGCAGTAAGTAAGCTTGCTGTTTGTCTTTACAAAAATTTTTTCTTGTTATTCTTGATATATATCAATATATATGTCTCTATCTATCTATGTATATATAAATAACTATTTTATTCCATTTTACTGTGGAAAATTATTCTCTGCACTGCTAAAAGATTCTTTCTTTCCACTTGGACGTGCCATTGATGACTCAACACATTTTTATCAATGGCATCTGTGATGGTTGTGTAATTTCATGTCAACCTGATATATAAAAGTGTAACGGTGGAGTCTACCCTGTCAATCAGGTCACAGCCTGATTGTACCTCCTTATGAGCATGACCTTTTCATAAAGGGATCCTGGTACCTCCTCTCTCTCTCTCTCTCTCTCTCTCTCTCTCTCTCTCTCTCTCGCTCGCTCTCGTTCTCGCTCTGCCTTCACTTTCCTACTGGCTGACCCTGATTGCTGCCAGAGCCACTACCTTTGGATCCACAGGACTTTGCATCCACTGGCTTGTGATCTTCTTGCATTCTGAATTATTGCATGTGTCTTCGTGTGTTTGAAGAGGGACTTATGGACTAGTTTGGAACTAAAAGGAATAGGCTGGGGTGTTTGATATATTATGACTTCTTGGTATAAAGCTTTCTCTTTCATATATATGTATGTCTCTGGATTTACTTCTCTAGTCAACCAGGCCTAA
Source organism: Tenrec ecaudatus (assembly GCF_050624435.1). Taxonomy (NCBI): domain Eukaryota; kingdom Metazoa; phylum Chordata; class Mammalia; order Afrosoricida; family Tenrecidae; genus Tenrec; species Tenrec ecaudatus. The sequence continues at coordinate 10,739,334 of NC_134532.1, read as the reverse complement.
CACGGCACCTATTCACAAAACCTGAGCTTGGTAATGAAAGGCAAAAATTCACATTCACTATCCTTTTGAAGAATTTACTTTTTTCAAGTTATCAAATGGTTGGAACTTTCGAAAGACCACGAGAAAATAGCACTTGGAATATTTTTGCGAATCCAGTGTGGATAATACCAAAAGTTGGTGTATAAGACATATTCCAACCAGGATGATGGATGAGGACTTCATCAAAGAACAAAAAATCATGTCATTGTGAATGAGGGGGAGTGCAGAGTGGAGACCCAAAGCCCATCTGTAGGCAACTGGACATCCCCTTACTGAAGAGTCGCGGGGAAGAGATGAGTCAGTCAGGGTGCGATGTAGCAACGATGAAACATACAACTTTCCTCTAGTTCCTAAATGCTCCCCCCCCACTATCATGATCCCACTTCTACCTTACAAATGTGGCTAGACCAGAGGATGTACACTGGTACAGATAGGAACTGGAAACGAATCCAGGATGATGATCCCTTCAGGACCAGTGGTGAGAGTGGCGATACCTGGAGGGTGGAGGGAAGGTGGGACAGAAAGGGGGAACCAATTACAAGGATCTACATATAACCTCCTCTCTGAGGGATGGACAACAGAAAAGTGGGTGAAGGGAGACATCGGACGTAAGATATGACAAAATAATAATTTATAACTTATCAAGGGTTCACGAAGAAGGGGGTAGAGAGGAGGGAGGCAGAAAATGAGGAGCTGATATCAAGACCTCAAGTAGAAAGCAAATGTTTTGAGAATGATGATGGCAATAAATGTACAAATGTGCTCGACACAATGTATGTATTTATGGATTGTCATAAGAATTGTACAAGCAATCAATTAAAAAATATATATTTCAAAGGAAAAAAGAGATTCAACCTCTCACTTTATTTCTAAATAATGTGACTCTTTGGGGGAATGCTGAAACAGTTGTGTCCTCAGTTTAGACATAAGAGCAAAGTATTGGCTATTTGCTCACTGTGTAATCAGTTCATCTGATGAAAGCGGAGCACGGCTCTCGATGGTGGAGGTAAAGAACACCTCAAAGTCAACATCAGATCAGGTGTGCAGAGACTTGATCATCAGTAGAGAGCATCAGTACTCAGGTGGAGTGGGACTGTTGTTTTAACATCTTGCCTCTGAAGCAAATTGATCACAATGAGAAGCAATGCTGTTAGAAGCAACAATTTCCAACTCTGCAGGAAATGCAAGTTTCCTTTTAAGTGTTGTTTATCATGTGGAACGTAACTCAAGGGAAATGACCGTGCCATTTTAGACATCACAACTTTGATATTCATGTATTAAGCATTTCATTTTCCCTTGCATAATTCTTTCATGTTGCTAGATTTGTCATTGAAATATTGTGCAGTATTACATATTGTTAGTTTTCTGCTGTGCCCTTATAATTAAGATCATAAAAGCAGGTGAGGTAGAGCTGTGTAGACTTTCCATTTGGGTGTCATGAGTATTTCATTGACTACAAGCAAGTCAGTATTCAGCTAGTGGTCTGTTGGCAAAATTCTAGTCTTTGCACTTTGGACATGAGTGACTTTATTTCCATATCTGGCACATTGCATATTTGGGTGTGTTCAAAACAAATTTCATACTGGAAAACTGACTTTTGGCTTAAGATGGTACACTTAAAAATTAATAATATGTTCTATAATGTAGCTAACTCAAATTTGATTTTGTGGACAATATAGTTCTCTGCTAAGATTTCTTCCCACTCCTTCTTGGGGATAGTACTATTGCCACTCAAATCAATAAATTCTGTTGGATTGTGTAGTGATTTGATGAAGGTGTGGACTTTATATAAGTTGCCCTTAATATAGTTCCCTACCCTCTTGATTACTATATTTGTCTAACTGCAGACATTTATCCCATTTGGATTATAATAACATTTTTATCCAATTTGTATTAATCACAACTTATCTAGAGGACTCCTTAAAAATTGTTATCAGTAAGAGAGTATCACAATTCTTCCTTGAAACTCAAGATTAGTAATATAGGTGAAACATTTAGTATTCTCCCTTCCTCCTTGGTGAAAGACATTTAATATTCTCCCTTCCTCCTTGGCGTGGCTGAATAAAAGGGATGCACAGAGAGTATCAGACGCAAGAAATTGAGAGCATGGATACAGCTAATATTCAAGTACTTTGATTTAGTCACCTTAAGGCCAAGTTACAGCCCTGCCCCTGAAAAAATTTGGTAGCATATGCTGTGTTAGTTTAGGTACTTTAGAGAAAAAAATCCAAAGAAACTCATATATAAGAGAGAGTTTTATATAAAGGTTAAGTGCCTATCAAGAAAACATCCCAACCCAGGGCTGCCCAAGTCCACAAGTCCAACATTAACCCATATGTCTGACACCAATCCACAAAGTCCTCCTCCATCTCACAAAAGAAACACTATGACGCCGACTGCAGGAGGAACGCCGAGTCAGTGAACATGTAAGCATCTCAGCGCTGGCAGGGGTCTCCACACGACTGTTCCAGCACCCAGGGTTGCATTGGTTTAGTTCCATGCAGCTTCTCCTTGGAGATTTCTTACAGGACGTGAGCCTTGCCAGCTGAAGCAGGGAAGTAGCTAAGGCAGCTGCACCCTGGTCTGACCATCAGAAAGCAGGAGACCCAAGAACTTGAAAGATGAGACTCACTGAGCCATTTATCTTCCTCCCTTTAATTAATCCCACGTGTGTTTATCAGCCAGCTTGGCACAGTAAACTACCTACTTCATATGCCAACAAATTCTTTGTATTGACTCAGTTAAAGTGAACTTCTGTAACCACAATTTTTTTTAAAGTTCTGAAAAATATGTCTCTATTCTCCTCTAACCTTAGTATCAAAACTTTCATACAATTATAGATTGTAAATGGCTCTGTGTACCTAATTAAAATAAATGAATAAATTAATTTTGTCCTGAAATTATAGAACCCAGTGGGCTCTTTTTAGTTAATTGAAAGAAATGAATAATTTTGTACTAACATTTTGGATTAAGTTTTATTTACTTGAAATAGGTTTGATGCAATTGGAGTTCTATATGGTCTAAGTTTCTGTCCCATAAGTAATCATTGTCATGGACTCAATGAGTCCCCTCAAATGATATGTCAACTTGACTGGGCCAGTGTACCAATTATATAAGGATCTAATTTTCTGCATAATGTTATCTGAAGTGATCAATCAATCTGTGGTAAGGAGGTTAGGGTGGGAGGCAATACTCTTGTTGTTAAGTGATGGCCACCTCAGCTGCAACTCATAGTGACCCTGTTACAACAAAACCAAACACCACTTGGTCCTGGGCCATCCTCACAATTTTTCTTATGGTTGAGTGCCTTGTTGCAGCCACTGTGTCAAGGCATCTCATCAAAGGCCTTCCTTTTTTTGTTGTTGCTGCCCCTCCACTCTACCAAGCATAATGTCTTTCACCAGTGACTGGTGGCTCTTGATAACATGTCCAAAGTTTGTGAGACTCAGTGCCTCCATCCTTGCCTCTAAGGATCAGTCTAGCTTTAATTCTTCTCAGAGAAAATCTGTTTGTTCTTTTGGCACTCTATGGTACTTTCAATTCTTCACTCTTCCTTGTTCAATATCCAACTTTCACAATCATATGAGACACTTGAAAATATCATAGCTTTGGTCAGGAAGACCTTAATCCTCAAAGAAACATCCTTGTGTTTGAACACGTTAAAGCAGTCTTGGGCAGAGATTTACCTAATGCAATGCGTCCTTTGATCTCTTAACTATTGCTTTCATGAGCATTGATTATGGATCCAAACAAGATGAGATCCTTGCCAATTTCAAACTTTTCTCTTTTTGTAATGATTTGTTCAGTTGTAGGCATTTCCCCCCCTTTACATTGAATTGTATTCGCCAAATCAAGATCAAGTTTCTGTCTCTTGTAATGTCCACTTTGATCTTTTATTTCCTGTCTTTTTAATGACCTTTTGCTTCTTCCCGAGTGATCTTCTTGATGTCCTCCACAGCTCTTCTGTCATTAGTGTCCAATGCAGCATATATATATTTATAAATATAAGCTCCTGTGTTTCCCTTTGGTGTATGGCTTTTATCTCCTCTAACATATCATCCTTTTTCTGTATTGTTTCCCTCATATCCTGCATGGCTCCAAGCAGCAATCTGAGAGTTTCTTTGTGTGGCATCTCAATGTCTGCTTCTTCTATGTATGTTGTTATGTTCAGGACATCTTCTGCCTTTGCCTTTTGTTTCTCCAGTTTTTTCGTTGAGGTCGTTGGGGGTGATGGCTGTTTGCGTTGAGTTGTTTTAGAGGGACCAGGTGCCATTTTCTAGGCTCTCTCTGGGAGACTTATAGGATTGCTTCTTTGAACTGCCTACAGCTGATTTTACTATGGGATTAACCTCCCACTTTATTCTCCTGTGGCTTCCCTATCAAGTGAGTGCCCAAGATGACTGGTCGGTTGCCTGCCTCAGTGTTGCAGAGGTTGGGCTGAAGTTCCTGCTATTGCTTAAAGTGTGGATAAGTGTTGGCTGAGCTGTCTTATGCCCCCAGGTACACAGGCAGGAATTCCTTGGTGAGAAGTTGGGAGGAATATCCCCTGGAGAGAAAGCAGGCCTTTCTCTAGCCTTGGGCTATCTCTGCAGGGTGGAGCTCACCTAGCTGGGTGTGGCCCAGGCGCAAATGCCTTAGGGCAAAGGGAATGTTCTGTAAATCCTCAATGGAGTGTGAGAGAACAGGGCAGAAATAAGGAAGAGGAGAAAATTAAAAAGTAAGACCATTTAGACTGTGCAGGGGTATAGGGAAGCAAGGAAAGCAAAAGCAACTATGTAGCTGAGTCCCACTCCCTGCCTCTGGAGCTGCAAGGGTTTATTCCTTGCCCCAGGCTCCAACGACAGCCTGCAGCTGAGCCTCAAGAAGAGTCGCAAGAAAGCTGCTGAGCAGCCCTTAGAGAAGTGGGGGGACAGAGCAGAGACGTTAACAGAAGCCACAGTGTAGCTGAACCCTGATCCCTGCCCGTGGAGCTGTGAGGGTTTAGTCCCTGCTCAGAGGATGTGGCGAGGCAAGCTGTGGCTGTGCCGTGAAAAAGCCCCTGAGCAGTCCTCCAAGGCTGTGTGGGAATAGAGAGCAGAGACGCAAACAGAAGCAACAATGTAGCTGAACCCGATCCCTGCCAGTGGAGCCACAAGGGTCCCGTCCTTGCCCTGAGGCAGGCAGGGGAAAACTGTGGCTGTGCTGAGACCAAGCCCTGCCACAGGCTCCGAATGGTCCTGGCTCGGGAAGACACAGCAACTGGGCTCCAAATAGTCCCGGCTCAGCAGATACAGTGACTGGGCCTAGGTCAAGCCCCAGCCGGCTTCCACTGAGGTAAGCCAAAAGCCCCCAGCCCCTCAAAGCCCCGCGGGTCTGTGCCTACTTATCTTTATGATGCGCTTCCTGTGATCCAGCAGTGTTGAATTTTCCTCTAAGCAACTCTCCTGGGCTGGATTCTGTGGAGTCCCTCTGGTATGTGTCACTCCATCGCCATCCAAGACCTGCTGTCTTATTGAGGGAATTGATCTTGTCATCCATGATGGTCAGTCACCTTGTTGTATTGTAGGATGAGGGCTGAGTAGATGCAAGCGAACTCAGAGATGGAGACCATGGCGCAGGAGTGCTGGCCTGGCGGCTGTCACTGGATGCAGTGAGGGGCTCCCCCCAATGCAGCTTTTGCTTCCTCGGAAGAACCGAGCAACTTAATGGCAGCTGAGGAAAAACAGCAAATATGTTCTTGATATATTCTCATTATTCAGTTGGGATATACTGAAGATTGTATTTTGGCTCTTATGAACTTGTCTTCTTTTTTTTCAGCTTAACCCCAGACCTGTATATGAGTGTTTGAGGGTTTGTTCCGGTCACCTCCTGGCCTGGTTTCAGCTGCGATATTGAGTTTCTCCATCATCTATTACACAGATGATGCAGATGCAGTCAATTTGTTTTCTGTTTATCTGATCCGGAGAAGTCCACGTGTGTTAGTTACCTTTTGTGTTTGCACAAAATATATTTGTGATGAGGTTGTTGACAAATCTTCCCATGCAATATTCAGTTTTGTTTCTATTCACCAAGACCATATTTTCCAACTATGATTCCTTCCTCTTTGCTTCCAACTTTTGCATTTCAATTACCAATAATGATCAATGCATTTTGATTGCATATTTGATCCATTTCAGACTGAAGACAGTTGTAGAATTTTTCAATTACTGCATCACTAGCTACTACTTGGTGCATACATTTGAATAATAGTTTTATTGATTGGTTTGCTTGAATGCAGATAGACATTCTATCATGACTGATAGATCTTGAAATGCTCATATTGTCAATGTATGCAATGCCATTTCTCTTGATTGTCATTCCCAGTATAGTCAATCATATGATTTTTAAATTAAAAATAGCCAATACTAGTCAATCTTTGGTCATTATGCCTACAAAAAACAATTTTTATGTGTTCCTTTAAAGTGACCACTTCATTTTTGACCACTTCTAATTTTCCTAGATTCATGCTTTGTACATTCAAAATTCAGCTGTTCCTTCTCAACTATAGGCTTTTCTCCATTCACATCACTATGGCCAATTCTATTTTTGGAAGGGAGCTCTACCTCAGTCATATTTTAAGTGCCTGCTGGCCTGAGGGGCTCATCTTAGGGCATGATATCTGACATTGCTCTGCTTCTATTCACTAGATTTTCGGTAACTGACCATACTTTGATGTTATCTGTAAAGTTTTCTGTGGCTCATTCCTCTAAAGTGGACAGCCTGTTTATTCCTTCTTCATAGTCTGTTCTTGGTCTGTCAGCTCTGCTGAAACCTGCTCGCTTTAAGTGACCCTGTGGTATTTCAAATATCAATGACATAGCTTCCGTCATCACAGCAAAACACAAGCCACCACAGTATGAAAAACCAACAAGAAGTGGTGGACAATATCCTTCCTCATTTAAAAGCCCTGGTTTGAGGTATGATGTCAGGAGAATTTTCCTGGGCCATGATCAGCATCATATTTTATCTCACAAGAATTAAAAGGAAAAAAAAAAAAAGAATTAAAAGGAACAAGCAGAGAAGGATGGCCTGCCAAGAAAGAAGAGCCTACAGTGGAGTTCATCCCTTGGACCTGAGCCCCTATTCTAATAACCTCCTAGTCTTATGGACAATTTGATGCCAAGAAACATGGAGATTCCCAAGAGGTGCCAGGTCCCCCCAGGATTAGAAATAGACAGGATCCCCGCTCCCCTATGACAACAGTAAGAGAAAGCTTTCGCCTCAAACTTTCATCCTGATTTCAGATTTATAGCCTCCTAAATTCCGAATACATACATTTCTGTTGGTTACAGTCATCCATTCATGGCATTTTTCTCATAGCAGTACTAAACAACAAAGACACTTCTTTAAGACATTCTGTTATTTGGCGGTTTGTTTTCTAAAACTTGGCATCTGCTGCTTTCATTCTAAATAGACTTTGAATAACAATTCTTGATCTTGGCTGAAATGGAATAACATAAAGCATTCATTTATAATGTGGGTAAATGATGTCAAGCTAGATAATTCAGGCATAGACACACACATATTTTGTAGAGTAGACTCTTTATCTAGCCAAATAAATAGATAAAATTCTACAGAATTTCCTTATTAGACTCAATCTTATGAATAAAATACCAGTTAAAGACATAAACAAAAATTCCAGATGGTGCATCTGCATTATATTTAGTTTAGCATTAGGTATCTGATGTTAGTTATTTTGCTAATATGTGCATAGAACTGAAATAAACGTTGGTGACCTTAACCGTTGTCTACAGGCTTATTTCCATCTATGAATTCTTGTAAAAAGATACTTTAGTTGCCCTCACTCAATTGTGAAGATCCTACTTGAAATAGTAATTTTAATACTCTTGTCTTTATTGGTACCCCTCCTAAAGCAGTTAGAGTTTTGTTCTTTATTTTATAAATTTTAATAATTAAAAAATTGCAGGGAAAATTCATGTTAGGATTTCTACATATTAGAAAATAATTCCTGGCACATAACTTATGCTCAACAAATGAAGAATAGTTTTACTTACACTGTAAATTTATCAAGAAAATATATTCAAATTTAATCAGATGGTAAGGATTAGTAATAGTGGGTAAAGAAAACCTGCTAGGACTTATGCCTGCCACAAAGTCAGTTTCCGTAATACTTGATAATAAGTTGTGTGTGTGTGTGTGTGTGTAAAGATGAAAGGGAAAATGTTGGGCTACATGAACATGAAAAGGTAATAGGAAAAAATCACTATAGATGAAATTTGTTTCAATATTTTCCCCTACTATTTCATAGGAATAATAAAAAAAACTCACTGGGATTTATACTTATGTAAATCCTCCTTTTTGAAGAACATGTCCAGATGTTTTTTAAATCAATAAAACTGTTGTTATATGAAGTATTTTTTGAAATGCTTTTGGAATTAATATTTGTCAGAATTTGTAGAACTTCTATTATTATTTAAGAATCCTTAATCTTTATATTTTGAGAGTAGAACTTTGTTTCTGAATGTTTAAAAAGTCATTATTAACCAAAAGCCAGTAAAACTGCCAACATAAGTAAAAACATTTGGAAATTTTTAAAAAGTCCAATATATTCTAAATTAAACAATATGTTCAATTTCTTTATTTGGATTACAAATAGTTCAAAGCAGATAGAAATCATAGTTTTAAACATACAACTAATGGAAGTTACTTGAATAAATGAATACAATTTCTATACTTTTAATTTTTATTAGTGATAACATTGCTGTTTATTTATTTGGATATTTATTTTTTTTCAAATAGAAACAGTACATTTATTGCATATTTATTTTTAAGTCAGATATGCCTGAGCTACTTGTCTATATATGTCCCATCCCGCGGGTCATCAACAACGTGGATACCTGAAAGAGGGACTGGGAATGAAGATGGGGAAGAGACACGGAGAGATTAAGGCAAGACAGGAATCTGATCAAGCCTCATTTATTGAGCTGAGAGCAGAGGCTTAAATAGCCAATGAAGGGCGGGCACCATTATGTCACATGGAAATAAGGTACAGCTGAGGTAGCCAATAGTCGTGTATCTCCCAAATAAGGAAGAAATGGCGGGCAACTGTGTTCGGCAGGTTATTATGCTAATGAAGCATACCAAGCCCTGGGGGGAAATGCCACCAGTCATGTATTGTCCAATGAACATAGCAGCTGCCAGTAAAAGAGCACCAATCCTAGCAAGGGTCAAGACAGCCACCACCTGGCAGGTAAAACAAAGGCAGTAAAACCACCGGGCACAGTTTGTATGGCAGGAAACTGAGAGTAAATTCATAAAGGTCGTACATGGCTTAAATCCAGGGTAGGGGGATATGTGCTCCCCTACATATATAGTTCACATATTACTCTAATTTTCTTAACCTCTTTTCCAACAAAAAGTCTGCTATTATAAAGTCATATTGTACAATTAGAATTAAGAATTTTAAAGATTGTCTCTTCTTTTTTTGATTATAGTTTTCTCCACTCATTGGGAGAACCCCAGTTGACTGATTTAGTGAGATCAAAATTGCTTTTCTTTTTAATAAATATCATGTAAGAGCTCTCTCAGAAATGTTTCAGAACTCCTTGAAGGAGACTCATAATGTTTTATAGCAATCTATAATGTAACAGGCCCTGAATGTACCAAACTATTCATATTGGGAAGATTCTGGCTTTGGTTCTCAGATGATGAGAGGATTAATATTTCCTGATTTTATTCTAAAGATCAAAAATACTGCTGCTGCATCTGGGATATACCTGGGTTTTGTGGCTGTTTCTTTGTCTGTTGGCCAAAATAGCAAAGAGCTAAAATGTCCCCTGTTTGAAGCAGAACATACACAGCATGGAATGACTTTATATTTCTTCTAGAAAATCATACTGAAATCTTGAACTAAACATTTGATGCAAATAAAGTAAGCATTATAATTAATATTTATAAATTATATGCACTTAATACATGAGGTTTCTTTACATCTTCTATCCTTCTATCAGCTGTCACTATCCTATCAGTGTGTCTCACCTGTTTGGCATACTTCTAATACTGGGGATTAGTTAAGCACATTTGTTTCACAGAAACAGAGAGTTGGAAGAACATTCAGGCCGAAAAAGATTGGTTATACATAGCAGAGTACAAATAGCTTACTTCTAAAAAAGGGGATTTTTTTGAAATAGAAAAAATTGACATGTCAGTCATATTGTCAGTCATTTGTCAGTCATAATGGTATGTCAAAGGAACTTTGGTGGCATTGTAAACTAGGTATTGAGCTATTAATTAATATTATTTCACAATCATCACCACGTTCAATTTCAGTAAAGATTTAAACTATATGAAAAGAAAGCAGAATATGACCACATTCAATTTCAGAACATTTTCTTGTTGTTAGATCCCCATTTCCCCCCAACCCCCCTGCCATGTCCCTAAGTGATTATTAATCCAGTTACTGTCTCTATAGAGTTACCTATCCTGAATTTTATATAAAGAAAGTCATGCAAAATACAAGCAGAAAGAAAGAAAGAAACCCAAACCAACAATGACAAAACAGAAAAAAATAACTTCAGTCAAAGGGAAAGCAGAATATTTTTTAAATTGAGACAATTTAAAAATGGTTCCCAAGGGATATCAAATGATAAATTGTTATATTTTAACTGAACTACATCTGCCATAAGTGACTTACAATGCTTTCTGTCTGACAGCAAGGCTGTTTATATCCCTGAACAAAGGGCATTCTACCAAGGCTTTATTCATATGTGGACCTTGCTTATAGATTTTGGTTTCTACTGTCATCCATAGCCTTCTGCAAACCAGGTGTTCAGCAGTTAAGCTTTGAGACCATTCCCTCCTTTAGATTTTGATTAGAATATTTACAATCCTTTGATCACACAACCTGGTATGCTTCTTCCATGTGGACTTAACTTGTTATCTCACTTAGATGGCTGATTGTTTGAAGACAAGCCTTTAAGACTCCAGCTGCTATTCTTTCTGGTAGCTGGGCACCATCTGGTTTCTTTACCATACTTTGCTATAGTATTAATATTTTTCAGATGCATTCGTGAAGGTGAATATTAAGTAGGTACATGTCTTAAGAACTAATTGTTTTTAGATTGAGTTTAGTTAGTCTGGTGTGAGCTCCAAATTAATAATATATCTTTGGTTTTTAGTAGAGACATCATCATTTTATGGTAGAGTACATTATAAATTATTTCCCTTGGGCATAAGGTGACTCTATTGATTGTGTAACTATGTCACACTGAGAAAAAACCCCACTTAACAATACTTACATAGAACCCAAAGGGAGAGTATGCTTGGCACTATGGACACTTTTAACCTAGTTTTTATCCAGTCCTTGATTACTGGGATGTTAGACTATGTTTTTGAGACTCACAATATCCGTCATAGGCCACAACTGAAGGACTTGATGTGGAAGCCCCATTACAGTACCTGGGCTTTACCTCAAACTCACCTGTAGCAGATTTAAGGAACTGACAACTCCTTTGGACTTAAGGCTGAAATATGTGAGCAGAAGTAGATGACTGCTCTCCCAAGGTTACAGAATTTGTGGTCATCACCTTTTGATTAGGATCTCTTGCTTTGAGGGTGCCCAATGAACGGTGACCCAAGATTACCATATATTTACTATATTAATACTTTCCTGCTTTGTAGGCATGCTTCTGCCTCTGTGAATGAGTATTATTGACAGTTTTGCCTTCTCATTAACCTCAATTGTATGCGTAGAGTCCAATCACTTAAGCATTCAATCTGTACAAGTCAACAATTCATGTATTGCAGTATGAAAGGCAGGCCTACACATTTATAAGAATACATAAGCTTAATGTTACATATTCTCCCTAAAGGAAATAGAATGAAATCAGTAGATGTTTTGACTTTAAAATTGAGCCTTAGAGTTTGTGCTGAAAGATTTTAAGTCAAACTTTGGAGTCATATTTGATTCACCTTTCTTTCTATGTCCTAGAAATCACATAAATGTGATCATATTTCTTCTCTCAATATCTGTGAAATCAAACTTTTTTGTGTGAGTCTGTTTGTATTAGAACTTTCTTCATTCAGGTACTTTTAAAAAGATTGCTCTCCTCAATTGTTTTTGCTCAATTTTTCTCTCTCTTTAAAGTGTATTTTCATTACTGCTTCCAGAATAATATTCCATTGTACAAATACCATCTGTGGTGCAGTGATTTACTTGATATGGCAAGTCTAGCCAGAGTCTTTTTAACTCCCACCAAATGCTTGGGTAGAATGATACAAATTAGATATATTTTCTTTTGCTGATGAGTCTGGGTGTGTTAGATTGGGTTGACTAGAGAAACAAATTCAGAGACACCCATATATGTACAATAAAAATCTTTATATCAAAGAGCAATTGTATATTGAGAAAACATCCCAGCCTAGTCCAGATGAAGTCCTTAAGTCTGATATTAGCCAATAGGTCTGATATTAGTCCATAAGTTCCTCTTCAGACTCACACAACACATGCAATGATATCTAATGCAGGGAGATCACAGGCTGGTGGGTGGAAAGTCTTGTGCATCCAATGCCAGTGGAAGCATCTCAGCCTGGCTGCTCCAGCCTTGTGAGTGTGGTTCCTCAACCAGAAAGTGAAGCAGAGAGAGAATGTAGCCCACATCCCTGGAAAAAATAAATGAAGTCCACAGAATTCTCACGACAAGGCCATGCCCTCAAAGCAGACATTATCATGCTGTGACCTGATAGACAGGCTAGACTCCCCACCCCCCTTCACTCTCCAACACCCCTCCCAACCGTTTTATTAATAGATCATACAACTCTTATCAAAATCCATACATGCATCAATTGTGTGAAGTACATTTGTTCATTCATTGCCCTCATCATTCTCAAAACATTTGCTCTCCACTTAAGACCTGGCTTCAGCTCCTCATTTCCCCCCTTCCTCCTCCCCCTCCCTCATGAACCCTTGATAATTTATAAATTATTATTTTGTCATATATTGCACTGTCTGATCTCTCCCTTCACCCATTTTTCTGTTGTCCATCTCCCAGGGAGGAGGTTATATGTAGATCATTGTAATCGGTTCTCCCTTTCCACCCCACCCTCCCGGTATCGCCACTCACACCACTGATCCTGAAGGGATCATCCGGCCCCGGATTCCCTGTGTTTCCAGTTCTATCTGTACACATGTACATCCTCTGGTCTAGTCAGATTTTTAAGGTAGAATTGGGATCATGATAGTGGGGGGGGGGAGAGGGAGGAAGCATTTAGGAAATAGAGGAAAGTTGTATATTTCATAGTTGCTACACTGCACCCTGACTGGCTTGTCTCCTCCCTGCGACTCTTCTGTAAGATGGGCTTTGGGTCCCCAGTTCACTTGCCCCTTCATTCACAATGATATGATTTTTTGTTCTGATGATGCCTGATACCTGATCTCTTTGATACCTTGTGATCATACAGGCTGGTGTGCTTCTTCCATGTGGGCTTTGTTACTTCTGAGCTAGATGGCTGCTTATTTACCTTCAAGCCTTTAAGACCCTAGATGCTATACCTTTTGATAGCTGGGAACCATCAGCTTCCTTCACCACATTTGCTTATGCATCCATTTGTCTTCAGCGATTTTATCAGGGAGGTGAGCACATAATGATATGAATTTTTGTCCTTTGATGCCTGATAACTGATTATTTTGGCACCTCGTGATCACGCAGGCTGGTGTGCTTCTTCCATGTGGGTTTTGTTGCTTCTGAGCTAAATGGCCGCTTGTTTACCTTCAATTCTTAAAGACCCCAGAAGCTATATCTTTTGATAGCTGGGCACCATCAGCTTTCTTCACCACATTTGCTTATGTAACTGACTTGTTTTCATCGATTGTGTCGGGAGGGTGAGCATCATAGAATGACAGTTTAATAGAACAAAGTGTTCTTGCATTGAGGGAATACTTGAGTGGAGGCCCAATGTCCATCTGCTACCTTAATACTAAATCTATACATATATGCACATAGATATATTTCCACTTCTTCATATATAAATATATTTACATATGTACATGTTTTTATTTAGACCTCTATAAATGCCCTTTGCCTCTTAGCTCTTTCCTCTATTTTCTTTTACTTTCCTCTTGTCTCCCTATTATGTTCAGCCTTCTCTAGGGTTTCAGTAATTCCTCTTGGTTACATTACCCTTGATCACACCCTACCAGGCCTCCTACACTCTCCTCACTACCGATTTGGATCACTTGTTGCTCCCTTGTCCCTGGGTTTGTTAACACCACTACCTTTCCCCCAACATCCTTCTCTCCCATGTCCCTCTGGAACTGTCGGTTCTGTTGTTTTCTCCTCCAGATTTTTCATCCAGCCCATCTTATTTAGACAGACCTGCAGAGATAATAACATGCACAAAAACAAGACAGAGCAAAACCAAGCAACAAAACAACAACAAGCCAATGATAAAGCAAAACAAAACACAACAAGAAAGAAAAGCTTTTAGTTCAAGGACTGTTTGTTGGCCTTTAGTAGTATTTTCCAATCAAGTCAGTTGGGGCACCAAGCCCTGGCCCCAAAGTCTATTTTTGGTATTCAATGGGGACTTTGTTGCTCTGCTCCCCTTGCTATTCTGTTGCACACCCTTAGTGTTTTGCCTTGATGTGGTGGATCAGATCGGGCAAAATTCCGACACTGTCTCCAGTGTTGTTCCCTGTAGGGATATGGGTCAGTGAGGGACGTCATGTCTCATAGTGGTGCTGGCCATGTGGTCTTCTCTGTGGATTGGCTGCTCTGAGTGGGGATATTGTCCGCAAAGCTTGGTGGGTCAGGATGTGCTCCACCTTCTCTTCCTCCATCTTCATTTGCTCCCATGTACTTTGATCAGATATGTTCCTCTCCCAGAGCTTCAGATTTAGCGCTGTCCCTGAAATAAATTCTCCTGGGGGGATGGGCAGGTGTCCATGTAGTTTGGATTGCGCCTGGCGCCTCAGATCTCTCCACTGGTTCACTATTCCATGCTGGCGGCATGTTGCATTCACATCTTGGAGTACTGGGTTGAAGTCTGGTCCCTCTTTCCCTGTGCAGATATAAACAATAACCTCCCCTTGGGTGGTTTAGTGCCCTGTTTCCCCACTACCCATTTCTTTTTTATTCTTTTTCCTCCCCCCGCTCTTTTAGTCGGCTACCATATGTATCCCTGGATTTGGTCTGGCTCCTGCCATACTACCTGGTCCTCACCCCAGGAATGTTTGTATATAGTAGCTTTTTTCCTATGTCCCTTTTGCATTTTTTTTAAAGCTTACCAAAGTGGACTCATGTTGTCCTTCTCCTTTTGTGCTTGGCTTACTTCGCTTAACATGATTTCCTCAAGTTCTTCCCACGCAGTGAAGTCCTTTATACATTCATCACTGCTTTTTAGTGATGAGTAGTATTCCACTGTATGGATATATCACAGTTTTTTAATCCACTCATCAGTTGATGGAAATTTGGGTTGTTTCCAAATCCTTGAAATTGTGAACTGTGCCACAATGAACATTGGAGCACAGATGTCTGGCCTTGGTTTGTTTCTTGCCTCTTCTGGGTATATACCCAGTAGGGGGATTGCTGGGTCATATGGTAACTCGAATTCCACCTGTTTTAGGTATCGCCAGATTGATTTCCATAGTGGCTGTATGTACTTACATTCCCACCAGCAGTGGATGAGAGTTCCTGTCACCCACAGCCCCTTCAAGACTTTTTGCTTTCTGATTTTTTGAATTGGGCTACCTTTGAGGGTGTTTGGTGGTATCTCATTGTTGTTTTAATTTGCATTTCTCCTATGGCTAAAGATAGGGTACATTTCTTCATACCTTTATTGGCTCTTCAGATTTCTGCCCCTGTGAAACTTCTGTTCAGGTCCTTTGTCCACCTCCTCAGTGGAAAATTAGTTTTCCCAGTCTGTGGACTCTCTCAATACTCTCTTGGTGAATTCTTTTGATGTACATAGGTTTTTTATCTTCAGTATATCCCATTTGTCAAATTGTGTCTCCACTGTGTTTGTGTCCTTCCCTATTTCTGATGGCCTATGCATCCCCTGTGCCAAAATTCTCAAGTTGGTCCCAATTCCCTCATTGATAGCCCTAATAGTTTGGGGTTTAACTTCAAGGCCTGTGATCCACCTTGAGTTTACTCTTGTGCATGGAGTGAGATAAGGGTCTTGCTTAATTTTTCTGTGGTAAATATCCTTTTTTTCCCCAGCACCACTTGTTAAAGAGGGCATCTGTTTCCCATTGGAAATTTTTGGCACTCTTATCAAAGATCAGTTGTCTGTATGCTGATAATTTTATTTCTGGGTTTTCAGTTCTTTTCCATTGGTCTGGGTAGCTGTCATTGTACCAATACCATGTGGTTTTGACAACTGTGGCTGTATAATATGTTCTAAATTCAGGTAAAGCAAGCTCTCCCATTGTATCCTTCTTCTTGAGGAGTTCTGTGCTAATTCTGGGCTTCTCCCCTCTCCACATGAAGTTGGTAATCATTTTTTTCCCATTTCTTTGAAGAAAGATGAGGGTAATTGTATCAGGATTGCATTAAACTTATACAGTGCCTTGCGCAGAATTTACATCTGTACTATATTGACTCTACCAATTAATGAGAATGGGATATTCTTCCATTTGTTGAGGTCACTCAGTTTCTTGTAATTCTCACGAGAAGTCCGTGTCCCCAAGCAGAAATTATCATGCTGTGACTTGATTGACAGGCTAGACTCCACCCCTTCACTCTTAATATCCTCAAGTTGACATGAGCTTATGTAGCTTACACACTGGGTGAGAGAAGATGGGACAAGCTACTGATCGGATTATTTGACTCATTTGCAAGCAATTGAAGGAAGTGCAGCCAGAATGTTCCCTGGAAGCAAGGATGGTAAGACTTCACGTCACATAGTTTGGACATGATATCAGGAAGAACTAGCTCCTACATAAGGACAAGATGATGGGTTAAGAGGAGGATGGGTCAATACATATTGTTAAGAGGAAGACTCTTAACAATATGTATTGACACAATGGTTATAACAATGGCCGAACAATTGAAGAACAAGGGAAAATGGTACAAGGCCAGGCAGTGTTTTGTTCTACTGTCAGACCTAACTAGACAGCACCTGACAATAACATCATTGCATATACAGAACAGATCAAGGCAAGGAAGGCCATGGTCTCTTATTTCTAACTGATATGGAAGTCCGGCATAAATAGGATGCAAAAATCTTGCAGTTATCTTGTAAGTGCCCTGAAATTTCAAAGCAAATTTTCTTAAAGAGATTCTCTTAGCAAAAATTGCATCTCCTAAAAAAAAAAATAGACCTTAGTAACACAGATGGGCCTTGAACCGTCATTTGTTGTTGTTGTTAGGTGCCATCTAGTTCAGTCTTCCTTATTCAGTGTTCAACTTTCATATATATATATATATATGAAGCAATGGAAAATACCATGGCTTTGGTCAGGTGCCCTTTAATCCTCAAAGAAACCTTGCTTTTCAATGCCCGAAAGAGATCTTGTGCAGCAGATTTACCCAATGCAATGCATCCTTTGATTTCTTGGCTACTGCTTCCATGAACATTAATTCTGGGTCTAAGTAAGATGAAATCCTTGACAACAAAAATTTCTCCCTTTATCTTGAAGATTATTAGTCCAGGAGTGAGGATTTTTGTCATCTTTCCAATGAGTTTATTCAATCCATACTGAAGGCTGCCATTCTTGCTCTTTATCAGCAAGTCCTCTTCACTTTCAGCAAGCTGGGTTATGTCATCTGCATAGTGAAAGTGGTTAATAAACCTTCTTCCAATCCTGATGCCACATATTTCATATAATCCAGGTTCTCTATTTGCGCACCTATAGATTGAAAAAGTATAGTGAGAGGATGCAACCTTGCACACCTTTCCTCACTTTAAACCATGCAGCATTCCCTGGTTCTGTTTACACAACTGCCTCATGACCCATGTACAGGTTCCACGTGAGCACAATGAAGTATTCTAGAATTACCATTCTCGCTCTGGTTTATTATGATCACACAATTGCATGCCTTTGCATGGTCAATAAAACACAAGTAAACATCTATTTGGTAGCGTCTGCTTTCAGACAAGATCTGTCTGACATCAGCGGTTGTAGGGAACTGCATGTCCCTCAGCCCTGGATCAAAAGCCATATACAACTTTCATGTATTTACTCTTGGTTTTCTGTCACATAAACTGTGCCTAATGATCCTCCTGCCCTTGTCTCCCCTGCGGTCATTAGTTACTTGACCTTTGCTAGGATTGGTCTTCAATTGCTAGCAGCCGCTACGCTCATGGGACAACACACACCTGGCGGCACTTCTGCCAGGCGTCCGGTATGCCTTATTAGCATGCGGACCGGTTTGAGCACAATCGCCCGCCATTTGGCAGGTGCGTGACTATTGGCTACCCCAGCTATACCTTATTTCCATATGACGTAATAGTGCCCGCCCTTTGCTGGCTATTTAAGCCTCTGCTCTCAGCTCAATAAGAGAGACTTGATCAGACTCCTGTCTTGTCTCCGTTTTCCGCGTCTCTCGCCCATCTTCATTCCCAGTCCCTCTTTCAGGTATCCACGTTGTTGATGACCCGTGGGACGGGTCAAGCAGTGACATCTCTTGTTGAAGTCCTCTTCTGAAACTGACCAAAACCTCTGCTAACTCTCTGGCAATGTGCTGCTGCAACTATTGTTGGATAATCGTCGCCAAAATTTTCTTTACATGTGATATTATTCTATAATTTGAGAAGGTTGCTGGGTTCACCTTTCTTTGGAATGTGTACACATATGGATCTCTTATAATTAGTTGACCATGTAGCTAGCTATCTCCCAAATTCCCTGGCTTAGATGAGTGAGCACTTCCAGTGCTTCGCCAGCTTGTTGAAGCATTTCAATTGGTATTCTACCAATTCCTAGAACCAATTTTTTTTTTTGACAACGCATTCAGTGCAACTTGAACTCCATTTTTTTGGTGGGGAATCATTTGAAATGTAAAGAAACAGTTGCAAACAATTAATAATCAGAACTTGGAATGTATGAAGTATGAATCTAGGGAAAGTAGAAGTTGTCAAAATTTAAATGGAACCTATATACAAGGTAATGTTGTTATTAGGTGCTGTCTTGTCAGTTCTGACTGACAGCAAGCCAATGTAAAACAAGATAAAATGTAAACCAGGCCTGTTCTGGGCCATCCTCACAATTGTCTTTTGTACAATTGTTCACAAGTAGTTTAAGCCCATTTTTGCAGCCACCATGTCAGTTTACATTGTTGAAGGCCTTTCTCCTTTTCACTGCTCCACTACTTTACCAAACATGATGTCCCTCTCTAGGGACTGGGCTTTTCTGCCATGTCCGAAGTCCATGAAATGGAGTCTCACCATTCTTTCCTGCTCATTCAGAAGCACCCTGGCTATGCTTCTGCCAAGATAGATTTGCTTGCTCTGTTCACAGTCCATGGTATTTTTAATATTCTTTGCCAGAACACAATTCAAGTGCATTGGTTCTTCTTCATAACATTCTACTTAATAACATTCCACTTAATAACATTCCACTTTCTCATGGAGGTGAGTTGATTGGAAATACCATAGCCTGGGGCAGGTGCACCTTAGTCCTCAAAATTAAGGAAGAATGAATTGAAATGGATGGGTATTTGCCATTTTCAACCAGACAGCCATGTGCTTTACTGTGTGTTTCAGCCACCAACTTGAATTTTTTTTTTAAATTAAGATCATTGTATTGGTGGTTCTTACAGCTTTTATAGCAATCTATACTTCAATCATATCAGGCATATTTGTACATACGTTGTCATCATAATTTTCTAAACATTTACAATCTATTTGAGCCCTTGGTATTAGCTCCTCTTTTTACCCTCCTTCCCCATCCCACCCTTGTGACCCCTTGATAAATTATAAATTATTATTAATTTCATATCTTACACTGACACTTTTCTCCCTTCCTCCACAATTTTTTCCCCATTCCTCTCCCCACCTTCTCCCAATCCTCCTGTTATTGCTACTACCATTTCTGTTCCTGACGGCTCTATACAACTTGGATTCTGTGTGTCTTGAGCTCTCTTTTTTGGTTATCTCTTTGCATGGGAAGCAAGCCAAAGGAGAAAGCAAACGACTGAAGGTTCTGGAAGGACTTAGAAGGAGGAGAAGGCGGGGGAAGGGATCAGTTAGCAAACAATGCCATAGACAGGGGAAACATAGGGAATTAAAATCAACAGCAAGGAGAATATAGAGATCTTGGGGGTGTTGGAACAACAGCAGTCTAGCTGAGTGGAATTACTAAGAGGCAGAAGAAGGGCGAATGTGATGGTGGGGCATGAGAAAAGTAAACGAAAACAGGAAAGATCAAGGAAGCAAAGCTATGGATAGAAGTATAAATACAGGCGTGCACTTATAGAAATATATTAATTTAATTTGAGTTTTTAAATCGGTGTAGAATATGCCTGCAAAGAAGGCTCTGAAAAGTTAAGCCCCGCTCAGTGCTTTGGAGTACTCAGGATGTGTGCTTTCAAAGAGACTTGCCTCAGGGGCTGTTGACAGACAGAAGGAAAAAGAACTCTTTGGCTTTTTAAAAAGTTTTAAAATAGTGGTTTGTGCCAGAAGCTGAAAAAAATTGGATCCATGGAAGGAACTCTTCGCTCTACGAACGCACATTAAAGGGAGCCTGCATATAGCCTGAAATACTTGCTAGTTGACTACCTGGATCGTGCATGGAAGTGAGAGAAATGCAGCAATGAAGAGGTGGGTTGAGTCTGGCCACTAACACCCCTGGACCTGGTTCACTGGGATTAGAAAAGAAGATGAGAGCAGGTTGACATGTCTGAAGTTCATGACCTAGCACAAGGGAGCTAGGGCTGTTGAGAATTTGTGATGGGCCCATGGCCTAAAGGCAAGGCAGCCAATAGGTGCCCTGGTGAGGCTAAGTGAAGCAGACCACAGTGAGTTGACCAGAACCTGACCAGATGAAGAGAAGATTTTTGAGTCTGTGAACTGATGCATATTGCTGCTGACTTTATGGAAAGCCTGTCCTGAATAGAATTTGCTTATGGAAGCTGATTCACAAGGTTCCAACTGGAATAAAGATTTTTGGAATCAAAGAACATATTATGTGTAAATGAGGCTGGCGCATACTGAGCTACATGAAGTTTAGTTTTATCCTGTTAGGTACAGATATTATTTTATTACTCTTTTTTTAAAAAATTACATTTGGATAAATAATTATGTAAAAGTGTCAAATTGACAAGGAGTGGTCGGTGGCACTTACATAATCTTTCAACTTGAGTGGAGGGGTGGAGTCTAGTTTGTCAATCAGATCATAACCAATAATGCCTCTTTGTGGCCATGGCCTACTGGGAACTCCTGTTTTCCTCCCTGTCCCCCTCTGGAGGTGGGTCAGATACTCCTGTGGACAAGTTAGATGGAGCTATGCTGATGGAAGCCAGAAGCCTGGAGCTGGAGGAGCCATGTGGGAAACCCATGCCACCACTGAGATGCTTACACCACCACTGAATCCACAAGACTTTCCACCCACTGGACTGTGATCTGCTTGTAATTGGCATCATTTAATGTGTTGCATGAATTTGAAGAGGAATTTATAGACTGGTATCGGACATATGAGCTAATATCAGACTTACGGACTTGATCTGAACTGGGCTGGAGTGTTTTCTTAATATACAATTACTCTTTGATACAAAGCTTTTTCTTATACATACATGAGTTTCCCCGGATTTGTTTCTCTAGTCTACCCGGACGAACACACTGTGCCAGGAATGACAAATTCAATGGAATTGCATTGCAATTCATTGTCAAGAAGAACCTTACATGATTTAGTTTGAGGTACAATGCTATGATAGTTATATACCTACTAGAAAGAGTAGTTAATACAACTATTAATCAAAGTTCTTCACTGATCACTATTGACAATAATGAGGAAAATTAGGACATCTTCTTCAATCTGAAATTGACCAAAAATGCAATCACAATGTATTAATAATTGCTGGTGGTTGGAATGTGAACTTTGGAAACTAAGAGGAAGAATCACAATGAGAAATCTTTTCTTGGAAGGGGTCTATCAGAATGATTCTTTGAGGGCTCCTTTTGACCTGTTGTTAAGTGGGATTGGTCTCTGGAAAGGGACATTAGTTTTAGTAAGCAAGGTTATTAGAGAAAGGAAGACCCTCAGTGGCCAAATGAGATGGATTAACACAGTGGCTACAACAATGGGACAAAGATAATATCACGTTTGTGAGGATGGTACAGGACTACTCAGTATTTCTTTCTGTTTTAAATAGAGCCACTATGAATTAGTGATGCCTTGATTACGTCTAATAGCAACAATTTGATTTAAGGGTAATTCATAAAGAAACAATTATAAAGATATGTAGACAGTTGGTTTATAGTGTCTTAAAAACCAATTTGTCTGACAATAATAGCACACGTAGGAAGAAAGTAAGATGTACAATAGAATAGAACAACACATATTCAAGGCCGCAGAGTCAGCTGCTATCTTTGAGCTGATCTGGGCACCACGGTTACCGATTATGCTTATCAGATTTGGCACACACTGCCCTTATTTTCTACGAGAGTGATTAACTTTGTAGTAGGTATTTACCATAATTTTGCTCTTCCATTTATCCAGTACGTCCACATTTTATATAGTTGAGTTTATGCCAGTTTTGTTTCATCAGCCATGATTAAACAGAAAAAAACAAAACAACAACAAAAAAAACACCTATGGGTCAAATTTACCAAAAGGCAGCTTTAACTTCTTTGAAAGGACAAAAACTTACTGTTATTAGAATTGTTTGAGGGAACCGATTACAAGGATCTACCTGTGACCCTCTCCCTGGGGGACGGACAACAGAGAGGCGGGTGAAGGGAGATGCCGGACTGGGCAAGATAGGACAAAATAATAATTTATAAATTATCAAGGGCCCATGAGGGAGGGGGCAGCGGGGAGGGAGGGGAACAAAAAAGAGGACCTGATGCAAAGGGCTTAAGTGGAGAGCAAATGCTTTGAAGATGATGAGGGCAAAGAATGTACAGATGTGCTTTACACAATTGATGTATATATAGATTGTGATAAGAATTGTATGAGTCCCTAATAAAATATTTTTAAAAGAGTTGTTTATTAATGAACGATGAACTGGACTGACTCACAAAAAGGAGAGATTGATATCATACTGATTTAAGATATCATACAGATTTAATTTTAAGAGAGGATGATATATTATTATTTATATTTGAAGATAATGTTGCTAATGTCAATTGTAATCTTAAAATTTAATTATGAGTAAAGAGAATAAATGTGGGTAGCTTTGTTAAGTCAATTTGACATTTAAAACAATATAGAAAAAAGTAATGGATATTAGATTCATGTTGACTTACCATTCTTTAATATTTCATGTATAACTTTCTTCTAATCATCTTTGTTCTCTTTAAATCATTTAATAGGGGCTCATCCAACTCTTATCATAATCCATACATATATCAATTGTGTAAAGCACATCTATACATTCATTGCCCTCCTTATTCTCAAAACATTTGCTCTCCACTTAAGCCCCTGGCATCAGGTCCTCATTTTTTTACCCTCTCTCCTCATTCTCCCCTCCCTCATGAACCCTTGACAATTTATGAATTATTATTTTGTCATATCTTACCCTGTCCAACATCTCCCTTCACCCACTTTTCTGTTGTCCGTCCCGCAGGGAGGAGGTCACATGTAGATCCTTATCATCAGTTCTCCCTTTCCAATCCATCCTCCCTCCACCCTCCCAGTATCGCCACTCACACCACTGGTCCTGAAGGGATCATCCGCTCTGGATTACCTGTGTTTCCAGTTCATATCTGTATCAGTGTACATCCTCTAATCTAGCTAGACTTGCAAGGGAGGATTTGGATCATGATAGTCGGGGGAAGGGGGGCATTTAGGAACTAGAGGAAAGTTGTATGTTTCATCATTGCTACATTGCACCCTGACTGGCCCATCTCCTCTCTGTAAACCCTTTGCAAGGGGATGTCCAGGGACCTACACATGGGCTTTGTGTCTCCTCTCCACACTCCCCACCTCATTCACTATGGTAAGATTTTTTGTTCTGATGATGCCTGATACCTGATCCCTTCCACATCTTTGATCGCACAGGCTGGTGTGCTTCTTCCATGTGGGCTTTGTTACTTCTGAGCTAGATAGCTGCTTGTTTACCTTCAAGCCTTTAAGACCCCACACACTATCTTTTGATAGCCGGGCACCATCAGCTTTCTTCACCACATTTGTTTATTCACCCACTTTGTCTTCATCGATCATGTTGGGAAGGTGAGCATCCCAGAATGCCAATTTAATAGAAGAAAATATTTTTGCATTGAGGGAGTACTTGAGTGGAGGCCCAATGTCTTGCTACCTTAATACTTAATCTATAAATATATGCACATAGATCTATTTTCCCATCCTCATATATAAGCGTATTTGCATATGTACATGTCTTTATCTAGACCTCTATAAATGCTCTTTGCCTCCCAGATCTTTCCTCTATATCCCTTGACTTTCCTCCTGTCCCACTACCATGCTCCGTCCCCACCAGGGTTTCAGCAATTCCTCTTGGTTACATTACCCTTGATCATGTTGACCATTGTATTATATGTCAGATAATTTAAATCTGGAAGCATTGATCTGCAGGCATGTTAACATAGGTATCATCTCAGGATTTTCTATAAAATCCATCTGTGGCGAGATCTCTAGTTTTATCTCACTTTGTTTTTTTCTTGGTCCTGATTTCCCACCTTCTTTTCTGTTCCTTCTTCGGTGGAGTATTTCCTCCAGGAGCTTCCTGAGAAAGTATACATGATAAGTAATATTGTTTTGTTGAGATTTTCAGAACTGGAAATACCCTTGTACTGATTTCAAATAGATAATTTGGCTTAATATGGTATTCTAATTTGGAAATAATTTCCCTTACTTTTGAAGATATTAATTTATTATTTCCTACCTTTGTTGCTATTCTCAATATGCCATTATGCATTTTTAAATTTTCCAAAGCCAAATTTTTATTTTCTGGAGGTTTCATGACCCTTTCCCCACCTGGCATTCTGAAAATTTAAATGGATGACTTTAAAAAGATTTGATTCTAGCCTTATACATTTACTGAGTCACTAATAATCTCTGTCTGTCTGGAAGCTCAAGTGCATCTTTTGCCTTATCACATCATTTTTTTCCTCTCCCCTTTCCTCCATTTCCACAGACTTAGAGCTTTGTAACATTGTCTCACCAGAGTATAAACTAGGTTAAGAGCTTGAAGGCCAGAGAAAGGCCTGCCTCTGGGCACAATGGCAAACATCCTGAGTGAAAAACTGCATCCTGAACATTTGCGACATCAGTTGTGTCCCGTTCCCTTTCCTAATAAAATTGCTCTACAAAATGACTAATAAACCCGATAATTGTATTGTCTTGGAGTTCTGTGACCATGGTAAGAAATTATTGAAACCAGCGGAAAGCTGGTAAGTGCTTTGGGACAGAGCAAGACAAGCAGAGTGCTGAGTACTGTGGGAGACAGAGCACCTACGCACAAAGTGAATTGAGCATTGTGGGTTCATAGGCTGTAACTTAGAAATAGATCAGAAGGTATCTCTTCTCCATCTGCCTTGGTTTGGAAACTCTACTGAAGCTCATTCAAAATCATAGCAAGCATTGAAAAATAAGTTGCCTGGGAATCAAACCTGGGCCTAGTAGAGAATTCTACTGCTGAACTACCAGAGTCATTTTGCTTCTACTTCTTAATCTGTTGTTCGTCAAGAGAAGAACAATAGCTAGCATTTTTCAATTTACTCTTCTTATATTTTTTGAATTGTTCTAAGAAATGAAAAGACAATCATAATTCATGCCCATGCATTGGCTATGAACTACTGCAAATTAAACTCTTTTCCAGGAGATATTCTAGAGGAAAATACCAAGGGCACATCCTATTTAATTTAGAACTTTAATGCTCACAGGGGACAAGAAGGTTCAGCCTTAATCACAACTTTAGAATTATGAGGACAATTAACATATTGTATGAGAACAGCCCACTGAGAACTGATTCTTTTAAAAATCACAAATGGATGTAAATGAGAAGTATATAGTGGTTAAATTGAAATCACTCTGTAGAGAATTTTTACTTGTTTATAGAAAAACAAAAGTCAAAATTATATACTACTTAGAAATAATTTATGATTGCTCCTTATAAATTCAGTCTTATCATTCAAACTGTTCAGTCAAGTAGTATGGCATCTTTCTAAGTTTTGATATGCCTCTTCCTTAATTCTTACTCTCACTATTAACAATCATTTTATGGATACCTGTCTAGGAAATACTTTTTCTCATGGTTATCTATTGCTTCATCCCCATTGTCACATCACTACTTCTGGCACTATGTGTTATAATTAAGACACTGAACTTTGAGTTAGACACAAATACAAATCTTCTGACTGTCAATAAAATCACTGTTTATAGAAAGTTATTTAACATCCCTGAATCTCTGCTTTCTTTTTTAAAATCCAGATACTACTCAACTCAAAGGTACGCTAAAAATTAGAATAATTTGTGTGCAAAATATTAATCAGGGTCAGGATTTGTTATCTTTATTACTATTAAATACTCTTACTGGGGCTCTTACATGTCTTACCATAATCCATACATTCATCCAGTGTGTCAAGCACATTTGCTTATATACTGCCATCATCATTTTCAAAGCATTCTCTCTCCACTTGAGGCCCTGATATCAGCTCCCAAGCGTCCCTCTCCTCCCCCACTTGCCCTCCCTCAGAAACCTTTGGTAATTTATAGATTATTATTTCCATATCTACCATCATCCACTTTTCCATTGTTTGTCCCCCTGGGAGAGGTTCTACTTTGATCTTTGTGATCAATTCCCTCTTTCCCTCACCCCGCCCCTAATCCTCCTGGTATTTCTGCTCTCATTGTTAGCCCTGGTTGGGGGTGGTATCTATCCTGGATTCCCTGTGTTTCAGGCTCTTCTCTGTAACAGCGTGCATGCTCTGGTCTAAACTCATTTGTAAGGGAGAATTGCGGTCATGATAGTGGGGTGAAGGGAGCACCAAAGAACTAGAGGAACGTTGTGTGTTTCATCGGTGCTATACTGCACGCTGACTGGCTCATCTATTCCCTGTGACCCTTCTGTGAGGGGATGTCCAATTTTCTACAGATGGGCATTGGGTCTGCACTCTATGCTCCCTGCCCCCAATCACATTAGGTAGAATTGAGTCAAAGTGCAGTACAGCACTGGTGAAACACACAACTTTCCTCTCGTTCTTTGGAGCTTCCTTCCCACCACTATCATGGCCTCTATTCTACCTTACAAATAGGCACTGGGTCTCCACTCCATTGTTCATCCAATATAAAGGTATAACAATTAACTCCTATTTTTGCCAGTCCACTTGCAAAGAATTAATATGCTAATATTCTTACCATCTTAAGTGCCAAGTACAGATGCGTGTTTTTAACAGATATCGTTTGACTAACAGCTCAGTTAAATTAGAGAAAATGACACAGTCCTAGCGGGTGATAGACTCTCTTGCCAGGTGATAACAGATTACAGCAAGGGAATACTTGAAGCTCTTTTGCTTTTCAACATTAAGCCTCCTGATTTAGGAAAACTGTGTGGAACTAAACATTCTATCCTCATTCTGCACAACTTCCTGCTTTTCTTTCTTTCTTCCAGTTGGCCTTGCCGTTTATTTTTATATGACTTTTCATGTGTGCAAATGTAGGGGAGGAAAAACCATCATGACATATTCACTCTTCTGTTGTGTGCCCTACTGCTGTGATGCCAGAGGCTCTCCCAATGTTTTCTCAAACATCAGCCAGCTCAGCCTTCATGCACAATTTTTGACAGAGCTTCCAGAAGAAGAATAAACTATGAAGAAGGAAAACACAGTCAAATTCTGAAAAATTAGTTAATGAAAAACTTATCCATAATAGTGAAATATTGTTGGCTATGGTGGTAGAAGTTGAGCCCTTCAGTTTGCAAGGTAGTCAAAATAGGATTGGTGAAGAACTGCCTCCAGAAAGTGGAATCAACCTCAGTGAGATGGAGGAAGCCAAATGGTCTGGAACGTCATTTACTGGCGGAATGCAACTCAAACGAGAAGAAACAGCTCCAATTTTTAATTTAAAATTAAATGTGGAATATACAAAATTAAAATCTCCAAAAAATGGGAAATCATTAAAAGTGAAATGAAACACATGAAAATTGGTGTTTGGGGCTTTGCTGTTGTTGTGAGGTGCTGGTGAGTTGGTTCTGACTCACAGTGACCCTGCACACGACAGGACGAAGCCCTGCACAGTCCTGCTGGGTGCAATCCTCAAAACTGTTTTTATGTTTGATCCCATGGTTTTAGTCACGGTGTCAACTGATCTTGCTAAAGGTCTTCCCCTTTATCACTGCCTCTCCACTTTACCAAAGATGGTGTTCTTCTCCAGGACTGTTCACTCCTGACAATATGTCCAAAGTATATACGATGAAGTCTCACCAGACTTGCCTCGAAGGAGCACTCTGGCCATACTTGTTCCAAGACAGTCCAGGACAGCCTGTGGCATTTTCAATAGTCTTTGTCAGTGCCATAGTTCACACATATCAATTTTTCTCTGGCCTTCCTTATTCAACGTCCAAATTTCACTTGTATGTGGGGCAATTGAAAATACTATCGTTTAGGTCAGGTACATCTTAGTCCTCAAAGTAACACCCTTGCTTTGGAGTAACTCTAAATAGGTTTTGTAGAGCAGATTTACCTCATGCATTGCGTCGTTTAATCTCTTTAGTGCTGCTTCCAGGAGCATTGATTGTGAGTCCCAGTGAGATGACATCTGCCACTTGTCTGTCAGCTAGTCATAGTGTGGTGGCTTGTGTGTTCCTGTGAATGCTGGAAGCTATGTCGTTGGTTGATTTGAGGCTTAGTGAGCTAAAGTGATCTGGTAATGACCATTTTGAATTGGACAATCATATTTCTTACTATGATGAGAATGACAAATTCAAGTGGAATGTGTCACATTTATCATCAAAAATAATATGTCAAGATTTATCTTGAAGCATAATACTATCTACGATAGGATAAAATCTATATGTCTCAGTGGACCAGTTAATATAACTATTTATATCTACACAACACACTAAAACCGATAAAGAAATTGAAGAAATGTGCCATTGTTTTCTGCCTATAATTGATCAAATATAAACTCAAGATGCACTGATCATTCCTGGTGATTAGAATATGAAAGTTGGAAACATAAAAGATTGATCACAGTTTGGAAAAAATGGCCTTGGTGATAGAAGAGAAACTGGTAGGTTGCGTAATTAAGTTTTGTAAGACCACCATCTTTATATGAAATACACCACAGCAACATAAATAGTGATGATACATGCTGACCAAGTCAAATGAGGTTGAGTTGATGATGTATGTAGGAAGAGAATTGGAGTTCAGTATACTCAGCCAAAACAAGATCTTGAGCTGACTGTTGAATGTACTATCAATTGCTTATTGGAAAGTTCTAATAACAGAAGGCCCAGTCAGTTGTGGGATAACATCAACAACAATAGGCATGAAGAGAACAAAGTTATTTTAAAAATCAGGGAAAGAAAACAGAGAATAAAATGCATATCAGAGGAAACCTTAAAACTGGCTCTTGGTCATAGATTAGATCAAACAAATGGAAAATGATGAGGTACAAGATCTGAATAAAAATTTTTGAAAGGGAGCTTGAAAATAGAAAATACAATTTTATAATGATATATTCAAAGACTGGACTTAGAAAACCATAAGAGGAGAACATGCTCGGCATACCTCAAACTGAAAGAACCAAAGAAAAAAATTCAAGCTTTGAGTTATAATATTTAAAACTTCTATGGACATAATATTGAATGATGCAAGTTTTGGGAGGATGTTGAATATACCCAGCCACTGTACCACAAATAATTAGTCAGCATTGAATCGTTTTAAGATCATTTATGATCAAGAAGAAATGGAATTCAAAGCAAAATCCAAGCTGCACTTTAAGCATCAGTGAAAAACAAGGTTCCAGGAATTGACAGAATATCAATGTAATTTATTGAAAAATATCATTAATATTGCATGCAAACAAAATTTTGCTGAAGATTATTCCAAAGAAGTTGCAGCAATTTACCGACAGGGAGCTAGCAGAGATTCAAGGCAGCTGCAAAAGAGGCCCTAGATGTCTCTTTGCTGAAAACAGAGAATATCAGAAAGAAGTTCACTTGTGTTTTACTGGCAATGTGAAATCAATGTAAAAAATCCATATGTGGATCATCACAAAGTACTGATATCATTGTGATGAATGAGAAGTCCTAAAAGCATAATGGTGCTCTTGCAGAATATGTACATAGATCAAGAGTTAGTCTTCTGAAAAGAACAAGGAAATACTTAAGTGCCTTAGAAATAGGAAAGGTGTGTGTTAGAGCATGCCCAGAGGAGAATCTTTCACTATATCAATTCAATCTGTACGCTGAGCAATTTTTCAAAGAAACTGGACTATATTAAGAACATGGCATCAGGGTTAGAGGAAGGGTTATTAGCCAACTTTGGTTTGCAGATGACTGTGCTTTCTTAAAAAAAAGAAAAGTATTTTTTACCTACCGAAGATGATAGAAGACAACTGAATTTAATGTGGGCTCCAAATTTGTGCAAAAAAAGAGAAAAATTCCTACAATTGGACCAATAAATAACATGATGATACACGAAGAAAAAAATGGAAATTGTCATGTTTTGCTTTATTTTGAGCCCCAAGCAATGCTTACGAAAGGGAAGGAAAGAGGATTTGGGGAGTAAACACTGAAGGTGGGAGGGTTAGAACACATCGTGACTGCACAACTTATTTTATTATTTATTTCAAGTTTCAGATGTATTATTCAGTGTGAACTCCAACAGAACACACCAACATGACTTCGTGCATTTTAGAGGCAACGATATTCTGGTTACATGGTTTTTAGTCCAGGTAGACTAGAGAAACAAATCCAGGGAGACTTGTATGTGTATAAGAAAGAGTTTTATATAAAGAGTACCTGTACATTAAGAAAGCATCCCAATCCAGTCCAGATCAAGTCCATAAGTCATTAGCCTATCTGTCTGATATCAATTTATAAAGTCCTCTTCAGACTCACAAAATATGTGCAATGATGCCGAATGCAGGAAGACCACAGGCCAGTGGGTGGGGAGTCTTTGGATCTAATGGTGATGTCAGTGCTAGCAGGAGTCTCCACTTGGCTTCTCCAGTTCAGGGCATTAGTGTAGTTCCATGTGTCTTGTCAGCTGCAATGGCTCCTAGGGAGTAAGCCTGCAACCTTCCTTTAGTGGGCTACTTATCTCCTTAGCGCCTCCAAATGAAGTCATCAAGTTCCTATCTGACTGACAGGCTACAATCCATACCTTCACGTTTGTTTTTTTTTAAACGTTTTATTAGGGACTCATACAACTCCCATCACAATCCACACACACATCAATTGTGCAAAGCACATCCGTACATTCTCTGCCCTCATCATTCTCAAAGCACCCTTTCTCCACCCAAGCCCCTTGTATCAGGTCTTCCCCTTTCCCCCTCCCTCCCCACTCCACGCCCCACGAGCCCCTGATAATTCATAAATTATTATTTTGTCATATCTTGCCCCTTCCGAAGTCTCCCCTCACCCTCTCCTCTACTGTCCATCCCCCAGGGAGGAGGTCACATGCAGATCCTTGCAATCGGTTCCCTCTTTCCAACCCACTCTCCCTCTACCCTCCCAGTATTGCCACTCACACCCCTGGTCCTGAAGGTATCATCGCCCTGGATTCCCTGTGCTTCCATCTCCCACCTGCACCAGTGTATAACCTCTGCTCTATCCAGACTTTCAAGGTAGAATTCGGATCATGGTAGTTGTGGGGGAGGAAGCATTTAGGAACTGGAGGAAAGCTGTATTCTTCATCAGTGCTACATCGCACCCTGACTGACTCATCCCCTACCCTAGACCCCTCTGCAAGGGGATCTCCAGTGGCCGACAAACACACCGTCACTCTTAATCCCCTCAAATTGACAGCAGATTATACAACTGTCACACATGGAAAATTGTGTGGATAACTTCATTCCTTCTAAGCAGCTTTATGGGAAAACACTTCATTTAGAAGTCAGGGCCTTCTTTCTTCAGTTTGCTGTAATCCATATAGACTACGAGAAACTTATATTGTTCAGTGGGCCCCAGGTCCCAATTCCTGGGTTGTTCTTTTTGTCCGAACTGATATCTGATATCTGGATTAAACAACTTGACCAGACGCATGACATACAGTGATGCCCCAGTACTTCCACCTCTAAGAAACACAAGAGAGGGATAAAACTTGGATACTTCTTGGCTGACCAGGAATCTGGTGCAGCATGTAGCGGCTATGGCCTCAGGTCCGGAAGGAAAGAACAAATTTGACACGCTCAGGAGCTAGGATTTTCTGCCCACAACTCATTTTAAAAATGATTTAAAATCGGTGGTGGTGGTGGGGGGGTGATACCGATGCTCTAAAATTGATGTAGTATTGATTGTACAAATCTCCTTGATATAATTGAGCCATTGAGCCATTGAATTGTATGATATGTAAACTATGGCCCAAAAATTGTTGGGAAAAAAGAGAGACAAAAAGTAATCAAACAAAAAGTCAAAATGTGTTGCATAAGACTTTTTGAAAATATAAAGAGCAAAGATGTCACTTTAAGGATTAAAACGTACAGGGATGAATCTGTGGTGTTTTCAATCACCTCATATGCATGTGATCACCAGACAAAAATAAACAAGATATGAAAAGGGTTAATGCGTTTGTTTTATGGTGAAAAGTATTGGAAGAACAATGGACTGCTAGACGAGCAAGCCAGCTTGTCTTGGAGGAAGTGCAGCTATATTAAATAGCCAGTACTTGGACGTGATGATGATGAGACTTCGTAGGTACGTTGGGTAGGCTTTCACGACACACTAGTTCCTGGAAATGGCCCGCATGCTTGATAAATAGAGGTTCTGTGAAAAAGAGGAAATCCTGCAATGAGATGAAAGACACAGTGGCTACAATAACCTAATTTGTGCTTCTGTGTGAGCATGTTTGGGAACCAGTCAGTATTTTAAGATTTGATCTTATGCTTCTCCTGGTGTACTGCTCTATCCAGCTCACACCGTTTTCTCCTACTTTGGTTTCTTTATGTGATTTCTTTCTTATTTAGTCTCTACAAATCTTCCCGCCTCCTATTCTTTTTGTCTCTCAAAGAATCTCGTGGACACTTGTTAATTATTATATAAATTAAGTCCTTTTCTTAAAAGAAGTGTCCACATGTGCAAGTACCACTTCTCTCCAATACACCATAATCTTTTGTTAACATTCATCTACTAGAATTTTTAAATTAAAGTCCAGAGTGATTTTATAGTTATCAAATTAACAGATAACATCAGCTATTAACAGATAACACCAGCTTTCAGCTTTTAAAGTTGTATGATGCAAAAGAAATTGTTGACATTTAAAGTCCTTTCACCTGCGGCTTTCAAAATACTCAATATTCTGCTCTCCACATATTTTATATAAACTTTAAAAATTATTTCACGGGGAAACTTATTTCAATTTCTATGTTAACACTGTTATTTCTCTTTGTTCCATATTGAGATCGATGCTTATCTGAAACAGGGTCGATCATAGAAGCAGAATCTATAGGATCTGTGTGTGTGTGTGTGTGTGTGCATGTATTTGTAACAGAATTGACTCGTACCATTATGGAGTTTGGGTAAATAATCTCTACAAATCTATACCAGCATCTCATTGATGCTGAAGCCAGATGTTCCCAGGGCAGGAAGTCAGAAAAGGAAATTGGACCCCATTGAGCAAAAATTTGAATGTCATAAGTAAAGCCTAAAACTGTATTTTATTATAAGAAAACTTAAGATTTAATTTTGTAATAACGAGAATTTATTTTAACTATTATTTTTTCTTTTAAGGATAGCCAGGCTTACTGGTTAAGTGGAATATCTGTAGCTCTCATGATTAAATAAGATATATCTGCTTCTGGATGCACAGTACAATGGAAAAATAGTCACAGGAAGGAGGTTGGGTGCAATACTCTATTCTCACAACATTGGAATGCAAAACAAAACAAATATTCAAAGAACGTAATTAATACTAGGAATTCCCACAAGGAAAAGGCAAAGGGATTTGACTGACTTTACTGCAAGAACAATGCATCCTCCGATATCGATGGTAAGGAATCATATTGTACACAGTAAAAAAGAGGGACCAGACTTCAACCTGTTGCTCCAAGATATGAATGCAGCATACTGGCATGAAGCAGAGAACCAATAGAGAGGTTTGAGGGTCTGGCCCCAATCCCCACTATGTGGACCGCCCTCCGCCCCGCAGAAGAATCCACTTCAAAAGACAGCACTGAGGCTACAGCTCAGGGAGAGGGACATGTCTGATCAGAGCACACAGGAGCAAATGAAGGGAAAGGGTGGAATACATCTTAGCCCACCCAGCCATGACGATGCTATTCCCACTCAGAGCAGCCAAAGCACAGAGCGGATCATAGGACCACTCCCATATGAAGACTTGTCCTCCCGCAGTGACCCATAGAACTACGGGGGACAACTCTGGAGACACGTTGTTGGAATTGTGCCCAATGTGACCCCACCACACTGAGGCAAAACACTAAGGGTATGCAACAAAACAAAAAGGGGAACAGAGCAACCTAGTCCCCAGAGAATACCAAAAATAGATTTTGGGGGTAGGGTGTGGCATCCCATCACACTCAACCTGAAAACACTCCTAAAAGTCAAGATACAGACCTTTAACTATTTACAGGCATTTCTTTCTTTTTTTGGTAGCTTGTTTTGTTTTGATCTGTATTGCTTTTTGCGCATATTATGATCTCTGCAGGTCTATCTAGATAAAATAGATGGGATAAACAAGCTGAAGGAGAAAACAAAGGGACCGATGGTTCTGGGGGGACATGGGAAAGGATGTGGAGGAAAGGAAGTGGGTGTCAACAACCCCAGGGACAAGAGAACAAGTGACCTAAAATAGAGGGTGAGGAGGGTATAGGAGGCCTGGTAGGGCTTATTTAAGGGCAATGAAACCGAGAGTAATTACTAAAATGCAAATGAGGGCTGGACATAATAGTATGACAAGAGGAAAGTAAAAGGAAATAGAGGACTGAACTAGGAGAAAAAAGGGCATTTATAGAAGATGAATATGTAAATATATTTATATATAACAATGGGGAAATAGGTCTATGTGCATATATTTATAGGTTTAGAACTAAAGTGGCAGATGGACATTGGGCCTCCACTCAAGTATTCCCTCAATAAAAGAACACTGTGTTCTATTAAACTGGCATTCCTTGATGATACTCACATTCCCAACATGATTGCTGAAGACAAAGTGGGTGCATAAGCAAATGTGGTGAGGAAAGCTGATGGAGGCTGGCTATCAAAAGATATAGCATCTGGAGTCTTAAAGACTTTAAGGTAAACAAGCGGCCATCTAGCTCAGAAGCAACAAAACCAACACGGAAGAAGCACACCAACCTGTGTGATCTCAAGGTCTCGAAGGGATCAGGTATGAGGCATCAAAGAACAAAATATCAAAGCATTGTGAATGAGTGAGAGTGCAGATTGAGAACCCCAGACCCATCTGTAGGCAACTGGATATCCCCTTACAGAAGGGTCACAGGGAGGAGATGAGCCAGTCAGGGTGCAGTGTAGCAATGATGAAACATACAATTTTCCTCTAATTCCTAAATGCTTCCTGCCCTCCCCCGTTATCATGATCCTAATTCAACCTTACAAATCTGACTAGACCAGAGGATATACACTGGAACAATTAGAAATTAGAAACACAGGGAATCCAGGACAGATGATCCCTTCAGGACCAGTGCTAAGAGTGGGGATACCGGGAGAATGGAGGGAAGGTGGGGTAGAAAAGGGAAACAAATTACAAGGATCTACATATAACCTCCTCCCTGGACGGTGGACAACAAAAAGGTGGGTGATGGGAGATGTCAGACGGTATAAGATATGACAAAATAATAATAATTTATAAATTATCAAGGGTTCAAGAGGGAGGGTGTAGCAGGGAGGAGATGAGCCAGTTAGGGTGCATTGTAACAATGATGAAACATACAACTTTCCTCTAGTTCTTTAATGCTTCCTTCCCTCCCCATCCCCATCCCCGCCCCCGCCCCCGCCACTATCATGATCCCAATTCTACCTTACAAATCAGACTAGACTAGAGGATATACACTGGTACAGATAAGACCTGGAAACACAGGGAAATCATGACATATAATCCCCTCGGGATCAATTTGAGGGTAGAGATACCAGGAGAGTAGGGGGAAAGTGGGTGAGAAAGGGGGAAACTAATCACAACGATCTACATATAATTCCCTCCCAGGGATGGACAACAGAAAAGTGGGTGAAGGGATACATCAGACAGTATAAGATATGGAAAAATGATGATAATTTATAAATTATCAAGGATTCAGGAGGGAGAGAGGGAGGGGGAGTGGGGAGCGGGGAGGGAGGGGAAAGACTAAGGAGCTGATACCAAGGGCTCAAGTAGAAAGAAAATGTTTTGACAATGATGATGGTAACCAATGTCCAAACGTGCTTGACACAACGGATGTATGTATGGATTGTGATAAGAGTTGTACAACCCCCCAGTAAAATAATTTATAAAATTAAAAACCTTCAGTTATATTGATTGCCCCTGCTCCCTTTATCTAATTTATGTCTGGAACCATGAGCACATGGCTGTAGTTAAAAGCATTTGCTTTGAAGTTAATTAATATAAGAGGGAGGCCTTGGAAGACCATGTAGGCTAGAATTAATGATTCATCTATATTTAGCCATGTTGTCTGCGAATGTTGATGAAAGGGTAAAAAGTTAAGTCAAGTAGGCATGACACTGTGTGGTCAATGGGACAACCCAGTAATCCTTCATGACTGTCACTCTTGAACAGATCCGAATCTCAGAGAGTGCTATTCACCTGTTTTTGGCCACTTCATGACTGACTCAGTTTCATCATAGCTGAAGAGAGACAAATCAAGAGAGAGTCTCCCACTCTGCCTGAGCCCTTATGGAGAGCTACCCCAGCAGCTCTCACAGAACCTCTGTGTGCACTCCATACTTGGCACAGTGCTGTAGAATTGGCATTGACTTTGCCTTACAAAATCATTGTTTGGGGACTGAGCAGGGCAACTGAACTTCACTGAGCAGAGTAGCAGATGTATTTTCAGACACAGTGATCCCTTTTGTTGTCACAGTACTTGACATGATCAAGAAGTCACCTGCAAAATCTTCACTGGTGCACTTGAAAAACAGATGGTTTTCATCCAAGAATTGCATGTACAGTGGCCCCAACAAAACGAAGCGAGACAACCACCACAAAAGAATTTCCACGGACTCAATCCAAACCCCGCGTGGAGCTCCAATGCTGTAAATCGTTTTAAGTGCGGATGGCCTCTTCCTTCTCCTGCAGAACATCTGATGGGTTAGCAGTCCAAAGGTTGCCTAAAGCAGCTCCAGGACAATTACAAAAGAAGCACCACTTTTCTAAAAAACGTTTTATTAGGGGCTCATCCAACTCTTATCACAATCCATACATACATCAATTGTGTCAAGCACATCGGTACATTCATTGCCCTCATCATTTTCAAAGCATTTGCTCTTAGCCCTTTGCATCAGGTCCTCTTTTTTCCCCCCTCCCTCCCTGCTTCCCCCTCCCTCATGAGCCTTTGATAATTTATAGATTATTATTTTGTCATATCTTGCCTGTCGGAAGCACCTCTTAGACATTGCATTATCATGCTATTCTTCCCTAGACATACATCAGCAACTGGTGTTTCATGGGGAAATGAGAGAAGTCTTAAAGGGATTGGCTTATCTGACTATCTCCTTGTGCCTCAAGGAAAACAGCTGACACAGAGGAAGTCAGCCTCAATGCAGGAGCAACCAGTGGCCTGCCCCTCAGTGAAAGTGCCTCCAGGAGCCACCTGAACTATGCAGATTGCCTGCTATTGTACTGAAAAGATGGTTCAGATGTTCTTGGCCAGTATAGCCCTTGGTTGTAGGACTGGAACACACAAAGAGATAGTGTGATGGTCGATGATATGGAAGAACCAGTTCTCTAGAGATGGCAGTAGGTTGGGGATCACTGATGAATTGTTCTGGTGCAAAGAAGGATGACGCTCATCTGGGACATATGCAGCTGAGCACATTCGCAGTCCTCAGTAAAGAGACTACACTCCTGGTTCACATCCTTGCCATTGGCTGCTACGTTGGTAATGTGCAGTAGGACAAAGTAGTGTTTAAAAAGCTGGTGCTATTATTGTTGTGAGACAGGATCTTCCTCTCATGCCCCTGCAATACATCATCTGCTGCCTGGCAGCCTTGGTACCCACCTAATTCAAGAGATTTTGGTCCAAGGAAAAAAATAGCAAATAAGTGACCATTAGGTGAAAATTTACACAAGAAATAAGGAAGTTTCTCAATATTGACATGGCAAATTGGGAAAGACATTCTGGGGGAGTACTTAGGCTTGATGCCAGTGGGTATCTGCATTGCTTGAGATAATCCATCGGCATTCCAAGCAGTAAATAGTATTAACTCCACCTCCCACCCCCATTGATCATAAATGATAATATCCCTTCATCTATGCCTTCTGAACATGGCTTGGATTTTAGTCAATAATTCTTTTTTGAGTTCTTTCAAATTTTATTTTAATTGAGGTTTTTATAAGTAGTTTCTGACTGGACTCTAAAAGACTGGCTTTTTTCTTTTAATTATTTTATTGGGAGCTCTTACAGATAACATATCATTCCATAGTTCAATCACATCAAGCAGTGCTATATAATTGCTACCACAATCCGTTTCAAAACATTTTCTTTCTTCTTGAACAACTTGATATCAGCTTCCATTTATTCTCTCTCTCCCCCACGTACAAGAACAGTTTGTTCTAGCAATATGGCATTGTATGATACCTTCCCGACACTCTTGCTGAAGACAAAATAGATGCATAGCAAATGTGGTGAGGAAAGCTGATGGTGCCCAGCTATTAAATGCTATTGTGCCTGGGATCTTAAAGGACAACTTCTGCTGAACTTAAAGTAACTATTCTGACAGTACTTTTAGCTCTTTGAATATTTTCAAGAATTGCATGATTTACTCACAAGATCTTGTGGAAATTTGGGGCATAACACAAAGCTGAAACCGACAGTGTGTCACCCTTTGCTTGTTTGAAACTTTTCCTCTTTACATTCTATGTTTTAACTGCAGTAGCAAATGCAAAGAAATACAAATATAGAAATTCATCCAAAGCATTAAGAGCTTTATGTAATGAATAAAGAAACATTACAAGCATCACAAGCATAGTTCTAATTTTTATACCTGTGGATAGAATGACCACAGGTACTTAGAATATGCTGCTGTGCAGGTGAACATTAAGGGATATAAATTTGTAATTTCCACATTGGGCAGCTGCCTAGTTGTCCACCTTAGAGAGAACCCTGATTACAAGTGCCATTTTTACAACCTGTTCCTTAGACACAACAAAGAATTAGGTATTGGTTCTACCAAACTGGTGGGAATGGGCTGAATCCCACCACTGTCTGGTACCATACGGGATTAGGTGCTGTGCTCTGAACCACAAAGTCAGCAATTGATTGGAAATCAGCAACCACTTCTTTGGATAATGATGACATGTTTTGCTCCTGAAGAATTTATGATCTTGGAAACCCAGCAGGTCAGTTCTGCTCTGTGCTATAAAGCCACTGTGAATTGGAATTGACTTGATGGGTAGTGAGTTGAAGAAACATTTTGACTGTGCTAAGTGAGGAGTGTGTGTGTGTGTGTGTGTGTGTGTGTGTGTGTCCGTCCTGGGCTCTTCATTTGACATCTTTAAAATTTAGCACACAGTATTGAACAGAAAAAGTCTTAATATTTATTAAACATTGAATACACATAATTATATTTCTTTCTCTCCAGTATTTCCCCCTTTCTTCCTTAATCTTTGTTTATATATCCCTCCTGCCATCTAGCAAAAAATGTTAGT
This sequence comes from Tenrec ecaudatus, assembly GCF_050624435.1. NCBI lineage: Eukaryota > Metazoa > Chordata > Mammalia > Afrosoricida > Tenrecidae > Tenrec > Tenrec ecaudatus. The sequence continues at coordinate 10,699,203 of NC_134532.1, read as the reverse complement.
GACCTATGGTCGGAATTAATCTGAAATAGCAAGTTAGTGTCAAAACTGTGGGCTTATGTTTATCGACAAGTATGCACAGTAAAAGCAAGTTCATAGGGCAACACTTAAATTTTACGAAAATAAATTAAAGTGCTGTATTTCTGGTTTGCTTATCTTCTAATGCAACATTTTGAAGGCCTTGCTATAATTATGTTAAATATAAGCTGAAGTATAATTTTTGAATGCATTTTTTGTTTTGCTCAACATGGAAGGCACCTAGTACTCAAAACCTTAGGAGTAATATTAAATATACCAAGGCTATTCTGAAATATATGGGAGGTGACATATGGAGAAAGTAATAGTATTTTACAAATTAAATCAGCAAAATCTTATTGGATCAAATTTCTCAAATTCCTAGGTTCTTCTACATTTTTATCATCTAACTTGTGATCTTGAGAAATGAGTTTCTTTACTTTAATGCACATTTTCCTCAGACATAGGTGCATGGGTGGCAGAGTGATTATACCATAGGATGCTAATCGAAAGCCGTTTAAAACCACTGGTTGCTCTGTGGGAGAAAAAAGTAGGCTTTCTACTCCAGTGAAAGGATGCCGTCTCAGAAACCTACAGGGGCAGTTCTACCTTTTGAGAGTCAATCTGAGTCAGACGCAAGTCAATAGCAGTGAGTTTGGTGCAGAGCTGGAGAATTTCCTCAGATTTTAAGTCTTTAAATATATAGTGATACGTCATGTGCCAGAAACCGTAATAGGTACTCTAGCATTTATATCTCTTACTATTCCTGAAAAATGTAGTTGGGAAAATATACAATAGATCTTTCCAGATTTAAAATTCCATGACTATATGAAGTATTAGTATTGGATTTAAGGGCCCTGTTTGGTAAATACTGGGTTGCTAAGTGTAAGGTCATTGGTTCAAACTCACCATCTGCTCCACTGTAGAAAGATGAGACTTTCTATTCCTGTAAACATTTAAAACCTTGACAACCCAAAGGTACATTCTATACTTTCCTATCATTTATAATTAATTATAATCAACTCAATAGCAGTAGGTATGTAGTTTTGGGTTAGATATGAGCACTTATATTTTACATTGACTAAATTGTTCCATTGACTAAAAGTGTGAAAATGTTAACTATTCCTGATAGTAACTGATTGAGGTGTTTCCTATCAATAAAATCTATCTTTGGACTGCTTCACAGTGCCTAAAGTTATTATAATTTCCCTTAATTAATTGAAATCAATATTTATTTATTTTCATATCTATGGTTTATATAATCTCTTGTTCACTTTATAATTTGAATTTTCCCCAACAGTTTTATTGGCACATAATAACCTCTTATATTGAATTATATTTAATTACCCTATTATATTGAATTATATTGAATAGTTTCATCATTCCATCATATCAAGGGGAATTGTACAATCACCACCACATCTATCTTAGAGCATTCCCTTCCCCCACTCCCCATATGATTGATTCACCTTTAAAATGAGATGTGCTACAATCATCTGATCTAGTGCTCTCTTCCCCTCCCCCTTTATTATTTACTCCTGAAATCCCCTTTCCTTCCATATCGCCCACCCCCCTCCCCGCATTCCTTATACCATTGTTTATCAGTTTTTATCATTATACATCTGCTTCTCTTGTGCCTCCCAGCTGGGAAACCACCCGGAAAACAATAACAGATGGAATTAAGTTAGTAAACATCAGCTCCTATTGGCATAAAGAGAAAACAAAATAAGGTGTCAGTGGGAGAACCCTCATCCCATTTCCGTCATGGAACAGCTATAAGCTGCTAGTACTCAGTACAAATTCAGGTCGTGTCCATAGGAAGGTCGGGTGGCCGAGTATCAAGTTGGATCCAGCAAAAACAAGATTCCAGTGTTCTCTGTAGGGCTGTTCAGGAGTCTGCCTTTGGCTATAGCGGATCTGCCAGCTGCCCCGTCTGACTACATACGTTGCAGAAGGGTTTCGGGCTCCCGCTGTCTGCCATAACCTTCTATAAATTGGGTATTCTTATTTTTAGCTCGGATACTTTTCTCTTCACCATATTTAAATGTTTTAATTAGTGTCTTTGGATCACACAAGCTGGTGTGCTTCTTCTGTGTGAACTTAGTTGACTCCTCGCTTAGATGGCTGCTTGTTTGACTAAAAGCCTTTAAGACCCCAGGCTCTGTTCTGATTGATAGACAGTCACCATCTACTTTCGGCACATCACATTTCTGTAGCATCCTTCTCTTCAGTGACCATTTCATGAAGGTGGGGTTGCAGTAATTCACATTAGGTGGTATCTCATGGTTGTTTTGGCGTGCATTTCCAGGATGGCTAATGGCCAGGAGCATTTTCTCATGTGTTTCTTAGCCATATGAGCATTGTCCTTTGTGAATTTTCCCTTCGGGTCTTTTGCCCATCTTCTCAGAGGGTTATTAGGTTTTATTTTTTCCTGGCGTAAGCTTGTAAAATTCTATAGATCTTAGTAAATAGTCTTTTGTCTGTTATGTCATTAGTAAATATATTTTCCAGTTTGTTGGCATTTTTTGCTCTTTTAATAAAATATTTCAATGTACACAAGTGTTTTATTTTTAATATAACATTCATGTATTTTATCTTCCATGGAGAGTGTTTCATTTGTTATTTCTGGTAGCTCATGTACTAGCTCTAGTACTAGCGAAGTCCCAGTTTTCTCACTGATAGTCCTGATAGTTTTAGTTTTAGGTTTTACATTTAGATCTTTGATCCACCTTGAGGTTTTTTTGTGCATGGAATGAGATAATGGGTCATATTTCACTCCTCTGCACGTGTATATCCAGCTTTTCCAACACTATTTATTGAAGAGGGCATCTGCTTCCCATTTAATGTTTTATGGGCCTTTGTCAAAAATCAATTGTCTGTAGCTGTTTTTATTTCTGCATTTTCTGTCCTGTCCATGTATCTATCACTGTATCAATACCAGACTGTTTTGACAACTGTGGCTGTATAGTAAGCTTTGAAGTCAGGTAGAGCAAGACCACCTAGTTTGTTCTTCTTTTTGAGGAATCCCTTGCCTACCCTGGTCTTCTTCCCTTTCCATATGAAGTTGGTAATCATTTTTTCCATATCATTGAAGAATGATGCTGGGATTTGGATCAGGATTGCAATGAATCTGTATAGTGCTGTAGGCAATATTGATATTTTCACAATATTGAGTCTTCTAATCCAGGAACATGGGATGTTCCTCCATTTGCATAGATCCCTTCTGATTTCTTATAGTAATGTTCTGTAGTTTTCTTTGAACAGATCTTTAGTATTTTTAGTTAAGTTTATTCCTAATTATTTCAGCTTCTGAGTGGTTATTGTGAATGGTATCATTTTCTTGATGTCGTTTTCGGTTTTCCCGTCACTGGTATATAGGAAACCAACTGATTTTTGTTTGTTAATATTATATCCTGCTACACTACCAAACTCCTCTATTGTTTCCAATAATGCTATCATGGAACACTTGGGATTCTCAATATATAAAATAATATCCTTTGCAAAAAGAGAGTTTCACTTCTTCTTTACCCAATTGTACTCCCTTGATCTCTTACCATTGTCCTATGACATTGCCCAGGACTTCCAACACAATGTTGAATAGAAGTGGGAATAAGGGTCATCCTTGTAGGGTTCCCTTATTCAGTGGAAATGTTTTCAACTTTTCTCCATTGAGTGTAATGTTGGTTATTCTATTTTGTATATGGCTTTTAGAGTATTGAGAGATTTCCATTGAAATCCTATCTCCTTAAGTGTTTTTATTAGGAATGGGTGTTGGGTATTATCAAATGCCTTTTTGCTGTCAATTGATATGATCATATGGGAGTGACTGCCATGCAAAATTATGATGAGATCCCCCAGACAGGTAGACAGCCCAATCAGAGGGATGAAGGATAGTGACGGGACAAACAAATCAGGAGTCAAGAAAGGGAGTGAACATGTCTGGGAAAACACAAATGCAGGACTGTTGGTAAGAAATAAAACAAGACCCTGAACCAACTCTCTTTTTTTATTCCTCCATAGCAATATTGTCTGCCAATTTGTCGTACTGTGGTCGCTGTGTACTGCCATGCTGCTGGAAGGTACGTCACCAGTATTTCAAATGCCAACAGGGACACTCAAAGTGAACAAATTTCAAAGTCTACAGGTTTCAGTGGAGTTCAGACTAAGAACAGACACCGAAGAATGAATCCACTGAAAATGTTGGATAAAGTAACCACTGAAAACTTACACATAACATTGAAACATGTTTAGATACTGAAGGCCTAATGAATGGATGCAGAACATTGATGGAAATAGTGATGGAGGATGGGCAAGAGGGGACTCAGAATGTTAGTGAGGTGGAGTTACTTTCTCAGAATGGATTTCACCATGGTGACTTGAATGGAGTAAATCTTGTGGGAGTAAAGCCTTAAGAATTTTCATTCACCTATAGAGGAAAACTTAGGTAAAAAGAAACAGTTGCAAAAATCTGCTAATATTTGGAACTTGGAATGTGAGACGTGTAAATCTAGCAAAATCTAAAGTTGTCAAAAATGAAATGGAAAGCATAAATGTTGATATCCTAGGCATTAGTGAGTTGAAATGACTGGATCAGAAAATTATATGGTTTACTATGCTGGGACAGTAAACCATAGAGGAACGGCATAGCATTGGTTGTCAAATAGGATATTGCAAAATCCATCATGAAGGACAATGCTGCTTGTATAGAATTATATCTATCAGGGAAATCCAATCAATACAAATATTATATAACTTTATGCACCAATCACAGAAGCTAGTAATCAAGAAATTGAAGAATCCTACCAATGATTTCAGCCAGAATTTGATGCAACAAGCAATTAAAATGCTTTGATAATTATTGATGATTGAAATCCAAAAGTTGGAAACCTTTGAGGGAGGAGCAGTACTTGGAATATATGGACTTGGTGATAGAAAAAGAGATCAAGATCACATGATAGAACTTGGCAAGACTAATGGTTTGCTCATAGCAAATCCCGTTTTTAAGGTAAAAGGTGACTTATAAACATGAGCTTCTCCAGATGAAATACACAGAAATCAAATAGACTACCTTTGTGGGAAAAGATGATGAATAAGCTCAATATCAGCAGCTAAAACCAAGTTGGGGTTGACTGTGGAACAGATGAACAACTTCAGGTTAAAATTATCAATATCAGTTCAGGTTAAAACCGAAGAAAGTGAAACGAGTCTCCAAGAGCCAAAATATAACCTTGATAAAATCCCATGTCAATTTTGAGAATATCTCAATAAAATATTTACTGCACATCAAACACTCATGACAGAATAGCTAATGAGCTGCGGGAGGACATCAAGAATATTGACGAAGAAAGCCAAAGGTCATTAAAAAGACAGGAAAGAAAGAAAAGATCAAAATGGATGTCAGAAGAGACTCTGAAACTTGTTCTTAATTGTAGAGTCCAGCAAATGGAAGAAACCATGAAGTTTAAAACTGAATAGAACATTGTAAAAGGTAGCTAGAAGACAAAGTAAAATGTGATAATGATATGCACTTAAAACTAGAAGATAAAAAAGGAAGAAAATGTTCAGCATATCTTACACTGAAAGAACTGAAGAAAAAAAGCGAAGCCTTGAGTTACAATAGTGAAAGATTCAATGGGAAAATATTGAAAGTAGAAGAAGGCATAACTGTAACTTAAAGAACCAGTTGACAGTCAACCATTTCACAAGGTAGCATATAAGCAAGAACCAGTGGTGCTGAAAGCATTATCAGAAAAGACAGCTCCATGAATGGATAGATATCAATCGAAATGATCAATCGAAATGTTTCAACAAGCTGTTAGATCACTGGAAGCACTGATTTACTTGTGCCAGGGAATTTGGAAGAAAGCTACATGGCAAAATGACGGGAGGAGATCCATATCTGTACCCATTCCAAAGAAAAGTGACCCAGCAGAATATGCAAAATACAGAACAGTGTTGTTGATATCACATGCAAGTAAAATTTTGCTGAACATCATGCAACAATGGTTCAGCAGGGAATTGACAGGGAGCTGCCAAAGGTTCAGCCAGATTCAAAAGAGGACATGGAACAATCAAGATCATAGCTGGTGTCTGATGGATCTTAGAGAAGGGAATACCAGCAAAATGTCTACTTTGGTTGACTATGCCAAGGCACTGAACTCTATGGGTCATAACAAACTATAGACATACTTAGGAAAAATGGTAATTCCAGAACATTTCATTGTGCTTTATGTGGAAATTGTACATGAAGTAAGGGGCAGTTGTGTGAATAGAACAAAGGAACGTTGCATAGTTTAAAATCAGGAAAAGTGTGTGACAGGGTTGTATCCTCTCATCATACTGAATTAATCTGTATGCTGAGCAAAAAAACCCACTAGATTATATGAAGAAGAATGCAGCATTAGGATTGGAGGAAGGCTTATTAATACTCCGTGATAACCAGAAGGCCCGATCTTGCTTGTTGAGAGTGAGGAGGACTTGATGCCCTTGCTGATTATGGACTGCAGTGTTCAGTATGTATTAGACAGGGTTCTCTAGAGAGATAAAACCAGATTTCTGATAGTTATGTATATATTTATAGAGATAGATATATAATACAAGAAATGATCAGTTAAATTATAAAGCAATACAAATGGCTCAGTGCAACTCATTCCCGTGAGAGAGTTGTGAGACATTAGCAGACCTTCAAGTCTTGAGGGCTGCCAGGTAGTCCTCTATAGAGAGAGCTAGGCTATCCCAGCACAGGCAGCAAACAGCAAGGCAGGTCACTAACTGTCAGGCAGGTCACCAACTGTCAGTCCCCAGCTCCAGAGATGTACATTCCAATCATGTTGTCTTAAAGGGACCTCAACTTACAGCGACACAGTCCACAGACTAGGCATCACATAGGTAGCGTACCCTGTAAATTGAGGCACAGAACAACAAGGCAGCTGCACACTGGTCCGATGATTAAAGAGCAAGAGACAAGAAAGGCGAGGCCCATTGAGCCACTTATCTCTCCGCCCTTCAATTAATTCCACTTGTGTTTATTGGCATGGCTGACACAATAAACTAACTTTATCACCACTCAAGATAAAGACCAAAATGCTCAACTGAACCAATAGATATCATCATTATAAATGGAGAAAATTTGGAAGTTGTCAAAGATAATATCTTGCATGGATCCACAATCGATGCTCATGGAAGAACTGGTAAAGATAAAAAAAAGAGGCAATATTAGGTAAATCTGCTGCGGAAGATCTCTTCAGAGTATTGAAAAGCCAAGATGTTCCTTTAAGGACTAAGGTATGCCTGACCCAAGCCACCGTATTTTCAACTGCTTCATATCCCTGTGAAAGTTGGACATGGAATAAGGACCACTGAATATGATTTGAGGCATTTGAATTGTGGTGCTTGAGTAGAACATTCAAAATACCATGCTCTGTTCAAAGGATAAACTGATCTTTCTTGGAAGAAGTACAGCCAGAGTGCTCCTTAAGACAAGGATGTCTTACATAATTTGGACATATCGTCAGGAGAGACCAGTCCCTAGAAATGTACATCATCTGTGGCAAAGTGGTAGGGCAATGAAAAAAGTGCCAGTCCTTCAGTGAGATGGATTGACACAGTGGCTGTAACAATGATCTCAAAGATGGGAACAAGTGTGAGGATGGCACAGGACAAGGTGATATTTTGCTCTGTTATGCATAGGGTCAAAATGGGTCAGAGTGTTTCCGTGGCACCTAACAACAACATTGAAATTTAGGAAGGACTTGCCTTTTTGGAAAGTGATGATTTTTCAAACATTTAAATATTTTATGGACTTTGGGAAGTAAAATAAAGAAGAAACCCTGTCATTTTGAATTTTGTGGTGCTTCACACATAGAAGAGAGCCCTGGTGGCGGAGTGGTTCTGATTGGGCTGTAGTCCTCATGGTCAACAGTTTAAATCCACCAGCTCCTCCTATGGAAACAGATGAAATTTCTACTCCAGTAAACAGTTACAGTGTTGGACACTCACAAGGTCTGTTCTACCCTGTTCTTTATGGTTTCTAGGAGTCGGCATGGATTCGATGGCAGGGAGGGTTTTTTTTAACCTAATAATTATAAACTTAGAGGCAATAATGGGAATCATAGAGAAAATAGACCCAACAGCAAGGACCTTCTCACCAAGACTGATCTAAGTTCTGCCATTGCTGAATCCCTGGCTTGTCAGTAATGAGGGTAGTGAATGCTCACTTTAGTACCATCCCTCTAGGAGACCCGCTAAGCACTTAAGAGGAAGTTCAGTATATCATATTCCTTCCACTCTCAGAGAGGGCAGTAACTCATCCTTCTCCGAGGACTGGCTTTATGCAGCTACACTGGCCTGTATGCTTTAAAAACACTTCACACTCAGTATAATGCTTTTATGCTATTGTTTTGAAATTCTTCATCATCTTTCAGCAAGGGACCTGATGTTTTCATTTTGCATGGAACCGCCTAAATTATGCAGAAAGTCCTGTTCATGCAAATTCAGGCTTCCCTTAACCAGCACCACCTATGCCTCTGGCAATATGAGCACACAGCTCTTAAGAACCTGATGTATTGAAAGGAAAACTCACCACCAACTTATGAGAGGAAGGAAGCTGTTGATGAAATTAGTTGCAACAATGCATGCATGATAACAGAAACCCATGATCCCACTATATTACTATCAGCCAGGCCCAAGTGATCTGAAGAAGTGCAGATGATTTAATAGGTAAAAATAATGTCTGATAATGCTGTTCAATAAGGCTAGTTTTAGAAACCAGTATCTTCTGGAGCCTCACTTTCTAGTTTTTCTTAAATAAATTTAATATTTAAATTTTAATTCCATAAGGCAATACGTTGTCTAAAACTTTACTCTAGTTTAGTTTTGCTTTTACTACTATGAATTAAACACATAGCCTACAAGATTGGTTGGAGTTTTCAGTTTAAAACATTTCTTTTCTCTGTGGCATTATGCTAGTCAGCTATTGGCCAGGAAATAGAATACAGTCTGAGTGCGACAAGAATAGGCAAAGTTGATTTTGAAAAAATTATAAAGAAACCTGAGTTTGTCAACAACCAAAAATCCCAACTCATTGTCATCAAGTTGATGTGGGCTCAAAGTGACACTATAGGACAGGGAAGCCCTGCCTCTGTGGGGCGTGTAACTATTTACAGGGGCAGAAAGCCCAGTCTCTGTCCCTCAGAGTAACTGGTAGTCTCAAACTGCCGACCTTGCGGTTAGCAATCCAACACGTGACCACTAAGTCACCGGGCCTCCAAATTGTGACCCTATAAAGCACTAAAGGGTGCAAAGTTGACTTTAATATTTCAACATAAGAAATAAAGTTGACCAGAAATCAAAAAGTGATAAAAACTCATTTGAATTTTAGACCCAAGAGAATTTGTGCTGGAATATTTTTATGTTGACTTTGTGAGTTTCTGTTTAGATTATTGCTCTAACTAGGAGATTACATGCAAGCTAAATTCCTGACTGAAAGAAGATCTATTTTTACTAGTTCTTGAGGGTACATTATTTACTAATGAATGCAGCATTAGCTGATTTACATGTATATATTCTGGCTAAGGAAGTTGTTTGGTACAGTCCCCGAGTTCCTTTCCAATCCTCCTTGGCAAAGGGGTTGAGATTCTCCGCAACTAATTTGCAGATTACAATTTAGTTGACTGGCTGTGACAAGCACTGAATGCTGATAACCCTATTCAAGAAAGTGGCGTCAATTTTAAATATGTCACCATAAAAGTCATTGCTATCGAGAAAAATGCAAGGATACAGAAACCATCTGTGTCATCCTGTAGGCAATTCTCAGAAAGCATGCTAATGTATGCAAAGTTCACTGCAGACACGCCAGGCATCTGTTGTACTTCTAGGATAGCATAGAAATTCCTAATAAAGAGAGTTTTGGGGATGCAGTAGTGCCGGGAGTGTACAAATTTCTGATTATTCTAAAATACAGCCTTTAATGATCAACAAAAACAACAGCATTATTTTCAACATCAGAGATACTTCTTTCTAACATTTTCCTTCCAAGAGTTTCCTTCCCTTAGGGCGGGGGTGGGGTGGGGTGACTGATGTCTTCTTATAGAGCGGAGTAAGTTTTGATTGTGTATGTTCCTATTACATTGAACGATATTTGTCGACAACCAATCTGTTCTATATTTTCCATGAGTATTTAGCTGGTAAATCAGAGACGTAAGTTCTACAACCTACCAGCCGGAGTATTGTGGGAAAATAGAACTCCATTCTCTTCATCTCAAGGCCTTCATTTATAAAGCAGAACTTTTGTGCTTATTCCATCATTCTTAAGGTTGTGGTGTTGGAAGGATCAAGTAAGATTATATATGAAAAGGGGTTTCCAGTCACAATTACAACAGGTGTCATAAATAAAAATCTCACTATATTAAAATGTAGAAATCTCAGCTATCAAGTGATAGATATGACCTGCGGTGAGTAGCAGACTATTCAAGCCCAAATGAAATGTAGGTATTGAAAATACATTTTTACTTATATATCTCAGTACATCTTAGGGTAGAGGATAAAAAAAGAGAAAGAAAAGATCTACATTCTGACTGAGCAATCACTTTGAACAAAACTAGATCTAGTTTTCTTATTATCACGTGATATCACTTAGGAATAATGCAATTTGGATCAAAGACATGGTAGGGTAGTAATTATAGGTAGTGTCTGTGAAGCCAGTTAGCTTAACTGTTTCGTGCACTTAGTTACAGGAAAGTGTCAGAAAAGGGAGCCAGTTGTTTTTTTTTAATAGAAAATCTTAATTGGAAGAGATTGACGTTTATGATAAAAAGGTATCAAAGACCAAGAATACAGTAAGAAAAGAAAGCAGTAAAGCTGGATAAAATTGAGTAAGGTAATTTTTACTAACGAGATTAAATGAATCAATGAGGTATATGTGATTAGCCAGCCGGTAGGATCCTCTTTTTAAATGTTTTATTATGAAATGGTGAAAGTTCAAAATGCAAGTCATTTTTGATTAAACAATTCATAGGCATTTTGTTTCATGTCATTGATTGCAATCTCCACAAAGTTAAATTCTTATTCCACTTTCTCCCTAATTATCCTGATTTGATTTCTCCTCCTTTCCTAACCCTTCTAAACGTTGTCTGTCATTAGATCTGTCTGATCGATCTCCAATATTTGATTATTATAAGGCGTGGGTGTCTCACAAGTGTTATCGTTTCCTTAAAAACTTGAAAGGATGACGATGTTAGCCATCTTTCAAGATGAGAAATTTGAAGAAAACACTCAAGTAACTTTTAGTTGTAATATTGAATGATTGGTTACATAGCCAAGTACATAAGGAACTTTGGTGGAACAGTGGGCTATGAACTGAGCTGCTAGCTACAGCTCAGCACTTTGAGCCCAGCAGCTTCTCTGTGGGAGAAAGGTTAAGCTGTTTACATGTAATGATTTAAGTCTTGGAGACACAAAGGAGAAATCCTACTCTGTCTTATAGGATTGTTATGAGTGAGAACCAACTCTATGGCGCTGGGTTTTCAGTTTATGAAGCAACATTGAGTCATGCAGGAAACATCAAAAGAAGACGGACGGAATATACACTGTACCGCAAAGAACTAGCCAATATTCAACCATTTCAAGGGGTAGCATGTGATCAACAAGGAATGGTATTAAAGGAAGAAGTCCAAGTTGCACTGAAGATGTTAAAAAAACAAGGTTCTAGCAATTGAAAGGATAATATTTAAAATGTTTGAAAAAGCTAATGAAGCACTGGAAACATTCATTTGTCCGTGAAAAGAAATGAAGACAGGTCCCTGGGCAACCAACAAGACGAGATTCATATTTGCTCATTCTAAGGAAATGAGGCAATTATCCAACAGAATGAGGCAATTATCAAAAATTCCAACAGAATGAGGTAATCATCATACTATAATATCACATACAAGTACATTTTGCTGAGGATAATTAAAAGAATATATGGCTCATAAAAACCTATGGCTAAATTGTGAACAATAGGAATTTCAAAACACTTCATTGTGTTCATTTGGAATCTGTTCATGGACCAAGCGATAGCCTTTCAAAGAGAATATAGGAGTACTATATCAGGAATGTATTCTTTCATAATACTTATTCAATCTGTATATTGACTTATAATTCCCATGGAAAGCCACATGCAACTCAATATAAAGAAAACAAAAATCTTTATAATTGGACAAATAGGTTAACATCATGATAAACTGACAAAATAGAAGCTGTCAAGAATTTCATGTTGTTTGGATCCACAAACAATGTTCACTCCACAATCAATGGAAATATCAGTCAAGAAATCAAATGACACATTGCATTGAGCAGATCTGCTATATAAGACCTTTTGAAAGTATTAAAGAGCAAGATGTTAGTCACTTTGAAGGTTAAAGTGTGCCAGACTCAAGCCATGGTATTTTCAATGGCCTACTATGCATGTGAAAGTTGATCATTGTGTAAGGAAGATCAGAGAAGAATTGACAACTTTGAACTATAGCATTAGCATCGAATAGAGAAAGTACCATGGATGACCATAAGAACAAACATAAGTATCAAAGGTCAAATGTAGCCAGGACGTTCCTTAAAAGCGAGCATGGTGAGACTTCATTTCATGTACTTTGGGCCTGTTAAGAGGAGACCAATCCTTGGAGAAAGACATTGTGCTTGGTAAAGTAGTGGGTCTGAGAAAAAGAGGAAGACTCTCAAGGAAATGAATTGAATACAGTGACTGAAACAATGGCCTCAAACATACTTGTGAGGATGGCCCAATTCGTGTCAGCGTTTTGTTCTGTTGTGCATAGTGTCTCAGAACCAACTTGATGCACCTAAAAGCAATCACAACATTGGACGTATTTTGAACCATGACGGTGCGTTAGCTCGAAACCCGAAGAATGAGTATCTGCCCAGTGAATCTGGTCCTTTTTATAATTTTGAGTACATATTTTCTGTACTCTATCCAGGACTTTCTAATCGTGATCTCTTTCCAAGCAGTTGGCAGTGTTAGCTTGGCATCATCTAATCTTTCTGACCTCATGATCATGTAGACTGATGTTTGTGTGGCCCGTTGGACAAATCACTTTGTGCACTTTCAGCTTCCTTCACTAGGGGAGGGTCTGATCTTAGATGTACTTTCTGCTGCCCCGAACGGCATCTGGGCCAAGGGCACCTGATCTGAGTTCAGAGGATTTGCGAGGTCAGGATACGTGCTTGGGTAAGAAACATTTGAAGTCTTCGAGGGCAGCTGGGAGCGGGGTGGCTGGTCATGGAAGATGTTCTTGGTACTATGGGTGGCCAGGGACAGGTGACCAATCAGCTCTTCACTCTGCAATATGCTGTTCTGATGAGGCATACTTCATTTGCCTGCTGACTGAGGGTTTGTGGCCTCGGCACTGGATCCATGCTGGAAAGTCTTCAAACTCAGCCAGCAGAGGGTCTCTGGATGTGTGTATCACCACTTAATGGGAGAGGGTGGAGATTGGCATCATATCTGGTCCCTGACAGGGTGGGATAACTAAAGGGAGTATGAAATCTCTTTGGTTACAAATGACCGGTAGGAATACTTGTGCTGTCAAGATGCTGTCTAGATTAAAAGGTGCTTGCCAAAGTTCAAAATGTTTCCAACAAACCTATGTGGACCCGTTAGGATTTGGAACATATAAAATCATATTATCTGCCAATCGCGAATGTCTCACTTCTTCTTTGCTCAATTGTACTCCCTTGATATCCTCCCATTGTCTATGACATTGACTAGGACTTCCAGCACAATGTTGAATAGAAGTGGGGATAAGGGGCCTCCTTGTTGGACTTCCTTATTCAGTAGAAATGTTTTCAGCTTTTCTCCATTGCATGTAATAATGGCTATTGGTTTTTCGTATATGGCCTTTATTGTATTGAGAATTTCCCCTTGAAATACTTTCTTCTTGAGGGTTTTTATTAGGATGGGTGCTGGATATTACCAAATTCTTTTTCTGCATAATCATATGGGAGTGGCTGCCATGCAAAATCATGATGCGGTCCCCCAGACAAGTAGACAGCCCAATCAGAGGGATGAAGGATAGTGTTGGGGAAAACAGGTCAGGAGTGAAGAAAGGAATCGAAAAGTCTGGGAAAACACAAATGCAGGATTTCTGGTAGGAAAATCAGGAGGACCAAACTCCAGTTGGGAGGAAGAATGACCAAAAATGCTTTTGGGGACCCTACTGCGCAGGGAGTGTAGCTGGTGGTATGCACCAAATGGATCACATTGACCCAGGGTCCTGGGTGCATCCTGGAGACCTGTGCTGGGTGCTGTGGAATGCTGGGGCATTGAATCCTGGAGCTTCGAGTCATACGGCATGCTCCAGAAGCTGCATCAAAGAGATCTGATGCAGAGAACCCACCAGGTGAACTGGATTCTACCTTAGACACACTTATAACCTGAGGACATATGTGGGAAAATACATGGTGTGGAAGACAGCCATACCAAAACTGTGGAACTATTGGTAAGTGGACAAATATGGTCGTCCTACATCAATGCCTTATATGTTGCATTAAGATATGTATTATTCTGGCAAATTTGTGATTTTCTATTATTGTAAACTTCCCTGACAATCCCCATTGTTTGTGTGAATAGCACACAGCTATGAATGGACTGATTCTGTAGAAATGAATAATTCAGCTATTGTGATATGGAGTCAGCCTTCATCGGCCCAATATCCCTCTTTCAACAGGGCTTTAAAAATTAGTACGAGGGTCTAATCAAAGATAATATTAATGGAAGATCGTTATGCTGCAGGGGAAAGATCGATAAAACTCTCTACCATAAATTAAAACGGAGCTTTTGAAAGGGAGTCAAAGGCAGATTGAAACAAACAAACAAACAAACAAACAAACAAACAAACAACACAGGATCCATCAATAGATTTTGGGATCGCACTAATCCTAGCTCTAACTTAAAAACAATGAGTAGCTCTTACATCGTGGCCTTGCTTGAAACTCAGGTTTAGGAAGAGAACACAGAAAATATTGGTGCTATAGCAAAATATGGTGAAGAAATTAGATCGTGTCCAGCTATCAGAGAAAATAGTGTCTGGAGTCTTAAAGGCTTGTCTCCAAACAAGCAACCATCTAAGTGAGATGTCAACTAAATCCACATGGAAGAAGCACCCCAACATCAGTGATTGAAAGATTCTAAATCAAAGTCTAAGGAGGGCATAGTATCAGAGCCTAAATTGTGAGACTCAGTTTTGCAGAAGGCCGTGGATGACAGTGGGAGCCCAAGATTCATTTGTGGGAACAACATAGGACATAAGCCTCGGGTGATTTCTCTTTTATCTGTAATTGAGGGATGTAAGCAAAGTGGTTACTTAACAGAGTACCTTGTAGAGATGACTGTAGAAGATCAAAGGATAAACCTGACTTGAACAGTTAAAACCTTGTCAGTTGATCCCATTTCTTATGCACATTAAACCCGGTCTGATGATTTTCAACATTTTCTCTCTCTCTATTTTTTGCTTGTTCATATGGGGGTTTATCTCATTTGTGTTATGTCATTGAGGGTCACCCCCTGGAATTTGTTATATGTTTCCCTGTTTTTAAGCATATGAAACCAAGTATTGATGAACCGATAGGGACAGCAGTAGAATAAAGGTTTCTGGGTGTGGTGGTAGGGTGGGGTGGAGTACTGGGTTTGTAGTGGGGGGTTGGTGTAAAAGGGAGTCAATGTCAATGTCAAGGGGTACAGAAAGGTAAAGAATGTTTGGAAACTGACTATGGTAGTAATTATACAATACTGTGTGATGCGATTGAGGTATGGAATGAAATGATAGCTGTATTAACTCCTAATTTTTTTTTTTAATTGCGGGGTGTGTTAAAATGTGTACGCTGTCAGGTCATCTGATGACTCGCCCATCCCATCTGTTTCACTCTTGTGGTTTTTGTTTAGCTTCGTCTCTCAGCCACTATTCAATCCTCTTCTCTATCTTTTTCTCTGAAGCATGGGGTTCCATTATTATCACCATTCCATCATTATTATAGATGTCTGTCTTTACAGCCATCATATAGGGAGCTTTATAATTTCTGTCTTTTTCTCTTCTTCACCTGATTTCTATGGCTAACATTTTTTTTTTATCTTTTAAAACAATTCCCTCTGTTCACTCTGTACTCCCCACCATTCACAATGCTATGTTTCTTTTTTGAGGGGGGGTGTTGATCCTTGATGCCTGATACCTGATCCCTTCGACGGCTTGTGATTTCACAATCTGGTGTGCTTCTTCCATGTGGGCTTTATTGTTTCTCAGTTAGGTGGTCACTTGTTTATCTTCCAGCCTATAGGACCCTAGATTCTATATCTTTTGATAGCTGGGCACCATCAGTTTTCTTCACCACATTTGCTTATGCACCCGCTTTGTTTTCAGCGATCATGTCGGGATAGGCTGGTGTGCTTCTTCTATGTGGGCTCTGCTGCTTGTCAGCTAGATGACCGCCTGTTTATCTTCAGGACTTTAAGACCTCAGATGCTTTATTTTTTCTATAGCTGGGCACCATCAACCTTCTTCACCACACCTGCTTGTGTACCCGTTGTCTTTAGCAATTGTGCCAGGGAGGGGAGCATCTCAGACTGCCGAATTGTTAGAACAAAGTGGTCTTGTGTTGAGGGAGTACTTGAGTAGGGACCCACTGTCCATCTGTTTCCTTAATACTAGACCTATAAATTCATGTACAGAGATCTATTTCCCCCTCATCATATATAAATATATTTACATCTGAATATGCTTGTATTTAGAACTCTATATAATTGCCCTTTGCCTCCTAGTTCTTTCCTCTGTTTCTTTGTACTTTCCTCTTGTCCCACTATCATGTTCACCCTTCATTTGGGTTTCAGGAATTCCTCTCAGCTATACTGCCCTTGATCCAGCCCCGCCAGACCTCCTACACCCTCCCTGCCACTGAAACTAGATCACCTGTTATTTCCCTGTCCCTGGGTTTGTCAACACCCACTTCCCTTCCCCCACCGCTCCCTCTCCCATGTCCCCTGGAACTGTCATCCTGTTCTCTCCCAGCTTGTTTATCCCGCTTATCCCTTTCAGGTAGACATGCAGCAACAACAATAAGCACCATCACAAGACTGAGTACAATGAACAACAAAACCCCATAAGTAGTTCAGGGTCTATTTACTGTCCTTTACCAGTGCTTTCCAGTAGAGCCTGATGGGGTGCCATGCTCTGGCCCCACATCTACCCCTGGCATTCTCTGGGGATTTCATTGCTCTGCTCTCCCTGCTGTTCTGCTGCATGCGCCCAGTGGCTGGCTTCAGTGTAGTGAGCTCAGGGCGGGCTGTGTGCCCTTAGTGTTGTCCCCAGTGGTGCTATGGGTCAATGAGGACTGCTGTGTCCCATGGTGGGGCCGGCCCTGTGATCGTCTCTGTGCATTGCTACTCTGAACAGAAACATTGTTCTCAGGGCTTGGTGAGCCAGGATGTACTTCATTCTATTTTTTTTCCCTTCCCCACTCTTGGCTCCTGTGTGCTTTGATCAGATAAGTCTCTCTCCTTGAGCTGTAGCTTCAGTGCTGTCCTGTTAAGTGAAATCTTCTGAGGGGTGGGGTGGTGGTGGTGGTGGTGGTGCTGTCCACTTAATTAGTAATGGCACTGGCCCCTCAGGTCTCTCTGTTGGTTCCCTGCTTCATGTCAGTGTGTTGTGTACTTGTCTAGGAGCACCGGGTGGAAGTCTGGTCTCTCTTGTGTAGGTTAGTCCCCTGTTCCCCCAGCTAGCCATAACTTCACTCCTCCTCCTTTTTAATGGGCTACCATATGTATCCCTGAGTTTGGGCTTGCCCCTGCCATATTGCTTGGACCTCACCCCAGGGACGTATGTATACAGTAGCTTCTTCCCTTTGCCCCTTTTGAATTTTAAAAATTGTTTATCATTGCATTGTATCTGTTTTATTTATCCTATTTTGATCCCTTTTCATATAATATCCTACCTCAATAAGATTTTCTTATCTCCTTTAGATTTTACAACTTCTACAAAAAGGCTATGCATCAAGCTGCTAACCACAAGGCCAGCTAGGTAAAACCCCAGGCCACTCGGTGTGAGAAAGATGAGGGCTTCTACTCTGGGAAAGAACCCCAGTTGAAGAAACCCACAGGGGCAGTACCACTCTGTTTTTCAACTCTTTGGCGGTGAGTAGGCCTAGTGCTCGGTTAAAAACTCGGTGCTCGGTTGCTTCCTAAATGTTTGGTGATTTGAGCCGACCCATCATTTCATGGAGAGAGATATCTTTCAAAAAGAGTGTAGGTATCAGACAGCCGGTGGAGCAGGTCTAATCTCTTCTCTTGGGTTGCTCTGAGTCAGGACCAATTTGATGGCAGTGGACTTTTTCTCCTACATTTAAAAGTTATTCTTATGCCTTTGTACACTTAGTGTTACACTATTCTTCTTAATCTTCAATCATGATAGTCCCCATTTTTGTTTTATATGATCTATTTTATATAAATATTTTTCTATTTTTAATCTAAATCTTAGGTTTGGGAATGAGGGATATATAATGAGGGTAAACTCTAGCTTCTCTATACATTTTTTAAAAGGTTCCCTCGATTACTGTATTACTGTGTTTTAAAAATAAATCATTGTCAGTATTGTCTCCAACCTCAGTTAAATTATCTAATACATACATAATGAAATTTACTTTCACAATTTATCAGTATGTTGTGTCTGTGATAGGATTTTTGTACCTCTTTATTGCAATATGAGGTTGAAAGTCCCGATGCTTTGGATAAAGGGTTCTTAATTATGCTTGGTGGTGGTAAGGAAAGAACTATCAGAGGAGGAGAAATCGATGAAATTTATGTAAAAACGTCACTATATGGGAAACATGAAGAACCCTGGTGGTGTTTATGCTTTAGGCTGTTATATGTACATGGTTGGCAGCTTTACATCCCCCGCAGCTCTGTGGGAACAAGACTGTACTTTCTACTCCCACAAACCAGTATGGTCTCAGGAACCCACAGGGCATCACTATGAGTCAGCATGGACTTGATGGCAGTGAGTTTAGTTTTGTTTTTTGGTTATAGGACATATAAATTATATTTCTTCCTATGAAAAAAATTCAATGTGGTAATGCTGTATTAGTTGTATAGTATGAGATGAATGTGAGAGAGTTTAGCTTATTAGCTTCTAGTTTCACTTTGAAGTAGTATTTTCAGGAAAAATAAAAACACACAAAAAAGAAATAGCAAGTTTGTATTTTCATGTTCTGAAGTCTTTTTTGTGTAAATAGAGTTTTGTTATATCATTGCTTGCTGAAAATGCATTTTAAAAAACCCTAGCTGTGCATAACTGAAACAGAAAATTCAAACAGTGCATTGAAGTTGACTGGCAGGGCTTCAGCTCCTGAGGCATGGCTCTAACTGTGAGTAATTCTGGATGTAATTTTCAGGTACCTAGGGGAGTCGTGCAAGGTTAGGTAAGTTCCAAATTTCATTCTCAGCCTGCAGGTGGTATCCATGTCTTCATGAAAAATGGCTTTGACTCTTTAGAGGTGCAGGGACCAATTTTGTTAGTTTATTCTACAACATTTGGGCCATGAGTTTATGCCATATTCAGTTTGAATTTCTAGTAAATTGCTATGTTTTTTCTCAAATATGTGTGAGTCAATCTAGGAGTGCTATAGCTAATGAAAATATTTTAATCAACAGGTTTCTTTTCCTTCCCCCTAACCACTATTCATTCTATTAGGAACAAATCCAGACATAGTATCATTCCATAATTCAGTCATACCAAGTTGCATTGTACAGTTGCTGCAACGATCAGCTTCCAACATTTTCTTCCTTCCTGAATTCTTTGATATCAGCTCCCCCTTACCTCCCACCAACCCCCCACCCCCAAAAAAAGCCCTTATTCTTGTTGCTGTATTTATAGATTCACCTATCCTGGGTGTCATATAGCATAAAACATAGTAAAACAAATAACAGAGTCAAGATGGCTACCAACAATGACTAAATATCACAGTGATAAACCCCGATATGAACAAAAAACCTTCCAGAAAGCATAAGAAACCAGATCAAGCCCAATGTGTATCAAAATGGAGATTAAGTGACAAGATTTTAACCATTCAAGTCATCTTTATCAATTTAATTGTGGACGTTGGTGTGGTTAGTTGACATCTCACATAGATGGTTGCTTGTTTGCAAACAAACCTTTAAGACCCCAGACATTATTCTTTCTGATAGCCAGGCACCATCTAATTTCTTCACTGCACTTTGCTATAGTAACCATATCTTCTCTGTCTCCTGCACGAGAGTGAGTATTGAGCAGGGCTATGTGGGATGAATTAATTGTTCTTAGACTAGAGCTAAGATTAAGTGTGAACTCCAAATCAATTCCTGAATCTATGTTTTTTTTATCTGCTTCTGATTCACCTTAGATGCATTCTTATTAATTTATGGTAGTGAATCTTATTGATCGTCTCTCGGGAGCTCAAGGAGCTTCTGTTTATAATGTCATTGATTAGCCCATGGCACCAATTTTAAAATACTGTTGAGAGAGGGAGATTGAGCAAGTGCACGTTAACTACATATCTCAATACATAGATTATTATTCAGTGCATGGTAAATCCTTAGGTGTCTGGTTGTTATTTGCACAAACAATGAGTTGGTGGACAGGCAAAACTTAGAGTAATATTCACTGACAATGTCAGACACCAGTCTTCCAGAATAATATATATATCATGCAGTGATTAGGGCAGTGATCATCTGCCTACTGAAAGTTCCATACTCTTGCTGTAGTTGTCTTCAGCTCATTCACAACCATGTTGTTTCAGTCTTAAGTCCTCAGGTTCCAGGTATGTTTGAGTCACAATTCAGTTCAGTTACCTTGGCAAACTTTTAGGTCTTACATAATTATAATATGGATTATAGTGAGCATAAAAATTTCCCCCTTAGTATCAAGTTAATCTTATCTTACATATTGTTTATCTTAAAATTAACGTTGTTCAATTTATTACAAATGATAAGTTTTCAAATTATTTCTTCAGTGCAACTTTTTTTGGCTTGTAAAAGAGTGAAGACCTTTCCCAAGGTGTTCAAACTCTTGTCACACTATAACTAAGAAATGCCACCTACCCTATATACTCGTGTATAAGCCGAGTTTTTCAGCACAAAAAATGTCTGAAAAATGGGTTCGGCTTATACATGGGTCAGTGGTACCCCATCGAGGTGTAATATCTCGCTGCCCCGCCCCCCTCCTGCCCCGAGGTAATGGGACAAGTGCGTTATCTCGCGGGTGATTGCCGCTTCTCCACTGTTTATTCCAAGTCCTGCTGACACCGCAGGGCTTTGAATGTTTGCTTACTCACATCTAACCAATAAGAGCCATCCTATGACGTGAATGGCTCCAATTCGCAGAAGCACCCATAGTGATTCACTTACACGAGCAGCTGAACTGGTCTGTGGCTGTACTCCATCTCTCCCCTCTGGTCTCTGTGTTAATTCACATCCTGCGTCCCACGCCTGCACGGACTCCCCCCCCCCCCTCCTGGCCAGCATGTTGCGGAGGGGGGTGGGATTACCATGAAAGTGTTCTTTTTCAAAGTCTTGATTTTTTTATCCTATTAGACATGGATACTCTTGAGCCAAAACAAAATCGTCCGCCATATGAGGTTCATTTCAAAATGAAGGTTGTGTAAAGACCAGAAGAGAGTAATAACAGTACTGCAAGTAGGGACTTCTGTGTTGACGAAAAGCAAGTGAGGGAGTGGTGGAAAATGAAGGCTGACTTGGAACAGATTCCAAAAGCTAAAAATGCTTGTAGAAGTTTAATGTCTTTTTATGGGGCTCTAGAGAGTGAATTGCATAAATGGGTTATGGAGTGTCATCAAAATGGTTACTGTGTAACATGCATGGGAATCTGCATAGATGTTCTACAAATGGCTAAGGGTGACAAATATAAAGCACCAGGCATTGAAAAATTTTCTGCGTCAGCAGGATGGTGTACCCGCTTCATGAATAGGTTTGGCCTACTATGTTTGAGACAAAGACCAAAGAGTTCCCAGAAATTGCCACAAGACCTTGAAGAAAAAAAATTATGTTATTCCAGTCATTTATTATAAAACAAAGAAGGATTTAGAATTATGACCTGGCAGATATTGGGAATATGGATGAAATGGCCATGACTTTTGATCTTCCAGGCAACAGAACTGTGGCGAGTTGAGGAGAAAAAAAACCATTTTTCTCAAAACCACAGTTGTTCTATCATGCTTGGCTAATGGAGCTAAGTTGCGTCTTGTCATTTTTTTAAAAGAAAGACCTTGCCTAAAAAGATCAATTTCCCACCAAGAATTACTGTGAGTGCACATGTTAAAGGCTGAATGGCTGAAGATGGAACTAAAAAATGGCTGGAAGAAATTTGGAACTGACGACCAGGAGCAGCCTCAAAGAAAAAGCCATAGTTACTTGTTTGGGATATGTTCAGAACCCACCTATTGGATGACATTAAAATGTTGTAAAATCTAGTAAAGTTACTTTAGCCGTTATTCCAGGTGGGCTTACATCTGTACTGCAGCCTCTGGATGTACCTTTGAATAAGCCTTTTAAAGACCGTGTGCGAAGGATGTGGCATGAATGTATGTCATCTGGTGAAGCCCGACTAACAAAAGGAGGAAATCTCAGGAAGCCTGACATACAGTTAATAGCAAAGTGGGTTCGAGATGCATGGGCAGACATTCCAGAAGACATGGTGTGACGTGCCTTCCAGAAAAGTAGTATTAGTCATGCTATGGATGGCAGTGAAGACTGTGCTTTGTATGAAAATGATAGCAGTGATGGTGATGGCGGCGATCTCAGTCAGGACAGCATCTATGATGGCCTCACACCAGCTGAAGCTCTACATTGGGATGATGATTAGGAATCCAGTTTTGAAGAATTTTAACTCTTTACATTTTAGCTTGGTTGCTGATTGAGCTGAGGGAATAGTACTCTTAAGGTATCATTGTTGATACCTTTTGTTTTTGTTGAACCTATTTTCCACTTACTGTGCTGGTTTACTAATGGTAAATGACTTGTTGTCCTTTTATTTATGATTTTTATTTAAAATAAATATTTAAATACGCTACCCCACTGATGTCTCAATTTTTAGTAATTTTATTTTCATTTGTTTTGATTATTGAAACTCACCAATAGCTTCTCCATTTTCTACCCTAGCCTTCTCCTGGAGTCAATCAGTTTTTCTGGTTTCCCAGGCACCTCGGCTTATAATCGGGTCGGCTTATATTCGAATATATATGGTAATTCAATTTTCTTAGACTTTATTTTCATTATATTTTCAAGCACAAAACAAAATTATATGTCTTTAAAACTAATTACAATTCCAGTACTAATTAAACTAGCTTTTTTCATCTTCCTATACTTTATTATTTTCCCAAATGGTTATTAGCATATAGTTCGAAAGCATTCAATTCAATAGTTCAATCACATCAAGAAGAATTGTACAGTCATCACCATAATCACTTTTAGAACATTTTCTTCATTTTTATACTCATCTTTATTAGTTTGCCATTGCTGATATTTCTGTTGCCCTTATGGCTCCTTGAAGAACTTTTGTTTGTTTGGTTTTAAAATATTTCTAGAAGAACACACCAGACTGTGTGATCATGAGGTGATGAAGGAACCAGTTATCAGGCATCAAAGAACAAAAAAATCATATCATTGGGTGCACACCTACATGATAAGATCACTGAAGATAAATGGATGCATAAGCAAATGTGGCAAAGAAAGCTGATCGTGCCTGGCTATCAAAAGGTATAGCATCTGGGGTTTTAAAGACTTGAAGGTAAACAAGTGGCCATCTAGCTCAGAAGCAACAAAGCCCACAGGTAGAAGCACACCAGCCTGTGCGATCACGAGGTGTCAAAGGGATCAGGTATAAGGCATAATCAGAACAAAAAAATCTTACCATAGTGAATGAGGCAGGGAGTGCAGTGTAGAGACCCAAAGCCCATTTCTTGGCCACTGGAGATCCCCTTGGGAGGGGTCTAGGGGAGGAGATGAGCCAGTCAAGATGCGATGTAGCACTGATGAAAAATACAGCTTTCCTCTAGTTCCTAAATGCTTCCTCACCCTTCCCCCTCTCTGTCCCACTCCAACCCCCACTATCATGATCCGAATTCTCCCTTGCAAGTCTGGCTAGACCAGAGGATGTACACTGGTACAGATAGGAACTGGAAACAGGGAATTCAGGGCAGATGATACCTTCAGGACCAGCGGCGTGAGTGGGAATACTGGGAGGGTAGAGGGAGAGTGGGTTGGAAAGAGGGAATCGATTACGAGGATCTACATATGACCTCCTCCCTGTGGGACGGACAATAGAAAAGTAGGTGAAGGGAGATGTCGGACAGGGCAAGATATGACAAAATAATAATTCATAAATTATCAATGGTTCATGAGGGAAGAGGGAGTGGGGAGGGAGAGTAAAAAACTGAGGACCTGATGCCAGGGTCTTAAGTGGAGAGCAAATGTTTTGAGAATGATGAGGGCAATGAATGTACAGATGTGCTTTACACAGTTGATGTTTGTATGGATTGTGATAAGAGTTGTATGAGCCCTATAAAACGATTTAAAAAACAAAACAAAACACAGTAATGTGGAAAAAAAGAATTCTTATTGTCACAGTGCTTTTAAAATTATAATTCTACAACTTTTCATCTTTTTATAAAATAGAAAGTTCATCAAAGCACCTTCTTGTTCTAAGTTTACATCTAAGTGTACAATAAAAAACAAATGAAATTTTCAATGTTTGGAAAAAGTGTTTAAGAAACATACACACATATGTGATTTTAAAAAGTCAGTTTTTAATAAAACCAGAAAGCTTATTCAATGGCTCCATAAGCTTGAAAAGAAATGGGGTAGGGGAAAGTAGACAAGGGGAAACTGGCAGGGGACTCTTGAGTTTCCTAGTTCAGTTTTATCAGTCAGATATTTAGTAATAGATCTAGACTTGTTGCTCTCTTTTTTTCTTTAAATAAAAATCAAACAGTAATTTCTTTATTTCTAAAATAGGAAACATTTGGCAATATTTGGAGGCGGTTTGCATTTTCCCAACTGGTGGATGAAGAAATATTATTATATCTTAGTGGGTAGAGGCCATGGATGTTCCAAATATCCTGCAATACACAGAACAGCACCAGCAATAAACATGTCCTTTTTTTAAATTGAATCAAGTACCTCCCAAACATCTATTTAAGTTCTAAACCCTATACCTGTGAAAGTGACATTATTTGGAACAATTGTGTCTTGCTCTTGAATATATATAGTACCAGCTAAGTTATACTGGATTAGGATAGATCCTAATATTAATCATATATAAATACAGTGAAAGTTGTCCACTGAGGGGAAACACACACACACACACACACACACACACACAAAAGGAACACAAAATATTTTCAGCAGCCACTGGAGATTAGAAGAGATATATACAGAAATTCCAATTTCAAAACACTTGGACGGAATTGAACAACACCATCATTTATTTTACAATCTTCTTGCATCAGGAAGAAATCGGTTTGTGATCTTTAGAGTCACTCCTTTGTGGTAGTTTGTGACGGCTGTCCGAGGAAGCTAAGAGAGGCTCCGGATACCAGTCGTGAAGAGGTTGAGACATATGACTCTAAGACAAAATAGGAACGATATTTTTGTTTCACTTGCAGCCTCCCCACTGTAGTGTTCAAAAGTTCTTTCTCTGTTAAGGTTATCTTTGATATTTATTTTAGCTAAACTTTATTTCATGTCAGGAGTATGATGGCAGACATTGAGAAGAGGGAAACAGCTATCTCTGATTTATCATAACAACATACTCCCTTAGGAGGTAACTGGAGACTACTGTTAATATTCTCACTTGAAAAAATGTATTCCCAAAATATATGATTTGGAACATTTTGATTCTGAAATATTTTTGCTTGCTAATCTATTTGCTCTGCGTGATATGTTTCAGTCCGTTTCTTGCTGGAGGTACATTGTTTTTCTTTAAAACTTGATCAAGGATAAATCATCTTAAAAATCATATCTTTTGTTTACCTACTTTTCTCAAAAAGCATGTTGGACCCAAATGTATGGCATTCATGCTCTAGACAAATGATGGCAACTGCTTTCTTTTTGGTAAGGGGTTTAAGATATAAATTAGGTTATCAGAAGCATATTAATACTATGATATTTGTAACACTCTTGAAGCAAGAACAGAACAGTGTATTATGAAAATCGCTTATTTGCCAACCATAATTAAGGGTTCTCAATGAAAATAAAATATCATCTTTCAATTAAATGGATATATGACACAAATAATACAAAGCAAGTGCAGCAAGTTTTTGAAGTGAACGCTATCACTGGGATTAGATTGGTTTATTACACAAGATTGAGCACCATTTCCATGACTGGGACTCATTTCTTACTCACGGTAGACACTGGGTTTTTATTGATTTAATATGCATTTATTGTGTTATCTTGAAATTAAATTCAACTGTACAAGTGTGCTACAACACATTATTGTTTTTATTTGTTCCAGGAGTTTTTAATGTTTTCTTTGAAGGAAAAGTCACGTAATCACAATTGTATCTGTGAAATATCTAGCATCTTGAAATTAAGCAAAAACCTACGTCGGATAGTAACGTGGTGACTACTCACATGGAAGACAACTCCTTTTGATTTTCTGCTCTATAATTTAAGAGTTGTGTGGCCAAAAATTTTTGCCATTTCTAAGCACTTAAATTTCTTATTTTATGTATAGGCATGTGTGTGTGCGTGTGTGTGTGTGTCGTTGATTAAGGCCCCATAAAATTGGTTCTGATTCACAGCTACCCTAAATACAAGAGATGGGAACTCTGCCCTTTCCTGTGTAATCCTCACAATTGTTCCTGTGCTTTAGCCTATTGTTTCAGCCGCTGTGCCAAACCATCTCATTGATGCTTTCCACTGCCATCCGCTTTATGAAGCTGGATGCCCTTCTCCAGGGAACAGTTTCTCCTGACAACATGTCCAAAGTAAATCCTTCCTTAAATAGCCTTAGAAGAACTGTAACCTAAATTAAACCTACCTGAAAGAGAATTACTCTCCTCCCCCATTAGAGGTTTATCTATTCTTAAAGGAAGGAATAGTCTAAGGCTTATCTTGTTTAAAATAGCCTTCTCTGGTAAATAGCAAGAATGTAAGCATTCTTTTTTTTATTCGGTCATTGCAGTATTGTCTGGCAGTTTGTCTACTGTGGGTGGCTTATGTGTTGCAGTGAGGCTGGAAGCTATGGAACCAGTATTTCAAATACCAGCAGGGTTACTCAAAGTGAATAGGTTTCGAAGTGAATGCATTTCACAGGAGCTTCCAAACTAAGAACAGACAATGAGGAAGAAATTGGCTGCCCACTTTGGACAAAGAAGCTACTAAAAAATTTACATGGAGCATTGAACCTTGTCAGATGTTCATAGTTTATCCAAATGACTCAGTGAAATAGTCAATGAGAAGTCAATAATCAAAATGCCCATTTTGAGGTGCCTTCGCAAGAAAATGTGGGCACATTGAATTGGGAATCTCTAAGTGGAAATCAAATTACGTAATTAGAGTGAGGAGTGGGCTAATTTCTACATTCGTTCAAACATTTGAAAGAATAATAGAATGCTCCAGGAAGCTTTTGTCCATGTCCCAATATTATAAGAAGTAAGCTGCTTTGACTTATTTTGTTTCAATGAGATGTCTCAGCTTTAAATTAAAAGTATATTTAAATAAGTTGACTAAGTAACAAGCACAATGCTGAGTTAAGAAGCGACAGTGGACCCTCTGGACTAAGGGATCATAATTTAGAATTATAGCAGATAATATAAATTAAGAGAAATCTGAGTTGTTTTCAAGACAAATCAAATTAAAACATGACTTAGCCAATAGCTTCTAATTTGCACACTCAATAGTTCTTCATGTCTATGTCTTTCCAATGATAAATATTCTCATCTGTTTCTATGTGAAATAGTTAACATATTTTGTTTTGTAAATATTTTTCATTAGTAGTTAATTATTCATATACAGTCTTATAGACATAAATTGTTGAGCCCTCAAAATTGGCATTTTTCCATATATTTGTGTCTTGTAAGTTTTGTACTTTCATATTTCATATGATGGACTTTGTAGTCTTTATTCTAAGTTATAAATCAGTGTTACATTGCAGTCTTTGGTAATTATAGATGAATTACTCATATCAACTTTTTAAGCATAACTAGCATACATTTGTGTTTTGTATATGTTTTCTTACATTTTGCTATTTAAAGATATCACATATTTATAAAAGCAGCAAGAAACTACAATACCAAGATTCAGAAGAGACAGAAAACCTGGAGAGGTGTTTCGTTTATTTTTCCCTCTTAGAATGATTTGCCAAATCAGAAAGCAGGCCTAAGAAACTAAGAAAGAATTTTCAAAAGATTTGTGGGATTAAAACAGCTAATTCCTTTTTTTCTTTTTTTACTTAACTCAGTAAGGAAATCCCTGAGAAAAATCTTCTTCCTTTGGTTGGATCTCAAAGGTGATGTCTTAGGAATACGAGTGAACAAGAAGTAGACCAATTTCAACCATGAATACAATCTACTTTAGATGAATAGTAAATCTTGATGTATTGAAGTAAGTTAGGAATCATAATGTCTGTAACCCAGACCAGGGCTTTGCTTGGACCATGATTTACTTGTCACAACTTTCAGGGGATAGTGTTATTGGGATCTAGTGGGTAGAAGCTGGGGATGATACTAAATATCACATGAGACACAGTTTTCACATCAGAGTAATTATACAGCCCAAAATGTTAACGATGCTGGGGTACGTAGTTTACCCACGCTGTTCTTGCTATGTACCCTAGACTCAGCTCTGACTTGTAGCAGTTTGATGTACAACAGAACAAACCCCTGCCTGGTGCTGGGCTGTCCTGACAATTGTTATACTGGAGCCCCTTTTCGCCATCACTGTGTCAAACCATTCCTTTAAGAATCTTCCTCTTCTTTGCTAACCTTCTACTTTACCAAGCACGCTGTCTTTGTCCAGGGATTAGTCTTTCATGAGGGCATGGCGGAAATATGTAAAATAAAATCTTGCCATTCTCACTTCTAAAGAGCATTTTGGTGATACGCCCTCCAAATAAAATACTAATCCTCTTGGAAGGAAAACACTGCCACTTAGACTTAAAAATGATCTGCATAGTGTTCATATGAAATACTTAAAACCTGGTGTAAATTTGACTGGCTTAATGAGGGCATAATGCCCTTGAATGAAACCTGAGAGGTCATCCAGTTAATGGGGATGTGTTAATTCTATTTGAAGAATAAAACAAAATACTTAATGTTGTGGGTGCGGACAAAAGAAGACCAGCACAGTGTCCAATTAGAATTATTGAAATCTATTTTTAATATCAGGCTTGCCTGGGCTGCAGCAGAAATATTGAAAGGGGACCTCTCTCCAGACTGCAGCCCCCTTTACTCTGCCTGATTTTCTTTTATATCATGCAGGGAGTGTAGAATACAGAAAGCAGAAGAAAAGGCAAGCTAAAATACATATATCACTAAGTTGTATTGACAGAAGTAAAACAAAAGTATATTCAGGGAAAGATTCAGGCACCTTGGTTTATGATTCCCATTCCTGGATTTGTCTCTAGCTTGTCCTCCTAGTGGGGCAGGGAAATGGACACACTCCTGTCCCGGAGAGAAAGACTGACAGCATCTCTTGATAAGGGGAGAGAGGCAGTTTAAACAAGAATCGCTCTAAGCAGGGCACTTACAAACCTGCATTCCATTGTGCTGTTAAAACAGATTCCCTCAGGCCAGACTGAGGCCAGTCAGAGGGAGCAGGGAAAATGGCTCAGGAAAAAGTGTTCTCAGACAGGTCTGCTTAAAAGTGGTGATGTGAGCTTGACTATTTCACCAAGAGATTCAACAGAGATTCTGAAACTATAAACAGCAAATGCAATTTTCAGTCCAAAATAAAATAAAATAAAAACCGAAATAGTCCAGATATTAATAAACTCAAAAGATGTATTTAGTAGTTGGTTAGACACAGGCAAAGAAAGACTTAACAGATGATTAAAATTGCGCTGTCATGAAATTGATTCCAATTCATAAAGACTCTTTAGGACAAAATAGAAATGACATTGCAGGTATTAGAGAATATATATAAAATGATTAAAGGTTTATTGAGAAAGTAACCAGGTTGTAATGCCAGTGAGAAATGCTCACGATAGAGCTATTCATCAAGACATATTGCAAAGTTCTTTCAGGGCTGCCAATAGATGTCCAAAGGGCAAACCACTCAGCAAACCCAGCTCCCCCAATTAAGTACCTGAGGCATGCTGCTTCATTAAAATTCAGCTCAAAGGCACTCAGATCCATTTCTGTGGGTCTGAAAGCCCACCTCCCCCAACTAAGTGCCCCAGGCACCCTGCTCTAAAAGCCAGCAACCTGTGCAAAAGCGTTCAGCTTTACTTGCTCTGAGAGTTGGGAAGTCAATGATTCTGTTCCACTCTGGTTCTGCTGCTTCTCCTCTAAGGCAACAATTCCTTCTGGAACCATAAGTTCATTGACAGGGATTTCTAGTGCAGAGGATGTACTCTACTCCTGATTCCTACTATTTTTTTTCTTCTTCCTTCCAACAATCTTTAAAAAAAAATACTTTTATTGGCGGCTCTTCAATCTCTTATCACCATCCATACTTTCATCCATGTGGCAAGCACTTTTGCATATATGCCACCATCATCATTTTCAAAGCATTCTCCTCCCACTTGAGCCCTGATGTCAGGTACCCATTTCTTCCCCCTCCCTCCCTGCCCACCCACCTTCATGAACATTTGATAAGTTATAGATTATTATTTCCATATCTTACATTGTCCTCTGTTGACCCTCACCCATTTTTCTATTATTTGTCCCCCTGGAAGGAGTTTCTAGCTTGATCCTTGTGATCGATTCCCCCTACCCCTTCCCACTATCCTCTATTCCTACTGGTATCTCTACTTTCCTTGTTGGCCCTGGATTCCCTGTTTTGCAGGCTCTTATCTGTAACAGTGTGCATGTTCTGGTCTAATCTGATTTGTGAAGTAGAATTGAGGTCATGTAGTGGGGTGAAGGAAGCACCAAAGAACTAGAGGAAAGTTATGTGTTTCTTCAGTGCTATAGTGCACCCTGACTGGCTCATCTCTTCCCTGTGACCCCTCTGAAAGGGGATGTCCAATTGCCTACAGATGGCCATTGGGTCTCCACCCCATGCCCCGCCACATTCCATTCACCTTGGGTATGGTTTTATTCTGGGTCTTAGATACCTGATACCTGATCCCATCTACACCTCGTGATCACACAGGCTGGTGTGCTTCTTCCATGTAGACTTTGTTGCTTCTGGGTTAGATGCCTGCTTATTTATCTTCAAGCCTTTAAGCCCCCAGATGCTATATCTTTTGATAACCAGGCACCATCAGCTTTCTTCACCACATTTGCTTATGCAACCATTTTGTCTTCAGCGGTCTTGTTGGGAAGGTGAGCATCACAGAATACTGGATTGTTAGAACAAAGTGTTCTTTTGTTAAGGCAGTACTTGAGTCCATCTACAACCTTAATTCTTAACATATAGATATGAGTACATAGTTCTAGTCCCCTCTCATTATACATATATATATATTTACATATTCAAATGCCTGTATGTAGGTCTCTATAACTTTCTTTTGACTCTTTGTTCTTTCCTCTATTTCTTTTCACTTTCCTTTTGTCCCACCATCATGTTCAGCCTTCATTTGGGTTTAGTAAGTCCTTGCTGCTTTATTGCCCTAGATTAATCCCCACTAGGCATTCTATGGCCTTCCTTCCATTGATTATAGTTCATTTGTTGTTCCCTTGCCCCTGGTTGGTTACTCACCCAACCCTCTTTCTTTCTCCACCTCCCCTTCTCCTGTAGCCCCCCAGAACCATTGGTCCAGTTCTTTTCATCTCTGAATTATTTATCTCACCTATC
The DNA here is from genome assembly GCF_050624435.1 of Tenrec ecaudatus. Lineage (NCBI taxonomy): Eukaryota > Metazoa > Chordata > Mammalia > Afrosoricida > Tenrecidae > Tenrec > Tenrec ecaudatus. The sequence goes on along the minus strand of NC_134532.1, from coordinate 10,667,201 downwards.
TTAGCTAAATAGATATGTAGACACATTATAAGTGCAAAAACCAGGCAAATCTAAATAAAACAACAAAAGAAGTCAAAACCAACAAAACTATAACAACAAAAACAAAATAGCAATAACCAAAAGAAAACCACTGACAATGAAGGAAAAGCCTATACATAGTTCAAAGTCTGTTTGTTGGCATTTACTAGTGTTCTCCACTCGAGTCTGATGGGGTGCTGCACTGTCTCCCAAGTCTGTTTTTGGTATCCCTTAGGGGTTTCATCAGTCTGCTCCCCCTGCTGCTCTGCTTCATTCCCTCAGCCACTCACCCTGGCATAATAGGGTCAAATTGTGCACTATTCCCACCCTGTGGCTCCAGGGCTGTCCCCTGCAGAGTCATGGTTCAGTGAAGATGCCATGTCCCATAGTGGGGCCAGCCCTATGGTCCTCCCCTTGCATTGTCTGCTCTGAGCAGGAACATCATCCTTGGGGCTTGGTGGACCAGGATGTCCTCTCCTCCCTCCCATCCTTTTGCATATCTCCCATGTGCTCTCATCGGACGCTCCCCTCTCCCCAAGCTGTAGCCCCAGTGCTGTCCTCTGAAGTGCGTTCTTCTGAGGGATGTGGGGGAGGGGTGTCCACATAGTTGGGATTAGGGCCGGCCCTGCTGACCTCTCTTTGGTTCCCTGGTATGTGTCAGTAAGTTGTATTCACATCTTGTCACATTAGGTTGAAGCCTGGGCTCTCTCTCTCTCTCTCTCTCTCTCTCCCCTGTGGAGATATAAACAATACCCTCTCCTTGGGTGCCTCCCAATAATCTTATTGGCACATAATTTATACATCATAAAATTCAATAGTTCAATCATTCAATTTTATGAAGGACAATTGTACAATCACTACCACATCTATCTTAGAGCAGTCTCTATCCTACCAACCCCCATGGTTAAATCACTCTTAAAATGTGCTGTGTGATCACAACCCTTTCTATTGTTCCCTTCCTGCCTTTATGAAATATACATGATTTTAATGAAACGCAGAAACATATGCTATAAGAAACAGATGGCTAAAGTACCGAGATGTAGCATACATGTAAATGGAGTCTAATAAGGAAGAAATCATGACGAAGTAATGTTTGACGAGACAGTCATTGAGAATTGCCATACTTTGCTAAGGATGCCATAGGTATTTGAAAAGTTATTATTCTGGGAAAGGTTCAATGGTTTCAAATTAGATTAAAATAAGAGCAATAATCCTATGGTCTGGAAATAATATCTTCTAAAATGATATATCCTTATTTCTGGAGCCTGAACACACAAAAGTAGAGGAAAGATGCACATATTGAATAGGTGGAGGCCATGCAATTAGAGTGATGAGACTAGTAGTCAAGGAATACCTACAACCATTAGAGACTGGAAGGCACAAGGAATAGATTCACTCCCTAAAGTCTTCTGAAAGAGCACAACCTTATGGTACAGCTCGATTTCAAACTTCTTGCCTCTAGAATAAATCTCTGTTGTCTCAAGACATCACATTTGTGATCATTTGTTATCGCATCCCTAGACCATGAATATGATGCCTAATGACTTGTATCATCAATTTTCAAAGCATACTAGTGAACTGTAGATGGCAGTTGGTTCCATGAGGCAGAAAAGTTCACTGCTTATGCGTTCTGTTAATGTACTTACTGCACTCACACCTGCATTCTGTTTAGGAAAATAAATTAGTCACAAAGAAAGATAAGCTGTAGATTACTTGATAACATTGATTTTCTTAAAATGGGAGAGAAAAGTTTTAAAGCTGATAGTACGTGTGCAAGAGAGAATGACAAGCCATTCATTAGACAAGAAAGTATTGAAGATATAATGACAAAACTCATCTGTATAGTCTCAGTGAACCTGGTGTATATTTTAATAACCGAAAGGAAAAAAGCACTGACTTCCATTAAGAAGTGCTTACCATACAAGGACTACTGAAAGGTTCTTTCTAGAGGATATATTTACCAACTTTGAATCAAATACATACCGTATATACTCGAGTATAAGCTAACCCAAGTATCAGCCGCAGCACCTAATTTTACCACAAAAACTGCATTGAAAATATCCTGAAAAACCTCGGCTGATACACAAGTATATATGGTAATTGAAAAGATTTTTTCTTCTTTATTTAGAGTGCTGTAAGAAAGAAGTAGATTAACCTACCAGTTGTAATAACTGCATTGTAGGTTTTTATCTGAGATATGTAAAACACCTTACCTATTTCGTGTAAATTCTGCATTCTGGGACCACAATAGTGAACAAGCGTAAAGCAAATTTCTTGTCCTTCTGGAACTTCTAATTTAAAGGTGTTCAAATGTAGCAAAATCATGTCTCTACCTTTTTTACTCTGCATGTCTTCAAAAAGCTATATAAAACATCTCAGTTCCAGATGGACTAAAAAAAAAAATTGGCAGAGGACATGAACAGACACACTTCACCCAACATTCAGGAGCCCAATGCTTATTACCATTGGCCATCATTGTTGTTGTTGATGTTGTTGTTTGGTGCCATCCAGTGCACCATGAACAGCAGGATAATCACCGTTCAGTTCTGCTCCATCACAATTTCTGTTATGTTTGAGCTACAGTGACAGCCACTGTGACAATCCATCCTCTTTTTCTGACTTTCCTTTAGAAAGAAGGAACAGTGTAGAAGACAAATGAGAGAGGGAGAGAGAATGAATAATTAAGCATATCTGAGCAGCTGACAGACATTTAAGAACGTAAATGTTACATCTTTAATTTTCTAAATATCTGTAATATGTACATCACTATATTTCAGCATATACCATGAACACGTTTTTCCATCATGATTTAGTAATGGTCCTTTATGCAGTCCAAATTCTGTATGATATGGCTTCCCCACTTCCTGGTATTCCTCAACCCACTTTTTCCTGTCTAATGAATTCCAACGAATTTTTGAGGGAAACACTAGTGTTTTCTTTAACAATAATAGGTCTTGAACTGACAAACATGATCAAAAGTTAGTTATGAGTGCAGAACTAGCATGGGATTTTGGTAATTCTTATACTAAACTTTATGCAGAACATTCCAATAAACTTGTGAAGTGTATGTATAACATTCAACAGATATTTTTTTTTAGTTTAAATCAGCTATCAATTGTATTTAATCAACTTGATATTATGTAGGGTTCTTTTTCAACCCTATTTAGCCATCTTGACAAAATCTTATTTGAAAGAATGCCTTCTTTGAAATAAGTTAAAGTATATTATTATGTTTCTTAGATGGAAGCCTAGGAAAGTAAGATACAATTCAATTCTCTACCCAGAAACATCACTTATTCTCTTTGTAAATCCATGTTCATGTCTATATACTAGATAACTTTTTAAAAGCTTGTGGAATATTTCAATTAAAAGACAATGAAGGTTTCCTACAAAATTTTTAAAACTCTCTTGTGCATATATACACACACACAGCAAGCCAGCCAGCCACACACACACACACACACACACATACACACACGTGTGTTTCTGTATATGTGTAAGTATACACACATATGCGAGTGAGTGAAAACAAATTATAGCTACCAGAGAGTTCCAGTTCACACATACACAGGTTTATTCAAACAAAACATGTTTAGACATATCTCTATGATCAGTGTTGGCTGTAAATGGGTTTTTTCAGTAATGCATTTGTTTTAGTCTCAATAGTAAGTCTTCCAAAAAAGAGATACAATTAAAATAGTGGATTACTAGGAGATCTGCTAAGCAAGCTAAATTCAAAGCAGTGAGGGCAGCTCAGATGGTTATGGTAAATGTCTTTTGAAATCCAACTTAAGAAAACTTGATAAATTTCCTCGAAGAACACAGGAAGTTATTATGAAGAAACATATCAATGATAATCTGTTGATTCCTAGAGCCTGATTGCTTGCTAATGACTTCAGTGCAACTTGCAATTCTTCCTTCGTTATTATTAGTTCTTGATCATGTGCTAACTTTAGAAGTGGTTGATTGTTGACCAGTTCTTTTTGATACAGTGATTTTGTGCATTCCTATGGATAACAGTGAGAAGAACAGGAATTCCAGAGCACTTAATTTTGCTCATGTGGAACTTCTACCTGGACTAACAGGGAGCTGTATGAACAGAAGAAGGGGGTACTGCACAATGTAAAATCAGGCAAGATGTATGCCATGGTTATATTCTGTCACTGTACTTATTCAGTTTGTATGCCGAGCAAGTGATGTGCGAAACTGGATTATATGAAAAACCTGCAGCATCAGGTTTAGAGGCAGGTTTCCTAACAACTATGTTGTGCATATGATACAACCTTCCTTGCTGAAAGGGAGGAGCAATAGCCTCAAGCTGAACTAATAGGTAGCATATTGAAGTTGTCAAGGATTTCATTTTGCTTGGCTCCATGGTCAATACTCATAGAAACCGCAGTCAATGAATAAAATTATGTATTGCATTGCACAAATCTGCTGTACAAGACCTGCATGAAGTGTTAAAGGGCAAGGATGTCTCACTTTGAAGACTAAGGTATACCTGGCCAAGCCATGGTATTTTATATCATTTCCAATATATGTGAAAGTTGGTCAATCAATAAGGAAGACTGAAGAAGAATTAATACAGTTGACTAAAGTTTTGGTAAAGAATATTGAAAGTACCATGGAGTCCCAGAGAAAATGCAAATGTGATTGGGAGGAAATACAGTCAGATGTTCTTTAGAATATAGGATTTGAAACATCATCTTATGCACTTAGGACAAGTCCCTGAAGAGGGACATCATGCCTGGTAAAGTAGAAGGTCAGCAAAAATAAGGACAATGGTCAGAGAAGTGGATTGACTCAGTAATTGTACAATGGGCTTAAATGCAAGAACCATGGTGATGATGAAACAGGACCAGGCAATGTTTGACTCTGCTGTGCATAAGTCGTTATTTATAAGTTAGAAATCACTCAGTGTAACTAACAGCATAAACAACTTTTGGAAGAAGTTTTTTTTTAATCATTCAAGTCATATTTATTACTTTAATCTACTATAATTGCCTCTCCAATGCGCTCGGTCTGATAACCAGGTCATTCCCATTATAGTTTGAGGGAAATCAACAGAGATGTCTTCCCTCTGTAGACCCTGCGGATGTATTTTGGTATTCCACTACCATCCATAGTCTTCTGCACACCAGAATCTCACCATTTAAGCTCTGACACTAGTCACTCCTTCAGATTTGGATGGTATCATTTATCATCAGTGGATCGCAGATGTGGGTGTGCTTCTTCCATGTGGGCTCAGATGCCATCTCATCTAGAGGCTGCTTGTTTGCCAACAAGCCTTGAAGACTCCAGAAGCTATTCTTTCTGATAGCAGGGCACCATGTGATTTCTTCACCACACTTAGCTATAGCACCTAAATCTTCCGTGTTTCCTTCATGAATAGCCAGCCGAGTCATGGCATAAGAACTAATTATTCTTAGATTGACACTAGGATGAAGTGCGAGCCCCAAATCCATCCTGTATCTCTGTCTCTGTCTCTGGCTCATTTGGAAGAAGTTTTAAGACAACTGAAAACTGCATTCGTGGGGGAAAAGGCAGCAAAGTTACAAAAAACAAAGTCCCTCACCCATTATCGGAACTATTCCTTCTTTGTAGTCTGTTCTTAATCTGGAAATTCCTCTAAAACCTATTCACGTTGGGTGATTTTGCTGGATTTGTAAGAGTTACATGGTTTCCAGAATCACAGCAACACACAAACCACTAGAGTGTTACAAACTGACAAAAAGGTGGTGACTACAAGGGAGAAGTAGGTTGTCTACTTCAGAGAGAGCATCTCCTGAAAATTTTATGCATAGCATGGAAACATGGTCAGCTACTGATGGCCATTGAATGGAAGCAAAATGCTGTCAGAATCAGGGCCAGAAGATGGTCCCCTTGGGTCAGAAGACAATTAAATTGTAATTTAGGAGAAGCTGCATTTTCAAATAGAGTCAACCACGGTGGCTTGAATGGAGTACAGACTGTGGGAGTGGAGCCTTTGAGATAGTCATTTGTCGATGGGTACAACTCAAAGTGCGAACAAACAATCGCAAAACTATGGGTGACTGGAGATTTGGATGTACAAAATATGAAAGTAGAAAGATTGGAAGCCATCAAAAATGAAATGGAACACATGAAGATCAGCATTTTACAGTTTAGTGAGTCACAATGAGCTGCTGTTGGCCATTTTGAATCAGAAAATTATATGGTTTATAGTGCTTGAAAAGACACAATCAAGAAAAGTGGCATTGCTTTCCTTGATGTATCTTGAAGTATATGTATCAGTGATAGGATTATATCTCCCCACGCTCAAGGGAACCCAATCAATAAAAATATTATCCCAATTTATGAAACAACCACCAAAGCTAGTGATGAAAATATGGAAGAATTATATAAACGTCTTCACTCAGAAATTGATCAACACACACTCATGATGCATTGATAATTCTTAGCAATTGGAATGCAAAAGCTGGAAAGAAAGTGGAAGGAACAGTAGTTGGAAAATATAATCTTGGTGTGAGAAATAGAGCTGGAGAATTTATGAAAGAATTTTACAAGAACAAAGATTGTTTGTAGCAAATACTATTTTTCAACAACAATCTGTGAGTACACACATGGTCTTCTTCAGATGGAATACACAGGTGTCAAATTCAGTAGCTTTGTAGGAATAGAAGCTGATGGAGAAGCTCAATATCAGCAGCTAGAACCAGGCTAGGAGGTGAATGTGGAACAGACCACCAATTGCTCATATGCAAGTTAAGGTTGAAGGTAAAGAAAATTAAAACAAGTCAATGAGATAAAAATATGACATTGAGTATATCCCACCTGAATTTCGATAATATCTCAAGAAGAGATTTTCTGCATTGAACATTAATGACAGAAGACCTGATGAGCTCAGGAAAGACATCAAGAACATCATTCATGAAGAAAGCAAAAGGTTACTAACATGACAGAAAGAAAGAAAAGATCAAAGTGGAGGCCATAAGAGACACTGGAATTTGTTCTTCATCACAGCGTAGCTAAGGGAAATGGAAGCAATCATGAGGTCAAAGAGCTGAATAAAAAATTCCAAAGGGTAGCTCAAGGTGACAAATAAAATATAATCAAGCATGCAAGCCCTTGAAATTAGAAAACCCAAAAGGAAGAACATGTTCAGCTCTTAAACCACTGAAGAAAATTCAAGCCATGAACTGCAATATTGAAAGATTTTATAGGCAAAATATTGAACGATGAAGCATCAAAAGGAGAGGCAAAGAATACACAGAGTCACTCTATAAAAAAGAAATAGTTGAAATTCCACCATTTCAGGAGGTATTACATGAACAAGAACCAGTGGTACTGAAGGGAGAGTTGAAGCTGCACTGAAAGCATTAGCCAAAAAAAAAAAAAGGAGCTTGTGCCAGGGAATTTGGAAGACAGGTACAGAAGAGAATACATTTTCCAAGTGAAGGGGACCAAAATGTGAATGATGAAATCTTAAAAAATATCATTAGTATCACTAGTATTACAAGCAAGTAAAATTTTGCTGAAGACCATCCAACAACAGTGGCAGTAATGCATTGAAAGGGAACTGCCAGAGGTTCAGGTCCAATTTAGAAACAGACTTGGAGCAAGGACTATCATGACTTATGTCAGATGGATCATGGTTGAAAGAAGAGAATACCAGAAAGATATGTACTGTGTTTTATTGACTATGCAAAGGCATTTGCCTGTGTGGATCATAGCGAATGATGGATAGCCTTGAGGAGAATGGGAATTCCAGAACAATTCGTTGTGCTCATGTGAAAGTTGTACATGGATCAATAGGCAGTCTTGTGAACAGAACAAGGAGATGGGGAATAAATACGCCATGGTTTAAAATGAGGAAAGGCGTGCGTCAGGTTAGTGTATCCACACCATATTTCTTCAATCTGTATGCTGAGCAAATGATCAGAGACTGGATTATATGAAGAGAAATTCAGCATCGGGATTGGAGGAATATTATTAACAACCTGCAATATAAAAATGATATAATCTTGCTTTCTGACACTGAGGAGGGCTTGAATAATTGTTGTATAACATGAAGTGTATAATAAATGCCACTGGATTTTACATGTAGAAGTTGTTGAATTGGTGAATGTTTTGTTGCGTATATTTTTGCCAAAATGGAAAAAAAAAACCATATGAAGTAACAATGAGTATGGGGAAAAAAGAAAATATTCAACATTGATTATGTGATATGTGGACAAAATGTCAATAAAACTGTTAAAAAAAAGAACAAATAAATCTCTCTTGGAAGAATTATGGCCAGAATGCTCATTAGAGGCAAGGATGGTGAGACAGTGTCTTACATACTTTGGACACATTTCCAGGTGAGACAAGACTCTGGAGAAAGACATGATATCTGGCAAATTAAAAGGGCAGTGAAATCGAGGAAAGCCTAAATGAGAGAGATTTACACATTGGCTGCACCATTGGACTCAAGAATAATTACAATTGAAGGATGACATGTGGCTGAGCAGTGTTTCATTCTGTTGTGCATAGGGTCGATATGGGTAGAAACCAATTTGATGATACCTAGCAACAAGCATCATCACACAATGTAGTTGTCCTCCATGGATGACTGTACTATGACATTTGGGGAGACCTTACCTCATCTGCCCATCATCTCTGATTTTTCCCAATTACATTTTTTTGTCCCCAAACTCATAGAACACTTAAAAGAAACATTATTTTAGGCTCTCGAGGACTAAACTGTTGTTTTACTATGTTGTAAATCAAAGTGCTCAGAATTAATAGGGAGACAGAAACAAAGACTTCACAATTTTGTAGGTCTAGATGGAGGATATATGAGACACTATACCCTTGTATTTCGATTTTTTTGTTTAATAAAACTTATATGGTTCTATAGCAATATTCTTTAAGTACTCTTGTACATCAAACTTATATGTATATATAAGTGCACACAAAATATTTAAATTTTATTTATTTTCATAAAATTTTACTTTGATAATAAAAGTTAATAATTTGGTCTTAAGTGGGATTTTTATGTCAGTTGTGTGTGCCTTAGATTATCTAAATTAAGCATTTATATTCTATGTAAGCTATATTTTAAATTAAAACAAGATGTAACCACAATCATTCATTTATTAACATACTAACACACATGTTTTGTGCATTTATGACACCAAGGTGGATGAATTATTCAACATATATTTCTACTCATTTTTAGTTTTCAAAGATTATTATGTGTATCTTAACAAATAATTCTTGCTTGCTTTCTTGAAATAGATGAACAAGGTTCAGGGTTCAAGACATTCATTTCCTAATGCAAATAATGCAGTTGTAACTGGAAGCATCAATTTTTAGAAGCATCAGGTGGATTTCTGATTGCGGAAGTTCTTCCTTTGTCCCCTCAATATTGTAAGACATTTAATTCGCTCTAGTAAATTCTTACTGTATACACTACCAAAGGAATGTCCTGTTCTGTACAACTATAATCCAAATTTATAGAGGTGGTTATAAAAAATAAAATAAATAGGCAATTTTCCCATAATTATGAAACCTAAAAGTATGTGAATTAAGTACAGAATGTAGGTTTTGTGATTCTAAAATCAGGATGTTCTAATGTAATTAAGGAGCTTTTATCTCATTTATATCTTTATGAAAGAGAATATTTTAATTTGAAATAATAAACAAACCCTTGCTTAGATACTACACTGAAATCAGTGGGTTTTGTTGCTGCTGTTGTTCTTTGTTTGTTTGTTTTTTTCCATCTTCTTGGGTCAATTCTAAGTCCCATCAAACCAAACCCACTACTGTGGGTTTGACTCTGACTCATCCCAACCCTATAGAACCTAGAAGAAGTATAGGAGAGGTTTCCAAAACTCTAAATCATTACATCAGCAGACTTACATTTTCATCCCATGGAGCAACTGGTGAGTTGATATTTATGACCTTTGGTTAGCATCCAAGCGCTTTAACAACTGTGCCACTAAGCCTTCCAAAATAAGGCAGTATGTGTTAAATAGATTAGGCTATGTAATATGACCCACTCAGAGTGATTATAATTCTAAGTCTCTGGGCCTGAAGACATAAGTAACATGTGTTACTCATAAATTATATGGGTTTTGTTTTATTCAATGAAACAATATATTTAATGTACACATTAAAATGTCAGCTAACAAATACTAATGCAATCAGGATCTAGATGATAAGCCTGTGATCTATCACATGACTTCTCATTATAGGATGGAGAATTCATTAAGGAAAAATGTTCCCAAGAGGCCCTGAAACTGTTGCTCTTCTTCGTGTTCCATGTTTCTTAGTTTTCCATGATGCCAACCAACATAGTACACAGTGGTGCCCAAGTCTCTGATTTACCCCAAAGCTGTTCCTGGTTCGTACTGGTGTTGATGCTTCATACTATTGTCTTTAGAGAGGCCTTATTTCTAAGTAGCTAGCCTTGGCTTATTGATGTCCTATGTTTTATTTTTTTTATTTTTGCTGCATTAAAAATCTCTCCCCTTGAGTTGCATAGGTTTCCAAGCTCCATCATCACAGTAGCAGCCAGTGAATTCAAACACTGCTCTTCATTTCTCACAGAAGCAGCAGGTTACTCCACCTCCTGCAGAAACCTCTTTCCCCTAGTCATCATTCCCCATATCTTCAGGCAATTTCAGCAGAATTTTATCAGCATCAATTTGAATATTGTGGTTTTGTTTCTCATGACATTCGCTACATGTTTGTTCATATTCTTTTCACTCCTAAAAGGTCATAATATCCTTTTAAAGTTCTCTCTCTATATGATACTACATGTACCTATTATGATTATAAGTGTATAATTGTATTAATTAAATATGCATAATGATAGTAAGTCTATATCTAAATTTAAATTAATATATAAATGCATGATTAAATATATATTTAAATGAGCTTTAAAAAAATAAACCATTTTATTAGGACACAATCTAGACATCATACAATTCAATAGTTCAGTTATATCAGGAAGTTTGGTACAATTGTGATTATAATCAATTTTAAACCTTTCCTTCCTTCTTGTTCTCCTGTTATTACCTCTCCATTCACCCCCAACCTCTGTTGCTGTACCCAGAAGGATTTTTTTTTAATTTCCCTTTTGATCCATGATAAAGTTGCTCTAGTTTTTAATATTTGCTGCCTTCTTTTCTTTTTTTAAAAAATAAATCATTTTATTGGGGGTACCTTGCAGCTCTTGTAACAGTCCATACATCAGTTGTATTAAGCATATTTGTACATATGTTGCCATCATCATTTTCAAAATAGTTTCTATCTGGTTGAGTCTTGGTATCAGCTCCTCTGTTTTCCCTCACTCCCTCCACCTCCCACTCTCAGGGACCCCTGACAAATTATAAATTATTATTTTCATATCTACCTTTGCCCATGAAACCCCAAGGAATTCTTAATCCAGTTATTGTCTCTATAGATTCACCCATCCCGAGTTTCATATACTAAAAATACCGAAAAATACATACCAAAGAGTAAAAAAGGCTACCAATAATAATTTTTAAAATACAACATAAACTCCAGCTGGAAAAAAACCCAGAAAATATTACAAACCTAGAGAAAACTGAAAATGCGTCAAAAAAGGAGATCAAATGGTAAGGTACTGGATTTTACCCCAGTTACATTTGTCATGAACCACATTCCAATGCATTCTATGCAAAAACATGGTCATTCACATCCCTTGTTCTTGTTCAAGATTATTCTAAAGTTGTATGGGCCCCTAATAAATTGTTAAAAAAAGAGGGAAAAAAGAAAAAAAAAGAATGATTAGGGCAAAGAACGTACAGATGTGCTTTATACAATTGATGTATGTATATGTATAAGAGTTGTATGAGCCCCTAATAAAATGTTTTTTTTTTAAAAAAAAGCTTCCTCTACATGTTTTTCCCCTTCACTTTTTTTTTCCCGGAACGGTTAATATTTTAGATGTGTCATAAAGGAGATATAGTAAATGTGACATTTTAACCTTTCAAATCAGATGTTAATTTTAAGCTTTCAAAGTTGATATTTCATTTTTGTCTACTATAATCTTTTCTACAATACGTTCTATGTTTTAACCAGTGTGGTAATTGCATAATCTGGTGTCAATTGGGGACTTGAGAGGATTAAGAATGATTGAGGTGGAGTCTAGTCTGTTAATCAGATCATAGAAAATGAGACCTCTGTGTAGGCATGGCCTTCTTCTGAGAATTTTTGATTCCTCAATTTCCTCCTTGAAGGCGGGAGAGACTCTTTTATTTTTGGCTCACTCCCTTTGAGACGCTCTACTGACAAAACATATGGCACTAAGCTAATAGAGCTTGCGCTCTTGGAACTGGAGAAGCCACGTAGAGACCCCTGCCAGCACTGAGATGCTTATAATTCCACTGGATCCAAAGACGTTTTACTCCCTGACCTGTGATCATGCTGCATTCAGCATCACTGCATGTGTTTCATGAGTCTGAAGAGAACATTCTAGATTAGAATTAGACATAAGGGCTAATATCAGATTTATGGGCTTGGACTGGACAGGGTTGGGATGCTTTCTTAATGTACAATTACCCTTTATATAAATCTCTCTCTTATACACATATGAGTTTCTATGGATTTGTTTCTCTAGTCTACCCAGACTAACACAGCCAGGTTATTCTCCTTCCTCAATTAGAGGGAGATCACTGGAGGTTTATTCTATGTGTAGATCCTGCAAATGGATTTTGGGCTTCCACTGTCATCCATACCCTTCTGAAAACAGGATTTCACAATTAAAAATCTGATCTTATTCAATTATTTGTATATGTATTTTATTATTTACAATGTTTGGGAGAATTTCCCCATGCTTCAAGAGGCGGGTTTGTTTTCATTTCACACACACACACACACACAATCAATTTGTGGCAGGTAATTTAGCCTTAATAAAATTAAGACAAAGTGGCAGGCTGAATAGATGCTCAGTCTAATCTAGGATTTGGTGGAACAAATTTAGTGTAGTGTTTTAGAGCAGATCCTTTATGTCATAAATACCTGGGTTCAAATACCAGGTCTGTCCTTAGTAGCTCTATATAATTGAAGAAAGTTATTTAATAGTTTTCATCTGTAGATTAGGGGATACTTCTATGCATTTTATTAGATTACACCCATACAGGGGTTAAATGGAATAAAATACTATAAATACAGTGCAGTTTCAAGTTCTTGATTAGTGCTCAATTAGTGGCAGAGGAGTTTAGTTTGATAATCCAGACTGGAGGTTTTCATATAATAGAAAAGTTTAGATATTGAAAATATATGCATCATAAAGTTGGAGGTTTTATTAATAAAAAAACTATAAAACTTTGAAACCTAGGATTCAGAGTGATTAACTAACATGTTGGAAGTCATACAACTCATTACAGATAATAGTGAGACCAGAATTAAAGTTCTCCACTCCTGAAATATATCAGAACTTCTGGTGGCATAGTGGTTACTTCTAACTTCTAACTTCAAGGGCAGCCATTCAAAACCAGGAACCTGTTTCATGGAGAAAGACGAGGCTTTCTATTCCCCTAAGTGTTTACAGTCTTGGAAACCCACTGGGGCAATTCTACTCAGCCCTACAGAGGTGCTACGAATCAGAATAGACTAAATGGCAATGAGTTTGGCTTTTGGTTTGTGGAAATATATTCCTCTCCAAATCTCTTATTTCTCTGAAAGCCTCCACTCCATTTATGTTTGTCATATTTACCAAGTAAATATATAGAACACTCACCTAAATTTGAACTTTAGATCCAAACAGCAAACTCATGGCTGTTGAGTCAATTCCAATTGATAGAAATCATGAAAGAGAGGCTAGATCTGTCCCATAGGCTCCCAAGGCTTTAATTTTTAAAGGTGCAGCCCCTCAGAGTGGCTACTGAGTATCTGACAATTTGAAAAACATCCTAATAGTTAAATACTGCCCCACCACACCACTTGAATTACATATAGGAATATTTTTTTTAGCTCAAGTATTCTCCATATAACATTTGGAACATATTTAAAATATGAAGTATTAGTTAAATTATCCAACTATGAGGATTAGGAGAAGATCATAAGAGCAGCTAAGGAAAAGCAAATAGTCACATATAAAGGTAACCAAATAAGAGTATGTTCAGACTTATCAGCAGACACGATGAAGAAGAGGAGGGAATGGAGCAACATATTCCAAAAATTGAAGGAAAATAATGCAAAACAAAGAGTACTATATCTGGCCAAATTATCTATTAAGATAGATAAAGAAGTAAAAGTCTTCCCAGACAAGGATAAACTCAAAGAATTCATAAAAAAAACCCCAGCCCCACAAAAGATCCTTACCAATCCACTATGGGCAGAAGATTAACACCCCTGAGTGCGAATAAGAGACCATTATAAAGAACACCTCCACCCATAGGGGGACAAAGTAAACAGCCTCCCAAGAACACATTGGCTCAATAGTGGACAGAAGGCAAAAATCAACCCCCGCTCTCCACCACACAAAACAAACTGATAATATAGGTAGGGAGGAAAACAGCCAATGCAAAAAGTACAAGATGACATCACAGAGTTCACAGATGGATGTGATAAAACTGAATAGCAATGAACTCAGGCATTAAAGGCAGAGGATAACAGACTGTCTCAGAAAACATAACTCGTCGATCTGCTACCTACAGGAGACACATCTCAAGCTTGCAGACAAAAACAGATTTAGAAAAAATATATACCAAGCAAATGGCAATTCAAAAAAAAGCAGGGGTAGCTATCTTAATAGCTAACAAAATTGACCTCAAGGTATAAGCCATAACAAGAGACAAGGAGGGGAACTATATAATGCTCAAGGGAACAGTGGACCAAGAACCAGTGAGCATAATAAATATATACGTTCCCGATGAGAGACCTGTGAAATTCGTAAATCAAACACCACAAAAGATGAAAAAAGAATTCACAGGCTCAACAATTATAATAGGTGGCTTTAATAGACCACTCTCTGAAAAAGACAGATCACTGGGAAAGTAACTCAACAAGGAGGCTACAGATCTAAACAGCACAATTGGATGACGTGACCTGATATTTTCAGAACTTTCCGCCCAAATGAAAAAAAATTAGCATTTTTTAAGTCCACATGACACATATTCGAAGATAGACCATATGCTGGGACACAAATTGAACCTGAGTAAATTCAAGCATATAGAGGTTATACAGACATCTCTCTCTGATCACTGTGCCATAAGGCTGGAAATCAAGAGAAGGACGGTGAAGAAAACAAGGGCAAACCATTTAAGGATGAATAATGCGATACTACAAAAGGAATGGGTATTGGCCCAGAACAGAGATGAAATCAGGAAGTTTTAGAAAACAATGAGAATTAAAATACAATGTACCAAAACCGTTGGGATACTTTCAAGGCATTTATCAGTTGAAGGCTGATAGCAATAAATGCACACATGAAAAAAAGAAGAGAGACTTGTGGTTGATATGTTAGCACAAAACTTACTCCAATTACAGCAGAGTCAGAAGAACAATCCTACTAATAGCAAAAGGAAAGAAATAATAAGAATCAGAGCTGAGGTACAGGAGAGGGAAACAAGAAAACTATGGAAAAAATTATTGCAGCTAGAAGTTGGTTCTTTGAAAGGATTAACAGAATTGATAGATCACAGGCAAATCTAATGAAAGAAAGAAAGGAACAAATTTCAATAGTAAAGATGAGGAATGAGACAGGGGCAGTAAAACGAACCCTAATGAAATCAAAAGGACAATTCCACAGTACAATGAAGGTATGTACTCTAACGAATTCAAGAACTTGGAAAACATGGACAAATTCTTGGAAAAACATCCTTTCCTAGACTATACCAGATGGACGTCAAGAACCTTTACAGAACCACAGCAATGGAAGAAATGGACAAAGTTATCAAGGGATTTCCAACAAAAGAAATCCCATGGGCCAGATGGCTTCACAGGAGAATTCTACCAAGCATTCAGGGAAGAACTGTCATCAATCCCACGCAAACTATTCCAGAACATAGAAAAAGATGGAAAACTCCCTAACAAACAACGATACAAAAATCTTTAACAAAATAATAGTCCATAGAATACAAAGCATATAAAAATAATTCACCATGACCAAGTGGGATTCATACTAGGGATGCAGGAATGGTTCAACATATGAAAGACCATTAGTATTATTTGTCACATTGACCGGAAAAACTATAAGAGCCACATGATATCAATAGATGTGGAAAAATCATTAGACAATATCCAACACCCTTTCCTGTTAAGACACTCAAAAATATAGGAATAGAAGGAAAATTCCTCAGTATTATATAAGCTATATATGAAAAATCAACAACCAATGTGGCAAAGAATGGAGAAAAGATGAAAGCAATTCCACTGAAAATGGGGACCAGGCTAAGATGCCCATTGTCCCCACACTTATTTAACATTGCATTAGAAGATCTAGCTAACAACATAAGGCAAAGAGATGGCCATCAGAGGTATTCGTCTGGTAAAGGAAGAGGTGAAACTATCATTATTTGCAGATGGTATGATTTTATACATCGAAAATCCCCAAAACTCCACAAGTGAAATGTTGGGAGCAAGAGAGAAATATGGGAGAATGACAGGATACAAATCAACAAACACAAGTCTATTGGACTGCTATACACATCAGAAAAGATCACAGAAGAGGAAGTTCAAAAGTTAGTACGCTATACAACAGCCAAGCACAAATTCAAATATCTGGAGACATACCTGACTAAAAAAGCAAAAGATTTGTAGGAGGAAAATGGCAGAACACTGTTAGAAGAAACCAAGAGTGACCTCAACAAATGGAAGAACATCCCATATTCGTGGATTGGCAGACTCAATATAGTAAAGATATCAGTTCTGCCCAAGGCACTATATAAGTTCAATGCTATCCCAATACGAATACCATCATCCTTCATCAAAGAATTGGAAAAACTGCTTACCAACTTCATATGGAGAGGGAAGAAGTCCAGAATTAGCAGAGAACTCCTCAAGAAGAAGGGTAAAGTGGGAGGGCTTGCGCTACCTGACTTTAGCACGTATTATACAGTCACAGTGGTCAAAACAGTGTAATATTGGTATAACAACAGATATACAGGCCAATTGAAAAGAATTGAAGACCATAATTAAAAACAGCCGCATACAGGCAATTGATTTTTGATAAGGGCCCCCCAAAAAATCAAATGGGAAGCAGATGCTTTCTTCAATAAGTGGTGCTGGAAAAATAGATATCTACCTACACACCCAAAAAAAATAAAGCAAGACCCTTATCTCACTCCATACACAAGAATAAACTCAAAGTGCATCACAGGTCTTGAGGTAAAACCCCAGACAATTAGGCCCATTAATGAGGGAATTGGGACAAATCTGAGAACCTTTGCACAGGGAATGCATAGGCTGTCAGAAATAGGGAAGTTCACAAATACAGAGGAGTCACAAATTGACAAGTGTGATATACTGAAGATAAATCACCTGTGTACATCGAAAGAATTCACCAAGAGAGTAATAAGAGAGCCCACTGTCTGGGAAAACATCTTTAGCAATGACACATCAGACAAAGGCCTTACTACTAAAATCTACAATATTTTGCAAGTTTACAATAAGAGCAAAACTAACTGCCCACTGCGGAGGTGGGCAAGGGACCTGAACAGAAGTTTCACAAGGGAAGAAATCTGAATGGCCAATAAACATATGAGAAAATGTTCCTGATCATTAGCCATAAGAGAAATGCAAATTAAAATAATTCTGTGCCCACCTTCCCAATATGATCCTTCAAATTTAATGGATAATCCTATGAATTGCTTGGCCATTTTACTTCCATCACTTGAATTTTATAAACAGTATTGTTCATGGAAACATCCAGGCTAGTGGAATTCAATTGGTTAGTAAATATGACATAAATCCAAACAACCCCTTTCTTTTCTATCCTGATTATTTTCCTAGAACTGGCCTTAATATACTGCTTTCCCCTCAAAACTCAAGTGCAGAAAGCCTAAAGTGGTGTCCCCTAATTCACCATTAACTGTACCAGGTAAACATTTGGTGTTGTTACAGGCTGGCTGATTTCTCTAGTACCAATTACATAACAGAAATGCCACAAGAGGATGACTTTCACAACAAAATTTACTTTCTCACAGTGCAGGAGACCACAAGTACTAATTCAGGACGTCCAAATTCAGATGCCAGATGTAGAAGTCTTTCTCGCTGTTGATTCTGGAGGGAGGTCCTTGTCTCTTCAATATCTGTTTCCTAGCTCCTTGGAGATATAAATGTGTCTTGGCATCTATCTTACCCCGTGTTTTTTCCCCCTGCTGGTTCATTTTATGTCTCAAGAGATATTGAGATGAACCTTGCTTAATTAAAATAATAAAACAAATATTGCCAAATTATATTACAACCACGACCATAAAGTTTAGGATTTACAGCACATGGGGGGACGCACTTCAGTCTATAATATTTGCCATCGAGTCAATTCCTACTCCTGCAGCTGCTGTCAGATAGTTTGCCCCCCTATCCATCGAGAATGTTTATAGCTCTAGTGTGCCTTCAACTCTAAATGCAGCCCCTGGAGGCCACCGTAGGACAGTCTTCAACAAGTTATCACCACACCAATTCTTTTAAAAAAAAATAACTTTAAGATCATTTTATTGGAGGCTATTATAACAATCCATACATCAATTGTATCAAGCATATTTGTACATATGCTGCCATCATAATTTTGTAAACATTTACTTTCTATTTGAGCCCTTGGTATCAGCTCCTCTCCTCCACTCCACACACACGCCTTGGTGACCCCTTGGTAAATTATTATTATTTTCATATTTTACACCGTCTGCTGTCTCCCTTCATCCATGTTTCTGATGTTCGTCCCCCTGGGTGGGTGGGGAGTTATGTGTCCATCATTGCGATTGGTTCCTCCTTCCTCCCCTCCTCTCCCAACTTCCCCCTTCCCTTCTGGTTTCACTACTCCCATTTCTGTTCCTGAGTGGTTTATCTGGGTGGATTCTGTGTGTCCTGAGCGCTTATCTCTACCAGCCATACGAATTCTTACACCGCACTGAGTGCTTTTGTTCTACGATTCATCATATAATGCCTCGACTCTCTATTATTCAGAAAAGTATTTTCAGAAGGTTTAATTCAAGGACTCAGGATAAATAGTTTCACGTGTTAAATGAGAATCTTCACCCCCTGGGGAGAGAAAGAGGGGTAGGGATTCATTAGTAGAAAAGTTGATACAAGTGCATTGATAGTATTGTTTACAATAGTCCAACTCTGGCATTTCTCATTTATTTCACATTGTCATGGTGCTCAGAAGTGAGGATAAGAATGAATGCTCTTTCAGTGAGATTTGCTCTTTTCATTAAGAAAAGGATTGATTCATTCACACATTGCAACAAAAGTCATTCTGCAGCCTTAACAAATAAATACATGATAAGTTGTGAAGTGGCATCATCTAATTAGATCTTTGAAAAATCTTTTTTGAAAAAAATATTTTTATTGGGGCTCTTACATCTCTTATCACAATCCATACCTTCATCCAGTGTGTCCAGCCCATTTGCACATATGCTGCCATCATCATTTTCAAAGCATTCCCTTCCCACTTGAGCTCCTGATATCAGCTCGCCATTCAACCCTTGATAAATTATAGATTCTTATTTTCATATCTTACATCGTCCTTGGTCGCCCCTCACCCACTTTTCAATTATTCGTCCCCCTGGGAGGGGGTTCTAGATTGATCCTTGTGATTGAGTCCCCTTTTCTCCCTGCACCCTCCTCTAATCCTCCTGGTATCTCTACTCTCCTTGCTGTCCCTGAGGGGTTTGCCTATCTTGGATTCCTTGTGTTGCAGTGTGCATGCTCTGGTCTAATCTGATCTGTAAGGTAGAATTGAGGTCATGACAGTGGGGTGAAGGAAGCACCCAAGAACTTAGGAAAAATCTTATACCACTTTAAACAAAAACAATAAACTGAAGAAGTTTGTTACATTCGTGATGCCATAAATTCTAATAATGTTTGTTTTCAACGCAGAAAAATGCTCAAATATAAGGCTAAATATAAACACCCTTCTGAGAATCAGTGTAATTATAAGCAAAGTTAACAAAAATTGTGAATCTAGATGTCTCCATTTTAGTTGCAACTTCATGAAAAATTAATTACCCATCTTTAGTCAAGCCTTATTAATATATTAAGGTTTAATTCTTTTGTGTGTGAACTAGATGACACTTGAGTATTTTGAGAGATTCTTCATTTCTCTTTTTCATACACTGCCCCCAAACACATGAAACCTGAAAGCAAATTATGTTATTTTAATCACAAAAATATGTTTTAGTTGAACTTGCTTTGCCGCCTTTTTACTACTGCAATTCTTGGGTAAACAATTTGTTATGAATCAAATCTTGCCTCCTAAGATGTGTTGTAAATCCTCCTATTAAAGCATGGGTTTGTAGTATCATCCTAGAATAGGTTTCCTTTATGTTAATGAGATCATGACAGTATAGGATGCATTTTTAAAATCATTTTATTAGAGGCTCATACAACTCTTATCACAATCCATACAGACATTAATATGTAAAGCACATTTGTACATCTGTTGCCCTCTTCATTCTCAAACATTTGCCCTCCATTTAAGCCCCTGGCATAAGCTCCTCAATTACCCCCTCCCTCCCTACCCCCCCTCCTTCATGAACCCTTGATAATTTTATAAATTATTATTTTGTCATATCTTGTCCTGTCCGATGTCTCCCTTCACCCACTTTTCTGTTGTCTATCCCCCAGGGCGGTTATATGTAGATCCTTGAAATCGGTTCCCCCTTTCCAACCCATTCTGCTGGTATCACCACTCTCACCCCTGGTCCTGAAGGGATCATCTGTCCTGGATTCCCAGTGTTTCCAGTTCCTATCTGTACCAGTGTACATCCTCTGGTCTAGCCAGATTTGTAAGGTAGAATTGGGATCATGAGAGGGGGCGGTGGGGGAAGCATTTAAGAACTAGAGGAAAGTTGTAGGTTTCATCATTGCTACATTGCACCCTGACTGGCTGGTCTCCTTGAGTGGATGTTCAATTGCATAGAGATGGGCTTTGGGTTTCTGCCCCGCACTTCCCCTCATTCACAATGATATTTTTTTGTTGTGATGATGCCTGATACCTGATCCTATTGGCTGTATTTTAAGCCCATCACTTTTTGATATATAAAAGAGCAGAGCAGACGCAGAAGAAAGAAAATATCCATGGAATGCTCCAAGGAACACGGAGAAGAAGATGAAAAAGACTTAAATTTCTCTTCATTAAACTCAACCAATTGTGGTATTCTCTTATAGCTGTATTAGAAAACTAAGACATCTCCATGACGTTACTTGGATTGTCTTAAATTCCTTACTGACCATCCCATTTATACATTCACCTATGTCTCCCTTATTAGAATAATCATTCTGAAATGATTCAGATCATGTCAATGCTCCAGACCTTCCCAAACCCTCCTGTCTCATTAAAAAAAAAAAAAAAGAAAAAGAAAGTTCTTACAGTGGTCTATCCATTGATTTCTGTCTTTACTTCCATCAACTGTCTTACATCTTCAGGTATAACAGAATTGCTATACTTGGGTCTATGCACTGACCCTACTCTCAGATAGACATATTCTCAGAAACCACTAGGCTGACTCTTTTTCCTTTTTTGAAGTCTTTGTTTCATTGTCAGCTTTCTGGTCATCCCACAGAACATTGTTATTCTCTACATTTCACACTCTTTATTCCCATGGCTAGTTAACTTTTAGATAGCCTTTATCCTTTTGCATCCTGTTATAAAAATCTTTAGATCTTTTGTATTGTTGTTGCTGTTTGGTGCCATCGAGTCAATTCTGACTTATAAAAACCCTGTGTTTTTTATAACAGAGTGAAAGACTGCCCAGTCCTCTGTCATCCTCACAATTGTGATTATGGTTGAGCCCATTCTTTTTTTTTCCCCCACCCCGAGCCCATTCTTTCAGCCACTCTGCAGCCTCTGTCTTGTTGAGGGTCTTTCTGCATTTTACCAAGTGTGGTATCCTACTCCAGGAACTGGTCTCTCATGATAACATGTGAAAATGTATTATTATTTTCATATGTAGATAAAATTAAGCACTTGTGTGTGTGTACAAATTCAGTGACACAAATTGCATGAATCCTATTATGCAACTGTCATCAATACCTGTTTAAACTAATATTTATGCTCTACAAAGTCAAAGATTACCTTATTTTCTTTTGCTTTCTGATGGATTCTTTAAAATGAGGACAGTGTCTGCATTCAATAAATATTGGTTGATAAAAAGTGGTAGCAGATGGACATTGGGCCTCCACTCAAGTATTCCCTCAATGCAAGAACACTTTTTTCTATTAAAACTGGCATTCCATGATGCTCACCTTCCAGATATGATCACTGAAGGCAAATGGGTGCATAAGCAAATGTGGCGAAGAAAGTTGATGGTGCCCCGCTATCAAAAGATATAGCATCTAGGGTCTTAAAGGCTTGAAGGTAAACAAATGGCCATCTAGCTCAGAAGCAACAAAGCCCACATGGAAGAAGCACACTAGCTTATGTGATGATGAGGCGTAGAAGGGATCAGGTATCAGGCATCAAAGAACAAAAATTCATATCATTGTGAATGAGAGGGAGTGCAGATTGGGGACCCAAAGCCCATTGGTAGGCAACTGGACCTCCCCTTACAGAAGGGTCACAGGGAGGAGACAAGCCAGTGAGGGTGCAGTGTCGCAATGATGAAACATACAACTTTCCTCTAGTTCTCAAATGCTTCCTCCCCCACCCATGATCATGATCCCAAATTCTTACAAATCCAGCTAGACCAGAGGATTTACAGTGGTACAGATAGAAACTGGAAACACAGGGAATCCAAGACAGATGATCCCTTCAGGATCAATGGTGAGAGTGACTATACCAGGAGGGTGGAGGGAAGGTAGGGTAAAAAGGTGGAACCAATTACAAGGATCTACATATAACTGCCTGCCTGGGGGACAGGCAACAGAAAAGTGGATGAAGGGAGATTTTGGAAAGTGTAAGATGTGACAAAACAATAATCATTTATAAATTATCAAGGGTTCATGAAGAAGGGGGCGGCAGGGAGGGAGGGGGGAAATGAGAAGCTGATAACAAGAGCTCAAGTCAAAAGTGAATGTTTTGAACATGATGATGACAACAAATGTACAAATGTGCATGACACAATGGATGTATGTGTGGATTGTGATGAGTTGTATGAGCCCCCAAGAAAATGATTAAAAAAACAATAATAAATAAATGGAAAAAGGAAAATGGTGAAAGAATGATGAAGATATGAATAATGAACAGAATTCATTTGACATTTATATAGTATAATGCTCCAATCTCCCAATCCTGGTAGTGGACTCCATTTTGGATCTGAGGGGGAAAGCTAAAAGTTTAAGCAGTATTTTTGCTTTTAAAGCAGGGAAATAAAATTGAATCCCAAATAACCTGCTATTTAAAGACAGACCTCCCCCATGTATAATAAGCGTTCAACCCTCTGACTCCACAGTCCATGCTGTCTATCCTTCCATGGTAATTACCTTTCTGAATTATTTATGACAAAAGATATATCAACTAGAAAGTAATATCTTAAATGTATGGTCATATGCAGTAAGTTTTTTTCTGCTCTGAAGAAAAAAAATGTAAAGCAAACACATTTACTATTTTGCTTTTAATTTTTGCTCCTTGTGAATAATTGCTGGTATAATTCCAATTTCCATATTGTGAATATAAATCATGTCTTCACTTTCCCACTTCATCATTCTAAGACTAGCTGAACAAATAGCATGTTCTCTGTCTGACTCCAAGCACCCACCCAGAGTTTGGTATCCCCAAGTTAGGACTGTCTTTCTAGTCCCTGTCAAATAGGTAAATAGACTGTCTGCTGGCATTGACTGCCTACAGAGGCTTCAATAGCCTATTAGAATAATTCACAAAATAAATGAAAGCTTTTGTCTATACTTATTTATCTATTTCTTATAAGTATTTCCCAATAGTCTTTCATCTGCATAGATATTCTCAGCAATCCTGGAAATCTCTCCCTCCCTCCCCAAAAAGAAATGTAAGGTCCAGCGTCCCTTCCTTACTGGGATGTCAAATCAATATGCAAGATCTGACCTTAATGCTTAGTTATGATAGATATAATTAATTTCTATGTATGTGTGCAGTCTGTCCTCATCCGGATCTGAGGTCTATTCCCAGGGAAGGGTCCGTTTAACTCTCTACTTATTTATAATTGCTTAAATTTGGACTGTTTTAAAGAGATAGTGAGAAGCTCGATTGTTCAGGCCATTTTCCTGATTCAAATAATATCTACTCACAAGACATATATAATGTTGCATTAAATTTTGGTATTTCTCTAAGTAATTTAGGTTTATGACACATTATCTATCAGACATGACTTTTTCATATCAAATCTAAACCTTTTTTTCCAATTTATTAAAAAGGATTGTAAGTTTGGATCAGACATAGAACCAGCATGACTTTTTAGGAGGCGGTATTTATGTAATTCAATATTGTCCACACTTAACTCGGTAATTTATTACTTTCATTGACTTCTGTTTAATTCCATTCTTACTGAAATATTACTAACTTAATATTTTTACTAAGTACACTCAGATTTCTACTTAAATTCGTGAATGTTTTACTTTGAAGTGAGCGTATATTTTTCTTTCTATAATTATATTAAATATATACTTAAAATTTTTATAAATTGTATCTGTATACAAATGGAATAACTTAATTTTTCTAGCATAGGTATATATGTCATTTGGAAAGTACCTTAGTTTTGAAAATAATGATTTAACACATGGGAGCAAACTTTTTAGGAAACATTGAAAATACCTTTGTGGTAGAGATGAATAAACTGAAATTTTGGTTTATTGCCAAAAAGGCTAAATAGTGAGAAACAATATTCTTCTGGTTAAAAATATTACTTTCAAGGATTAAGTTTATTGTTTAAAACAAACATCTAATATTTTATTAAAATATTAATTTACTACTAGGATTTATTTTACCAAAAAAAAGTATTTAAAAATCAATCCAAATGCCACAGAATTTCAGCCAGTGATCATGTTTCTTTTTCTCAGTCATGCCAGGGCAACTCATATTTTGTTGTGTGTTAAAATAGAGTTTCAGTCTCTGTGAGCTCTAAAATCTATTTACATCTGCTACTAATACATTCCCTCTGATATTTTGGTTTTTGGTCTATAGAATTCATATCCTGTCAGTTTCTTTTAAATTTTATTTTTCTGCCTTACTAGCATAAAACTGATTATTAATGATATCCTCATTTCTTAATACCCTACTTTTCTAGTACAATGGATTTGTCAATCATCTACTGTGGGAAAATTATATCTTTGCAATTCCTGCTTCCATGTTTAATTTACCAAGAATTGTGGTGAAAAGCTTTACTATTTGGTTTTAATAAAAATTCACATTTTTTTATTCAATTTTTTTTTTCATATGACTCGCAATCTTTCACTAACCCAGTATAAAATTCTATACAGGTACCAAAGTGAATATTTCCCATTCTTTTCAGAATTACAAATAAGTCCATTCTTGATTGTAAAAATAAGACAGGCATTCTTGAGGACGGTCTCAGTACTAAAATATATCTATTTTATATACATTTCCAATTTTTGGTCCATTTTCATTGGAAGAAATTACCTTTCATATCTTTACTGGTCTTTCTATATGTTTTCTGGTTTTGTTATTATTCTTCAGGATCTTGATGATCAATTATCTTATCTATTCTCTAATCTTACACTATTTCATACCGAATAGCTTATTTTCTGATTATATTTTGCTTCAATATATTTCTAGTCTCACTCTAACTTAAATTTTCCTCTTCAAATGATATTTATAATTTCTACTCATTCTTTAAAATTTTGCTCATGTCAATTCCTTCACAAAACTCCTAACCAAAAATTGTGGCAGGATCTAAGTGCATGAGGTAGATGTTATCAAGGAAAAGCAGTTGACAGATAATAAATGAGGTTTGTTTATCTTGGAATATGGTTAGCTAGATAATTTATATTGACTCTCTCACAAAACAAAACAAATCCCTAAAAAAAACCCTGCATGTTGTTGAGTTGGTTTCAATTGATAGCAACCCCATCCTCAACAGAACCCAACCCTAATCAGTCCTATGCCCTCCTCATAATGGATGAGTCCATTATTGCCAACACTGAACAATCCATCTTTTTAACAATCTTCCTCTTTTTCTCTGACTTTTTTTCCCATCTTCTTGCCACCTTCGTCTTTTCTTGATTGAACCAAGCAACATGTTCTAACCAGATAATATGTTCAAAGTACTTGAGATGAAGTTTTTCCATCTTCTTTTCGTTTTAAAATTTTTATTACTTTTATTGAGTGCTTTTACATCTCTTTACAATCCCTACATTCATCCACATTTGTACATATGTTGCCATCATCATTTTCAAAGCATTTTCTTTCTACTTGAACCTTTGATATCAGTTCTTCATTCCCCCCCTCCTTTCCCCACCCTCTCTTCCTCATGAACTCTTGATAAATTATAGATGTTTATTTTCATATGTTACATCATCCCCTGTCACCCTTCACCCATTTTTATGTTGTTTGTCTCCCTGGGAGAGAGTTATATATTGATCTTTGTGATCTATTCCCCCTTTCTCTCCCCACCCCTACCTTTCTCCCCTCCACCAGGAGTATTCTGGATGCACTTCTTCCAAGACAGATTTGCTTGTTCTTCTTGCAGTTCATTGACTTTTCAATGTTACCTACCGACACCATAATTTATATGCACCAATTCTTCGACAATCTTAGTGTCCAATTTCACATGTATACAAGATGCTTGAAAATATCATGGCTTGGACCAGGCACACCTTAATCTTCAAAGTGACATCCTTGCTCTTAAAAACTTTAATGAGTTCTAGTGTAGCAGCTTTACCCAAAGCAACATGCCATGTGATTTCCTGACTGCTGCTTCCGTGAACAAGGACTGGCTGATCCAAGAAAATTAAGTTCTTGATAATTCATTCTGATCAATGCTAATAACTTTATATTGGTCCAGTTTGGAGGGTTTTTGGTTTTCTTTGCATTGAGTTCTAATAAAATTCTGTAGAAGACTGTGAAAAAAGTTGTGAATGGAAGAAAGCACAAGAATGATAGAGTGAGCACTAAATTCCACCTTCAAGTGATTTCAAGTTAAGGGATGAAAAAGGGCTGAGATATTTAATCACAAATCAGTTCTCTCTTGGATTTTCAGGTGAAATTTTCATCATGTGTATAGTTCAAAATTTATCAAGCCATGACTGCTTCTTGAGATTCTCCAAGAATGTTAGTGACTTTCTTGGTCATTTTGGATAATGATTATCTTTAAGTGTGAATTAGGCAGGAGCAATATATAAGAACCCTAGCAATATTATATTTCCCAAACTGGGAGGGTGATTATTTTTTAAAGTCAATATTTGAATGATAAAACATATTTTAAATTTTATGTATGAAAACTTTTGCTATGTATGCTATAATTAACAATGAAAAAAGTAATCTGGATTTTTTTTCACTTTGTAGTTGGAAAATATAAGAAATATTTTTGTTTTGGAGAATATTGAATGAAAATTATTTGAGTGCAGAGAAGTTTTAGTAAATTCAACAATGTGAATAACATGAATACCTGTATTTTTTCAGGCTGCCTTTGGGTCAATATCGTCTCATGGAGACCCATGTATATAAAACTTACTATCTTAATAAACTTGCTTTCAACAGAAGAGTGAGGCTTAATCACACAATATAGACAGGAAATATTTATGTCAAGTTTTTTTTAGCAGGCTAACCAGCTAAAACTAACGATTTGGAAATTTGAGAGAAATAATAAGATGGGACAAAGGTTTTCTAACAAGGCTAGCAATTATAAATGGAAGATTGGAGAAAGTTAGAAGATTAGGTAGTACAATTGCCAAAGATTGCCCCCCCCCATAACCTTCCTCAATCTTCTCTTTAAACCCTCCATAATAGAACTAAACTTAAATTAAACATTGTGCCTTCTGGGCATAAACAGTCTCAAGACAATTTCCTTGACCACTGCTACCACTCCTTCCAAATCGATTGCCACCTGATACCCATCTTATTTAGAAATTATAGAGCTGTCCCAGGAGTTGAGACATGTGTATTCCAAAGTGGCTTGTTATCAGTACACAGAGAAGGGAACGGATAAAGATTAAAGGTACCACGATTGTGATTAATTTTGCTATTGAATCATCTTTAAAATTATTAAGACATTTTGCTGTTTTGAAAAATAAGTTATTGCAGTATAATAAAATTAAGAGTAGAGTATTATTCTCCATAAACTATATTTTGTAAACAATATTTTAAACACTGAGCTAGCTTACATCATTTAACTAAATGTTAAAAAAATTGAAATGAGAATTAAAAAATTTGTCCTGTGGTCCATAGCCTGAAATTAATTATTGGTTGTTTTAGAATTACAGTTTATGTATTTAATATTTCAAACCCTTAGATAATGATATTAGGAGGCTGGAGGTTGGTCTATATCAGCACATTTCAACCAGATATTTATGAACCCTAACTCTGGCTTTCAGCTCCACTCTAAACATTTTTTATCCCAATTTTATAGTAATGACTATTTGTAAACTTCAGATATATGAGATTCTTAATTTCATGAGAATATTATAGAATTTGAAATGCTACTTTCCTATTAGAAAGGGACTAAGTGGGAGCCTGGGGATAAAAAAAAAGAATTTGATGCTAACAACAAAATAAAATTAAAGGGTTATTTTTAATAGGGAACATATGCTTTGTTGTAATTAGTTACCACTCAATTGGTTTTGATCCATGGAAGTCTTATCTTAATTAAAACTAATTGTGTATTATCTATAACTAAAGTTTGTTTCATTTTTAGTTCTGAAAATTTTGTAAAGTTTAGTCATAGCTTTTCTTCCTTAATATACACACAACACCTATAGGCTTCTACATACATACACATATAAGTAAAAGCATTTCGTAACTTACAATAACACAGTCTTTACATTGCCTGAAAGAGGCAGACACCTAGCTACCATCGCACATAATGAAAAGAAGAGGAAGGATCATGTCATGTTTCACAGGAAGGCAGTGATGACAATCGCTTAAGTGATGATTCAGAGCTACAGTCTGCAGGAAACTCGGGACATGTATTTGTTTGGAAAGGACAGACCAACCCTGGATCCTAGGACAATCAAAAGCTACAAAAGAGGAAGGTGAGTTGTCTTTTCTAAAACAAATTCTTTCTGCTTTATGTCACGCTGACCTGATGGAGTCTGAATCCTGCTGAGTCCTACGGTGACATTTACTAAGGACAATGTGTGCTGGACAGAGTTAAGCTTTACAAGATAGGTCTGGTCACGACTCACTCTTGGCCTTGAGATTGTCCATAAAGAGTGAGCCAATGTCTTTATTTTAGGTCTTGCTGCTTCTTGCACATATACTTTTTTAGTACTTTAATGGTACTTGAAGTGACCTTTTTGTGTTCCCTGATTTTAGCCTAGTTTGTGGACATTTTATTTCCGAAAATGCTTTTGTCATCATTATAGGGGAATTTTCTTGTTCATAGACCTCCCTGTAGGAGGTCTGCTGGTCAAGGTGTTTCTTGGTGTGTGACTAATTAGTCCCTTGTGCCTCTGTTTACCTTGTAGCTAAAAGCATTGTGAGATAACTCAGTTCTTTATGACCTTGTAGCTAAAAGCAATGTGAGATAACTCAGTTCTTTAAGACCTCTTTAACATTCTCTGGAACGCTGCATGTCATTGTACTTAGAATATAGTGATGTTATTATTCAAGTGTTTAGACAGTGTGCCTAGTTAAGTAATGTTTACATAGCGAAGAGGTTCAGAATTTTTAAAAAAATAAGTGCTTTAATGCTTTCTTTGTAATCATTCCCTTGTAAGAAGAGTATAAAAACCAAGCTTTGAATATACTCGGGACTTCAGTCCATCCGACTGTTGTCCTCCCAATCACATGCTTTGTATATGTCTCTTTCTTTTCCTTTCATCCGCACACCTCAGCTCAGATGCAGCTTGATGCGGGATAGCTGGTCTAATTGACCGCACCTCCCATTAGATATGAAATAAAATTTACATGGGGTCAAATTATTTTAACATTAAATTCTAATTTTCCCAAGATAGCTAAAGAATATATTTATTAAAAACAAGTATTTAAAACTCTGCTTTTTGCATTCATGGAAATAGGAGTCTACATTTATGAGTTTACTTTCTATTCTAGAGTTCTGTTCAGTTGATTTTATTCAAGTGAAATTTTCATAGTTTGTATGACTATATGGAAAATGTAAAATGCATATGTACTGGTACTATCACCAAATGGTGAGGCTCCTCTTTTCCCAAAATGAGATTAGCAAACGGTATTTTCAGGTGATAGATGCAAAGGACAAAAACATTTTTATAAAACTATCAAGTGATCAGTTTGATTTCTAATAAAACACAATGTTTTCTTAAGGTAGGCATAAAAACTAAAGGAAGTGAAAACATTTTATACTAAGAGATATACTGAATATGATTGTGAAAATTAGAAGGAACCATTTTAATTTTATATTTTCCTATAAAATGTCTGTGACTTCTGTCAGCCTGTTGGTAGAGACATTTGCACTGTCTAATAGTATTATAAAGAAGACTGGTCTATTTTGTGTTATTTAAAGTACCAATGAGACCACCTACATGCCATACTTCTGAAATCAACATTGGTGTTTTATCCTAGCTTGTACAAGATTTTCTCAGAAAGTTCTAATAAAATTAAATTCAAAGTCATGCCCAGTTATTTGTTTTACTGAAATTTTTGGTTTGTATTTTAAATTTAAAGAAAATTTCCCTAATGTTTTATTAGTAAAAAAAACAAAACACAGATTATTAGGAATAACAGGTACTTTTAAATTTTGTGTTGTTTTACTTTTTATCCTGGCTAATTAACTGAAAAATATTTACAGAATATTTTCTTTCAATTCTATTTCTCTCAAGCTGATGAGTGAAAGCTCTAGTGAGAAACATAAGAATATAATTGAATGACATCTGGATAGAGACATACTCCAATTAGCTATGTATTCATTAGTTTCTAAAACAATGTTTTCTTAGTGGAAAAAACACCAACTTATCACCGAAAGAGTTTTGTGTAGGACTTTATTTGTTATTTAACTTTCAAATATCAACAAGTTTGCAGAAACAACAGAACAATATGGAAAATGATGTTTAAAACATGGTATATCTTTTAGTTAAACAGGTGAACTGGATTGTACAATATTGTTTGAGAGGCAGGATGACAACATAATAACAGTACATTCATTGGAATCAAATAACCCATGGTTCTATTCTTTATTTTCTTCTTAGAAAAAGTAATTTACTCTTGCTGAGTTTCAATTTCTTCATTGACAAATAGGATTGGAATCATGTATTTTCAGTGTTTGGTCATATCAGGCAGCTTCTCACAAAGAAAGAGGTGATGTGCTCACAAGGTTAACTAAAGGTAGTTTATTGAAGGGACTATTTTCAGAACTGTAATGCATTGCAGATCCAGCACAGTGGGGAATCATTAACTCTAAAGCTGAAAAGAGAAGGGACTGTTAAGAGGCCACTGACAAAATATGTTGTCTTGCTGCTTCTGCCATACCTTGGGGAGTCAAAGAAGGAACAGGATAACTGGCAGTTACATATTTTTGTGTCAACTTGAAGTGTGAGGGTGGAGTCTACCCTTTCAATCAGGTCACAACCTGGTGGTGCCTCCTGTGGGTGTGACCTCCTCATGAGAGGGGTCCTTGGAACCTATTCCCTCACTCTCTCTGCTTCACCTTCCTCCTGGCAAGCTACGTGGAGACCTGCTGGAGACCTGTGGGAGCCCTGGAGAGGGATCTGCTGCCAATGGATCCACAAGACTTTGTGTCCACCAGCCTGATTTTCCTGAATTTCACATCATTGCAGTAGCTGCCTGAGATTGAAGAGGGATTTATGGACTACTACCGGACTTATGGACTACTATTGGACTTATGGACTTGATTTGTACTGGGCTGGGATGTTTTCTTGATATCCAATTATTCCTTGATATAAAGCTCTATCATACATATGAACATCTCTGGATTTTTTTTCTTTAGTCAACCTGACCCAGCACAATAACAAATAATCTGTTCTTTTTCTACTACAGGCATGTATACTCCGGTCTGCTTTTCTTATTGGTTGAATGCAATAGTGAATTCAAAAGGGGGCAGAAGATCCTGAGTTACTGTATTATCCAGTCCATAAGGTTCTTGGGGCTCAAAACACAAAAATGAGAGGGAAATAATGGATTTAGGGTTGAGAAAAGTTAAAATTTAGCAATGCACTGACAAAGCATGATGACTTAGCGGGAGCATAAACCTTCTTAAAGTATTTCATAAATGAAACATTATTGGTTTCATTTTTTGCACTGAGTGGATATCGCATAAGATACTTAATTTCATATTTAGATTAACTTCAGGCCCCAAATGAAAAACAACAACTAAAATAGCTGAAAGATTTAGAATTTAATATTAGACCTATACATAGGCATAAAGGAATCAGAAAACAACAACTCCCCCATCCCTGAAGATTCAGAGAAAATTTTGGAAGAACATCTTTTTGGATTTCTGTTAAAAAAATGAAAGAAAAATTTTCCAAGTTAACTCATCTTGACATAAGAAGCAAGAAGAGCTTAATTTATATATTTGTGTTATAAACAAATGATAGCTATAGTTAGTGTCTCATTTAAATTGTTCTACGGTTTTGTGAAAGGATGAAAAAGTATGCCTTGTATAAGCCTTTGTATCACATAGTTCATCGAATCTGTCATTATTACACCAAGTTAAAGAAGAACATTTATTAAAGACTTACATTTTGGTCAATAGATATGGTTCGAGAGTGTGGTAGTTACATAATCTGGTGTCAATTTGAGAATTCAGAGTTAAGGGGTGGAGTCTAGGCTGTCAATCAGATCATAGCCAATGAGACCTCTGTATGGACATGGCATTCACCCGAGGATTCTGGGAACTCCTGTATTCCTCCTTGGAGGTGGGAGACACTCTCTCTCTTGACTCACTCCATGTGAGGCATCGCTGTGGAGAAGACACATGGAGAAAGGCTGATGGAACCAGATCTCTGAAGCCAAAGAAGCCACATGGAGACCCCTGCCAGTGCTGAGATGCTTACAGTGTTACAGGATCCCACCCACTGGCCTGTGATTTTTCTGCATTTGGCATCATTGCATGTGTTCCGTGAGTCTCTCTCACAAACTTGATCTCAAGGTACAAGTCATAACAAGAGACAAGGAGGGGAACTATGTAATACTCAAGGGGACAATAGACCAAGAACCAGCGAGCATAATAAATATATATGCATCCAACAAGAGACCCATGAAATTCGTAAATCTAACACTCCAAAGATGAAAAAAGAAATCACAAGCTCAATGATTATAGTGGGTGACTAATGCACCACTCTCAGAAAAGACAGATTACAAGGAAAGAAACTAAAGAAGGAGGCTACAGACCTAAACAGCACAATTGGACTACTTGACCTGATAGATATTTTCAGAGCTTTTTCCAAAAGCAAAAAAATGCAAATGCAAAAAAAAAATCACATTATTTTCAAGCTCACATGGTACGTACTTGAAGATATACCACATGCTGGCACACGTCGTACCTGAGTAAATTCAAGCACATAAATATTATACAGAAGCCTCTCTCTGACCACTGTGCCATAAGACTGGAAATCAGCAAAAGGACAATGAAGAAGACAAAGGCAAACTATTGGTGGATAAATAATTCTCTATTTAAAAAGGAGTGGGTATTGGTCCAGATCAGAGATGAAATCAGAAAGTTTCTAGAAACCACTGAGAATGAAAATGCGATGTACCAAAACCTTTGGGACACAGCAAAGGCACTTATTAGAGGGAGGCTGATAGCAATACATGCACGCATGAAAATGTAAGGGAGATTTGTGGTTGATATGCAGGAATAAACCACGCCAATTAGAGGAGAATCAACAGAACAATCCTAATAATTGCAAAAGGAAAGAAATAATAAAAATCAGAGGTGAGGTATAGGAGAGGGAAAACAAGAAAACTATGGTAAAAATTAATGCAGCTGAAAGTTGGTTCTTTGAAAGGATTAACAGAATTGATAGAGCACTGGCAAAACTAACCAAGGAAAGGAAGGAACAAATGCCAATTGCAAGGATGAGGGATGAGTCAGGGGACATTACAACAGATCCTAATGAAATCAGAAAGGTAATCATGCCGTAAAATGAAGACTTGTATTCTAACAAATTCAAGAACTTGGAAGACATGGACAAATTCTTGGAAACACTATCCCAGATAGACATCAAGAACCTCAACAGACTCAAAGCAATAGAAGAAACAGACAAGGTTATCAAGGGATCACCAACAAAAATCGCCTGGGCAAGATGGCTTCACAGGAGAATTCTACAAAGTATTCAGGGAAGAAATGACACTAATTCTACACAAATTCTTCCAGAACATAGAAAAATATGGACAACTCCAAAACTTTTTCTATGAAACTAGTATAACTCTGATACCTAAAATGGGGAAGGATCCCACAAGAAATAAAAACTACAGACCAATATCCCCAATGAACATTGATGCAAAAATCCTTAAGAAAATACTGGCCAATAGAATAAAAAACCATATTAAAAAAAATCACCATGACCATGTGGGATTCCTACCAGAGATTCACACCATTAGTATTTTGCCACTTTGACAGGAAAAATGATAAGAACCACATGATAATATCTATAGTCCAGACGGGAGAGTTTGTTTTCATTACTACGGAAACCTTGCTGTCCATTATAACCACATTCACACTGGCTCTGTTTATTCAGTGCTGACACCTGCCCTCTACATCACGGGGTCCTATCAGCCCCATTGTGGAGAAATGCCGGAGTTAGCTTAGGGCAGTTCCCACTGTTAATCCTGGTGCACACAAAATAGTAATTATATGAGTTTTCAGAGATGCTCAGGCCACTTCACAAACTTGTTCGTTATGGTTGTGGTGAAGGATATGTCCTCAGGACAACCCCTTTTGGGGCTATTGGAATATCCTGATAGATCCATTCCACCATACCAATTTCCCTAAGCTTTTGGATGCCTTCTTCTACAAGTACCAAGCTATGTCAAGCACCTCAAGTTGGTCTAATCTAGGCCACCTGGCAGTCCATGCTTCAGTGAATCAACCAAATAAGGAATCAGACTGTCTTGGCCTCTTTCACTGAGACATTGAAAGAAGAGTCTGTGGTTAGGGGTTCCATATCCAGAAGCCCAGACTGGTCTAATATTGCATTTCTTGCACCAGTATTCCACCCTTAGAAACCATTCCTAGGGATATTCTCCAGGCTTCTGCGTGTACATATTTGAAAACTTGAGCAGATCTTTGTGCATAGCACACTTCTTCTTGGGTAATCATCTCAATCTCACCTTTTAGGAGCTTTCTGAGCCTTAATTTTAGTTAAAGTTCTAGAGAAAATAATGAGTGGGGAGGGTGTTTCCTGGGTGCTCTCAGCGATATCTTCTAAGGCATCTCCCTCAGACAATGCTACTGATTCAGTCCCACCTGGCATAACAGCTTGAACAGTTTGGTTAATATGCTCAGGTGTGGGTTGTGTTTTATTAATAGCGGATTAATACCTTCAACTGGGAGGGGTGGATCTATTGATTGAGGAGGCTCAATCATTTCGAGGGGCTCAATATCCTCCTCTTCTGGATCATCAACCTATATGTTCCCATCCCATGTTTCAGGGTCCCAACTTTTCCCTCTTAGTGCCCTCACTTTAGTATCAGACACTACTCCAGATCTGAAATTCAGCTGATGTTGTAATTCAGCCGCTTGGATGTTACGACTCTGGAACTGCTTCTCAGCAATGTCGGCTCTATTACTAGAGGAGAAAAGGCTCTCCTTTGTAGCACAGGTGGATGTTTTTAAGTATGTTAGTTGGCACTTGAGGCACACTTCTGAGGTTCTGAGTCCATCCCTCTCTTTAATCACACTTTCCATTGTAAGGAGGACCAGTCAACCAGCTTTCCTATACTTCTCATCCTGATAAAACTGCTGGAAAATATCAAACATGCGATCACCCACAGTCTTTATCCTTAGCCAATACCTCATCTATTGGTGGTGAAACTGTAGCTACTGTAAGGTTCATTTGGACGTGAAACAGAACCAGAGATCCAATTAACAAAGTTTAAGAAGCAGGCTTTATTGTTATTTCACTCCATGGTTTAGTAAGAATGGCAGACTTATCCATATCTTTATGTGTAGAAATAGCGTTATCAGTGCTTTTAAGACTAATCAGGTTAGAGAGTCAATTTAATAGGCCCATATTTATGAGCTTTTATTTCTAGAACCACACCTGGTACCAATTAAGTTAGACAGGGTTCTCTAGAGAAACAAAAGCAGGACACTAATAATTATATATATATATATGTATAATAGATATATAACATAAGAAATAAACAGTTAATTAATCTATAAGGCAGTACAAATGGCTCAGTGCAACTCACTCGCATGAGACAGCTGTGGGACACTGGCAGTCCTTCAAGTCTTGAGGGTGGTTGGGTAGACCTCTGTAGAGCATTTCAGGCTATCTGGCCACAGGTAGTAAACAGCAAAGCAGGTCACCAACAGACAACCAGATGACAGGGTCCAACAGTCCCCAGCTCAAGAGATGTATATTTCAGGAATGGGGCTAAGCAGGTCTTGAAGGAACCTCTAAGTACAGTGACACAGTCCACCGGTTAGTTGTCCCACAGGCAGTGAAGCTTGCAAATTGAGGCCCAGAACAAGCAAGACAGCTGCACACTGGCCCAATGATCAAAGACCAAGAGACAAGAAAGGCAAGGCTCCTTGGGCCATTTATCTCTCCACCCTTCAATTAATCCCACATGTGTTTATCAGCCGTGTTGACACAATAAAACTACCTATCACAACTTCCTTTGTTGTTCTATTTGGCTTTGCCTGGTTTTTGCACTTATTAATGCATCTGCATGTCTATCTAGATAAGATAGGAGGGATAAATAATTAGGAGATGAAAAGAAAGGGACCAATGGTTCCAGGGGGATATGTGGGAAGGGAGGTGGGAGAAAGGAAAGGGAGAGGGAAACAACCCAGGGACAAGGGAACAAGTGAACTAAAATCCATGGAAGGAAGGTTGTAGGATGCCTAGTGGGCTTAATCAAGAGCAATGTGGCAGCGAGGAATTACTAAACCCGAATGAGGGCTGAATATGATGGTAGGACAAGAGGGAAGTAAAAAGGAAATAGAGGAAAGAACCAGGAGGCAAAGGACATTTATAGAGGTCTAAATACAGACATGTACAGAAATATATATATAATGAGAGGGGAATAGAACTATATATATACATATATAAATATACATACATTAAGAATTAAGGTTGCAGATGGACCTTGTGCCTTGACTCAAGTACTCCCTCAAAACAAGAACACTTTTTTCTAACAATCCGGTATTCTGTGATGCTCACCTTCCTGACAGGATTGCCGAAGACAAAGTGGGTGCATAAGCAAATGTGGTGAAGAAAGCTGATGGTGCCCCACTAGCAAAAGATATAGTATCTGGGGTCTTAAAGGCTTCAAGATAAAAACAAATGGCCATCTAGCCCAGAAGCAATGAAGCCCACATGGAAGAAGCACACCAGCTTGTGTGATCATGAGATGTTGATGGGATCAGGTATCAAGTATCTATGACCCAGAATAAAACCATACCCAATGTGAATGGGGGTTGGGAGTATGGAGTGGAGACCCAAAGCCCATCTGTAGACAATTGAACATTCCCTCACAGAGGGGTCACACGGAAATGATGAGCCATTCAGGGTGCAGTATAGCACTGATGAAACACACAACTTCCCTCTAGTTCTTTGGTGCTTCCTTACACCCACTATCATGACCTCAATTCTACCTTAAAAATCAGATTAGACCAGATCATGCACAATGCTACAGATAAGAGCCCACAACACAGGGAATACAGGATAGATAAACCCCTCAGGGCGAACAGGGAGAGTAGAGATTCCAGGAGGATTAAGGGTGGGTAAGGGGATTAAAAGAGAACTGATCACAAGGATCAAAATAGAACCCCCACAGAAAAGTGGGTGAGGGGCGACAGAGGATGATGTAATATATGGAAAAAATAATCTGTAACTTATCAATGGTTTGTGAGGGAGAGTAGGCGGGGGAGGGAGGGGGAAAATGGGGAGCAGATATCAGGAGCTCAAGTGGGAGGAGAATACTTTGGAAATGATGATGGCGGCATATATGAAAATGTGCTTGACACACTGGAGCAATATATGGATTATGATAAGAGATGTAAGTGCCCCCAATAAAAGTATTGGAAAACACACACAATAAAGTATTATTAAAAATGTGTGGTTATGATAATCACTCCTATTTTGGAGCTATAAATGTGACTTATATAGACGTTTTCAACAGTCTAGTACTGGCAAACACAGTTATCTATAATAATAGTTTGATACCATATATAGGATTCCAATAATTCTATTTTATAGCTGGATAATGTGCACAAAATGGGGTGAGAAGAGACTGATAATCCTAAATAAATCAGTAATTTCTGTCACTACTGCTCATCTGAATGAGAAAATGAAGCAGTAGAGCAGTGGTTCTCAACCTTTCTAAAGTTGCAACCCTTTAATAAAGTTCCTCATGTGGTGGTGACCCCCAACCATAAAATCATTTTTGTTGCTACTTCATAACTGTAATTTTGCTACTGTATTAATTGGAGGGGTTACTGTGAAAGGGTTGTTCGACCCCCAAAGGGGTTGCAACCCACAGGTTGAGAACCGCTTCCCTTGAGGAAATCTGGGATAAATAACAATGTGAATTATGAAGTTCAAAGCCACCATTGGAGAAAGATGAGGCTTTCTACTCCATAACAAGTTACAGTCAGAGAAACTCACAGGGCCATTTTACTCTATCCTATTGTGTCATTTTGAGTCAGAATTGACTTTATGGCAGTAAGTTTTGTTTTTTCTTAAGATTTGTACTGTGTAGTAGAATTACTTCTTGGATATAATTTCTGGTCTCTGCCTTCCAGGCATCTGTGCTTGCTGTCCCTGCTTTAACCTATTAGCATTTGATGCTTAATGGGTGTACACTGGTGCTACAGTCTTGTAGTGATTTGCATTCTGCTTATGCAATCAGGATTTGGCCAGAATCCTGACTTTCTGCTAGAAGTTAAAATAAGCCCCTGCTGGGTTTACATGTCCTAGTGATAGATTTACTCTTCTGGTTGCATGGAGAAGACACAGTTGGATTTGCAGTTCTGTTAAAGAAACAGCTTCATAATAAGTATCTAGATTTTTATAATTCTGAAAGGAGCAAATGTTTTTTTCCCCAAAGGAAATATTCTCCCTTGTTCAAGTTCACTGCTTAACTATTGAGTGAAAATTTTAGGAATCCTTTTGAATTATTGATACTTTTCTGACTTCTCTTTCCATGTTTTCTCTACACCTTCGTTAAGTAAGAGCCAGTAACATTCTGCTTAATCCACCGTGTGAGTGGGAAATTTGGGATGCAGCCTAGCTGGCTTCACTAGTTGTCAACCCACATCACATCTGTCATTGGACTTGAGTTTGTAAGCCTATCTGGTGCATATTGGACCAAAGCTGTTATCTTTAGTTCATGAAATGCTTGTCTATATCAAACTTCTTTGTTACGACTTCCCACTTATATGTAGGTGGTACAGCTGAACATAAAATTAAAATTGAAACTAGAATTTTAAGCACAAAAAGTTCACATTGAAGTCTGCTGTGTTTACATCTGGGCTGCCTGTATAGAAGCAAAAAATAAAGTTCTATTGTTATGACCATTCTCTACCAGTGTGGCATGTTTAGCACATTCCCTGGGTCTACAAAGATATCAAGAAATCCAAAGCCATGTTACACTGTTATAAAGCTTTAAGCTTTAATACAACAATAAACTGTTATTATTATTTAGAATTCCAATTTGTACAAGCAAAATGTAAGGGCTACCAGAGGCACACGCTGCAGGCCTGGTAAATGAAAGCTAACAGGCAAGCCCGAAGGTGGCAGCAAAGGGCTGAGTTTAGAGCGCTCATTGATTCATCTAGTATAGAAAAGTAGTTCCTTAGCAGCAATAGTAGACTTTTGGACATTGAGAGAATGAAGTGCAGGTCACAAACCACGGCCAAGGAAACAATGAAATGCTGATAAACGGAGATTTTGTGTAGCAAACTAAAGACTGGGGCAGATGTCATGGGAGCTTGTGGGGACCAGAGCCAAGAGGAGTCAGGTGGATGATGACACACTAAAAGTATTTTGTTCATGTAGTGTATGACTGGCAGCTGAATCTTGAAGACCCATCTAAGGGATCT
This sequence comes from Tenrec ecaudatus, assembly GCF_050624435.1. Lineage (NCBI taxonomy): Eukaryota > Metazoa > Chordata > Mammalia > Afrosoricida > Tenrecidae > Tenrec > Tenrec ecaudatus. The sequence continues at coordinate 10,626,732 of NC_134532.1, read as the reverse complement.
TTGAAATGTCTAGCAGCCTTCTGTACCAGATCTTTGAGGACTATGATTTATATCGTTTGCCGTTTAAGCCATCTTCAAAATTCATGGCCTTTAGTTTGCCTTTGTAAATAAAAATCTAAACTTCAAAAGTGTACAAGGAATAAATGTGTTGATCATATATATATGTGTATATATGTATACACACGTATACATATACATACATACACACATATACACACATACACAGAAAGAATGTTATCAATAGCACTTAAGGGGCCAAAAAATAATAATTAACTCTTCCCCCTAAAGATGACATATATAAGAAAGCCAAACTTACATAACACCAAAGTAAAAAAAATATTCCATTAATTTTATTCTAATATAGCACCATTCATCTCTAAAAAAATAACTAAACTAAATATATCCCCTACTATTTGAAGAACAGTGTTGCTTAGTCATTCAAGAAATAATTCAAGGACTTCGAAACATGTGTTGCCTCCCCCCCAAAAATTTCAAACAGGAAGGCAAATAATTAAACATAGGTAACCGTTTCCTTAGAAAATAGATTACTTATTAAATAAATCAGTTATCAGTTTTTATTATACTCACCTCACTAATGCATAGTGGCATCAGGTGTCCAATATATGCTTGAACGTTGAGTTAAATTTGTGATTATAATATCTATTAGTAGCATTATCACAGCGTTTGTTCGGGTTATTCACCCCAGAAGAGTTTTAGCATAACTGTAAGTGGGTTCAGGAACCTTGGTGGCATAGTGTTAATGTTCTGGTCTGCTAACAGCAAGGTGGGAGTTTGACACCACCACTTTCTCCACAGGAGAAAGTTGAATATTCTGTGCTTATAAAGAGTTACAGTTTCAGAAACCAAAAGAGTCTGTTCTACCCTGTCTTACTTGGAATGACCTCAATGGCAGTGAGTTTTGTTTAGGTTTTTGTTTTCTGGTAAATGAGCTTTGTTATGTAGCAATTACTCTGCCGGGTATGTTCAAACGTTTTTTGTTTTTTTTTTTCAGATGTACTCTTTCTTCTGAAGTTGATGCTACTATTTTGATTTTTACAAATGAGGGCAAACATGTGGAGCTAACTGCTAGGGCTGTGATTCAAACCCTCCAAAGGCTTCTTGGGAAAGCAATGAGGCTGTCTGCTCCCATAAAGATTCACAGCCTGGGAACTCTACAGAGATAGCTATGAATTACAATTGACTTGATGGCAGTGAGTAAGTGAGAGATCTGGAATTAAACCATTAGATTATTTTCAAAGCCCTTATTCTTTTCCTATGGCCAGGAAGAGTGAAATAATTATAGAATGGGCAGTTTCTCTCTTGAAGCTCTGGTAAACTCCATTAACTTATCTGTCCTCAGCATTCTATTTAGAAAACTACAGTAGTTAGATAATTTCATGTCAACTTGAAGATACATAAAATTGTAGGGTGGCATTCAACTTGTCAGTCAGGTCATAGGCTGAAAGTGCCTCCTTTGGGCATGGCCTTCACATCAGGAGGGTCCTGGGAACCTCCCTTTCCCTCTCTGCCTTCACCTTCCTGCTGGTACACCCTGCTTGCAACCAGAGCCACCACCATTGGATCCACAGGACTTTGCGCCCACCAGCGTGTAATCTTCCAGCATGCTGCATCATTGCATGTGGCTGCATGAGCCTGAAGAAGGACTTATAGACTTGTCAGTCTTATGGACTTGAGTCAGACTGTGCTGGAACACTTATATATAATTACTTCCTAAAATAAAACCTTCTTACACATATATATGAATATCTCTGGATTTGTTTCTCTAGTCTACCCGGCCCAACACAGGTAATAAAAATTACCAATTGATTAGATATGCCACTCCACTTGGATGCTCTTTTTCCAGTTTTTTAATAAAAATATTTAAAATTGGTAATTAATACTTAAAATGTTTTATTGACATATATTTCACATATTATACAATGCAATCACTCACAATAAGAATATTTATGTATTCATTATCACAATATATTTCAGAACATTTTCTTCTCATACTCATTGTTGTTAGCTCCCATTTCCCCCATCCTTCGCTGCCATGCACCTATCTTGTTACTGTCTTTATAGATCTAATTATCCTGGAGAACACATACAGAAAAATCATAGCAACCAAACACCATCATACAAAATCATACACAACAAATGGAAAACCAAAAAAAATATGGAAAAAAATCTCAAAAAGAACCCAAAACTATCAAAAAACGAAAACAAAAAAACCCAACAATGACAAAAACAAAATATAGATAAGCCTCAAAGAAAAAACAGAAACTATTCAAACAAATTTTTTAATATTAAAAATTTTACAAATATTAAAAACTGCTACAACTTAAAAATGGCCGCCAAGTCCTTCTTTGTTTATTCTTGGTCTGGAAACTCTGCCGAAACCTGTTCACTTTGAGTGACCCTAATGGCATTCGAAACACCAGTGACATAGCTGCCAGCATCACAACACACAAGCCACCACCGGACAACAAACTGAGAAGACAAGTGGTGGAGATCCACGGTAGTCACTCCATAACTTGGAATAGTGGCTATCTGCTTCTCACACAGGGCACTTCAGCTTTAAGTCTGAGAGAGTATGTTGGTTCCTTAAATATGCTATAGGTGAGTTTCAGGCAAAGTCCGGTTTGCTCACTGTGGTTTCCACATCAAGTTCTTCTGGTGTGGTCTATCCAGGATGTTGTGTGTCTTGAAAGTACAGAGTCTAAAATCCCTAAAGCCTGAATCAGGGATAGATAGAAAGTAGGTTAAAATGTCCAATTAGGAACATTAATACTGGGTCTAGTCCACCCTTGCCTTCTATGGAATTATTACAAAGCTTTTTAAGGCTTTTTTGCTGATGCCAGGTTGCTCAACCCAGTTTACCTACCAACAGAAGTGTAATCACCTTGTCAGACATCTTCCCAGCCCAGTCCTCGTGACTTACATTTCCAGTATGGCCCACTTAGCACACATGTAAGAAGTGTCTGTTGATTTGGGGTGACCAGAGAACAATGTTGTATGGCAGCAGTGATTGGTCTTTTTCTTCTTCCCACATCATGAGAAACTGATCCCAACTGAGGTGAGACCTCCTCTATTGAAGTGCTTTTAAAGATGGACACATATGGGGGTGATATGTGGTAGTTCATGGGAACTAGACAGGCTAACTACTTGGGAGAATCGATTAGAAGATTACACAACCTAGGAGCAGAAGCCTGCCTTCCTTTTGGCTTATCCTTCTTTACAGTAGTGAAGTCGTGCACTATTTGCCTCAAAGTGATTGACTAAGTGCAGTCAGTATTATGGATTCCAGGCCCATACATGTCATGAAGTGTTTCATCATTGATTTTTAGGTGGGCCGAGTACTTCATTGTGTGTATATACCAGAATTTTTTTATCCATTCTTCTTCTGATGTACATTTAGATTCTTCTTCTGATGTACACTTGGGTTGTTTCCAGTGTCTTGCTATTGTGAACTGTGCTGCAATGAACATGGGACAGTAGATGTCACGTTATGTTCTGTCTCTTACTTCTTTTGTATACCCAGCAAAGCTATTTGGGCGCCATGAGATATTTCTGTTCTCAGATGTTTTAGGTTGCACCATATTGCTTTCCACAATGATTGCACATGTTTACAAGACCACCAGCAGTTTACAAGAGTCCCAATCTCTCCATATCATCTCAAGCATTTGTTGTTCTGTTTTTTGTTTGTTTGCCTTAATTGGGCTATCCTTGAGGGAGAGGGGGTTGGATGATATTTTATCATTGTTTTGATTTGCATCTTCTAGGTGGCTAGTGATCATGAGGATTTCCTCACGTTGGTTAGCCATTTGAATGTTGTTTCTTGTGAGTTGTGTATTCCTGCCTTTTGCTCACCTTTTAAATGGATTGGTTTTTCTTATTGAAGTTTGGCAGAATTCAATAGATTTTAGTAATTACTCCATTGTGCCATGGATAGAGGTTTATTTTTCCCCTAATCCATGGGCTCTCATTTTACCCTTTTGATGAAGTCTTTTGATGTACATCAGTGTTATATTTATTTATTTATCTACTTATCTATTTATTTATTTATTTATAATTATTTTATTGGGGGCTCTTACATCTCTTACCATCCATACAGTCACCCAGTATGTCAAGGACGTTTGCACATATGCCACCATCATCATTTTCAAAGCATTTTCTTCCCACTTGAGCCCCTGATATCAGCTCCCTATTTCTTCCCCCTCCCTCCCCCATCCACCCACCCTCATGAACCCTTGATAAGTTATAGATTATTATTCTCATATCTTACATTATCCTCCATTGCTTCTCACCCACTTTTCCATTATTCATCCCCCTGGGAGGGGATTCTAGTTTAATCCTTGTGATGGATTCCCCCTTTCTCTCCCTACCCTCCTCAAATCCTCCTAGTATCTCTACTCTCCTTGTTGGCTCTGAAGGGTGTATCCATCCTGGATTCCTTGTGTTGTTGGCTCTTATCTGTAGCAGTGTGTATGTTCTGGGCAAATCTGATTTGTAAGGTAAATTGAGGTCATGATAGTGGGGTGAAGGAAGCACCAAAGAGCTAGAGGAAAGTTGTGTGTTGCAACAGTGCTATACTGCAGCCTGACTGACTCATTTCTTCCCTGTGAGCCCTCTGTGAGGGATGTCCAATTGTCTACAGATGGGCATTGGGTCTCCACTCCATGCCCCCACCTCCCATTTGCATTAGATATGATTTTGTTCTGGGTCTTAGATGCCTGATATATAGACACTTCATGATCACACAGGCTGGTATGCTCTTACATGTGGACTTTGCTACTTCTGAGCTAGATGGCTGTGTATTTATCTTCAAGTCTTTAAGATCCAGACACTATGCCTTTTGATAGCCAGGCACCATCAGCTTTCTTCACCACATTTGCTTATGCACCCATTTGTCTTCAGTGATCCCGTCAGGAAGGTGAGCATCACAGAATGCTGGATTGTTAGAACAAAGTGTTCTTATGTTCAGGGAGTACTTGAGTCAAGGCCCAATGTCCATCTCCAACATTAATTCTTAAAATATCTATATGAGTACATAGGTATATTCCTCTCTCATTATATATGTATATATATTTATATATTTACATATGTACATTTCTGTATTTAGACCTCTGTAAATGCCCTTTGCCTCCTGGTTCTTTCCTCTATTTTCTTTTTTACTTCCCCTTGTCCCACCATCATGTTTGGCCTTATTATTTGTTTAGTAATTACTCGCTGCTACATTTCCCTTGATTGAGCCCCACTAGGCAATTTACGACCTTCCTTCCACTGATTTTCGTTAACTTGTTTTTCCCTTGTCCCTGGGTTGGCTCCCCAGCCACCTACCTTTCTCCCACCTTCCCTTCTCCCATATCCCCCTGAAAACATTGTTCCCGTGCTTTTATTTTTTTCAGAAGAGTGTTTTATTTTTAATAGGTCCCAATAATCTATTTAGTCTTCCATTGTGTGTGCTTCCTTTATTATATTTGATAGTCTGTGTGTGGCCTGCAATAAGATCCTTACGTTTGCCTCAATTTTCTCATTGACGATTCTTATAGCTCTGGGGTTTACATTTAGGTGTATTTCATCCATAGTGAGTTTAGGAGCGGCCTCTTACTCTTCTGAAGATGCAAATCTAATTTTGAAGCTCCATTTGTTAGAAAAGGCGTTCCTCCCCCATTTAATGATTTTTGATACTTTATCGAAAATCAGTTGCCCATAAGCAGATGTTTTTAATTCTAGAATTTCTGTCCTCTTCCATTGATATGTGTACCATCATTCTATAAGTACTAGGCTGTTTTGACTACTGTGACTGCATATTAGCTTTTGAGGTTAGCTAGTGCAAGGCCTTCTACACTTTTCCTTTTGAGAATTCTTTGCTTATTGTGGGTATCTTCTCTCTCCACATGATGTAATTAGTTTTTCAATTTCTATAAAGAATGAAGTTTGGATTTAGATCAGAATTGCATTGTATTTGTAGTTTCCTTGGGAAGTATTGGCAGTTTCCCAATATTAAATCTTCTTATCTATTAACAAGCTATTCTTCTATTTGTGTAGGTTTCTTACAAATATATTCTGTACTTTTCTTTGCACATGTCTTTTGTTTCTTTGGTTAGGTTTATTCCTAGATATTTCATCTTTTGTGTGGCTATTGCAAATGTTATTTTTTTTCTTGATGTGTTTTTAAGAGCACTCTTTGATGATATAAAAGAATTCAATTGAGTTCCCTTTGCTAATCTTGTATTCTATTACATTATTAAATCCTTTAATTCTTTCTAATAGATTTTTGTGGAGAATTTGAGGCCTTCTATGTAAAAAATCATATTGACTGCAAATATCAGTGTTTTACATGTTTGCTCAATTTTATTTCCTTGGTGTTTTTTCTGTTGTATAATGGTTCTAGCTGGCTTATAATAAGATGTAATTAATAGTGGTAATGCAGGCATGTTTGTCTAGTTTCCATTCTCAGGGGAAATATTTTCAATTTTTCCCATCGAATGTGATGATGTATTTTTGTGTAAGGCTTTTATTGTGTGGAGAAATATATCTCTTCTATTCTTTTTTATGAGTATGTTTATAATAAATAGGTGTTGAATATTGTTATATCCCCTTTCTGCTTTTATTGATATGATTATGTGGTTCTTATCCTTTCTCTTGTTTATGTGTTGGATTACATTGATTATTTTTTGCATGTTGAACCAATTGAATTCACTGGTATGAATTCCACTTGGTCATTATTACTTTTTTGATATGTCATTGGATATCATTGGATTCTATGGACTAGAATTTTGTTGAGGATTTTTGCATCTATGTTCATGAAGGATATTGGTCTGCAGCTCTCTGTCTTTGTGGGGTCTTTGAATGGCTATGGGATCAGGGATCTGCTCACTTCATAGAATGAGTTTTGGAGCTCGCTGTTCCTTTCTATATTCTGGAAAAGTGTGTGTAGAATTGGTAACAGCTCCTCCTCAAATGCGTGGTACAATTCCCCTGTGAAGCCATCTTTTCCTGGTTGAAAGTTTCTGAATAGTCTTCTCTATTTCTTCTTTTGTTATGGGTATGTTAAGGTATTGTTACATCTATCTGCATTACTTTGGGTCAATAGTGTACTTCTAGGTATTTATTCTTTATTTTTTTATTAAGATTTTGAAACTTGTTGGGCGAAATCCTCTGTACATGTATGTCTAGCAGGTCAGGCTGGTTGGTTGTGTTGTTTAGCTTTTCTTTTCTGAGTTTCCTGATGATCTGTCTTTATTGCCTAGATGTTTATTTCTGTCTTCAACTCTGTAAGAATTTTATTGATATATTTCAGGAGTCTTGCATTGGATGTGTAAACGTATATTATTCCTTTAATTATGATGCAGTGTTCAGTGTTATCTGTCAGCATGTTAGTCACTTTGAAGTCTCTTTTATCAGAGACTATTGTTGCCAATCCTGCCTTTTTATTTTTGCCATTGGGTTAGTAGGTTTTTTTTGTTTGTTTGTTTGCCATCATTTGACTTTTAGTCCATTTTTTACTTTAAGGTTAAGACATATCTCTTGTAGGTAGCTTATAGATAGATAGGTTATATTTTCTAATCCAATCTTCTACTCTCTATATTTGAATTAGCACAATTAATCCACTAACATTCAATGTTATTAATGATATATGTGGGTTTGTTGCTATAATTTTGCAGTGTTTGTTTTTGATTTCTTTCCCTTTTTTTGTGTGTGTGTTTACCATCATCCTTGTTCCTTCTCTATTCTGTGCTGTTTTGAGTTCTACTTTTATTGTAATGGTTTCTGGGTGGTGGTGTGCTATGTCACGCTCTCAGGTTTGTTTGCTGTTATTGTTTATTCTTTGCCCTTAGTGATCTGGTTAATATTTTTGATGAGGCTGGACTTATTTTACAAATTCATTTAGGTTTTTCTTGTCTGTGAGTACCCTCATACCTGAGGGGTAATTTTGCTGCATATACAATTCTTTTTTTTCCCCCATATGTTTGAAATTAACTTATATGTCACTAAAAATTCCAAGTCCATTTCAGTCTTACTTTATTTCAGCCACTCAGACCAATATGTATTAAATGAGTGATGAGAAATCTGGAGAATTTTTTGTTTTTATGTCTGTGAGTATTAAATGAGTGATAAGAAATCTGGAGAATTTTTTGTTTCTATGTCTGTGAGTCTTCACCCTCATTACAACAACAACAAAAAATCTTACTTTTATTGCATATAATTACACAGTCCACTTCAACAAATAAAATCAGCAACAATAGCCTGTGAACCCCCACATATGTTAATCTCTTTCTTTTTTCTCATTCCCATCTCAACTCCCTTCCTCCACATATCCTATCCCTCCCCCTCCCACAGCCCACCCCTGCTCCTGTCCACGTACAGGTTCTTTTGGCAGTCCACGATACTCTTAGTATTCTTCTCTAGCATCACAATTCCAATGCATTGATTCTTCTTAGGTCTTCTTTATTCCAGGTCAAAATTTCCCACGCATATGGGGCAACTGAAAATACCACAGCTTGGGTCAGGCACACCTTAGTCCTCAAGGTAACATCCTTGCTTTTCAATACTCTAAAGGGATCGTGTGCAGCAGATTCATCTAATATAACTCATTATTTGATCTCTTGAAAATTGCTTCCATGAATATTGTCGATCCAAGCAAGAAGAAATCCTTCAAAACTTCAATCTTTTCTCTGTTTTTCATAATGTTACATATTAGTCCAGCTGTGAGGATCTTGCATTTCTTCACGTCGAGTTGTATTTCATACTAAATGATGAAATCTTTATCATTATCAGGAAATACTTCAAGTCCTCCTCACTTTCAGCAAGCAAAGTTGTGTCATTGGCATATTGAAGATTGTTAGTAAGTCTTCCTGCAATACTGATTACTTATTCTTCATCATATAACCCAGCTTCTCTAATTATTTGCTCACCATACAGTTTGATCAAGTATGATAAGAAGAGACAACCCTGGGGCACATCTTTCCTGATGTTAAAGCATGCCGTATTCCCTTGTTTTGTTCACACAACTGCCTCTTACTCCGTGTACAGGGTTCATATGAGCACAATCAAGTGCTTTGGAATTTCTAATGTTCTCAAGACTGTTCACATTTTTTGATGATCCATAAGAAAACACAAGGAAACAGCTCTGATATTCTCTTCTTTCAGCCAAGAGCTGTCTGATTCCAGCAATTATATCCATTTTTGTTGTTGTGGTTGTTAATTTAAAAAATCATTTTATTGGGGACTCATACAACTCTTATCACAATCCATACATCCATCCATTATGTCAAGCACATTTGTACATATGTTGCCATCATTATTCTCAAAACATTTGCTTCCTACTTGAGACCTTGGTATCAGCTCCTCATTTTCCTTCTCCCTGCCCAATCCCCCTGCCCCCATGAACCCTTGATTATTATTTTGTCATATCTTACACCATCTGACATCTCCCTTCACCCAATTCTCCAGTTGTCCATCCCCCAGGAAGGAGGTTATATGTAGATCCTTGTAATCTGTTCCCACTTTCTCCCTTACCTTCCCTCTACCCTCTTGATATTGCCACTTTCACCACTGGTCCTGAGGTGTTCATCTGTCCTGGTTTCCCTGTGTTTCCTATCTGTACCAGTGTACATCCTCTGGTCTAGCCGGATTTGTAAGGTAGAATTGGGATCATGATATGGGTGGGGGATGAAACCATTCAAGAACTAGAGGAAAATTGTATGTTTCATCGTTGCTAAACTGTGTCCCTATTGGCTCGTCTCCTCCCCGCAGCCCTTTCAGGGGGATGTCCAATTTCCCATAGATGGGTCCTGGGTCCCCACTCTGCACTCCTGTTCATTCACAATGCTATGCTTTTGTGTGTGTGTGTGTGTGTGTGTGTGTCTGTGTGTTTGATGTCTGATACCTGATCCCTTCGACGCCTTGTGATCTCACAGGCTGGTGTGCTTCTTCCATGTGGGCTTTGTTGTTTCTTAGTTAGATGGTCCCTTGTTTATCTTCCAGTCTATATGACCCCAGATTCTATATCTTTTGACCGCCGGACACCATCAGCTTATCCTCTACTGAATCCAGCCTGAACCTCTAGCAGCTCCCTGTCAATGACTGCTGCAACCATTATTACATGATCTTCAGCCAAATATTACTTGTATTAATAATATTAATTATTAATGAGCATTCTTTTGTATTGTATTTGTTTGGAATGGGTTCATTGATCAAGGAGGTCTCTGCCAAATTTTTTGGCATAAATGAGTGAATTCGTCCAGTGCCTTATTAACTTATGGAGGCTAATGTGTATTTCATCAATTCCTGAAGCCTTGGTTTTGGCTAATGATTTTAGTTAAGATTGAACTCCTTCCTTCAGCACCATTGGCTTTTAGCTCATATACTACCTTCCCAAATGGTTGAATATCAGGAAGTTCTCTTTGGTCCAGTGGCTCTGTGTTCTTTCCATCTTCTTTTAATGCTTCCTGCATCCTTCAATATTTTGCCCACAGAATCTTTCAGAGTTGGCACTCGACGATGTTTTGTTTTTCTTCTATAGCTCTTTTAGTTTAAGATATGCTTACTGTGTTCTTCCTTTGTGGTTTTCTAACTGTGGGTTATGCACATTTCATTATAATATTATACTTTGTTTTATTGAATTACACTTTGAAATTTTCTTTTCAGCCTTTTGTCTTCATCATTTCTTCCATTTGCTTTAAGGATGCTACAATGGATAGCAAGTTCCAATGTCTCTTGTGACGTCCCCTTTGATATTATCTCTCTTTCCTGTTTCTTAATGACCTTTTGTTTCTACACATATCTTGTCTTTGATGCTATCCCACACTCCATCAGGTCTTCTGCCATTGGTGTATTAAATCTGTTCTTCAGATGTTCTTAAAATTCAGATGGGATATACTCAAGGTTGTGTTTTGGCTTTTTGGACTTCCTCCCTACACCGCCCACCCCAGTTTCAACCCAAAGTTACATATGAGCAATTGCAAGTCTGTCCCATCGTCAGCCATTAGCCTGGTTTTAGCTGCTGCTATTGAGATTCTCTGTCATTTTCGCCCATAGATGCAGTCAATTTGACTTATGCATATTCCATCTGGAGAAATCCAGGTGTATCACAACCTTTTGTGTTGTTGAAAATGATGCCTCTGATGGAGAAATCATTGGTTTTGCAAAATTCTATCATGTGATTTCCAGCTTTGATTCTATCACCAAGACCAGTTTTTCCATCTACTGCTTGTTTCCAACTTTTGGATTCCCCTCAATAATTAGTCATGCATCTCGATCATATGTTTGATCAATTGCAGACTGAAGAGCTTGTTATAATTCAATGTCTGCATCAGGAACTTTAGTGGTTGTTGCATAAATTTGAGTAATAATACTATTGGTTGGATTTCTTTGTATGCAGATATTGTACTATCTGAGAAAGCACTGTACTTCAAGACAGATAGATCTTGACATGTCATTTTTGATAATGAAAGCAATTCCATTCCACTTGGCTATGTCATTTCTAACATAGTAAATTATATACTTTTCTGATTCGAAATACCTGTCCATTTCAGCTCACCAATGCCTAGAATATCCATCTCTGTGTGTTCTATTTCATTTTTAATGTTTTTAAATTTTCCTAGATTCATAGTTAATATATTCCAAGTTCTGATTATTAATTGACATTTTCAGCTATTTCTTCTCATTTTTGAGTCACGGCCCATCAGCAAATAATGGTCCCAAAGGCTTTACTCCCACAGGCTTTACTCCATTCACATCGTTGTGGTTGCTTCTACTTTGAGAAAAAGGCTCTTTCTCAGTCACATTTTCAGGACCTTCTGACCCGAGGGGCTCATCTTCTGGCACTATCTCTAATAATGTTCTACATATATCCATTAGTTCTTTAGTATGTGACAATGTTTTCTTTCTTTCTTTTTTAAATCATTTTATTAGGGACGCATACAACTCATATCACAATCCATATATAATTGTGTAAAGCACATTTGAACATTCATTGCCCTCATCAGTCTCAAAACATTTGCTCTCTACTTAAGCCCTTGGCATCAGCTCCTCATTTCCCCCCTCCCTTCCCACTCCCCTATTCCTCATGAACCCTTGATAACTTATAAATTATTATTTGGTCATATCTTGCCCTGTCCTACATATGACAATGTTTTCATACAGTCTGTAAGGGTTTCATTGGTCAAGTCCTCCAAAATGGACAGCCTATTCCTTTTTCCTGACCTGTTCTTAGTCTGGAAGGTCTTTATTGACACCTCTTTATTGTGGGGGAACCTGCTGATATTAGAAATATCAGTGACAGAGCTTCCAGCAAAGCACATGTCACCACAGTACAGCAAACTGACAGATAAATAATGGATTTGAAAACACTGTAAGTTAAGTGAACACTCAAAACAGGATATTGCGATGTCAGATTTAACAATTGTGTAGAGGTGGACTTTACTCTTTGGAAAATGTTCTTCTCTTGGGACAGCTAATTGCTTTCTCTCTATTTACGTAGTGCTTATTTATATGCTTGTGATTAAAATGGAGAGGACAGAGAATGTACAATAGGATGAGACACCTACAGGTCCTACACAATCATCATCATTACCAGCACGCTCGCTATTTTCCTTTTGTGGTAATTATGCTACCTCATCTCACAGAGAGTCTCTCATTCCTTCATTGGCACTTAACTGTACATCATGTCCTCCATTAGTGACTGGTCTCTCCTGAAGATGAGCCCCAAACAAGCAAATTGGGCAATGTTCTGCTGACACTCATAGGTCTCCATTGGGGGATTTTCAGAAGCAACTACTCGAGCTTTTCTTCACAAACTTTTTAGTTTTGTTTCTTCCTATACTCAATGGAAGGACTCCTCTGTCTCCTCCGCTGTACACACAGGGGTCTCCAAACCTCCCATTTCTGACATTCTGATTCTGATATTCTTAACGCTTTAGGTTTAATCAATGCACAGAGCTGATGACATGTATATATTTTGAAAAACAGGCTTTTAAAAAATAAAAATTGGAATACAAATGAAGCAATGCACAGTTGTGTCCTGTCCAGCAGGACATCTACAACGCGGACCTGAAAGAGGGACTGGGAATGAAGATGGGCAAGGGTGCGAGAAATGGAGGCAAGACAGGAGTCTGATCAAGCCTCTTTTATTGAGTTGAGACCAGAGGTTTAAATAGCCAGCGAGGGGCTGGCACCATTATGTCACATGTAAAATAGGGTACAGCTGAGGTAGCCAATAGTCGTGCATCTTTAAACAAGGAAGGGATGGCGGGCAACTGATCAAACAGGTAAGTATGCTAATGAAGCATTCCTGGTGAGCCTGGGGGGAGATGCCCTCAGTCATGTATTGACCAATGAGCATAGCAGCTGCTAGTGAAAGATCACCAATCCTAGCAAGGGTCAGGGCAGCCACCTTCTGGCGGGAAAGGAACAAAGGGCAGAAAAACCTCTGGGCAGTTTGTATGGCGAGAGTAGATTCATGGCTAAAATCCAGGGTGGGGAGACACACAGCTCCCGACACAGTTGCCGATGTGGAACCATGTCTCCAAGGTTGTCCGTATGCTCTATTGTCTGTCATCAAGTAGGAAGCCCATGGAGCTTCCCTGTCACAGTGTTTCTGTTTTGTAATTATGGTTTGGGTGAAAGTTTACAAAGCAAATTACTTTTTATTTAACAATTCACACATTTTGTTTCATGAAATTGGTTGCAATGTTCAATGTAGCAGCACTTTTGCTGCTTCTCCACTCGCTTGTCTGTCTCCATAAGTTCTTCTTTCCTTTCTTGTGATCTTTGGGTAAAAATCCTGCCCATTTTATCTTGCATGGTGATTGAACCGAGGAGTGCATTTTTCCCTATTATGATTATTCGCTTTATAAGTCTGCTTCTTGTTTGATCCACTTAAGTTAATTCCCCAGGTGGGTTCAGTTGCCTCAGACCCCAGTATTGGGGTTCCATCATTCTTCATCAGTGCAGACTGGGATACACAAGGACTTTTCCCCACAGTGTCTCCCCCAAATATTATGTCTGACCTAGGATACAGGTAAATGATTGTAGCACATTTGAAAGCAAGCTGCCTAGAAGTTATCTCCCTGAAGGCATCAGCAACCAGACTATTGTTTGTCCGACCATAGGTGGGCTCACTCCCAGCTGATCAGGCTAGTGGATTGCTTTCCTGAAGGAGAGCTCAGAATAAGTCATGCCAGCTCAAGGACAACTAAGGTTAGGCTGCCATCTTGAATCTAGGATCCGCCCATCTTGTCATGTGTGCACCCCTAGTCCTTCCCCTTCTTATTGTGTATACACCCCTAGATTGTCCCCTCCCATTGCTGTACCGCCTATGGTACAACACCTTCATGTGATGTACGTGGTTACCTGTGATCAGGGGGGATTTTATGCCTCTAAGTATATATATGTAAGCCTTGGTTAGAAATATACTTGCTTTCTCCTCCCACTTTCTGTGCAGATCTGGCTGTTGAGATCATGACCGTCCAGGAGGTGAGCATGTTACCATGAAATGTGTCTGACTCCTTTATTTTATCTTCTTTCCTACCTCTCCTATTCACTATGATTTTACTATAATCTTTATATATTACTGCTAGACAATTGCACCTATGGACCCCCCATGTTTGTCAGAGGCTGATAACTCTGACAGTGAGGTAATTCTGATCTTTTTCATAATGTTGAATTTCATTGTATTCATTTATTTTCTACCTTTCTGGGCAGCATTTTCCACTGTGATACTGATCACAGTTAGTCGTGGTAGCCATACACCATCTAGTTCTGATCTGCGAATATTGGAGAATGTAGTTCCAGGCCCAGGGATTACAGTAGAGATTTATACTGTAGACATGGTTAATTGTCTCCCACCTCTGAAGTCAGCCGACTTCACATTGTGGGTCTCTCTGGCTATGCTACTCCTCAAACGGCAGTTTCCATAACTTGTCAGGTAAACGAGGTCTGGAACTCTTATAAAATACAAAGACAGTGGGGAATTTACTAAGCAATCCCCCGCTCTTAGAAAACAATGGCAATGACCAAATTTTCTGGGTAAAGGTAAGTAACAACCCTGTGTGTTAAATGAGATTGGTTTTTAACCACGTTCTTAGGAGAAGGAGCCCGGGTGGCATAGTCGTCATGAGTTGGGTTGCTAATCAAAATGTTAGCTGCTTGAAAAAGCAGCTGCTCCAGGAGGAGGCAAAGGAGTTTGCTGTGTGTAAACTCACAGATGCAGTTCTACCCCACTCATAGGAGAGCTGCATGAGTCCACAAAGACTCAGTGACAGTGAGCTTGAGGTTTTTTTGTTTAGTTTTACTGGAGATAATTCACTTATTACTAAAGTCACTTATCTGAAGTGCACAGTTCCCTGCTTTTTGGTGTATGCACAGAATGATGCAAACATTACCACCATCAACTTTACATTTCAATTATTCCAAAAATAAACCTTACATTCATTGGTAATCACTACTCATCCTCCTCTATCCCCATTTTCAACAACTATTAATCTGTCTTCTATTTCTATAGATTTGTTAGCACTGAACATTTCATGTAGCAATTCATAAAATTGGTTGGACTTTTGTCTAGTTTCTTTCCATTAGTAAAATGTTTTAATGTCTAAGGTAACATGTACCGGTGTGTTTAAACTAAAGTTGCACTCATTTTTAAAAGCATGTACTAGTAGTTCATTCTTTTTATATGGTTCAATGATATCCAATTGTTGATTTATATATAATCAACCACCTATCTGCCAGTTTACTGTAATGGTGCTCGTGTACTGCTGTGATTCTAGAATCTGTGCTGCCATTTCTACGTGCAAACTCACAGGTCCGCCTCGACCCTGCCCATTATTCAAATACTAGTAGGGTAACCTATGGTGGACAAATATCAGTGCATCTAGCCCAAGACAGATTAGGAAGAAGGACATGGCGATTCACTTCTTGGGGAGAAAAAATGCCAGTGAGAACCTATGTAGTAGCAGAACACTGTCTGATGTTGTGCTATTAGATGAGTCCTTGAAGTTGGAAGGGAATAAATAGGTGACCACAAAAATGCTTTCTGTTCTGACATAGCTGGAGTAAGGCTTTTGGAATCTTCATTTCCTTATGTGGGCACAATTCAAAATAAGAAACAAACGCATTAACAATAACAAACAACTGTTAGTCATTGAATCTCTATGAGTATCTATCAGTAAACAGAACATTGAATCTCTATGAGTATCTATCAGTAAATAGAACATGGAATTTACAAAAATATAAATCAAGGAATTTGAAAGTTTAAAAAAGTGACATAGAATCCTTGAATACTGAGGCAGCCAAAATGGACTTGCATTGGGCACTTTGAGTCAGACAATTTGTGTAATATGCTAGGAATAACAAATTAAATATAGACTGTGTCACATTCATCATTAAAAAGATATTTTGAAATCTATCCTGTACTACAATGTTGTCCATGATAGCTATATATCATCAAGGAATACCAGTCATTTAAATTTATACACTAACCACTAGTACCAGATATGAAGAAATGGAAGATTTTACCAATATATTTTTAAGCAGTTTTATTAGCACTCCACCCACATGTCATCCAAATCAATAATTCAGTCTTATCAAGAAGAGTTGTACAATGATCACCACAGGGAATTCTAGAACATTTTCTTCTTCCTTGTACTCATTATTATTAATGCAATATTTTTCTAATTGTGGCAAAAATATACACAACAACCCATTGTTCAATTCAACAGCTTCTACATGTATTAGGCAGTGCTATTAATTATACTCTTCATGTTGTAAAACCATTATTAATAGCCTTTTCCAAATTATTCTGCTACCATAAACATAAACTCAATGTCCCTTAAGCAAAAGCTCTTCCTCCTTCACCTATGGTAACAACTGGTCAAGTTTGGTTTCTTTTTTAGTAGTTTTCTTGATGTAATGTTCACATATACATTTTCATGGTTAAATCACTTTTAAAAGAATACAGGGTGGATGATACCTTCAGGACCAGGGGTGTGAGGGGCGATGCTGGGAGAGTGGAGGGTGAGTGGGTTGGAAAGGGGGAACTGATTACAAGGATCCACATGTGACCTCCTCCCTGGGAGATGGACGGCAGAGAAGGGGGGAAAGGGAGACTCCGGATAGGGCAAGATATGACAAAATAACAATCTGTGGATTATCAAGGGCTCATGAGGGAGGGGGGAGCGAGGAGGGAGGGGAAAAAAAAGAGGACCTGATGCAGAGGGCTTAAGTGGAGAGCAAATGCTTTGAGAGTGATTAGGGCAAAGAATGTATGGATGTGCTTTATACAATTGATGTATGTATATGTGTGGATTGTGATAAGAGTTCTATGAGCCCATAATAAAATGTAAAAAAAGAAAAGGAAAAAATAGAAAATGATTAGGGCAAAGAATGTACGGATGTGCTTTACACAATTGATGTATGTATATGTATGGATTATGATAAGAGTTGTATGAGCCCCTAATAAAATATTTTTTTAAGTTGTACAGATATTATCACAATCAGTTTTAGTGCTTTCTAACCCCTCCTGAATTCACTGTTTGCTCCCCGACTCCCCTCAACCTACCCCCTCCCCAGCCCCACTCCACATCTCAGTTAAGCCATTGGATCAATGATTGTCTCTATACATGCATTCTTTCATGATTCACAAACTGAAAATCCAAAAGAAACAATAAAAAACAAAACAATAACAATTTCTACAGTCTGAAATTGATGAAATGCAAAACCAAAATATATCGATCATTACTGATGCTTGCAATGCAAAAGTTAGAAACAGACAATCAAGATTGGTAAGTATAAACGACGGTCCTTGATGAAAGAATTTAAGTAGGAGATTGTCTGAAAGAATTTGGGAAGCCTAGCAACTTATTCACTACAATTATATTCTTTCCAACAATATAAATGGTTATTAGAAAACCTGGACCTTGGTGATAGAAATTATGCTTGATATCACATAACAAAAATTTTTTTTGATATTTTTCCAACAATTACCTGGTGAATACCCAATTTGGACATTTGGACTATCCATTGGGCAAACGGAATGCACAGAAATCAATCATCTTCATCTCTACAAAGAGAAGATGCAGAAACTTCATCAGGCAGGATAAAACCAGGTTCAACCGCAGAAGTAGCCATCAGCTGCTAATGTGCTCATTTTCAGTTGAAGTTTAGGAAAATTAAAACAAATCCACAAGATTTAAAGTTCAATCTTGGGTATTTCAAACCTAAGTTTATAAACCAGCTCAATAACACATATTGGCATTTTGAAGACCAATGATGAAAGACAAGGTAAATAGTGGGATGACATCAAGAACCTTATCTGGGTATTAAAACGTCAATCCAAGGGGGGGGGGAGGGGAGGAAACAAATAGGGTACCAGAAGAGACTCTTAAAGTTGTTCTTGACTATAGGGTAGACAAATAAAAGGAAGAAATGATGAGGTATAAAACAAAAACAAAACATGGACAGATATTTAAAGGAGCAGCTTGAAATGATAAAATAAAGATAACAATAATGTATACAGACATGCAAAACTTGGGATTTCCCAAGGTGAAAGAACTGAAGAGCAATTTAAGCCTTTGGTTGTAATAGTGAAAGTTTTTATGATCGAATGATCCATTAAAGAAATATTTTTAAAATGGAAGGAATACACAGAGTCACTGTACCAAGACCAAGTGGTCAATATTCAAGTACTCCAGAAGGCAGGCTATGATCTACTGCTAATGATATTAAAAACAACAAAAGCAACAAAACAACAACAACAAACAAACTCACAGCCATTGAATCGATGCCATCTCATAGCGACCCTGCTGTGGGTTTCTGAGACGCCAACCGATCACTACAGTAGAAAGTCCTGTCTGTCTCCCATGGACTGGCTAATATTCAAAGGACATGCTCAAACTGCACTGAAGACATTGACAACAACACGTCAGGAACTGATAGAATCCCAGCTGATAGGTTTTAACAAACAGATGCCCTCCCTCATGTATATGAAAATAATTGGAAAGGCTTGGTCAACTGACTGGAATATATTTATATCTGCACCCATTCCAAGAAAAGGTGATCCAATAGACTTTGAAATTGTTAAGTAATAACATTAATATACCATGCAAGTAAATTTTTGCTGACAAAATCCTGTGATCGTCAAGTCATCGTTCAAAATGTATTAATTTAACACTCATGGACAGCAACATTTAGGGTGTTCCTGTTGAGAGCAGGGAAAGACAGTTGTCTGTGTGCATCTTTTGCTCTGAGATTCAATTAGAAATTAATCCAATTAACCCAACAGACAATATTGAAATTATAATCTTTCTTCTTCCTTTCTTCTTTCTTACTTTCTTCACTCTTTTATTCTTCCTTTTCCTTTCTCTCTTTTTAAAAATTTTCTTGTGGAAAAATTCCCCAAATTGGAAAAGGTAAATCTATTTTGTGTGTGCCCTGGTGGTGTAGTGGTTACACGTTGGGCTGCCACCCGCATGGTCAGCCTTTCGAAACCACCAGCAGCTCTAAGAGAGAAAGACGGGGCTTTCTACTCCCTTAAATAGTTACAGTTGCTCTGGGTCAGCATTGATTCCATGGCAGTAAGAGAGTTAGTGAATCTTGTAGTATTCGAAAGCAAATCTGAGAAAGTGCTTCAACAGCTAAGGTTATTAAGAAAATCATCACATTCTTTAGTAAGTGATCTGTAATGCACAGTCTGTATGGTTTTATTTTGAAATGTCAAATATCTATATCACATATGTCTTTGCTTCTAAACACTTCCAAAAATTCAACTTTATGGAATGAATATTGATTACATACTTTCAAGTCAGTAAGTATTCTTGAAAAAAGGTTGCCTATAGTTATTTATTTTAATTTTAAACATATTATCAACCCTTTTGTTCTTACCTGTCCTGTTTGTTTAGGCATGTCTTTACGACAAACTACATGGTAAACATATAGTCAATGTTATAAATACCTTATTTTAAAATTCTATTTCATTTTTGGTATAAGTTTTTTCTCTTAGATCTCAGTCACAGTGGAGCAGGAAATAGCATGAAATAATGTATTGCTCACTGAATAATTACTTATTTCCATTAGATACTCATCAAGTATTATTAAGTGTTAAAGAAAAAATAAAACCATAACTAGCAAAAAAGCTTTCATATAATTTGTAGAATTCAATGACTTGAAAAAAAATCTGTCTCCTTGAAGACAAAGATGAAAGTCTTTGGGAATTTTTGAAAAGCTAAAAGAGTACAATTACCTAATGTTTACTTATAACCATAATGTTTCTTACAGAGTAGTAGCTTTGAAAATTATATTCTGATTGGTCTATATTGAAAATAGAACATATCAAAGTGTCAGTTTCTAGACAATAATAGTCTTGGTGGTGTAGAAAATCTGAGGGAATATTGACATATGAAGAGAATGTTCTTCAGGTAGAGCTAAGATTTTAATAAGGAAAGTAGGAATAAGTTCGTGCTCTGTCTTGAAATTAGAAATTAAGGCAATAAAAATCACCAAATGATAAAGAAAGTAAGGAAGCAGAAAGAAGCTTGTTTTGATAGTACAATAAAATTCTTAAAACTGTATTTGCATATTTTTGTTTATTTTTATAAATGGATTCTTGTAAACAAATGAAGAGAATTAAGACAATTTCAGATAGGTTGGATTAATGCTACATTTAACCTACATAGTTATGAGGGTAAAATTTCAGGCTTGAAGAGAGAAAGTGGTTTAAATCCTGCTTTATCTTCACCAATGTAAGATATTGCCAATATCCTATCAAGTCCATCATTGAATAGTGAAATTGGACATCATTATACCTATTTTTTTCAAATTTTGTTATTTAAGGTAATAACATATGTGAAAATGACTATCTATCTAAATGGAATTCAGTAAGTGTTTAGTTTCTCCTCTTGCTTCATCTGTATGGTTCTTGGTTCTCATTTTCCTTAATTCCCTTAGCTGAATAACAAATGACTTTGCTGCAGAAGAAATGTAAAAAGCACACACTTAAAAATTAAGTTTTAGTAAATTTTTAAAAATCCTTTTAATTGTGAACTCTTATTGGAAAAGAAAAAGAAGTATGGTTATAATTGCTCCCCCCCAAGGGATTTATTGGTACATAATACACATATAATACAAGTCAATAGTTCAATCACATCAAGAGGAGTTTAGCACCGTTACGAGTTTTAGAACACGTTCTTCATTCTTGTACTCATAATTATTAGCTCCTCATCCCCTGTCTTCCCAGCCTTCCTTGACATACCCAAAGAAACTAGCAACCACCACAATGTAAAACAGATTAAAAACCTCAACTGAAAAAAAGCACACAAAATATTGAAAACCAGAACAAATTTAAATGGATCACGAGGGAGATCAAATGATAGGGTTCTAAATTTTAACCTAACTGCATCTGCAGCAATCCACTTTCCAAAGCATTCTGTATGATAGCAAGGTTATTCCTGATCCTTGGTCAGGGTGGATTTACCAGGGGCTTAACCCAGGTGTATTTATTCCCCCTTGACTTTTTATAAAATGAACCAGCTTTAAAATGAGTCAAAAGGGAGCTCAAATGACAAAATAATACATCTTAAGCTGACTATATCCATCATAACGGACCTTAAGACACTATCAGATAACAGGCCTATCCACTTCCCTCAACTGTGATTAAAGGGAATTTCTGGGAGGCTTAATCCATGAGTGGACCCTGCAAATGGATTGGGACTTCCACTGTGATCCATACTCTTATGCAAGCTAAGTGTTCACAATTTAAGCTCTAATGCCTCTCCATCCTTTAGATCTGGATTCTATTATTTACAATTCTTGGATCCCACAGGCTGGTGTGCTTTAAAAAAAGTATTTTATGAAGGGCTCGTTCAGCTCTTATCACATTCCATATATACAACTATTGTGTCAAGCACATTTATATGTATGTTGCCATTATCATTTCTAAAACATTTTCTTTCTACTTGAGCCTTGGTATCAGCTCATTTCCTCCCTTCCCCCACCCTCCCTCTCTCATGAATCCATACTTTATAATTCCCTACCCCCCATGTCTTACACTGACCAATGTCTCCCTTCACCCACTTTTCTGTTGTCTGTCTCTCTGGGACTGGGTTATATATAGATCATTGTGTTCGGTTCTATGTGGACTTAGATGATTACTCACTCAGATAGCTGCTTGTTTGAAAAGCCTTTAAGACTACAGGCCCTATTCTTTCTGATAGCCGGGTACCATCTAGTTTTTTCACCACACTTTTCTGTAACACCTATATCTCTAGTGAATTTTTCATGAGGGTAAGCATCAAGCAGGTCCATTTCTCAAGAATTATTTTTTCTTAGATTGAAGCTAGAATTAAGTGCAAACCCCAAATCCACTCATCATTATCATTTTAGGTGCTAGACCATTATCAAATATCCTTCTGGGGCATCACTTATACAGCCATGAAGTCAACGCCAACTCATAGTGACCCTATCGGGCAGGTAGAACTGGCTCTTGAGTTTCTGAGTCTCCAAATCTTTACAGGAATAGAGAGCCTTATGCTTCCCTTGCATAACTGGTTATAGTAGAAATGAAATTTTATTTGGAGAACATGTCTGGGCAGTCTTTCACTTCTTTAAGTAAGCTAAATATGAGTCTCAATATATTGCTATAGCTCTCCAGTTTGAGAAAAATAGGACCCCTCCCATTAATCATATTCTACATGAAAACAAATAAGCAAAACAAATTTGATAGTGTTGATTCAGACTCATAGCAACTCCATGTGCACAGAGTAGAATTGTGTAGTTTTGTAGGCTGTGGTCTTGAGAAGTTGATGCCAGGGCTTTATATTAAGACACCTCTGAATGCATTTGAATCGACAAGCTATTGGTTAGTGATACAGAGCTGTCACTTGTGCTATCCAGGATTCCTCTTAGGCTTTGTATTTGTAAACAAACAACACAATCAAACACTTGTTAAGGTCAAAGACCAGAGCAGGTCAACTGAAAAACTGATATTGAATTAGAAGATTGTATAATGTATAACAAAAGATTCTCCTCCCTCACCTTACCATCGCATTACCAGTGGTTTGGTTTTATAATGGTATGTCACAGCTAAAAGACCTGAAATAAGTAGATTCTCAGAGAGGAAGAGTTTTTTTTTAAATAGTTTTATTGGAGGCTCTTACATCTCTTATCACAATTCATACATTCATCCAGTGTGTCAAGCACATTTGCACATATGCTGCCATCATCATTTTCAAAGAATTTGTTTCCCACTTGAGCCCCTGATATCAGCTCCTCATTTCTCCCCCCTCCCTCCCCCACTCACCCTCCCTCACAAACCCTTGATAAGTTATAGATTATTTTTTCCATATCTTACATCATCGTTGGTCACCCCTCACCCACTTTTCCATTATTCGTCCCCCTGGGAGGGGGTTATAGATTGATCCTTGTGATCAATTTCCCATTTCTTCTCCCACCCTCCTCTAATCCTCCTGGTATCTCTTACTCTCCATGTTGGCCCTGAGGGATTTATCTATCCTGGATTCCGTGTGTTGTGGGCTCTTATCTGTAGCAGTGTACATATTCTGGTCCAATCCAATTTTTGAGGTAGATTTGAGGTCCTGATACAGGTGGGGGGGCGGGGAGGAGGGAAGGACCAAAGAGCTAGAGGGAAGTTGTGTCTTTCTTTGGTGTTATACTGCACCTTGACTGGCTTATCTCTTCCGTGTGACCCCTCTGTGAGGGGATGTCCAATTGTCTACAGATGGGCATTGGAATTCCATGCTCCCCCTCCTCAGTCAGCTTCAGTATGATTTTATTCTGGGCCTTAGATGCCTGATACCCAATCCCATAGACACCTCATGATCACACAGGCTTATGTGCTTCTTGCATGTGGACTTTGTTGCTTCTGAGCTACATGACTGCTTATTTATCTTCAAGCCTTTAAGACCCCAGATGCTATATCTTTTGATAGTGGGGCACCATCATATTTCTTCACCACATTTAATTATGCACCCTTTTTGTCTTGGTAATCCTGTTGGGAAGGTAAGCACCACAGAA
Source organism: Tenrec ecaudatus (assembly GCF_050624435.1). Taxonomy (NCBI): domain Eukaryota; kingdom Metazoa; phylum Chordata; class Mammalia; order Afrosoricida; family Tenrecidae; genus Tenrec; species Tenrec ecaudatus. The sequence goes on along the minus strand of NC_134532.1, from coordinate 10,602,699 downwards.
TGCTGGATTGTTAGAACAAAGTGTTCTTGTGTTCAGGGAGTACTTGGGTTGAGCCCCAATGTCCATCTGCTACCTTAATTCTTAACATATAAATATGAGTACATAGTCATATTCCCCTCTCATTGTACACACACACACACACACACACACACACACACACATGTCCTTTGCCTCCTGGTTATTTTCCCTATTACCTTTTTACTTCCCTCTTCTCCCGCCATCATGTTCAGCCTTCATTCTGGTTTAGTAATTCCTCGCTGCTACATTTCCCTTGATTGAGCCCCACTAGGCATCCTATGACCTTCCTTCACTTGTTGTTCCCTTGTGCCTGGGTTGGTCCATTTACCCTCCTCTTCCTATCTCCCACCTCCCCTTCTCCCATATCCCCCAGGAACCATTGGTCCTGTTCCTTTCATCTCTGAATTGCTTATCTCCCCCCCATCTTATCTAGATAGACATGCAGATACATTAATAAGTGGAAAAACCAGGCAAAGCAAAGAAAATAAAGTCAAAACCAACAAAACATTAACGACAATAGCAGAAAGTAAGAACAAAATAAGAATAACAAAAAGAAGTCACTGACAAAAATGGAAAAGCCTATAAATAATTCAAGGTCTGTTTGTTGACCTTTACTAGTGTTTTCCCGTCGAGTCTGATGGGGTGTCACACTCTGTCTCTCAAGTCTATTTTTGGTATTCCCCAGGTGTTTCATCACTTTGCTTCCTCTGCTGCTCTGCTACATGCCCTCAGTGCCTTGCCCCAGGGTGATGGGGCCACACCTTGCACTATTCCCACACCATGACTCCACTGCTGTCCCCTGAAGCTTCAAGGTTCAGTGAGGGATGTTCTGTCTCATGGTGGGGCCAGCCCTATGATCCTCCCCATGCATTCTCTGCTCCAAACAGGAACATCGTCCTTGGGACTTGGTGGGCCAGGATGCCCTCTCCTCTCTCTCCATCCCTTTGCATTTCTCCCATGTGCTCTAATCTGACGTGCCCCTCTCCCAAAGCTATAGCCTTACTATTGTCCTCTGAAATGCATTCTTTTGAGTGGTCATGTGTGTTCACATAGTCTGAATTGGGGCAGGCCCCGCAGACCTCTCTATTGGTTCCCTGGTACATGCCAATATGTAGTATGCATGTCTTGGCACATCGGGTTGAAGCCTGGTCTCTCTCTCCTTCTTCTCCCAATTTTCTGATCTGGCAGCAGGAGCTCTGGGCAGGTGAATCTAACTAGATGCCATCTTCTGTCATCCTCTGAGAGGAAGAGTTCTTAAAAATGACCAGTATTGATATGAGAGAAAATAAAAGCAATAGCTTTAGAGCAATTTGAAGTCTCTGGATCCCTTAAGGATATTGTTGTTGTTGAGTGAGGATGAGTCAACTCGCACTCATAGTAACTGTATGTATAACACAGAAAAACACTTCCCACCCCCGGGCCATCTTCCTAATTGTTGTAATGTTTCAGCTTATTGTTGAAGGCAGTATGTCAATTCATCTGTTTAGGGTCCTTCCCTTTTATACTGACCCTCTATTTTTTCCAAGATGATGTTCTTTTCTAGGGACTGATTTCTCTTGATAACATGTCTGTGACTAAATCCTGCCATACTTCCTTCGAAGGGGCATACAGACTGTATTTATTCCAAGCCAGACTTGTATGTTCTTCTGGAAAATCCTAATATTTTAAGTATTCTTTTCCATACCATAATTCAAATGTATCAATTCATCTTCAGCTCCCATACCTGCAATGAATATTAAACAAGGCCCATTTGTTATCCAAGTTAATGTAAATCATGATACCAGAAGTATTACTCTCTGTTCCTATCACCTGATAAACCTGTCCAGAATTCAACTATAAATTGTAAGACATGTCCAAATCTGAGTAGACAAAATAAGCATCTGTGTCTAAATCAACTATGCAGAGGTTACACAGGGAATGGAAAAGTAACTATGACAAATATATTAAGAATTCTAATGAAAAAGTAGCAATATGCAGAAGCAGATAGGTAAAATAATCAGATGTGGAAGTTCTGGGACAAATCAAAATGAAGCACTATAAAAATTTAGCACTGTATCAGATGTGAAGGATTCCTTTAATAGATTTATTGATAAACTTAGAAATATAGTATAACTGTATTTGGAGATTATAGATAGACACTGTAATTGTTAGCAGTTGATGGAACAAATCGAAAATCAGAAAAGATATAATTGACATGATCAATTCTATCAATCATTTTGACTTAATTGATATTTGTAGACTCCTCTATCACAAAACCCCACCATTCTTCTGTCTGTGTGTCATACAGTGGTGCCTTGCATAGCTTTGTGATGCTGAAAATATGCCACCAGTATTCCTAATAAGGGCAGAGTGAATCATTGTGAACAGGTCTCAGCAGAACTTCCAGACTAAAAACTGACTCCAAAAAAGGAATAGTCGTCCACTTCTGAGTGATTATCTACTAAAAATCTTACAAATAGCAGCAGAGTATTGTCAGGCATAGTGTTGGAGGATGAACCCTTAGATTGAAAGCCTCTCAAAATAGGACTTGGAATGATCTGCCTTCTCAAAGTAGAGTTGACCTAATGATACAGAGAAAGTTTTGAAGGCCTTCAGTTGCTGGTGGAACATGATTCAAAATGAGGGGGGAAAAGGTGCAAGCAACCATGAATAATAAAAATGTGGAACGTATAGTGTATGGATCTAAGAAAATTACAAATAATAAAAAATAAAACAGAATGAATAAAAATATGTATTCCAGATATTAGTGAGCTGAAATAGCTGGTATTAGCTACTTTGATTCACACAATCAAATGGTTTATTATGCTTGGAATGACAAATTCAGAATGAATGGTGTTCAACTGGAAGGCTATACTTCCTGGGCCATTGGGCTGTCTGTGGCCGACTTGGCAGAAAATATAAAGAAGAATCTTAGGCGGGTGCATCCAATTGTCACCTTTTTTAGTGACAAGGTCCTCTTCAGTGTCCCATGAATCTTGGGACAGAATGGAATCTCAGACGTGGTGACAGGGACTCTGATTCCTGAGGATGAGGTTCAATTGAAGAAAAGCAAAGATGCACTTTGAGGGATCCAAAAATAGTTGCAATTTTGAAGTCTTCTCTTGTACCACTTCACTGTCTATGCTACCATTGGATTTGTGTGTGTGTGTGTGTTGTTCTTTTTATCTGCTCTGTGACTAAAACAGTAAAACTATGATCTAGGAAAAACATTAGTTTCCTAAAATAAGAGCTGGGGATGGTCCATCAAACCTTAAATCTATATCTTGATGTAAATAATACCTATCATGTGTAGTTCTAAAGTGTTACATTAAATTGTTCTACCACCTTCCAGATACCACTACCAATGTTTACTAGGTAACTTCTGGTACCTTCACTCAACACGTAAAATCCAACGTGTCCCCCCAATCACATCTTGGGCTCCAATATATAAATCCAATATTGCATGTCTTGTGCATAACTGTCCTACTGGATCTTATATTGGGTATGATATTTATCAGATATATAATATAATATAAAAACCTACACATAAACTATGCAACTATCTGTTATTCCAACCCAAACACCAAATAAACCATGAACAATGAAAAAATGATTGGTCCTATATCAAGTTATTTGTATCAACAATAACATAATTGGTCCTATTTCAAGTTATTTGTACCAATAATAATAACATGATGCAATAACATAATTGGTCCTCTAACAAGTTATTTCCATCAATATAAACATTTGTGGTCTTATATCAAATAATTTAACTTTGAAAAAGTAAGTTGGTGAGTGATACCAAATGTTGAAGGCATAAATAATGCCCATTCTTCCTAATGGCTCTCAGAAAAAAGAAACAAAGAGAATACTTTCTATTATCTTGTATGACTGTGGTCGTACTCTCATATCAAGCAAAGATACTGTCATTAGAAGAAAAAAAAGTAGAAAGCAAAGTTCCCTATCCTCATGTTGATTTTGATTCACAGTAATAGTACAAAATAGAACTATGCCATAGGATTTCGAAGATTGTAAATCTTTTTTTTTTAAGCATAATGTTGCATCTTTCTCCCACAGAGCAGGTGATGGGTTTTAACAGGCAATGTTTGGTTACAAACCAGGTGCTTAAACTACTATGCCAGCAGGGATCCCAGGAAAAGTACAGACCAACATTGTAGTAAACATAGATGAAAAAATTATCAATAAAATGAAATCTCACTGCATTCACTTTCCTGTTTCCATATTTAATTGAAGCTAACAATGCGTAAATATAATTGTGCACTACGAATTATTTAGGCAAGCAAAACTGGTTCAAAATTTGAAAAGCAATGTCATTTACCATATCAAATTAACGAAGAGAAAAGCCAGATATTAAGTGACAAAGGAAATGTAAAGGTCTCAACAAAGAAGATATAGAAGTAAACCTTCACAATATTGCCAAAGATATTTATGAGACACCTACAGTTAACGTAATATTTAACAATGAGACTTGAATTTTTATTTAGAATGGATATATTTTTTATCACTCATTTTGCTAGCTAGTAGAACATGATCAGAAAAGAAGTAATACAAGGTAAATAGCTTGAAATGAAAGAAATAAAACTATATGTATTTGCTGATAGCATGATGAGTCTGCATAAAATCTCAGAATAAACCAAACATCACGCAGCAATAATAAGAGAACATAGTAATGTCACCAAATATATGGTTAAGATGCACATATCAATTGCTTTTCTATATACTTTACTCTGCTGACTCTTAATAAATCTCCCTTCTCACATTAAAGACCTTAGCTCACATCCACCTCACAGGCTGGGGTTTCTCCAACACATTTTCTCAAGAACTACCAAGCATTTCTCATCACATACCCCTAGTTAGCTGTCAGCACAGCATGTGTTTGTAATTATCTTAGAGATTTAGTTGTTTAATATTTCTCACAGCTCTAAAATGTAAGTTCCATGAATAAATGAATTATTTCTGTCATATTCTCCCCCATCCCAGAAATCTAGACTTGTATCTCCTAACTATTGTTTTTAAGTGCTTGAGCCAATTTGACCCATTGGAACTTTAGGTTCAATGGAATAAAACATTGTATTGTGCCGTTCTCACCATTGATCTTATGTTGGACTCAATTGTAGCCACGGTGCCAATGTATCTTGCCCAAGGTCGTCCTGTTTTTCACTGCCCTCTACTTTATGATATCTTCTTCCAGGGACTGGTATCTCCTATAATATCCGAAGCATGTACTTCTTCCATGATAGATGTGCTTATCTTCTGGCGTGGTATTTTGAGTATTCATTCTAACCAGCAGCATATTTCAAATGTATAATTTTTCTTTGGTCTTCCTTGTTCATTTTCCAATTTTTAAATAAGACTTCCTCCAAGGCTGATGCTGTGTTCTTCATATAGTCCAGCTTTTGGATGCATATGGAGTTATTGAAAATAGACAAGTAAAGATCTTTGTTATATTCTGTGCTTCAAGCTAAGATACATCTAACATCAACAATGATACCTTTTGTTACATGTCTTGTTAGGAATCCAGTTTGAATTTCCATGAATTCCCTGGTGAAGTATGATGCAACTGTTTTTAATTATCTTCAGAAAATTATACTTGTGTGACTATTAATGATGTTGTAAGTTAATTCCACATTTTGTTACCTACACTTCATATGTAATGGGAACAAATATGAATCTCTTCCAGTTGGTTGGCCAAGTAGTTGTCTTCCAAATGTCATAGAATAGACATTGATTAGTGTTTCATTGTCTTGCTGAAACATTTCAATTTGCATTCTGTCAATTCCTGGAGCTTGTATTTTTGCTAGTGCCTTCCGTGCGGTTTGGACTTCTTCCTTCATATTTATATAATTCCATATCCTGAAATATGTATTCCACATCAAGAAAAAAATAGCAGTGCTTTGTCAGAATATATATATAATGGTATATATATCTATATATATCTATAGATATATTTAATAGGCCACACACCTAAGGAAACTCCCTTTCAATGGATTGGCTATTTATAACAGATTTCATCACGAAGGTGATGGCATTATAGCAATTTTCATCATGGGGATGACAACTCTGTAAATGCTAAAGAATTGGGAATTATGGCTCAGTCAACATAAACCAACTTGCATATCCCAATCACCTCTAATTATCAATGCATCTATGGTAAACATTTTCAGTTTGTTCATATTTAGTGCTAGTAATTGGTGAATTTTTTTTCAAAACCATTTAATCAGGAGTGAATACAGATATCATATCATTCCACAGTTCAACCCCATCAAGCAGTATTGCACAATTGGTACTAAAATCAGTTTCAAAACAGTCTCTTCCTTCTGGGACGCTCTGATGTCAGCTCCCCTTTCCTTCCCTCCTCAGCGCACTTCCCAGGACCCCTTATTCTACCTGTTGTCTCTACAGGTTCGTCAATCCTGGGTTTCATTTACTGAAAAGCAGAAAAACATAGACCAACAAATCCAGAGGGCTCCCCACAATGACAAAATTACATGAGCGATAAACCCCAATATAAAAAGGTGGGGGGAAAGGCACAAAGGAAATGTTGAAAACCAGATCAGACTCAAGGTGTAGAAGAGATGTCAACTAAGTCTAAATGGAAGAAGCACACCAACATTATTTACCAAAGGATTGTAAATCATATATTTCAAAGCCAAATGAGTGGATTCTACCAGAGGCTAAATGGTGAGATTCTGGTTTGCAGAAGGCTATGGATGACAGTGGAAACACAAGATACATTTGTGAAATCTACACAGGAAATAAGCATCTGGAATTTCTGTCTTTCCCTAATTAAGGGTTGGAAAGAAAGTGGTTACCAATGGACAGTATTTGAGAGATGACTTTACAAGATCAAAATTATCAACCTGACTAGAACGGTTAAAACCTTTTTACTTGATATCTGTCCTCTGATACACATTGGACCTGATCTGAGTTTCAACATTTTCTGTGAATAAATTTTAATAATAATCATGAATTGGTCTTCCTTATGTGTGTGTAATTAGTATCCTCTGATTGACCACACTGTACTTCAGTGTTGAAGTGTTCTTTTAACAATAAATGTGTTGCCATTCCTCTTGACTTTGTCATTTCTATCCTAGTGTCCACCAGTATATCCACTGCCTTTGAGTTCATTTTGACTCGAAGGCCTATGTAGAGTGTCTGAGGCTATAAGAATTATGGGAGCATGATGGCCTCATCTTTCTCCTACTGAGCAACTTTTGGGTTTGAACCACCAATCTTGTGGTTAGCACTGAAAAGCACAGACATCACCAGCAGGACTCCTTTCTTGCATAGTAGACTGATCAAATAATTATCTGATTCACTTAAATTCTATTTCAGTTCACTGATGCCTAGGAAATCAATCTTTTGGGCTTCATTTCAGTTTTTAAACTTCCAATTTCATAGATTCATACTGTGCACATGCCATGTTAAAATTATTCATGGATGTTTGCCACTGTTACTTCCCAATTTGATTTATATCCTATCTGTGGGAAAGTGAAGACCTGGGAGAAAGTGTAAGAGGTCTATGCCTACTCATCACCACAGGGCTTGACAAAACAGCACTAGTGACAAGACCCACATCCACAGTCCTAAGACAGTGGATAACGCCCACAATACACATTCTCCAGGGATGAAGATTTCTCCATAAGTGCTCTACATTACAATGCTAATATAAAGCTGTCTCCTACAGGGAACTGGCTCCTCACATGGGCACCTGAAGGATGCCTACCTTTAAGAGCAGTCGGCTTCTCTTGTCCCTCTTACCCAAGGAGTGATTTACTTCTTTTGTCTCTTAAATGTCCAATACATTCTCTAAAGAGCTCAGGATATCCGAGATTAACACCTTGTATATGTGTTAACTGGAGGCTTGGAGCCCTCTTTACTATATAACTCCATTATTGAATAAATTCAAGACTCTTCTCCCTTTATTGGAGATTAGTGCCCCTGTGCTCCACTTCTCTGGCTCCTTTTTTCTATAACTGCCATCTTCATTTCCTCAGTACCCCATTTCATATGAGGGCTTGACTCCACACCCATGAGAAAACACAGGTCCGTAAAGCTTTACTCCATACATGCTTTAAAATTTACACATACAGCTTCCCCCCAAATATTTTGAGTGCCTGCTAATTTGAGGGACTCCCCTGCTGGCACTATATCAGATTGTGTTTTAGTGATAGCCAAAAGATTTTTGTTGCTCAATTTTTTTCAGAAATAGATGACCAGGCCCTTATTTCTTTTCTGTTTTACTTTGGGAGTTCTGCTGAAACCTGTCCTTAATGGGTTACTCTGCAGGTATTCAAAATACTAGGGATAAGACCTCTAGCATCAAAGCACAGTAAGACACCATGGTTAAGTAAAGTGAACCCTCATTAAATAAACTTATAGATGAGTTGTTATTGTTGTGGTTAGATGACATGGAATCGGTTCTGACCCATAGCGACCCTATGCACAACAGAACAAAACATTGTCCAGTCTGGAGACATCCTCACAATTTTTCTTACATTTGAACATATGTTGCAGCCACTGTGGCAATCCATCTCATTGAGGGACTTCCTTTCTTTCAATGTTCCTTTACTTTACCAATCATGCTGTTCTTCTCCAAGGACTGATCTTTCCTGGCAGCATGTACAAAGTATGTAAGATGAAATCTTGCCATCCTTGCCTCTAAGGAGCACTCTCGCCATACTTCTTCCAAGACAGAGTTATTTGTCTTTTTTGACAGTCCATGATACTTTCAATATCCTCCAAAGCATCATAATTCAAATGCATCGATGCTTCTGCGATCTTCCTTATTCATGGTCTCAGTTTCAAATACATATGTAGCAATTGAAAAAACCATGACCTGGGTCAGGTGGAACATCCCTCCAAGTAACATTCTAGTTTTCAACACCCTAAAGCCATCTTGTGCAGCAGATTTATGCAATGCAACATGTCTTTCTATCTTTTGACTACTACTTCCATGAGCATTGATTGTGGGAAGACAACATTCCTAATAATTTCTTTTCCCATTTATCACGATGTTACCTGCGGATCCAATTATGAGTATTTGGGTTTTACATACATTAAGTTGAAATCCATAGTGAGGCCATATTCTTTAATATTCATGAGCAAGTGCTTCAAGTCCTCACTTTCAGCAAGCAATGTCGCGTCATCTGTCTACCACAGGTTGCTAATAAACTTTCTTCCAAACCTGATACCATATTCTTCTTCATGCAAATCAGCTTTTCTGATGAGTTGCAGAGCATACACCTTGAATATGCATGGTAACAGGATGCAACTATGATGCACATCTGCGTTAGTCTGGGTTGACTGGAGAAACAAATTCATAGGCATTCATATGTGTATAAGATAGAGCTTTATATACAAGAGCAATTGAATATTGATAAGACCTCCCAACCCAGTCCAGATCAAGTCCATAAGTCCGACATTAGCCCATATGTCCAATACCAGTCTATAAATTCCTCTTAGACTCACACAATACATGCAATGCTGCTGAATGCAGGAAGATCACAAGTCAGTGGGTGAAAAATCTTCTGGATCCAGTGGCATTATAAGCATCTCAGCACTGGCAGGTGTTCCCATGTGGGTCCTCCACCGCCCAGGGGTCTGGCTACATCAGGGTAGCTTCATTTGGCTTCTTGTCAAAAATATCTCATAGGGAGTGAGACTGTGTCCTGCCTCCAGGGAGTCTTTTATCTCCTAACACCTCCAGATGAGGTCATCAAGCTGCAACCTGACTGAGAGGCTAAACTGCACCCCTTCAATGTTAATCCTCTCAAATTGACAACAGATTATATAACTGCTACCACAACATCTCCTGATTTTACACTTTATTCTGTTCACACAATTGTCTCCTAATTCACGGAACAGTTCTGCAGGAGCACAATGAACAATTCTGGAATTCCCTTTCTTCTCAAGAATATCCAGTTTGTTATCATCCACACAGGAAAATGCCTTAGCATAGTCAATAAAACACAAGAAAACATTTTTCTGGTATTCTCTACTTTCAGCCAGAATCCATCTAACATCTGGCCCGAACCTTTGGTAGCTCCTTGTCAATGTACTATTATAAGCCTGGTTGGATGATCTTTAGTAAAATTTTTACTTGCATGTGATACCAAGGATCTGGCTCTGAAATTTGAGCATTCTTTTGGGTCACTTTTTCCTTTGAATGGGTACAAATATGGATCATGACCAGTCAGTTGACCCAGTAGCTGACTTCCAAATTTTCTGTCATATTTGTAGACCAGAGTAAGTGTTTCCATCGCTTCATGAGCTTGTTGAAACATATCAATTAGTATTCCATTAATTCCTGGAGCCTTGTTTTTGGCTACAGGCTCCAGTGCATCTTCACCTTCTTCCTTCAGCATCATTAGCTTTTCTTTCAGATGCTATCTCCTGAAATTGTGGAGTGTTGATGAATTCTTTTGGGTTTAGGGACTGTGTATTCTTTCAATCTTCTTTTTATGCTTCTTGCATCATTCAATATTTGCCCACAGAATCTTTCAAGATTGCAACTTGAGGCTTGAATTTTTCTTGAATTCTTCCTGCTTAATATATGCTAAGACTTTTCTTCCTTTTCGGTTTTCTAACTGTAGAGCTGTGCATTGATGGATGTTGGTACAATTAAATAGAGGTTCACAACATGGTATGCGGCTAAGTCAAAAAGGATTGCTACAGGACCATAGAAAATGTCTTTAAACAAAAATATTGAAATCTGAATCTCTTGTTTCTGGACACATTCTTTATCTAGATTTATTAGAAGGCACTTAAAAGCACCAATAAATGGTCTAGGTTTCTGGAGGTGGAATTTTCATCTCTTTAGACTTTCCTTGAAGAATTTTGTGCTTCGTTTTCAACTTACACCAGATCAATGTGACAATTTTGGAATCCCCAAAGAATTCACAGCATATTCCTCTGAAATGATTTTTGAGTTTTGAGGTGTCTGATGGGCCAATATCAGGGCTATTTTAAAGATGAAGTAAGAATTCCCAGAAGAATTCTCATAGGCCAGCCCTTGCCTACCCTAGCAACAGGAGCAGGTGCGTTGTTGGTTACGATGGCTTTTTTTTTTTTTGCCCCAGAAACAGTTTTGCATTTCCTTAAAACATAACTTCATCATTATATAAGTATTCATTGTTATACTGTGTCCTTTCAGAGAATCCCTAACGCTATAACTGGCCTCATTTGAAGTCACTGTTTGGGCATTTTTTTTTAAGTCCCAATAAGGAGATTAAGATAAGTGTGTCACTGAGAGTACTTGTCTGTAGCCATTACAAAGACACATTTAAACATGTTTTGCTCAGAACAAAACCCATACATTCAAATCCATGCATCTTAGTGGACTTCATATCTGTGTAGTAATACTTTTTTACTTACCCTTATAATTGGAATCCTGTTGTTACAGTTGTCATTGTTAGGTGACATCAAATCAGGATCATTCATAGGGGCCCTATTTACAATACAACAAAACTTTGCCCATTAATGTATCATCCTCACAATTGTATTGTTTGGGTCCATTACTGTAGGCACTCATCTCACCCAAGCCCTTCCTTTTCACTGTCCTTCGAACTTAGCAAGCATGATGGACGTCCTTTCTGCAGAAACTGGTCTCTCCTCATAACATGTTTGAGTTTGTTTGTTGTGCCAACCTGGATGATAAACTCATGTGGGGTTAATTGAAGGGCAGAGGGATAAATGGCTCAGTCGGCCTCGCCTTTGGAGTTCTCGTGTCTCTTGCTTTCTGATGATCTGACCAGGGTGCAGCTACCTTAGCCAGTTCCCTGCTTTTCCACTTCCTGCAAGGCATCTCTGATGAGAAGCCACTTGGACCTATCCTGATGCAGCCGTGGGGGCTGGAGCACCCATGTGGAAAGCCCTGACAGCGCTGAGATGGTTAAACGTTCACTGACTCAGCTGTCCTCCTGCAATCAGCATCATTGCTTCTGTTTTGTGAGATGGAGGAGGGCGTTGTGGATTGGTGTTGGACAGATGGGTTAATGGGTTAATGTTGGACTTGTGGGCTTGGGTATCACTGGATTGGGATGTTTTCTTGATGCACACTTAACATTTATATAAACTCTCTCTTATACATGAGTTGCTGCTCATTTGTTTCTCTAAATTATCCAAACAAACACTATGTTCAAAGTTCCTGGCATGAAGTCACATAACCTTCACTTTTAAGAAACACTCGGGCTGTACTTCTTCGAAGACAGATGTGCTTATTTTTCTGGCAATCCATTGTATTTTCAATATTATTAGCCAATACCACAATTTGAATGCATGGATTCGTCTTTGATTTTCCTTATCAATGTCCACCTTTCACATGCATATGAGATGACTGAAAATATGGCTTGGGATAGGCACACTTTAATTCTCAAAATGATACCTTTGCTCTTCCACAAGTTAAAGAGATCTGGTGCAGCAGATTTATGTCATACAATACAAGGTTTGGTTTCTTGACTGATGCTTCCATGAGGATTTGGTTGAACTTGACAGGTTCCATTTCTTCTCATTTTTGGTGTTTTTCATTGGTCCAGTTGTGAGAATTTTGGTTTTCTTGTCATTGATTTGCAATATATATGGAAGGCCACAGTCCTTAAACTTCATCAAGTTCTTCAAGTCCTCCATGCTTTTAGAAATCAAGGTTGTATCAAAGGCATATCACAGACTGTTAAGAAGCCTTCCACCCACCCTGATGCAGGATTCTTCTTTATATAATCCAGCTTCTAAGAGTATTCAATCAGTAAGCACGTTGAATAGGTGTAGTGAAAATATACAACCCTGATGAACACTATTTCTTATTTTAAAACATAAAGTATTATTGTTACTTGGTACCATCAAGTCACATAAGATTCATAGCAAATCTAAATACCTCAGTAGGAAACACTGCCTGGCCATGTGCCATCCTCACAATTGTTACATTTGAACCCGTTGTTAAAATGACTGTGTATGGGTACCAGCCCCCACAATCAAATGGGCCTAAGGGGCGGTTGTGTAATTGAGGGGTAAAATTAAAGAGACATCAGACAAAATAAAGCATGCAATTGCTCACCTCTGGCAAGCCATGATCTCAGGAGCCAGGTCTGTGCAGAGAGAGAGAGAAATAGAGAGAGAGAGAGAGAGAGAGAGAGAGAGAGAGAGAGAGAGAGAGAGAGAGAGAGAGAGAGAGAAAATATTTCTAACTAAGGCTTAGATACACTTAGGGGGCAAGACCTCTCATTACAGGTAACCACATGCATAACAGGAAGGGGTTGTACAATAGGCATATGTGCAACAGGAGGGGGAAGAGCTAGGGGTGTGCACGCAATAGGAAGGGGACACACTAGGGGTATACCTCTGACAAGATGGGCACACTCTAGATTCAAGATGGCAGCCTAACATTTGTCTTTCCTGAGTAGGCTTGACCTTGTCTTTGAGCTCTCCTTCAGGGTAACAATCCACTATCCTTATCAGAAGGGAGTGGGCCCTACTTAGGATGGGACAGACTACAGGGACTGATTGCTCTAGATGGCTGATAATCCTCAGAGATATAAACTCTAAGCAGTTGACCTTCAAGTGTGTGGTCATTGACCACGCATTAGCATGCAGCAACTTAGGTTTGGCATATAATACGGGGCACAACCTGGTGAATAACATTTCTGCTTCCCACATGAGACCATCTCAATGATGGTCTTCCTCTCTTTACTAGCATGCTACCAAGCATGATGTCCTTTTCTAGAGGCTGGCCCTCCTGCCAGCATGTCAAAAGTATGTGAGAAGACGTTTCATCATCCTTCCTTCTATAAGGCATTCTGAGTGCACTTTCTTGAAGGCCAATTTTTTGTTCTTCTGGTCATCCGTGGCATTTCCATCTTCTACCGTAGTCCAAAGGCACAAATTCTTATTCCTTATTCATTCTCCAGGTTTCATATATATATGATGTGATTGAAATACCATGTCTTGGGTAGCGTGCACGTTAGTCTTCAAAATGACATATGGTATGTACTCTTTAAAGAGGTCCTATGCTCAGGTTTGCTTCATGCAATGTGCCATTGGATTTCTTGCCTGTTGCTTCCATGCGTGTTGCTTGTGGATCCAAGTAAAATGAAACCTTTGACAACTTTAGTCTTTTCTCAGGTTACAATGGTGATGTCCTTGTGAGGATGGTGAGAATTTGGGTTTTCTTTGAACTGAAGTGTTTGATCTTCACCAGTAAATTCTTCAAATCTTTTTTGCTTTCAGCAAGCATGGTTGTAACATCTGCACCCACAGGCGGTTAAGGAGCCTTCTTCTAATCCTGATGTGATGCTCTTCTTCATGTAGTATAGACTTATAGGATTATTTTGTTAACATAAAAATTTAATAAATGTGATAAAACTATACAACCCTGATGTACACCTTTCCCGATTTTAAACCATTCAGTATTTCTTTGTTAGGATTGAACCACTTTGGGTCTATGTATAGATTCTTCCTGAGAAGTGTTCTAGGATTGCTATTCTTTTTAATGTGATCTATAATTTATTCTGATTTTCACACTTGAATACCTTTGCATGGTGAATGAAACACAGGTAAACTTCTTTCTAGTATTCTCTGCTCTCAGATAAGATTCACCTGACATCAGCAATGATATGCCTTGTTGCACGTCCTCTTCTGTAAACTACTTGAATCGCTGGCAGCTCCTTGTGAACATAAGTATCAACTTAAGGTTTTCAAGTGGTCTATTCATACTCTAAAATTGAACACAATCTTATGTGTAGATGAATCTACATATGTTCATTTTCCTGAAAAAATGGGTGCATTGTTTATTTAAATATTCAATGAAATACTTGACAGAAATATGTGTAATCTACTGCCACAGAAGAATTTGATTATTAATATACTTTTAAAATTTTCTCAGTTTATAAAATGATTTTTAAAGTCATTATTGGTACATTTACATATTCTTAAAATCCCTAAAACTTAATTATAATTTTGAGATGTTAGGTTATGTATTACATCTCCATTCACAAGTCTATCGACATTTTTGTTTAATTCTTGTAATCTTTATAATATATCTTAGCTTTATTGAGAAGGTAAAATTTCAAGGTATTTCTGTCCTTGAGACTGCATATAGATCAGGGAGGTTGCTTCATTTAAAAATGTACCAGGGGAAAAATGTATCTTAGTTCACTAAAATGATGGTGACATGGCCTACTCCTCCACAAACTTCTTTAAACAGACTTTACAAAGTACATCTGACACTTCTTGAAACTTTTAATCTTCTGCACCATTGACTTGAATGTTTGCCCATTTTTGGGGTAAATTTACTTTTCTAAATTTGACATGAAATTCCAAGATCTATTTCATAATGGGTACAAGATTGTCAGCTACTTATTATCATCTTTAGAGAGCAGTAGTTATATTTAAATACTGCTAAAATAACTAGAGGTTTAAACTCTTTTAATTCTTGGTAGAAGCTTATTCAAATGTTTATGTGGAACTTAAAATACTTCCTTATTCTGATTAGTAAGGTTTTCTGAGTTTCTGGAAAAAACTTGGGTTTTTTTTCGGTTCTTTACAGAGAGCTAGCTATTTTTATGTTAACTCTCATAATATACAGTTTTTTTGAAACTTCAAACTGGTATTGCTTCCTAAGTACAGTTTTATAGCAATTGAACTATATTATACCAACTGAAAGTGAATTTTCCAAGTAAATAAACTATTTTAGTTAAAGGGAAGCATGATGTTAAGTCATAGATTACCAGCCCAACATCTAACCTATTAACTCACCAGGGCTTCTTGCTTAATTATAGTACAATATCAAAACTAGGAAATAAACATTGATTGCATTAATGCCGTTTATCAGTTTTTCCATGTTTTATGTACTTTTATATGTGTTTGAGTATTGGTGTCAGTTGCTATGAAGCTAACTCTATAAGATTAAAAATGTCGCATAGATTGTTTTTAAGGTCTACCCATTGAGGGAGGAGCCCTGGTGGAGTACTAGGTTACTCAATGGGCTGCTAACTAGTAGGCCAGCAGGGAGCTATACTCAGTTAATATGGTTCTTTCTTCCAGCCATAATCTTTTATGTAATATATTACACAAGCCAACCCCCCAAAATATATTTTCCCCTACTTGGTGTCTTGGTTTTTAGGCCTGTTCTTGGGGGATGCTTGGGGAACTAATCTAGAATAGTGTTTTGGATACAACACATCAGCTGTAGTTTCTTGGATATGGTGCTCCACAGTATTGCCAGCCATCAAAAGAACACATCTTCTGAACCCAGCTTACCCCGGCCTGACCTTCTGATTTTGCACTGAACAGCATCCATCACCATGTAAGACAGTTACTCAAACTTCCTGTATAACACCGCAGCAAGTCATAGCACACAGAAACATGAGAAGAAAGCATCCAGGGAGGAGTGGGGGAGGGGGGCAGAGAAAACTAGCATTGGAAGAGTTGGCCATTGGCACGTCTTCAATCTCCAACTTCTTGGAACTAGTTTGGTATTAATTCTTTTTTTTTAAGATCATTTTATTCAGGGATCATGCAGCTCATATCACAACCCATCCCTGCATCCGTTGTGTCAAGCACATATGATATTAATTCTTATCAAAGAAATTATTACCACCAGCAGTTCAAACTCACCAGTTATTCTCAGAAAGATGAGGCTATCTGCTCCACTAAAGATTTAGAGCCTTACAAGCCAACAGAGGCACTGCAACTCTGTCCTTCAGGATTGCTAGAAGTCCAAATGGACACACTGGCGTCAAGGGATGCCTGAGACGCCTCTGGACGTGTTAAAAGTGTGAAAATTTGGCTAGTAAGTGAGTTCTTTACATATTTGCATAACCCAGAGACTTTTCAGTGATATGCTAACGCATTAAAAAAAAACACTTCTCTCTGTTAACAATAAATAATAAACACAGAAGAATATTTTATGGTGATTTACAAATACTTTTTTACTACTACATAAGGTCCTTAAACTAGGGGAAACAGGAACCTTCTTTTGGGAATTAATACCAGTTTAATTTTATTACTATTAAGTTTCATTTTATTAGTAATAAGTTTGTATATACACCAACTGGTGTTACTCAGAATAAAAAATATACTCCTCTTTTGCTACAGTTAATTAAAATTTATTGATCTACAGAGATCTTTACAGTTTTTTCATGAAACTTTTAGATAAAATAATTTTTATGTAATTCCTGAAAAATTTGTATTGCATTGTACCATTTAAGATATAGCATTTTACTCAAAAACACTATAGTACATGGGAAAGTCACTACAACAGCTTTATTTGGGTACAAAAAATATATTTGCTCACACCACAGTAATCAGTAATAAGTTGTTATTGTGACAAAAAAGAAGCAAGTGACAAAAAAGTGCCAATAAAGTGTAGGACAATCTTGACTCATCTTTTCAATCTGATTAAATTAAAACAGATAATGTTTACAAGGTGGACTCAAAACAAAGTAATTTTTATGAAGTGATTCGACATGTCATGAAACAGATTGGATCCAGAAGATAAATTCTTAAATGCCTGGGGTGAAAATATTTCCTGCTTTTCCTCTCCTAAAACATTGTATCCCAATTAGCATAATAAATATAAATTAATAGAACAATGACCACATGCTTCAATATCATGGTCACGTGAAATTGCTGTTACTATTTGTAAAGGAGAAGGTGTCGGGGTATGAATTGGCAGTATTGTTTCTGAAGTAAATATTTGAGACGTGGTGGAGTGTATGGTTCTTGGAACCACTGTCTTAGACAACATGTAACGCACACTTAGTGGTGGACATCTCCATGAACACGTTATTTTCAGGAGTCGGCAGTGGACCAGGCACCATCATTTGCAGGCATATGCTTTAAATGCTAAACTCATTTTTGTACTTATTTCATTATGGGATCAAACAAGTTTGCGGAAAGTTAATGGTGTCTTGGTCTCATATTGTGTGTCTGAGATGTAGTCAATTCCTTTCTGTGTCCCTTGTAGCCATAATCCCTCGGGCTCTAATCCTTTTTGTGATGTATTGTGAATCCTAATCTCTATATCTATGGTTTTAATTCCATTTGGGGGGAAGGGGGCTCTGTTACAACATTAAGCTGGCATGTATTCTTAGTTTCTCCTCTACTAGTGGGTGTGACCTAAGTTTTCCTTGGCGGTGTGGTTTTCTGAAAGATAAAAAACTATACCCACAACCAAGCCTTTCCTTTTGTCAACTGTTTCCTGACTGAGCTTTGGTAGCATCATGGAGCTCTGCTTTGACTTTTTGACATATTTGGCTATGGACTCTACTGTTGATATTGCATACCAACATACAGCGATACTAATGAAAAAATACAACGATATTAATGAAATTGTTCAATAATTTCTTCTTTCTCTTGTATTACCTTTATTTTGAGAACACCCCTCCAGATTTATTTGCATAGCATGCAAGTGCTTTCTGTGCTTAATTGGCATGTTAGAATATTTCTTTTTTCATATTATAACATTTTTGGGGTAAATTTGGTGGTTTACTTTCATATCATCAATTTTGCATTCAACAGTTAAAACTACTACTCAATCTCCCCAATAGTTTACCCTTCACCTACTCTTTGATGTCTCTTGGATAACAAATTCTGGAACCTTGTTTCCCATTAATTCCATCAGTGCTAGTTAGATGACTTGATCATCTAGAAGAAATGGACAAATACCTAGAAATACATTAATGACCCAAATTAACACAGCTGGATGTGGAAAACCTTAACAGAGCCATAAAAAAAGATGAAATAGAGAAGATCATCAGGAAACATCCAATCAAGAAAATCCCAAGTCCAGATGGCTTCACGGGGGAATTCTGCCAGGTATTCAGCGAAGAACTTTCACCAATTTGACATAAACTACCATGGAATATAGAAATGGATAGCAAATTCCTTAAAACATTCTATGAAGCCAGCATAATATTGATACCAAAACCAGGCAAAGTCCCTCTTCAGATTCATGCAGCCATATGCAATGATGCAGAATGCAGGAAGATCACAGGCCAGTGAGTGCAAAGTCATATGGATCCAATGGCAGTGGTAGCATCAAAGGACTCTGGTAGCAAGTAGGGTTATTCAGAAGTAAGGTGAAGGCAGAGACAGAAAGGAAGGGACCTGGGGCCCTGTTTATGAGAAGGCCATGCTCACAAGAAGGCCCCATCAGTTTGTGACATGATTGACAGGTTGAATTCCACCAATATACTTTATCTATCTTTCAATTGACATGAAATCATGTAACTACCATAAACAACCCCTTATCAACAGGACAACACTAAAATTTTATACAACTTAAAGTGTGCCAGCCTCATAGAAACATAATATTCTATAAGTGAAGGAAACAAAAATATTCTATGCTTAGTTACAGTTATGTGGACACCTACATTACAATCCTATCAACAAATTCCTCCACTCTGAAAGTTTGTAAGGCAGC
Organism: Tenrec ecaudatus; assembly: GCF_050624435.1. Lineage (NCBI taxonomy): Eukaryota > Metazoa > Chordata > Mammalia > Afrosoricida > Tenrecidae > Tenrec > Tenrec ecaudatus. The sequence continues at coordinate 10,583,264 of NC_134532.1, read as the reverse complement.
CACTTCATGCTTTTATTTACCACCACCATCACCACACAGGCCACATTTTTCATGTTCAATTTCCTTAGTGCCCAATCTATCAACCCTGTGCTCTGAGGAGACAAGTGTGTCCTTTATGAGATGAAACGTCATTTCAGTTGTAATCTTGTGAGTCCACATCCATAGGCAAAGTCAAATTAGACAGGTAATCCATAAAGTTAACAGCAATATAAACCAATTCACAGGCTAAAAATTTTGTCTTCATTTGGTTGGGTCCCGGTTAACTCAGTGTAGGCTGCCTTATTTAGGCACTCACCAGGGTGCCCACTGACTGTCTTGGCTATCAATCATGGACCCCTTCACAAACTCTCAACAACCCTATCCCCTTCGGACTAGGTGAGGCCATACGCTCAGATTCCGCTCAATTCAACTTCAGACCACCCAACATGCTCTCCTCTCTCCTTTCGTCCCTGTGAACCAGGTCTATGTGTGTCAGTTGCCAGATTCAACCCAGCTCTCTATTGCTGGTTTCTCCTACTTCCACTCAGCAAGTGGATTCAGGTGGTCACCCAGTGAGTATCTCAGGCTGCCACATACTCCTTTTAACATTGGTTCCTTGAAAGAAGAATTCCTTCAGGACTCTAGATTTTTCCAACTTCAGGTAAAAACCACTAGTTAAAAATTCAGAAAGGCCAAATGGCTACCTTTTCCCCTTTCAGTCTGTCAACAGTTGTTTAGGCAAATCTTTCTAAATGCAAATGTCCTTGTACTGGGTGGGACTTACCTTTTGTAAGCCTCCTTTACAGGTATTTTCTACTAACTCACTTAACAGATCTGATTTAATGGCTAAAGGCAGTGGGCTTATAAACTCTCTATTCATACTTCCCAATAATCATTTCTATCACACATTATATCGATAACAATAGGTAAGAAAAAATCAATATAATCCTAGTAAAGCCAGCTCTTTAAAATATTCTTAAAACAGCCAAATGCAATTCTTTTTTATCTAAACTGTCCCATTCATATGTAATGTAGTCTTTGGCCTCTGGCTGTATCAGCCAGAACCAGGTTTTTGGTCAGCTATTTTGACTAAGCAGCCCAGTCACAGAAAATTTCAAGGGTTGATTTTACACCTTAGCTCAAAATTTACATTAATCACATTCATTTTCACCATTTCAATTAGGAATAACCAAACCTTCACTTCCTATGTTCTTTCCAGAAAATAATCGAGTCGACAGTGTGGCCCTATCTGACCTCTGGCTAACCAAAGAAGAAAAACTTTGATAAAGCAAGGTCAGGCAAGCATCCACTCTCCATTTTCATGATTTGTTTCTCTAGTACCCACTCCCAGGTACCATATTGTTAGTCCGGATTGAAGAGAAAAACAAATCTAATAACACTCATATGTGTAAGGAAGAGTTTACTATCAAGAAGTAATTATATATCTTTTAAATTTTGTATGACAGTGGCTTTTTTGTTTGTTAGCTTATTGGTGTTGCTGCTGTTGATGCCATGCTCTTATGTGCCACTTTGTTTGGTGCTGCCAAAGCCATTCACAATTTTATGCACATATTATCTCTGCAAGTCCACCTAGATAAGTTAGGTTGGACAAACAATGTGAGAACAAAATAACGGGATCAATGATCCTGGAAGGACATGAAAGTGTGGGAGGTAGGGGAAGGGAGGAGGTGTTGTCCAATCCAGGGACAAGGGAATGGGTGGTTCAAAACCAGTGGTAGGGAGGGTATGGGAGGACTGGTAGGGGGTGACCAAGGGCAAGGTAACTGAGAGAAATTACTGAAACCAGAATGAAGGCTGAACATGGTAGTGGGACAGGAGGAAAGCGTAAGGAATTAGAGGAAAGAAGTAGGAGGCAAAGGGCATACATAGAAGCCTAAAAATAGATGTGTACATATGCAAATATATTTATGATCATGATGGCAATAGACCTATGTGCATATATTTATAGGTTTAGTAGTAGGGTAGCAGGTGGACATTGGGCCTCCTCGGGCGCATTCCCTGAATACAAGAGCACCTTGCTCAGCTAAATGGTCATTCCATGATACGCACCTTCCCGACATGATTGTTGAAGACAAACATGTGCATAAGCAAACATGGTGAAGAAAGCAGATGGTGCCTGGCTATCAAAAGATATAGCGTCTGGGGTCGTAAAGTCTTGAAGGCAAACAAGTGGCCATCTAGCTCCGAAGCAACAAAGCCCACAGAGAAGAAACACACAAGCCTGTGTGATCACGAGGCATGGAAGGGATCAGGTAGCAGACACCAAAGAACAAAAACCATCATTGTCTGATCACCTTCCCCACATAAAAGTTGAAGACGAATGTGTGCATAATTAAGTGTGATGAAGAATGCTGATGGTGCCTTGCTATCGAGAGATATAGTACCTGGGGTCTTAAAGGCTTGAAAGTAAACAAGTGGCAATCTAGTCCAGAAGCAACAAAGCCCACATGGAAGCAGCATACCAACATGTGTGATCATGAAGGGCCGAAGGGACCAGGTTTCAAGCAACAAAGGCAGTGTTGGGGGGTAGGGGTGGGAGGGGGAAGGAATCATATCATCGTGAATGAGGGGAGCATGTCATGGAGACCTTATTGTAGGTCGTCGTGAAATTTTTGTTTGCTGCTCAGGAAAACTGCCACCGAATCTGTTGTGATGTCAAACACAGCGTACAAAGACAGCACTACGGGACAAACTCAAGTTTATGAGTGGTTTCTCATTTTAAAAAATGTGAAATGTCAATTGATGACAAATCTTGCTCTGGATGTCGGGAACAGACAAAATGTGACAAAATTCATGCACTGTGGCACTTGAAGACCGACGATGGGCCATTGAAGAGATGGGGAAGTAATCTGGACTGTTTTGGAGCTCAGTTCAGCAAATTTGACCGGAAGATTTGGGAATGAGAAGGGTTGCTGAGAAGTTGTGCCTCGTGTTCTGACAGACCATGAAAAGGAACGTGGAGTGGAAACAAGTCGTGTTTTGAAAGAACGGCTCAAAAGGGACGCAGACTTTTTTCTAAGGTCATTACTGATGACAAAATATGGTGCTATCATTGTCAACCTTGCTCCAAAAAATCTTGTCAAGTGAAATCAAAGATTAAAACGATGCTCTTTTTTTTTCTTATGTGAAGGGGAATAGTGCATTTGAAGTTTGTTCCATCAGGTCAGACTGTTAATCAAGCTTTCTATGTAGGGGTTCTGAGAAGATTATATAACAATGGGTGTCAGATAAGACCTGGCTTGTGGCAGATGGGGGACTGGTCTTGCCACCACAACAATGTACTTACTCATGCAGTCATCTCAGTGTGCCACTTTTGGGCAAAAACAGTATGCCTCTCTTGCCCCACACACCTTACTCACTTGACCTCACTCCATGAGACTTCTGTTTTGTTTCCACAACTGAAGAGGGCAACGCAAGGAAAGTGATTTGATGATGCAGAAGAGGCGAAGAAAAAAGCCAGGGAAGTGCTGTTAGCTATCCAAACAGATGAGTTAGGGAAAATTTCCAAGAAAGTAATCACAGATTTGACAAATGTATTAAGTATAATTGAGAGTATTTTAAAAGATGATAGGGTTGTTATGTACAGAAAAATACACAACTTTGAAAAAAATTTCCTTTTTTATGGGGGCATCCGCTTGTATGTTTCCTTAGGAAACAGCAGTGAAACTCCTCATGACATGGAGGTACCTGGAAACCATTATGCTGACTGAAGGTAGTAATCATGACAGAACAAATAGGGCAGCAGTCCAGCCTTCTGCTCTCAGGTTAGGTAATCTTCCCATCTGTTTGTCCAAGCAACGAGGTAAAGAGCCTGACTTGTGCCCGTGGACTAGGAAGGAACCACGGAACCTCCTGTACAAATACATCTTAAAAACTACTTCGACAGAAGAGATCTCACCTCAGCTGGGGTCACTTTCTCAAGAAAGTGTTAGAGTGAAGACGCGTTCAGTTGCTGCCCTACAATATTATGCGAAAGTCACCCCCCAAACAGTAGACACCTCTACAAGAGTGATAAATGGACCATACTGCAATTGTAAGTCAATAGGTGGGAAGGGGCCATGTATGTCTGGGGAAAAGTTGATTACAATTCAGTTGATAGATGTATAGGGTGGAAAATCTTCTATTCAGAGAAAACACTTCATATTTAAATGGAAGCCATGGGAAAAACACATCACGTACTGTGTTACTAACTGGACACTTTTGATCTACTTTGTGTTCAGCTCTTGGTGGCACAAACCATATGCTATAGATTACTGACACTTTAGGCTCTGTCCTTTTGAATAGCATGACATCCTTCATAGACCACACCAGAAAGATTTCATGTGAAAACCCCAGTAACCAAACTGGCTTCTAAATCAAACTCACTTCTAGTAGATTTAGGGAACTGATATACTCTATTGAACTTAAGACTGAAGCAGCCGCATGTGAGAAGAAGCAGTTGACTGCTATCTTGGGCTGTGGAGTTAGTGGTCCCTGGATTTGGTTAGGATCCCTTGCTTTGAGGGTGTCCAATAAATGATGGCCTGGACTACCATATGTATACTATTGTAACACCCTCTTAGCTGTCTTATGACATGTTTTATTCTTTTAGGTATGTGTGTTAGACCAGGTAGAATAGAGAAACAAATCCAGTGACACTCATAAATGTTTAAGAAAAAGATTTATATTAAAGAATAATTGTATACTAAGCAAGCATGCCAGTCCGGTCCAGATCAAGTCCATAAGTCCGATATTAGCACATAAGTCTGACACTAGTTATAAATTCCTCTTTACACTCATGAAGCACATGGAATGATGCAAAATGTAGGAAGATCACAGGTCAGTGCCGATCCAGGGGTGGTGGAAGAATCTCCAGGATTCTCACGAGTCTCAGCATGGCTCCATGGGGCTTGTCAACAGGAAGATGAAGTGGAGAGAGTGTCTGGCCCACCTCCAGCGAGAAAGAAAGGATATTCCCAGACTCCTCATGGGAAGGCCACATCCACAAAGAGGCATCATCAGACTGTGACCCGATTGGCAAGCTAGAATCCATACCCCACACTTATTTATCAAGTTGACATGAAATTATGGAGCTACCACCATAGGGTTCTGCCTCTGTGAATGCGTTTTATTGAAACTGTTGCTCTACTCTCAACCCCCATTTTTCATGTAGTGCCCAGACATTAAGCGTTTCATATGATGTGTGAAGTATATGCCAATAAAGCTATTTTACAAAGCGGTTTTAAAATGTCCTTTATGACAATGAATGTGGGGCCAGTCCTAATATTATATTTGTCATTCCCAGCCCAGTAAACTGTGTGATTATCTGATTCAAAAATGGTCACTACCTGTCCCTTTTAGCTCACCAGTGCCTAGGACATGGATCTTTACGTGCTTCATTTCATCTTTGGAAGAGTTCCAATTTTCCTAGATTCATACTTGTACATTCCATGTTTCACTTATTATCAAAAGTTTCTAAGTGTTTCCTTTTATTGTGAGTGTGCTCCATCCGCAAATGGAAATTCTGATAGCCTCAAGTCATTATGCTTGACTCCACGGTGAAAAGGCAGCTCTTTCTCAGCTGCGTTTATTGTGCATTCAAACCTGAGTAGATCATTTCAAATGATATCAGACAACGTTTGAGGCGATTCACAGGTTTTCAGTATATCTCACAATGTTGCCCTGGTAGTCTCACTTTCGATGGCTAATCACTGAGCAGTGGGTGGTTGATCTCTTCTTTGTCATCTGTTCTTAGCCTGGAAGCTCTGCTGCAGCCTGCTTGCTTGAGATAACCCTCCTAGTATTTGACACATCTTCCTGTATCTCAGCAATGCACAGACAAGCACGGTACAAACTGACACACAAGTGGTGAGTGAAAACATAGCACTATTTCACTTGTTAATGATCAGGGAAATTATTTCAACTTTTCATTTTGTTTAACCTATAGAACCCCATGCTTCTGTTTTGCTGGGAACTTTTTTAAAACATCGCCCCTTCCAGACACATATAAACATTTATATTCTCAATCAAAATACATATAACATTTATAGTCTCATATAAACATTTATAACATATAAACATTTATATTCTCAATATACATATAAACATATATAAACATATACACATGTATATTTTCAATCAAAATACATATACCCAATTGTGTGCTTACACAGTATTTTAAAAAATAAAATAACTTGAGTATTGCTTGGGAAAAATAAATGAACTTAAAAATTGCTTTGGAACCACAAACCCATCTATTATAATGATTTGATTTTAAAGAAGACTCTCACAATAGTCTGTTTGAAAGTGGTGTAATTTTAAAGAATATTTATCAGTAGTCAGAAACAAGCTTCTCCATCTTTAGGGATGATCCTTTTCTCCACTTCTGAAGAATTATGGACGATACAACTCAAATTAAGTACAGAATAGTTTGGTGAGATTTACTGCTAATACTGAATGCACACATTACCACAGAACAGATTTCTAGAGCGCAACTGTGTACACATACATTTTTTCTTCAGAACCTCATTTTGCTAAAATATAACTATAATTCATATTTGAGGAGCTTTAATAGTTTATAGAACATTGCAATTTTATGTTATCATATTTACATTTTTGCAGATATTTTTTCTTAGCACTGGGAATAAAATAATACTTCCCTTTGCTAGTCATGCCAGGAAACAAATGTTAAAGATTGTAACAGTTTATGGGATATGCACCTTCTATCACACTATTTCTCCTTATGGCAAAGTAAGTGTAGCAATAATGTTGGGCTAACAAAATCAATAACACACCACCCCAATTATTCAAAAATGACATTACCCAGAGAAGCAATATTTGTGAAACTTATGACACTGTTGTTTAGATAATATGGACTATGTGAATATAGATAATACAATATTACACAACTGGATTAAAGGAAAATAATAGAGATTTAGAGAGGGTGAAAGATGGTTCAAAGCAGAGAGTCATTCACATCCACAGATGAAGATGTACACTCTGTTAGAAAATGAGGGAAAAAACAATCTTGTACAGTTTGAGCAGGAGTTAGACATTAAAAAATCAGGATGGCTGAAAGATTTTCAGGCAAGTCAAAGGCAGAACATCTAAATTTAAAGATTTAGCAAGGTGTGTTAGCAAGGTTAGTTAGCTACAAATCCATGGACATACACATGTGTATAAGAAAGAGATTTATGTACAAGAGTAATTGAACATTGAGAAAACATCCCATCCCAGCCCAGTCCAAGACCATAAGTTCGATATTAGCCCTTAGGTCTGATACCAATCTATCAAGTCCTTTTCAGACCCATGAAACACATGCAATGAAGCCAAATGCAGGACGATCACAAGCCAGTGGGTAGAACGTTTTTGGGTCCAATGGCGTTGTAAGCATCTCAGTGTTGGCAGGGTTCTCTCTCTGGGTTCTCCAGCTTCTGAGATCTGGTTGCATCCAGGTGGCTTGTCTTCTGCAATGTCTCTCAGGAAGTAGCAGGGAGAGAGAGGTGTCTTCTGCCTCCAAGGAGGAAGTCCCAGACTTCCCAGAATTCTCAGAAAGCCATGCCCACACAGAAGTCTCAATGGCTATCTCCAGACTGACAGCCTAGACTCCACCCCTACATTCTTTTTTTAAAATTTTTATTTATTTATTTATTTATTTAAAATTTTAACAATTTATTGGGGCTGATACAATTCTTTTCACAGTTCATACATATACATACATCAATTGTATAAAGCACATCTCTACAGTCTTTGCCCTAATCATTTTTTTCTCTTTTCTTCTTTTACATTTTATTAGGGACTCATACAACTCTTACCACAATCCATACATATACATACATCAATTGTATAAAGCACATCCATACATTCCCTGCCCCAATCATTCTCAAGGCATTTGCTCTCCACTTAAGCCCCTTGCATCAGGTCCTCTTTTTTTCCCCCCTCCCTCCCCATTCCCCCCTCCCTCATATGCCCTTGGTAATTTATACATCATTATTTTGTCATATCTTGCCCTATCCGGAGTCTCCCTTCTCCCCTTCTCTGCTGTCCCTCTCCCAGGGAAGAGGTCACATGTGGATCCTTGTAATCAGTTCCCCCCTTCCAACCCACTCACCCTCCACTCTCCCAGCATCGCCCCTCACACCCTTAGTCCTGAAGGTATCATCCACCCTGGATTCCCTGTACCTCCAGCCCTCATATGTACCAGTGTACAGCCTCTGCCCTATCCAGTCCTGCAAGGTAGAATTTGGATCATGGTACCCCTACATTCTTAATCCTTAAATTGACACCCGATTAGGTGACTGCCACACAAAGATAGATAGATAACAATAATATGAGATTACATGGCTGGTCAAGGGCATAGAATCACAAGTTTATGTGCTCTTCATCAGATGACTGCAGGATAGTTGGAGGACAATGACAGTGTAGGTTTTCAGGTACGCGCAAAAGAACTCACTGCCACTGAATTGATTATGACTCAGTGACCCAGAGGACAGGGTAGAAGTGTCCTGTGAGTTTCTGGAGGTTTTCAGGTAACCTGATATAAATAGAGTTTCATCAGTCATGACTGTGTGGCAGTTACCTAAACTGGTGTCAATTTAAGGATTAAGAGTGTAGGGGCGGAGTCTAGGCTGTCAATCTGGAGATAGCCAATGAGACTTCTGTGTGTGCACAGGCCTTCTCCTGAGAATTCTGGGAAATATGGGACTTCCTCCTTGGAGGCAGAAGCCACACTCTCTCTATACTACTCCCTGGGAGACATTGCAGCAGTCAAGACCTCTGAAGCTGGAAGAGCCACGTGGTGACCCCTGCCAGTGCTGAGATGCTTACAACGCCACTGGATCCAAAGATTTTCTACCCACTGGCCTGTGATATTCCTGCATTCAGTATCATTGCATGTGTTTTGTGAGTCTGAAGGGTACTTTATGGATTGCTGTCTGACATATGGGCTAATGTCAGACTTATGAACTTGATCTGGACGGGGCTAGGATGTTTTCTGAATGTTTAATTGCTCTTGTATATAAATCTCTTTCTTACACACATTTGTGTGGCCATGTATTTGTTTCTCTTGTCTACCCAGACTACCACACTGTGTTTGGAGTTCACTGAATTCAATGAATATTAATTGATTACTTATTATATGCTAGATATTGTTTAGGTATCTGGGACACATCATACAACAAATGGAGGACTGGCTTCATATAGTTTGCAGTCTAGTATTTATTACCACGTCACATTCATATTTTAATGAATGGCAAGTCTGCACTTCTGTGTCCCTTATCTGTCCAATGTGGACATAAGAAGGCCTGGTACAGCAATGAGTCACATGTTTGGTATCCCGTATGTGCCAAACAGCAATCTACTACCATCCCACTCCATTTCCCATCAGGTGGGACTAGAAGTTGTTTGTTAATAAGAAATCATATTGTTGATAGGTCAGAAAGGTTGGAGCCTGAGTTAGTTAGTTTATTGTGCCAACCTGGATGATAAACACATGTGGGATTAATTCAAGGGTGGAGAGATAAATGGCTCGGTGAGTCTCACCTTTCGAGTTCTCGGGTCTCTTGCTTTTTGAGGGTCAGACCAGGGTGCAGCTGCCTTAGCGGTTCCCTGCTTCAGCCTGCAAGCCTGACTTCCTGCAAGACACCAAGGAGAAGCCACATGGACCTATCCCGATGCAGCCCTGGGTGCTGGAGCAGCTGTGTGAAGACCCCTGCCAGCGCTGAGATGCGTACACATTCACTGACTCGACTTTCCTTCTGTAGTCAGCATCATTATATCTGTTTTGTGAGATGGAGAAGGACTTTGTGTATTGGTGTTGGACATATGGGTTAATATTAGACTTGTGGGCTTGGGCAGCACTGGGTTGGGATGTTTTCTTGATGCACATTTAACCTTTATATAAAACTCTCTTATACATATGAGTTTCTGTGGATTTGTTTCTCTAAAGTACCCAGACTAACACAGAGCGGGATTGCATGGTATGTGGTGGAGATGTGGGGGTGAGGGGAGGATAGATACACAAGACCCAGGTTGGCTCAGGAACTATTACTACTGCTTCTGTTTTTTGTTGGCTGACTTGTTGGCATCATCTTTGACCTTTTCTGTACCATAAAGTGCTGTCTCTCTTGCCTTTTCCTTGACTTCCTTGGCAGTTTTAAGAAGTATTTTAGAAGGGACCCCACTTTGCTGCTTGGCCAAGCTAAACTGAAAGCCTGTCATAATCTTGGCCACTTTATTTGTAAACTGGGTCAGACCAAATTCCAGAATAGCTAAGGAGATGTCCAACAAGCTCTGGGAGACCTAGGTTTCCCAATGGATTTCAGTCCATGCTCTGTTGTTGTTGGAGTTCACACAGTGAACACAGTGCTCCTCTACCACCACCAGCTGGTGGGCATGGCAGATGCTCCAAATGAAGGTAGTTGAAGTGAAATCTGACTCTGTGACCATAGTGGAAAAGTCCATCCTCTGAGGATGGACAGTGATATACTGCACCTACCAGATCCCAGGGGTGAACAAGAAGATCTCCTTTAGAGTATACAGTTAAGTCTGGGGTTATGTCAGCATTCAAGTTAGAAGAACTACTGTTTAGAGGCAGTTTTAAAATTCAATATAGAATTTGGACTGATATATATCAAGGCTTTAAAATAGAGTTCAGACTCCGTTTTAGATTGTTGTATTTATAAAATACATGCCTCTGATTTTTAAGCTCACATCCAATACAAAGTACCTGCAAAGAATTTAAGGAAAGTAAAAATCAATTACATATTATCATAGAGAGGATGAGTTTAAGTAGAGTAAAAATAACATGAAAGTCACTCATTTGACATCATCAGTGAATTTCAAGAATGTATATTACTGCCTTGTTCTTTAATTGTCCATCTTGTGAAAGTCATGTTAGACTGAGTAGGCACTCAATAATTAGTCCCATTCATAGGTGCTGAAATCTATCAAAATAAAATAGAGACTATTTACACATAAAGACCAATGTTTATACTATAAAGAAATGATACAAAAATAAATAGCAAAGTCATGATTCTCACTTATGTTTATACAGTTTCTTTAAAGCTAAGACCTATAGCTATCAGTCCAAAAATAAGCTAATGGAGAAGGAAAAAAAATCTTGTCATAAAGAATCAATGGTTAACAAGTAGTTAAATTGTTTTTTCTAAAATTGCTAGGCTCTACACTTGGCAAACTAATGTTGTAGGGGGTTGGGTTTAACATAACCATACATATTTTTATGGATATATCATAACTATGCATTAAGGTGCAAGTTACACATATTCGGTGAGATCCCATGATTAGGGATCATGAACCTTATATTTCTTCTGGGGGGAGGGGCATAGGAAAGGCTTCAGGCTCAAGGAGAGCATCAGGCATGGAAGAGGGAGCAGGCTATCACAGCAGACAGAGGAGAATGTGTTTGTAATTCTCCCAAACCTTGACTGATGGGTTTCTATATCTGTAGCCTTTCTGGATACAACTAATATGCAACTCTATTAGTGATCATTTCTGTGGGTTCTGTAAATAATTCTAGTGCTTGATGGACTCACAAAGGGAAGTGAGAACCAGCCAAGCGCTTGGCTTTTTCTGTTTGCAGGGACTGGGTGATGGGGTAGCTAGGAGTCAGAAATTGCTGGATGGCCATGAGTTTGGTTTTGAGTTGGAAGGACAGAGAAAGGAACTCTGGTGGCACACAGTGTTCAGTGATAAGCGAGAAAGAGGAGATTGTCTCCTCCCATAAAAACGGACACTCTTGGAAACCCTTGGGAGAAGTTGAGCCAGAATCCACTCATTGTCGGTAGGTGAGGAGAAAAGATTGCTCTTTTGTGGAGATGCGGTTCTGAGTGGTTAGGATTACAGAGGGAAAGTGGCATGTGGGCGGCTGGTGTGAGAACAGTAAAATGGGAAAGCAGGGATATGAATCAGCTGCACAATGTAGCGATTTACCTTACTGTTATTCACACACAGGTATTGCGGACCAAGCAGAGATTAGCTCCATGATAAACTTTTAAAATATGTTTTGACTCTAATTCTTCCCAATGATCCAGGGAGGTAGAATTATTATTTCCATATAATGGTTAGAAAGTTGAGAATTACATAATGTCATAAAATTGGTAAAAGTCAGTCATATTTATCTTGTCCCAATGAAATAAGCCAAAATATGGTGGGGGAAACAATACTGAACTATTTTATAGAAAATAAGGCAATAAAAAGGTATAAATATATATATATGTCATCTATTTAATTATGTCTCATAGTGACCCGTGTATTGTGTTTTCAAGGCTTAAGTCTTTACTTGGGCCAATAGCCTCATCTTTATCCCTTAGAAAGGTGTCTGGGTTTGAACCTCCAACCTTGCCAATGTTTACCCAATAGCACTAGAGCTCGTTAATCAAAATATTAAGGAGAGAAGAAAAAGACAAATAACAGAAATTATGAAACAATATCATTAATTTAGCATGCAAATAAAGCTTTGCTGAAGACAGGTCTGTTCAAACAAATGCCTCTTGGCACAATAAAGTGCTCTGAAATCCCAGTCTTCTCAATGCTTTCCCTAATCTGTTATGATCCATACAGTTTAATAAATTTATATGTTCAATAAAATACAATTAAACATATTTCTGATATTCCCTAACTTCAGGCAAGATTCATCTGATCTAACAGTGACATCCATCATTCCATGAACCTTTCGAATATGGCTTGACTTTTGGGCAGCTGCTTACGTTATCATCGTTTCATTATCTCCGGCAACATTTTACTTGCGTGTGATATTAAGGATATATTTTTAATAATTTTCCCATTCGGTTGGGTCACCTTTCTTTGGAATGCGCACATATATAAACCTTTTCACTCAGTTGATTAGGCAGCTATCCTCCAGTTGTCTTGGTCATGCTCGGTGCCTCCACTGGTATATGCGACAACAGTGACGAAGCTTTCAGCATTTCAGCATCACACCAAAATCAAAGTCGCCACATCAACTAACTGAGACAAGGAGTGAGGGCTTTGCCTGTGGCTCACCCTGAAATGAAGTCAGTGACAATTTCAACCTCCTTTTCTCCATTTACCCTGCTGCTGCTTATTAGTCTAAAAGTTTGGTTTATTTTTTTTTAATTAAAGTGTAATACAACTGAAGACTATAATAGTCTTAGATGTTCATCAACAAATCATTCAAATTCTTTTTTTTGAGAAAGCAAGGCTGGGCCAGCCACACATTGACATTTGTTAAAAAACGCTTCCTCCGATTCTGGTGCTGTGTCCTTCAGAGTTCTGGCTCCCAGGTTATTTTTCAGCACATAGACGAGGCAAGTATGGGGAAGGACAAAACACCTGGCACATATTTTTAAATTTTTAAATTATGCAGTAACCGCTTTCTGTTAGAACAGATGCATCTTGATTTACATAAAGGTCCTTCCTTAGCACAATTAGGTGTTCTTGAATTCCCATTCTTTATAATATTACCCATAATTTTGTATGATTCACACACTTGAATGTTTTGCAGAGTCAATGAAACACAGTAAGCATCTTTCTGGTATTCTCCACTTTAACCACGATTCATTTAACATTAGCAACGATAATCCTCATTCTATGTCCTCTGCTAAATCTGGCTTAGATTTCCAGCAGTCCTCAGTTGATATTTTGCTATAATTTTTTTATCTTCAGCAAAATTTTACTTGCAATCCATATGTGAGAGTTAGGTTTTGTGTCAACTAGACTGGGTCAGGATTCTCAGTGGTTTGATAGTCAAGGTCTAATAATTTCCCCATGATGTGTCCTAATAAAATGATGTTAAATTCACAGCGGGGTCTGCTATAAGTAGGTAAGAAAATAGGGTGCCACGCAATAGCCCTACTCTGGTCATAGCTCTGATGCAATTGAACATTGCGAAATGGTTGCTTTTGGCTGTATCTAGACTCTGTATCCGGGTCATTGACACCCAGTTCTTTGAATTTGACCCAATGATCTGCTATATTACTTGCTGATGCTGGGGCCACCAGTGCCTTGCTATCTGGCCTATTGATTCACTTGTATAGTCACTAGCCTGACCTGACGGCCTTGGATTCATCTGCCTCTGCAGTCCCCAAACTCTGCTATTTCTGGTGAATTTAGTTTAATTAACCCCCAAGTCTGTAGCTTAAGATTTGACCCATAGACTTGGCGCTAGAGTGGACTGGCACACTTCTGCTGTGTGAGGCATTTTCTTGACATAAAAGCATCACTTGTTTCAGGTCTCTAGAAAAGTCAGCCAAACACACCATGTTAATCATATTATTGACATTTTATGAATTTTGTTGAATCACATCTCTTCGAACGGATCATCTTTCTTTGGTGTAGGCATGGAAATGAATGTCTTTCAATAGTTTTACCAAGTAGCTGTTTTAAAATATCTTGGCATAGATGAGTGAACACTTTCAGAAGCGCATCTGTTTATTGAACTATTTGCATTGGGATTCCACCAATTTTTGGTATCTGGTTTTCCAGTTTTCAGTGCACCTGGACTGCACGCTATCGTAAACTAACAGAATGAATGGTGGGAAAATAACATAGCAATTAATAAAATATGAAATTCTTCTGTACCCTAGTATATGGGAAATATCTTCTAAAATTCTTTATCAGTTGTCTGTATTGACAAGCTATACATAAATTTCATATTATTTTTGATAGCTAAAATGCAAAGGGATAGCTGGCCAACATTAAATCTTAAAAGTTCAGAATTCTTTCTTGTTTCCAACAAGATATTCCTCCAATTAAAAACTACGCTAGCATCAACTTTTAATGAACACAATTGATTGCTAGGAAATATTACCTATTAATCCATATATCACCTCTGAAAATGGGCTTTTGTGTTTTTTATAATATATATTGAACCAATGTAATCAAAAGTGCTGATTGTATCAATTATTAACTTTCATTGGTTCATTACATATTAGAGAGTAAAGATATTTAACGGATGAATAATCTCTCTGCCTTTAAATTTATTACTCTAAAATTATTTAACTTAAGCCACTAAAGATGTTAAGGGGAATATTTTGTTTTTTGCTTGTCTTTCTTTTTCTGTCACTTTGTGCACAACAATGGATGAATTGGGTCAACTCTGTCCCATTGATATCAGAAGCCAGACTATTCTCAAGAGCTAAGCAAAAGCTCTTGAATGTCACCTTCACATTCCTTCTTCTCCAAGTATTGTCTGAATATAAGCATTATCCATTAAAAGCAGACACTGGATGAAAGTCACATAAGTTCAGGTCCCACCTCAGATCGACTGAATCTTAATCTTTCGTCAACATTACTTTCCTGAATATGGCTGTTTGTGTCTTATCAGATCCTCTGACGATTTGTGTGTACATTGAAGATGGAAACAATCTGCACTAGATAACAGCCTTCGACAGAGACCATGCACTCTTTATCTCTTAGTTGAAATTTCGAAGAAATTTAATGTAGCAAATCATCTTTAATCCTGTAACTTCCCCTTTTTCTACCAATTCCTGACCTTGCAGCACGCAAATTAGCTTTGATGATGATGCGTCAATAAGAGTTCTTCTTTGATTCAAACATTTCTCAGAGCAAAGCAACTGGCTTGATGGGAATTTTAAAAATTTATAAAAATTTGTGGTAGAAAAATTTGAGTTTTATATCCATTGTAGTTTTATATCTATTGTAGGGGTTGGATGAATTTCCACCTCATCACTCCTGGAAACCCCATGCACAACAGAACAGAACATTGCCTGGCCATATATCAGCCCCATAATCAGTTGCAGATCTAACCATTGTGCCACATGGGCCTTTCATTGACTGAATTTCACAATTGGAACGCTTGGCCATTCTTTCTAATTCATGTTGTCTGAAAGTTCTGTTGAAATCTTTAGTACAATGTTGTTGTTGTTGTTAAGTGCCATCCAGTCAACTCCAACACAAAGCAACCTCATGCACAACAGAATGAAACACTGTCTGTGTCATGCTCATAATTATTCCTAGGCTTGAGACCATTGATGTAGCCACTGTGTCAATTCATCTTGTTGCAGGCCTTGCTAGTTTTCACTGTCCTTCCACTTTACCTAATAGGATGTCCTTTACCTAATTTGAGGATGCCCTAATATGAGGGACTGGACTCTCCTAACAATATATGTACTATATAACATGTCCAAAATCTGTAACATGAAGTCCTGCCATCCCTGCCTCTAAGGAGCACTGTGGCCTTATATCTTCAAACACAAATTATTGCACCCTTTTCACAGTCCCTCATGCTTTCAATAGGCTTCTCCAGCAACAAAATTCAAATGCATCAATTTTTAAATCATTTTATTAGGGGCTCATGCAACTCTTATCAGCATACATACATCAATTGTGTAAAGCACATTTGTACATTCATTGCCCTCATCATTCTCAAAACATTGCTCTCCACCTAAGCCCTTGGTATCAGCTCCTCAATTTTATTACCATCTTCCTTATTCAATGTTCACTATCGCATGCATATGATCTAACGAGGGATACCAGGTCTTGGGTCAGTGCACCTTAGTATGAAATAAATAACCTCGCTGTTCAGATCTCTAGAGCGGTCTTGCGCAGCAGATTTACCAAATGCGAATGTGCCTTTTGATCCTTGACTGCTGCGTCCATGAACATTGATTGTAGAATCAAGCAAGACAAAGTCCTTGACAATGTCAACTTTCCCCCATTGATCACGATGTTGTTACCTACGGGCCCAGTTGAGAGGATTTTGCTCTTCCTTACAGTGAGTTGTCATCCTCACTGAAGCCTGCAATCTTGGATCTTCATCAGCAAGGGCTTCAATTCCTCCTCACTTTAAGCAAGCAAAGTTGTATCATCTACATATCACAGGTTGTTAATCAGTCTTCTTTAATACTGATGCCACATTCTTCTTCATAGAATACCACTTCTCTGATGATTTGCTCAGCTAAAACTTTAACACAATTAAACCTGTCAGTCTCCACTAATGAATTGCTGGTAGCTGCTCACTGGCAGACAATCAAATGCAAGACTGATTAAATCACTGGGCCACAGGCTAGTAAACTATTTGAACTATTATCCAAATAATTATTGAGATGCTGCTTTGAAGACGTTTCAGAAATATGGTTATGATATGTAGTCAGTTGATTTAAGTAGAGGGGATTGCCCTCAATTATGCAGACAAATTTTACCCAACCAGTTGAAAGATATTAAGCCCTGAACTGAGGGTTTTTAGAGAAGAAAAAAAAATTTACCCAAGACAACTAATGTCAACTTCTGCCAAAGAGTTTCAACATATTGTTCTATCTTGGGAACTTCTGACTTGTAGGACCTCATAATCATGTCAGCCAGTTCCATGAAATAAATCTCTAAGTCTAGATATTGATAAACAGATGTATAGCAAATTGATTCATATATAGATCTATTGTAGTGGTTCTGTTATTCTGGTGAGACCTAATGGATACAGATTTTGGAATCAATAATGGCTCTCAGAATTGTATAGATAAGTTTTCTTAATTGAGTCTGCTTTTCTGGAAGTGGTTTTTCAGTCTAATTGTATATTTACAGGCACTGTTGACTCTATTTTTGTCACTAAATGAAGGATGGTAGTCCATGACATGATTTCTCAAGAGGTACATCAAATGCACCCCCAGATAATTATGGGGCAAGGTTCTGGGGGCTATATGCTTGATATCTAGGATATATTTATCAAATTATGGAGTATAATGGGTTGTTTAGTTGCTCCTAATTGTTCCATACAAAATAGGTCAAGGAAGGATAAGCTTAGGACTTCTAATTGTTAGGTTAGTCTCTGAATGAGTGACGTGAAACATCTATGCCTACCCTGAAAGAAACCTTTGCCTTTTGTAATGGGTGTTAGGTGTCGCTACATCAATTTTGATGCATAGTGACCCTGTCCTCATTTGAACCCATAGTTGTAACTATTTTGTAAGCCATCTGATAACAGTCTTCCCAACTTACCTAGCCTGATGTCCTACTCCAGAGTCTGGTACCTTCTGCAAAATGTCCAAAATACATGAGATGTAGGAATCTTGCCACTCTGAATTCTAAGAAATATTCTTGCCACAGGGCTGAGAGTCCTTAAAATGAAACTTAAAGTCTTAGTCTGCACTAACTGGATTATAATTCAAATAGATTTTTCAACACTGTAGTTAAATTTCTGTTCAGTTGGGAAGAAAGAGATTCTGGAACTTTCAATGGGAACAAATAAGGAGATTGCCTTAAGCTGGCCATACATGTCTGAGAATAAGTAAAACCCGTAGTCTTAATAGTCCCAATTGTTGTCCCTGGCATCACCAGGAGTAGGAACCAAGTGGACATAAAATAACAATGACAACAGCCAGAATAGCACTTCTTTACCAATTTGACAGATAAAACGAATCAGCTCACTGAATTACTGACTGACTGAATAATGAACAAATGAGCTAACGATATGCATGTATTTGTAGAGCTATCAATCTATCTCTATACATGTGGGATGCAGATAGTGAAACATGGCTCATTTAAAAGTGCCCTATAAACTCTCAAAGAAAAGAAAAAGCTAAATATAAAATAATATTGGTGAACTCTTCCTCCAACTAATTACAGGAGAGTAATTAAAAGGATGGAATTAAAGGAATCATTAGTTT
Organism: Tenrec ecaudatus; assembly: GCF_050624435.1. Taxonomy (NCBI): domain Eukaryota; kingdom Metazoa; phylum Chordata; class Mammalia; order Afrosoricida; family Tenrecidae; genus Tenrec; species Tenrec ecaudatus. The sequence goes on along the minus strand of NC_134532.1, from coordinate 10,564,668 downwards.
CTATTGTTTTATTATGTTGGAAAAATTAAGCTACTGAATTCCTACCTATTTTCTCCCTTGATTACCAAGTTTTCAGTTCCAATAAAGATGTTTTGTTCTGTTCTTAATATGATAAATAGTTTGAAATTGGATATTATTTCAAAAACAAAATATTTAGCCAAAGCACTTCCAGAATATGAAACATGTAATTTTATACATATTTTGTTTACCATTTTGAAATTAATTTAAGAAACGGTTACAAATATTATAAATAAAAGTCTAATTTATGTTTAATCAGTTAAATATAATCTGCTCTTTCTAATGAACATTTCTTTAAACCAAGCTTCTCACAGGGCCTTGTAGTGTCATGTAAGTAATTTTAATTAAGAGCTAAGTAATGAGACTATTTATAAAATGTAACCTTGTAAAATATTTTGATATTTATTTGATCATTCCCTACAAAATATGAATAAATTAAATACATTTATAATTAGATATTATTTAAAGATTATTTTGTACATTTCCTTTCACATGAGAGAAGGGACTTTCTATTCCCATAAAGAATTACAATCTCCAAAACTCACAGGGGCAGTTCCACCTTTCCTTTCATGGTTGCTATGAGTTGCCATCAACTCAATTGCAATGAGTTTTTTTGTGTGGTATGTACATGTGATAACGTGAATTAATTGATATGGCTCCTCTATCTATGGTTTTTCTAGCTCTCCACAAATATTTGGAGGAGATCATGAAAATAAGTTATCGAGAACTCGCATTCTCAGGGATCGGTCCATTTTACCTTTCCGCAAGGTATAAAGAGCGCCATTTCGGAAACAGGAAGAGGAGAAGCCGTGCTCATCCGTGATTCAAGTCCAACATTAACCCATATGTCCGACACCAATCCACAAAGTCCTCCTCCATCTCACAAAACACACATTATGACGCTGGCTGCAGGAGGAAAGCTGAATCAGTGTACGTGTAAGCATCTCAGCACCGGCAGGGGTCTCCACGTGGGTGCTCCAGCACCCAGGGCTGCATTGGGGTAGGTCCATGTGGCTTCTCCTCAGGGATGTCTCGAAGGAAGTGAGCCTTGCCAGCTGAAGCAGGGAGCTGGCTAAGGCAGCTGCACCCTGGTCCAACCATCAGAAAGCAAGAAAACCCAAAACTAAAGAGGCGAGGCTCACTAAGCCATTTATCCCTCCGTCCTTCAATTAACCCCACACGTGTTTATCGACCAGGTTGGCACAATAAATTACCTCAGTATATTATCTTCAAAGTGTTTTATCAATGTTCTCTCTTAGCAACAATACCAAACCAAAGCCAATCTCCCTGTCAGCTAGCGGATTGTGATCCACAGAGACCTATACTGTAAAGATGGTAAATTTTTACAAGAGCAGAGAGGGTCACTACCCAACCCCCACCCCAATGGAAGGACTGTTGAACTTGAACATCTAACCTTGTACCTAGCCATCAATGCTTACCACCTGTAGTATACCACGTAGCATATCTTTACTCTGCCCACGGGTCAGTGTCACAGCAAGTAACAAGCCCACACTGCCTTCAAGTTGAATTCAACGCATAGCAACACTATGAGGACAGAGGTAAACTGCCCAAGAGCATTTATTTATGAGGCTGCAAATGTTTGCAGAGACAGACAGTTTTATCTTTCTCCCTTTGAACAGATGGTGGGTTCTAAACGAAGCCCTTTCAGTTAGTAGCCCCCAAATCAACCCACTATGCCATCTGTAATCCCTTTTAATTGGAGTAAATACGGTTAATTCCTGAAAACGAGCTCATAGTCTGTATTTTTATCTAAAAATCAACTTTTTACCTCTCTAGTTTCTGTGAGAGAATGACAAGATAGAGGAAGGTTGCAAACGGGTTTGAGTGAGGCAATCGCAATAGCAACCAAAATTTCACCTGGAAACAATAACATACTATTTGAGGCATTGGGGCTATTTTAACATTATTTAGCATTATGCAATTGCATTTTATTTTTATCCTATGATTAAAAAATTATGACATTATTTTTTTCTCTTAGGCTCAATAATATATTTAGAATCATGCCATTGGACACAATGTTCTGATTTATTTCTTTCATTTCCCTCTGATTATATGGGGGGAGGGGGGAATCTTACTTAGATAAGCAATTTAGAAAATATATGAGGAAGATACACATTTTAATATTACCTGCAACCTTACCAACCAGCTTTCTAAAATTTTATATTTAATAATTGAGTGCATGTTAAAATGCACATTAGTATCACTTTTATGAAGGAAACCTGGTGGCGCAGAGGATTAACGTTTGGACAGCTAAGCAGAAGGTTCATGGTTGAAACTCACTAGCTGTTCCCTGGTTGGAAGATTATGCAATAAGCTTCCTGTAAAGAATGACAGCCTTGAAAATCCTATAGGTCAGTTCTACTTTGTCCTCTAGGGTCGTCCCTATGAGCTGGAGTCCACTTGATGGCAGTGAGTCCACACTTATTTCATGCCCATTTCCATACAAAACTACCACAAACTGGGTAGTTTATTAGAACATTACATGCATTGCCTAATATTTCTTGATCGTAGTAGCAGGAATTGAAGATATGAGGAAGCCCACAGTCTTTCCAAAGGCTGTGGGGGAATGTATTATCCTTTTTCTTCCAGATATTGGCAGCCCCGGAGATGGTTGGCTCTAACATGCATCTTCACATGATAGTCTTCCTCCAATATGTTTCCTTGTATCCCCTCTACTCCTTTATGGCTACCACTCAGAAGGGATTAAGGGGCCATACCATAGCTGTGTTATCGCATATTAACTGGTAACTTCTTCAAAGATCCTGCTTCCACCTAAGGTAATATTCACAGATTATGGGCTTTAGGGCTTCAGTGTACTATTTGGGGGGAATATAATTCAATGCACAGGAATGCTTTCTTAACTATATATCACTTCATAAATATTTTTATAGTATCAAGATATTCAAAATCATGATCTTTACTCTTTCCTAATATGTATTGTTTAATGGCCTCATAATATATTGTTATTGTCTATGACCCACATAAGGAATTGTGGTGTCACTGCGCATCAAACAAGGTCATCATCAGTGGTGGTGGGGGAGGGGATAAGGCTGTCTGTAGTCATAAATATTTAGACCTAGAAATTAAAAGGAGCAGTTCTACTCAGTCCTGCAAGGTAACTATCAGTTGGGAACTACTTAATGGCAGGGGTTTGTGTCCAATGATTTATTAAAATCAACAGTATAGGTAGAAAAATTGAACGAATGTCAGTTTAAATAATCAAGTAAGTAGGCCATTTGCATTTTGTTTTTTATTTCAGCTCTTGTATTAGACATCAATCTATAAGGGTAGAAGACAGAAACATCTAGCATAGTAGAAATTTATTTATAATTCTATTCTCCAAGAGTTTATTTGAAGCACACGTATACCAGCATGAGGGTGAGATAGTTAATGTTTATTGTGCTAACCTGACCATTAACCATGTGTGGGGTTAATTGAAGGATGGAGGGATAAGTGGCTTAGTGAGTCTCACCTTTTTAGTTCTTGGGTCTCTTGCTTTGTGATGGTTGGACCAGGGTGAAGCTGCCTTAGCCAGTTCCCTGCTTCAGCAGGCAAGGCTCACTTCCTTAGAGACATCCCTGAGGAAAAGCCACATGGACCTACCCCAATGCAGCCCTGGGTGCTGGAGCACCCACGTGGAGACCCCTGCCAGCGCTGAGATGCTTACACATTCACTGATTCAGCTTTCTTCTTGCAGTCAGCATCATGATGTGTGTTTTGTGAGATGGAGGAGGACTTTTTGGATTGGTGTCGAACATATGGGTTCATGTTGCACTTGTGGCGTTGGGCAGCACTGGGTTGGGATGTTTTCTTGATGTGCACTTAACCTTTATATAAAACTCTCTTATACATATGAGTTTCTGTGGATTTGTTTCTCTAAAGTACCCAGACTAACACATTATGGCACCTTGGGAGTGGGGTACTAGAGAAACAAATCACAAAATAGAGAGTAGGTGTTTGTTTGACCTCTCCTTTATAGTACTTTTTCTTCTTTGTCTAGCCACAGTGTTAATAGGTTGTTTCGGGGTTAAAAATAAAAAAGGGAAATATTAAAAGAGAAAGCTTGTAAGCCCACTTACTTCAGCCATTAAAATTTGATATTTAGATGGGTTTAGGCAATGTCTGTAAAAAAGCTATGTAAAGATATGCCCCACCCAGTGCTTTGGAGTACTCCGGAACCAGTAGTCTTTGTCAGAAGCTGGAAGCAATGTGGAACCATGAAGAAAACTCCTCTCTGGGACTGAATGTTAAAGGAAGCCTGTGAGCAGACTGCAATGCCTGGTAGGTGTCCACCTGGATCTACTTATTCAGTGGAAGTGGAAAAAAATGCATCAATAAAGAGATGGGTTGAGTTTGGTCACTGACACCTGTGGATTTGGTTTACAGGGAAAAAAAGGAGAAGATGAGAGAGGGTGGACTGCTTTAAAGTTCATGACCTAGCACGAGGGGGCTAGGCTTGTTGAGTATTGGTGAGAGCCCTTGGTCTAAAGGCAAGGAAACTAATGGGCACCATGTGGAGGCTGAGTGAGGCAGCTCACATGGAGTTGACCAGAATCCAACCAGTTGGAGATTTTTGAACCTTTGAACTGGTGCATATTGTGGCTGACTCTATGGATGGCCTGTCCGGGTTTGACTCTGCTTATGGATGGTAACTTCACAAGGTTGCAACTGGAATGAAGACTCTTCATGTCGAAAAATATGAATGTCTTCTCAGAGAACTTGGTTGATGTAAGTGGGCAGTATATAAATTGGATACTCAAAATTGGGGGGATAAACTTAGGAAGTGGTTGGCTTACAAACTTTCATAGGTGGGGGAACATATTCACAGGATTATAGGATTAAAATGTAGGTGTACTTCATATCAATCATGAAGCTAAATAATTATGTACAGGTGCTAGGTTGGCAAGGGGTGGATTGAGGTAGTGTATTGTGCCAATCTGGATGATAAACACATGTTGGGTTAACTGAAGGGTGGAGGGATAAATGGCTAAGTGATTCTCGCCTTTCTAGTTCTCGGGTTTCTTGCTTTCTGATGGTTGGACCAGGGTGCAGCTGCCTTAGCCAATTCCCCGCTTTAGCTGGCAAGGCTCACTTTCTGCAAGACATCACTGAGGAGGTCACATGGACCTATCCCGATGCAGTCCTGGGCGCTGGAGCACCCATGTGGAGACCCCTGTCAGCACTGAGATGCTTACACATTCACTGACTTGGCTTTCCTCCTGCAGTCGGCATCATTGTATCTGTTTTATCAGATGGAGGAGGACTTTGTGGATTGGTGTTGGACATATGTGTTCATGGGTCAATCTTGGACTTGTGGGCTTGAGCAGCACTGGGTGGGGATATTTTCTTGATGTGCACTTAACCTTTATATAAAACTCTCTCTTATACATGAGTTTCTGTGGATTCGTTTCTCCAAAGTACCCAGACTAAATATACTAACAATAAAATTGGAAATATACACACACACATATACATATATAAATACACACACACACACACATATATATGAAAAACTATATAAGCATCTTGGTAGCGTAGTGGGCCAGTAAGATCAGGAGTGTGAAACCACCATAAAGAAAGATGGGCTTTTTCTTCCTGCAACGAATTGTTTTTAGGTGCCATCCAGTTGGTTTTGACCCTTAGTGACCCCGTGCACAATGGAAAAAGATGCTCTCCAGCCCTGCACCACACTAACAATTTTTCTAACTTATGCCCATGGTTACAGCGACTGTGTCAATCCATCTCTTTAAGAGAGTTCCTGTTCCTCACAGCCCCTATTTCCTTACCACACATGATGTCCTTCTACAGGTGTAGTAACCCACCACAGCTAATCCCAATATAGCCCTAACATACTAGTTAAGTATAGCTCTTTTGTCAATAAAGCCATATTGTGTTAATTAGCTTGAATATAGCCATCTTGTCACTACAAAGTGTGCCTTTGCAACTACTGTAATTTTTCTAATAGTTGAATGGTTGCCACTTATTTTTGAAATTGGTAATTTTGCGTGTAAACCCTCATTTTTATGCATTCTCATTCTTCCATATGTCATGGCGCCACCTGCCCTTGTGCCTTGTTTGAATCCTTGTGTGAATAGTTGAATCCTCCCCTCTTTAAGCATTTGGGTTGAGGGAGAATTCAGCTCTAGCCGCCCCTTGAGCACTAACTAATAAAGGACAACTACCTTTCAGTCAAGTTGCAAGTGGGTTAATTTCTCTCATTTGGTTCAACATAGGCACTAATCTCTCCTGACAACATGTTCAAACTAGGAAGAGGAAGTCTTGTCATTCTTGCCTCTATGGAGCACTCTGTCCCTACTTCTGTCAACACAGATCAGTTTTCCCGTTTAGCGGTCAAAGGCACTTTCAATATTGTTTTCTAGCACTGTGCTTCAAATGCTTTGATTCTTTATTGGTCTTCCTTATTCAATGCCCAATTTTCACATGCATATAAGATCATTGAAAATACCATGGTTTGTGTCAGGCACACCTTTGTCCTCAAATATCATCCTTGCTTTTCAATACTGTAAATACTGGTCATATAGTGCAGAAGAGTTACCAAATTCAACGCTTGATCTCTTGCCTGCTGCTGGCATAAGCATTGATTGTGGATTCAAGTAAGACAAAATCCTTGGGAACTTCAATATTTTCTCCATTTATCATGATGTTATTAATTGGTTCCGTTGTGAGGATTTAGATCTTCTCCACATTGAGTTGTAATCCATACTAAAGGTTACAATCCTGGATTTTCATCAGCAAGTACTTCGATTCCACCTCACTTTCAACAAGGATGTTTCTATCATCTGCATATTGCTTGCTGTTAATAAGGCTTCCTGTAATCCTGTTGACACATCCTTCTTTATATAATCTAATTGCTCTGATTATTTGCTCAGCAAACAGATTAATAAGTGTGGTGGGAGGACACAACCCTGACACGCACACCTTTCCTGATTTTAAATCATGCAGTATTCCCTTGTCCTGTCCACACAGCTGCCTCTGGATCTATGCGCAAGTTCCACATGTGCACAAAGGAGTGTCCTGGAACTCTTATTCTTCTCAAGGCCATTTATAGTTTGTTATAATCCACACAGTCATGTCTTAATACAATCAATAAAATATATGCAAACACCTTCCTGGCATTCTCTGCTTTCAATCAAGATCCATCTGACATCAGCAACGATATACTTTGTTTCAAGTCATCTGAATCTAGCCTGAATCACTGGTAGCTCCTTATCAAGGTCCTGCTGTAACTGTGATGGGGAAATCTTCAGCAAAATATTACTTGCGTGTGATATCAATGATATAGTTCTATAATTTAAGCCAGTGGTTCTCAGCCTGTGGGTCACAATCCCTTTGAGGGTCAAACTACCCTTTCACAGAAGTCGCCTGATTCATAACTGTAGCAAAATTACAGTTGTGAAGTAGCAACGAAAAAATTTTTATGGTTGGGGGTCACCACAACACGAGGAACTGAATGAAAGGGTCGCGGCAGTAGGGAGGCTGAGAAGCACTGGTCGAAGCATTCCGCTGAGTCACCTTTATTTGGAATGAGAACAAACATGGCACTCTTCAGTCAGGTGACCAAGCAGCTGGTTTCCGAATTTCCTGGAATATGATGAAGCACTTATAGAGTGCTTCACCAGCTTCTTGAAACATTTCAAAAAATTTAAAGTCAATTCTCAGAGCCTTGTCTTTGACTACTGTTTTCAGTGTAGCTTGAAATTCTTCCTTAAGCCCCATTGGTTCTTGCTGATATGTTACCTCATATGTTGGAATGTCAGCTAGTTCTTTTCAGTATAGTGACTCTGTCTTTTCTTTCTATCTTCTTTGATGCTTCCTGCATAATACAATATTTTCCCCATAGTCTTTCAATATTGTAACTCAAGGTTTGAGTTTGATTTTCAGTTTAAGATATGCTGAATATATTTTTCCTTTTTGGTATTCTAACTCTAGGTTTTTGCACATTTGATAAAAAAATTTTAGCTATGTCTTCTTTTTTTAATCATTTTATTGGGGGCTCATACAACTCTTATCACAATCCATACATACATCAATTGTGTCAAGCACATTTATACATTCATTTCCCTCATCATTCTCAAAATATTTGCTCTCCACTTAAGCCCTTGGTATCAGCTCCTCATTTTTTCCCCTCTCCCTCCCTGTGACCCCTCCCTCATGAGCTCTTGATAATTTATAAATTATTATTATTTTTTGGTGTCTTACACTGTCAGATGTCTCCCTTCACCCACTTTTCTGTTGTCCATCCCCCAGAGAAGAGGTTATATGTAGATCCTAATAATTGGTTCCCCCTTTCTATCCCACCTTCCCTCCACCTTCTGGTATCACCACTCTCACCGCTGATCCTCAGGGATCATCTGTCCTGGATTTCCTGTGTTTCTGGTTCCTATCTGTACCTGTGTACATCCTCTGGACTAGCCAGATTTATTGAGATCATGATAGTGGGGGTGGGTGGTGAAGCACTTAAGAATTAGTTGTATGTTTCTTTGTTGCTACACTGCTTCCTACCTGAGCCCCTTCTGTAAGGAGGTGTCCCATTACCTACAGATGGACTTTGGGTCTCCATTCTGCACTTCCCCTCATTTACAATGATATGATTTTTTTGTACTTTGATGCCTGATACCTGATCCCTTTGACAACTTGTGGTCACACAGGCTGATGTGCTTCGTCCATGTGGGCTTTGTTGCTTCTGAGCTACATTGCCACTTGTTTATCTTCAAGCCTTTAAGACCCCAGACACTATATCTTTTGATAGCCTGACACCATCAGCTATCTTCACCACATTTGCTTATGCACCCATTTGTCTTCAGTGATCATATCGGGAAGGTGGGCACACAATGATATGATTTTTTGTTCTTTGATGCCTGATAAATGGAGAGAAAATATTTGAGAATGATGATAGCAATGAATGCGCAAATGCGCTTGACACAGTGGATGTATGTATGGATTGTGATAAGAGTTGTATGAACCCCCAATGAAATAATTTAAAAAAAGAATGAAACCAAACTACATTGTACTGAAAATTTTGCCGCGCAAGATTGCTTCAAAGCGTTTAAATGTAAGGATGTTACTTTGAGGACTATGGGGTACCTAATCCAAGCCATGGTAACTGCAATGGCCTCACATATAAGTATAAGTTGAACACCAAATAAAGATGACTAAATAAGAAAAAAGTTATCATTTGAAATCCAAATTGAATTAAGAAAAAAATATGTATATACATACACACACATATATGAAAATGCTTAAAAGCTAGAAAGAGGAAAGGAGTCACTAGAAGGCGAGACCCTATAGGATGATTTTGTGTAACAGTAAAGAAGATATAAAATATAAACGAACAGAAAAAGAGAGTGTTGTGGGGATTGGGATTTCTTAGTGATTTTCTTGTTGGTTAGATTCCTAGTGAGCTTTAGAATTTGATGCTATGTGCCATAAAGCTGGATATGACTCAGTGACACAGTAGGACAGAGTCAAACTACCTCATAAAGGATTTTCTAGATGGAAATAATTTCCAGAACAGTTTTCTCCCATGTTGTGACTCTTGGGAGAGCAGCCTAGTACTTAAGGTTAGAAAGATGTAGGAGCAGAAAGCAAAAGCTTTAAGAATTTGATTTTTAAAAGAGAGAGAACATTTGAAGTGTGACCGAAGGGAACATGTACCTGGAGCTTAGCCCCAAATACAGAAAATCTAGAGCGATAGGTTTTGAAACAAGGGAACATTGTCACAAGATTGGAAAATATTTTCTTTTTCTTATATATAAAGTCACCCTGAGTCACAGCCAGCTCATCAGTCAGTAACAGCAACTGGATGGAAACAAATGTTATATTATTGATTGTGTAAGCTCCATCTTTATAAATGTGATAGAGTTAACAGGAAGTCAGTAATTTTTATAACAAAGGAAAGACTCATATTACCCTGTAACCTTGTTCTATGATACTTAACCAATGCAAGTGGGGGGGGGATTCAGCTTTAATGGTGTGCAGAGAAAGTAGTCATTTAGATGCTATTTAAGGGCAAGTGAGAAGGGATCTCTATGAAGAGTTTAGAAGTGTTAAAGACTATGCAAATAATGAAACCAAATTTTAGAAGACACATTGGAAAGTGATTGTAGAGAGGGCTGAGAAGTTAGAGATTGGATTAGAAGAAAAAAACTAACATGTCGAGAACAATACATTGCTGCAAACTTGGCTGTCTATTGCTGTGATTATTTTTCTTATCCTTTCTTGGAGGAGCTGATTATATGCAGCTAAAATAATTATTTTTACAATAAATCTCAATAAATCTATATAGGTATGATGTGAACTAAACCAATAATCCCAACTCACTGCTACTGAGTCAATTCTAACTCACAAGGATCCCATAGTGCACGATAGCAACTGTCCATGTGCGCTCCTGAGACTGTAACCCTTTAGGGGAAGAGAAGGCTGGGTCTTTCTCCTCAGGAACAGCTGGTGGTTTCAAAAAGCTGATCTAGAAGCTAATACCCAGTAAAATAACAATATAAATCAGTGACTCTAAATCAAAATTTAGCATTGCTGGTCGATGACAACAAACATCTAAATAGCTTTTCATTAATGATTTTTTTTTCATTCCAGTGGCTCATTCTGAAGTCATAATAATTCCTTTATGGCTGATCTACAGAAGAGAAGTAATTCCATTTTGCTTGAACTATGTGATTACATAGATATAAGACATCAGATTCATTTATTCTGCCCCCAGCCTAAGTTCTCCCACATTCTAAATATATGAGGATAAATTATATTAGTTAATGTAGTAAAACATTTAGGACAGTGTATTTCATAATAAATGGTTTTGAATCAGCCTTTTTCACTAGGTACACCTTGAATATTAATTTTAGGAACCCAATTCAGGAATTCATTTTTCTCCAAATAAACAGAGACACTGAAATAAGCTGAGAGTCCAAATAAATTTTTTTTCTATTCAAAGCCATGTGAAATTAAACTTTTTTTCATTTGAAACTTGGTATTTTAAAACTATAAAGACAGGAGTGTTAAAAATGCAGATTTCCTTACTCAGAAGGAAGAAAAACACGTGAGGTGTCTTCTTGTACAGGCAATATGAAACATTTCTCCAAATGGGAAAATGGTATCTTCTAGTAAGAGTGTCAGTTGGGAAAAATTCCTCAATTCAATATTACGTCTAAAATCTCACACCGAATGCTTTGCCATCTGGACAGTTGAGGCTCAGAGTGAACCTAGAGGAATCATTATGGAAGTAGGCTGCAACATCTTTCTGCCAAACAGTGGCTGGTGATTTTGAGCTTCCAGGTCTTTTGGCTCCATCTTTTGACCTTTCAGCTCAACCATGGCACCACCAGGCCTCAAGCGCTCTATTTTCAGGATTGAGTTTCCTAGAATTTTCAAATGTGAGACCTCATAATGCAAGAGACATAAAAACAAGAGAGGAAAAGTTAGAGCAGTTCATCTTATGGAAATAAGAATCTTAGAGAGTCAATACATAGAGCGGAGCATCACAAATGGAATGTCACGAATCCTCCTCACTCTGTGGAGCGCTTGTGGCATAGGGCTTACATGTTGGGCTCCGAGCTGCAAGGATTGCAGTTTGAAACCACCAGCCGCTCTGCAAGAGAAAGACAGGGCTTTCTACTCTCCTAAAGAGCTCCATAATCTCAAATTCAAAGGGGACAGTTTGACCTGTCTTGTAGGGATACTATGAGTTGGCTTTTCATCACACTTTTGGAAATCCTATATATAAATTTTATTTCTTAATGTCTTGGTAGTACAGAACTATACATGGTTATTGTCTGTGAAACTGCAAATATCTCCTGGAAAAATTAATTAATGTCCTGTTAGTTTAAGCTTTCTAGGTCAAGGACATATTGCTAGCTATTGGAAAGCAAGTCTTTATTGGGTTAGAATGCTACAAAATAGAGAAATCTTATTGTGGGCTGAGATAGGATCCCTTATGGACATTGAGGTAGTTTTTACAGAAGGATATTGAAGAGTACAAGATAGCTTCCGGGGCTAAATTTTTCCTGTTCAAATAAACCCCCCGCAACTGAAGTTGCTCCTTTCCTTGAGCTAAGCATAAATGCCCTTGAGAAACTGCCTTTAAAGCTTAACATATACTGGGAGGGAAGGCAGGGGGCAGAAAGGGGGAACCGGTCACAAGGATCTACATATAACCTCCTCCCTGGGGCATGGGCAACAGAAAAGTGAGTGAAGGGAGACGTTGGGCAGTGTAAGATAAGATGAAATAATAATTTGTAAATTATCAAGGGTTCATGAGGGAGGGGGGAGTAGGGAAGGAGGAGGAGGGGAAAAGGGAAAATGAAGAGCTGATTCCAGGAACCCAAGGGGAAAGCGAGTTTTGTGAATCACGAGGGCAATGAATGTATAAGTGTGCTTTACACAATTGATGTGTGTGTGGATTGTGATAAGAGTTGTATGAGCCCCAATACAATGATTAAAAAAAAAAAGCTTAACATAGTCAGTTGCCCAAGGGTTTTTGTTGTGGTTAGTATGTCTGGGCAGTAGGGGAGGGGGAACCATGCATCTTTCTGTGAAATATTTTGCAGTGAAATGATGAAGCAGAAATTCCACAGTAGTTTTAAAAGGCTTTAGGGTAGAATTTTCTCACTTTGTAGAAATATACAAGGCAGCTGAGCTGGAGACAACTGGAGCAGGCAATTGACACAGGGTTGGCACTTAGTAGATCTTGATTACATTGGAAAGAACAGATTCTTCTTTTCAGCCGTTATAATGTACCATATGCTCACAAGTAGATGGGATCCCTTTTGTATCAAGTTTGAGACAAGATCCAACATGGGACAAATGATTTTAAGAGAGTAGAATTAATACATGGTCTTCTATTTATCTGAGATGGTTCATGCAAAATAAATTCTGTTCTTAGCTTAGACAAGAATCTCAAACATTCGCTAATTATCAGGGCATCTTTAAAACTGAACAAAATGAGAGAAGCATTTTAAAATCATTAATTTTAAAAAGAAATAACAATTACCACTAAACCTTGTTATACTGCACATGCTAATGAATAATTCAATTGAGCTTCTTAATAAAGTCACTTAATGGCATGTTATTTGGGCTTAATTCAATCTGGTTTTAAATGAATTTAAGAGTTGCATTTTAAAGATTTATTAAGGTTTATCAGCCTTCTAATTTGGGTCTTTAGCTAAAATTGAAGGTAATAAATTTCAGTTATAGTTGGAAACCTTTAATGATTAAATTTTGCTAATAAAACTTGAATGCATTATAGTTTTCATTTTAGAATTAACACTGTTCATTATTCAAAAGCACTTGATATTCTAACATCTATGCAATTAAATTATCTCCCAACAATGACATATTTTCTCAATTTCCATGATGATATTTTTTTCTTCCTTATTACAATGTCAATTTTAAAAGATAAACTCTACAGTAACAACATTATAACCACAATCTGTTTAGTAGATTCTGCTGTGTTCTTTCCCTCTCCTTAGCCAGGGCACCACAGCAAGTCCAATGAACCAACACTTGTTTTTATCAAAATCTACTTCTCCCTTATATTTATGTATACCTATCCCTTTACTCAATTACATTTAACATATCTTACTAATCTTTCCCAAACCTTTCACTGTCCCCTTTGATTCACTAACATACCTGTTTCATTACTTACATCTTTCCTGCAAGTTGTTCTCATTTTCTCACTCTTTCATTTTGGGAGGACATTCCTTCACAGTGGACAGCTCAAGAAGATAAAGTATAATATTATAATGAAATGTGCAAAGACCTAGAGTTAGAAATTTAAAAAAAAGACTAATATTCTTGGTATATCTTTAACTCAAGGAATTTAAAAAAAATTCAAGACTGGAACTGAAATATTAAAAGATTCTATGGACAAAATGCTTGGAAGCTGTGTTAGACTGGGTTGAATAGAGAAAGTTATCCAGGGACACTCTTATATATGTAATAGAAAGAATTTTATATCAAAGAGCAATTGTATATTGAGATAACATCCCAGGAAGTTCCTAAGTTTGATATTAGCCCACATTTTTTATACTAGTCCATAAATTCCTCTTCAGATTCATATAGCACAGGCAACAATGCCACATGCAAGCTCATAGGCCAGTGGGTGAAAGTCTTGTGGATCCAATATCAGTAGAAGCATCTCAGTGCTGGCTCAGGTCAACACATGACTCCTCCAGCTCCCTGAGTGTCTCAACAATAGGAAAGTGAAGCATGATCCTATAACCCTATGAATATTATCCCTCACCCTATGCAAGTTTGTAAGCCAGCCACATCATGCCTTTATCCCCCTAATTTTGGGTATCCAATTTCTATTCTAACAACTTATATCAACCCAGTATCCTGAAAAGACAAACATGTTCTCTGATGTGAAGAATCTTCATTCCAGCTGGAACACTGTGAATCTCCATCCATAAGCAAAGTCAAACCAGGACAGCCCATCCATAAAGTCAGCAGCAATACACACCATATGGTGAGGCTCAAAAAACCTCATCTGGTCAGATTCTGGACAACTCAATATGGGCTGCCTCACTTAGCCTCACCAACGTGTCTATTGGCTTCCTTGCCTTTTTACCATGGGCCCTGTCACACATTCTCAACAACACTAGCCCGCTTGGGCTAGGTCATGAACTTCAGACCAGTTAACCTGCTCTTATCTTCTCCTCTATTCCCAGAGAACCAGGTCCAATGGTGTCCGTAGCAGTCTCACTATTGCCGCATCTCTCCCAGTTCCACTCAACAAGTGGATCCAAGTGGTCAGTTAGCAAGCATTTGAGGCTGCTGAGAAGTGAAAAGGAGACACAGAGCAGCGATAGAATTCAGGCAGGAATATGAAGTTAAGAAAGGCTCTATTGAGGCAGGGAAAGAACTCCGGGGCAGATTCCACAACCCAGTGTGTTAGGTCAAGGAAGTGACCTAACCTGGAGGTGAGGCAGTGGGACTTACAAAGGGTCCAAGCCAAGGATGTATGTACTGATAATGGTAAGAAGGCTTTTAATGCTGAAGCTGCAAGGCCTTGAGTCAGCATGTGGTCTGTGAATAAATCATCTTGTTTTTCCACAGACCTGTTTTCTGGAATGCTGGGGGAAGGAGCTGTGTGGACCCTGCCTGGAGAGGTAAGCTCCTTGGAAGGCTGGAGGCTGGGACTGCAAAGTCCAGCAGATCACCCAACTTTCTGAGAGGCTGAGGGAAGGGGCTGCATTGTCTGTACCGGCCCAAACAGCTGCCAGCAGACTCCCTTTACCATTTAGTTCTAGAGGAGAGAGTTCCTTCATGGCTCCAAATTTTTTCCAGTTTCTGGTACCAATCACTAGTTAACAATTCAAAATGCCAAAGGGTTCCATATTTCTTCTTCAGTGTGTCAACAGCACCCTTGGCAAGTATCTTCAAATGCAAATGTCCTGAGCACTTGGTGGGGCTTATCTTTTCAGAGCCCTCTGGTATGTCCTACACCAATTTAAAGATCGAATTCAATTCTGAAGGCAAGTAGGCATACAAACTCTCTATGTTTACTTCCAAACAGTCACTTCTACCACATTTATATCAATAACATTAGGCATAAAACATTATAATTCTAGTACAGTCACATCCTAAACTCAATTCTTAAAAGTTGAATTCAAACCTATCCTATCTAAACTATCCTATTGTTAAGCAATATGGCCTTAGGCATCTGACTGCATTGCATGAAGCTAGGGCTAAGCCTTCTGTCAGAAATTTTGGCCTTCTCTCAGCCATTTTGACTAAACAGCATGGTCTCAGAGGAGAAGTTCAAGAAGTAATTTCGCCATCTTAACTCAAACTTTACATTTATCACATTAATTTTTGCCATTTCAGACAGGATTAACCAACGACAACTTGTCTGAATCAAAACTTTCACTCCCCATGTCCTTTCCAGAAAACCACCCAGTAAACTTCATGGCCACAGCTACCCTCCAGCTAACCCAGTGGTTCTCAACCTTTCTCATGCCGCGACTGTTTCATACAGTTCCTCATGTTGTGGTGACCCCCCCCCCAAACATAAAATTATTTTTGTTGCTACTTCATAACTGTAATGTTGCTACTGTTATGAATCGGGAGACCCCTGTGAAAGGGTTGTTCAACTCCCAAATGGGTTGTGACCCACAGGTTGAGAACTGCTGAGCTAGCCAAATTAAAAAATCTGAAAAAAGGCAGAGATCATACAAGCCTCTAGTCTCCATCTTCATGATTTGTCTTTCTAGTATCCTGATCCCAAGGCACCATAATGTCTCAGACCAGTTTGACTAGAGAAACTTTGTGGGTCTGATGCGACTCAATGACACCAAACAACAACATGGACAAAATATTGACTGATGTAGGAAACACCCAAAGCAGATGGAAATAATACACACAGTAACTGCACCAAAAAGAAATAATTGACATTCTACTATTTCAGGAGGTAGCATATGAACAAGAACCAAGGGTCTTTAAGGAAGAAGTTCAAGCTGCACTGAAAACATTATCTGAAAAACACGCTCTGAGATTTGATGAAATATCAATTGGAATGTTTCAACAAGCTGGAACATTCTTCCTCTCTCTTTCTTCCTAATATTATGTGCATGCTACTACAGTAGAGTGCATACATAAGTTGCTTAAAATCGGATCTTTAATTAATTTAAAAATTCTTTCCTCTTTCTATGCCTCAGATTGCACTATTAGTTATTTATTCTCATGTTTGCAGATTATGCCGTTTGCCTCATTGAATTTTCTATTGGAACTCTACAGTGAGTTTTTCATTACATCTTTACTTTTCAAGCCTAGAAAATTTACTTCATTATTTTATTGTATCATCTTTTGCTAATATTTTATGTTTCTTAATATATTATTCTGGTTTACGTTTGCCTTTTGTCCATGGCTTAATGTAACTAAGAATGTTAATTTAAGATGTTTGTCATTTTTTGCTATTGTTACCCGACATTGAGTAGCTTTCAACGCATAGCAACTCAATATATAGGAAAAGGAAACACTTCACAGCCCTCTGCTAAACCCTTAGAAAAATTGATCTGTTTGAACATATCATTGAAGCCACTTGTCATTTAGTCTTTTGAGAGTCTTTCTCTTTTTTCCTGTCCCTCTATTTTACCAATTGTGATGTGCTTTTCTACCCTAGTCTGTCCTGATACTATGTACAAAATATGAGAGACTAAACCTCAACATCCTTGCTTCAAAGGAGAAATCTGGTTACACTTCTTCCAAAATAGATTTGTTAACTTTTTTGGAAGTTCATGTATATTCAATAATTTAACTTGGCCATAGCAGACCTCAGCTAGTCAAATAAGAAAGCCTGAATTAAGGCAGAGGTCAGACAAACCTCTAGTCTCCATCTTCATGAATTGTGTTTTAGTACCCCATTCCCACTTCACCTAGCAAATCTATAGTCAGTACTTCCTCATGGAAAATACTTGGTAATATATATTTGTAAATGTGTCATCGTTTTTATTTCCGTATGCCTTATAATTAGTGTTGAGGCTTTTAAAATATTATAATGAAGAAACATTAGAAATCATTTTTTGTCCATTCTCAGGCCTTGGGTTGTTTTTTGTCTGCCATACGCTCTATGAGCTTTTTTAGTGAGGTTCTAGACTTTTTTGATTCTTTATTTTTTTTAATGATTGCAGGTATTTGACATCTCAGTTCCTTTAACTATGCTGAGCTTATTTTAAGGACTTACTTGTCTGTGCCAAGACATTTCAAAGACAGCTATCTTGTCAACCAACAGGAAGAAATCTGTACTTGTGCCCATTTCAAAAATGCAGAAATTATCAAACAGTATTATGAATATCATGTGCAAGCAAATTTTTGCTGAATATAATTTATAAAATGGTTCCAGCATTACATTGATAGGGGGATGCCTTGTAAATTCTAGGAGGATTCCAGGTGGATTCAGGAAAGGATTGGAATGAGAAATATTGTTTCTGACATCAGATGGATTATGGGTGAAAACAAAATACAAGCAAGACGTGGACTTGTGTTTTATTGCCAGTGCAGACATCTAGCAGAGTATATCATTGACTGCTATAGACAGAAGATTCCAGAACACTTAATTAGACCCATGTGGAATATGGACTTACACTAAGAGACATTGGCAAGAATAGAACAAGGGGATCCTTCACGGTTTTAAATAAGGAAAGGTGTGTATTAAGGTTGCATCACTTCCTCAATGCATGAATACTTTCTTCTATTAAATTGACACTCTGTGATGCTCACCCTCCTGACACAACCACTGAAGCCAAAGCGGGTGAACAAGTAAATGTGGTGAAGAAAGCTGATGGTGCCCGGCTATCAAAAGGGATAGTGTCTGGGGTCTTAAAGGCTTGAAGATAAACAAGCAGCGATCTAGCTCAGAATCAACAAAGCCCACATGGAAGAACACACCAGCCTGTGTGATCACAGGGTCCCGAAGGGATCAGTTATCAGGCATCAAAAAAAAAATCATATCATTGGCTGCACACCTCCATGATATGATTGCCGAGGACAAACGGGTGCATAAGCAAATGTGGCGAAGAAAGCTGATGGTGCCAGGCTATCAAAAGAGATAGTGTCTGGGGTCTTAAAGGCTTGAAGGTGAACAAGCGGCCATCTTGCTCAGAAGCAACAAAGTCTACATGGAAGAAGCTCACCAGCCTGTGCGATCACGAAGTGCCAAAAGGATCAGGAATAAGGCATCATAAAAAAACAACAACAACAAATTACCATAGTGAATGAAGGGGGAAGTGCAGAGTGGAGACCCAAACCCATTTGTGTGCCACTGGGGATCCAATCCCAGAGGGGTCTAGAGGAAGAGATGAGTCAGTCAGGGTGCGACATAGCACCGATGAAGAATACATCTTTCCTCCAGTTCCTAAATGTTTCCTACCCCCCCCCCCCCCAACTACCATGATCCGAATTCTACCTTGCAAGTCTGGATAGAGCAGAGGTTGTACACTGGTGCATATAGGAGCTGGAGGCACAGGGAATCCAGGGTGGATGATACCTTCAGAACCAGGGGGTGAGGGGCGATACTGGGAGAGTAGAGGGTGAGTGGTTTGAATAGGGGGAACTGATTACAAGGATCTACATGTGACTTCCTCCCTGGGGGACAGCCAACAGAGAAGGGGGTGAAGGGAGATGCCGGATAGGGCAAGATATGACAAAAATAATCTATAAATTATCAAGGGCTCATGAGGGAGGCGGGAGCGGGGAGGGTGGGGAACAAAAGAGGACCTGATGCAAAGGGCTTAAGTGAAGAGCAAATGCTTTGAAAATGATTATGGCAAAGAATGTACAGATGCGCTTTATACAATTGATGTATGCATATGTATGGATTATGATAAGAGTTGTATGAGCCCCTAATAAAATGTTTTTTATAAAAAGCTTGTATCTTTCTGTATTTAGAGCAAATAATCTGAGAAGCTAGACTATATAGGAAAAATGCAATATCAGGATTAGAAGAAGGCTCATTAACAACCTGCAACATAAAGATGATACAACCTTGCTTGCTAAATACAAAGAGGACTTCAATCCCTCAGTGTGGATTACAACTCAACAAAACAAAGCAGAAATCTCAAATTGGACCAATAGACAACATCATGATTAATAGAGAAGAGAGGGAAATTGACAAGGATTTCATCTTACTTGGATTCACAATCAAAGCTCAAGGAATCCTCAGTTAGAAATTAAAGGATTTGCACTGGGCAACTCTGGAGCCAAAGACGTATTGGAAATGTCTAAAAGGTGTCACTCAAGCCATGGCATTTTTAATTGCTTCATACGCATGTGAAAATTGGACAATAAATGACAGCTAAGAAGAATTGATGTAATTAAATTATGGTATTGGAAAGGGATATTGAAAGTGCCATAGTATTCTAGAAGAAGAAAGAGATGTGTTTTGGAAGACAGCTGGTCAGAATTCTCTCAAGGAAGAGAGGGTGGTGAGACTTTATCTTGTAGACATTGGACATGTTACCAAGAGAGACCTGTCCCTGAAAGAGGACATTATTCTTGGTAGAGAGCCAGCAAAAAAGAGGAAGAGGTGTCTTTGATTAGATGGCTATACATCAAACTTATATAAAACCATTGATTCTCAACCTGTGGGTCATGACCTCTTTGGGGTTGAACAACCCTTTCACAGAGGTTGCCCAATTCATAATAGTAGCAAAATTACAGTTATGAAGTAGCAACAAAAATAATTTTGTGGTTCAGGGGGTAACTACAACATGAGGAACTGTATTAAAGGGTCGCAGCATTAGGAAGGTTGTATAAAACAAATGTGAGAATGGCAGAGTACTGGGCAATATTTAATTTCATTGTTCACTGACTATGTGTTTGAATCAATTCAACAACAACAACAACAATAATATTCTAGAAAATTTAAGTTCAGCTGTATAATGATGTTATATTCTCTATATTCTAGAAAGCAACATAATATATTATTTGACAATATTCTTTCATCAATTTCCCTTACTTAGTCAAAATTACATGTTTTGTGTCTTTTTGTCAAAATTGCTTTCTTCTACCAAGAAAATGTGTTTTGTAAATTAGTGTATTTTTACTTATGAAGAGTCTTCATTTTGCAAAGCTTTTATCTAATGCTATGATTGCAAGTAAATTAACATTATTATATCTGGGGTTGCCAGAAAATGCCTTCATTTCATTAGAATTTTTACAGAAAACAAGTATTTATTCTTTCTGGAGGTGAGTTGGGTCACAAGAATGCCACTGCTAGGGCAGGGAATTATTTAGCCGAATTCTCAAACTCTGAACAAACAACTCTTTTCTTCGTGGGTCCGGGTAACAAAGTGGTAAAAATCTTGATGGAATTCACCTGTGTATACTGTGAACAGGTCTTCCTTAATTTTAGTCCCAGTCTACTTTACGTACATGCTGTCCTTTTCCTGGGACTGATCTTTCTAAAGTACACAGACAAAGTCTCATTATCCATGCTTCTGAGATGCACACTAGTTATGTTTCTAACCAAGACAGATCTTTGCCTCTTACATTATAACTGTGTATAGGTAAAGTGAATGTATCAAAGCTAATGAACCAAGAATGGTTTTTTCAATGAGAAAGACATATGGCTTATGTCAGAAAGAAGAGACTTAAGAAGAATGTCATTATATTCATCAAAGAGGAGATTTCAGGATCTATCTTGAATTATAATACTGTCTGTGATAACATAATATCAACTTTAATACAATGAAATCCGCTCAATAGAATTATTTTTCAAATTTATGCACCAACTATAAAATTAGTGCTATAGAAATGGAAGAATTCTCCCAATGTCTTCAGTCTGAAATTGATCAAGCAGGCAATCAAGATGCAATTATAATTATTGCAGATTGGAATGAAAAAGTTGAAAACAAGGAAGAAGGAGCAGTACTTGGGAAATAATGACTTGGTGACCTAAATGAAGTTAGGAATCACATGATAGAATTTTTATAAGACCAACAACTTCTTCACTGCAAATGCCCTTTTTCAGAAGCACAAAAGTGATTACAAACATGGACTTCTCCAGTTAGAATGCACAGAAATCAAATTAACTGTGTGAGAAAAGATGAGAGAGAAGGTCAATAACAGCAGTGAAAACTAGACCACAGACTGACTGTGAAACAGATCATCAATTACTCAGGATGAAGTGGAAGAAAATAAAAACAAGTCCACAATTGTCAAAATGCAACGATGAATGTCCCACATGAACTAAAAAAAAAACCAACAAACCAGTTCAAGAACAGAATGACTCATTGAACACTGATGACAGAAGTGATGAGCTCTGAGAGGGACCATCAATAATATTGTTCATGGAGAAATAAAAAGGTTCTGAAATGTAGGGAGGAATGTAAACATCAAAATAGATATCACTTTGTGGGTGTCACAAAGTGGATGTCCGAGTCTCTTGACTCTGAAACTTGATATTAATTGTACAGTAATCGCTAAGACAAATGGAAGAAATGAGTAAGTCAAAGGGCTGAACATAAATTTCAAAGGACAGCTTATAAAGACTAAGTAAGATATTATGATGAAATATGCAAAGACTCCAAGTTAGAAAATAAAAAATAAGAACAACTGCTATATATCTTAGACTGAAAGAACTGGAAAAAAATCCAAGTTTTGAGTTGTAATATTGAAACAATCTATGGACAAATATTGAATGATATGAGATTCATCAAAATAAGATTGAAAAAATACAGTCTCTATACCAAAAATAACTAGCCAACATTCCACCATTTCAGGAGGTAGTATCAGCTCCAGAACCCATAATACTGAAGTAGTCCAAGCTGTACTAAAGGAATTAGCTAAAAAAAAAGTTTCCAGGAATTTATAGAATACCAAGCTAATGAAGCACTGTGAGTACTCATCCATCTAGTCTAAGAAGTTTGGAAGATAACTACTTAGCCAACTCATCAGAAGAGATCCGTGTGCGTACCCATTCCCAAGGAATGTGATCTGACAGAAAGCTCAAATTATAGAACAATATCTTTAATATCACATGTAGGTAATTTTTTTCTGAAGATCAACCAACAATGGTTGCAGCAATACAATGACAGGAAGCTACCAGAAATTCAGGCTATATGCAGAAGAGGATGCGAAACAAGGGATATCATTGTTGATGTTAAATGGATCCTAGCTGGGAGCAGAGAAGACTAGAGCAATGTTGACTTGTGTTTTTAATGGACCATGACAATGTATTAAATTTTGTGGATCCTAATGAACTATGGATAACCTTGAGAAGAACGATAATTCTAGAATACTTAATAGTGTCCAGGTAGAACGTGTGCATGGATCCAGAGGCAGTTGTGTGAATGGAATAAGGGAATATCGCACGGTTTAAAACACAGGGTGTAACATCAGGAAAGGTGTGTGATAGGGTTGAATCCTCTCACCATACTTATTCAATTTGAATGCTGAGAAAATCATCAGAGAAGCTGGGTTATATGAAGAAGAACGTAACATCAAAATTGGAAGAAGGCTTATTAACAACCTGAGATGTGCAAATGACACCACCTTGCTGGCTGAAAGTGAACAGGGCTTAAAACCCTTGCTTATGAAGATCAAGGATTGCAGTCATTAGTATCGACTACAATTCAATATAAAGAAGGCTCAAATCTTCATGACTGGGCCACGATAAATGAAGAAGAATTCAAGTAGTCTAGGTTTTTGCCTTGATGCTTATGGCAACAAGTCAAGAGATCAAAAGACATACTATATTGGGCAAGCCCACTGCACAAGGCCTCTTTAACGTATTGAGGATCAAGGCTGTTACTTTCAGGCCTAAGGTGCACCTGACTTTGGAGTGAAATTTCATAATATGACTCTTCTACCCAAGTCTCCGTAACGCCCACCAAATAAGTGGGAGAACTATGCAAACAGGGCAGGTATAATACTAATAGAGAGGTCTGTTCAATTTTTGTTTGACAGAGGATGAGCTACTGTAGAAGAGAGAGATACAGAAGCCTAAAAGACATTGCCAAAATATGATCAAGATTTCTGCCTGAAGTGATGGATATTGCCAAGAACAGATTCACACACTGTGGCACAGAGACGCAGGGGAGCGGTGCCAGGATTACACTTCTCTTCATTTGACATGAGACGACAGAATTATGGAACAGCGAAAGGCGGGTTGCCTTCCCAGCAGCACATGGAGGGAAAGGCCAATGACCTTGTCCTTAAGAGACTGAAACTGGAGCAAGAAGCCCTTGTCTGCTGGCTCCGGAGACTAATGAGTACATCCTTTGTGTTTCCTCATCTTGACTTGTGGTAACTTGTTGGCATCCCTAATAAATCCCATTAATTGTGAGTATAATCAGTGAGTTCCGTGTGGCCAGTGGCATGAATGACGGAATCCAGCACATATGCAGGGTGGCCTGAGAAGTATGGTTGGTGTCAGAACAGGTAACAAAGGAGGGAGTATGGAGGCATGTCTGACTCTTGCCTTGGGGAAGCAGAGAAGCCAGAGGAGGTCAGATATGAGATTTGAGCATTGCATCCATATTTTTACTAATCAAATAATTTAATTATGTCATTACTGCCATAAAATTTCCCCCCTGAATTCTTAATATTTGCTTATTGTTCATTTTTCATTAATATAACTTTTCAGAAAATTTTGCTCCTTCAATTTTCCTCTCATTCTGTCACAAAATATATAATGAAATATGGTATGATTCATATGATGGAGCGGGGGCTTGACACATAATCTAGCAAATCAAAAAATAGAAATATATCTTAAGTGATATGACTTTACATGATCATATAAGAATGTGTACATTCAAAACCTAACCAAAGTCACTGCCATCGAGTCGATATGGGCTTATAGCACGTCCCACAGACTCAGAGTGTGTTTCCAAGTGTTCTCCCTCAGAGTTGCTGGTGTTTTCGAAATGCCAACCCATGTGGATATTTCTTCTGAAGAGAGACTGGTGATCTCAAACTGCTCAGCTTTAGATCTTCTGTGCCTATTCACTTTGAAATGGCATGGAATCTCTTTGAGTCAGAATAAATGCCACAGCAACAGATTTAATAATAATAATAACAATATTGGTGATTATCATAGATAGAAGTTATGATTCATTGAGCCCATCTAAATTCTAAGCACTATATCCAGTGCTTTTTTGGTATTATTTATCCCTGTATACTAGAAATAGGCATATGTTTTTATTATTACTATTTTAGATGGTAAAACTGAGGCAACAGAAGTCAAATATTTTGGCTCAAAGAACAAAATATTCTTAGTGAGAGGGTAGAAATTAGCTTCAAGCTTACACTGTACTTAGTGGCCTTATTTACACACTGTGAGTCGCTTCTTTGATAGGTGTTGTCTAGCTCTGTATTGCTGTCCTCCTCTTCTTACAAGTACCTATCTCATGGGTATAGTTTTCATATTGGACTCTCTCTCTCTCTCTCTCTCTCTCTCTCTCTCTCTCTCTCTCTCTCTCCTTCCACTCAGCTAACCTCCCCCCTCCCCCACCCTCTACCCCCAGTACCATTTTGCACATATACCTGAGAAGCCTAAGAACACTGGAAGGGAGGGAAAAGTTTCTTGCACGTTTCATTTTCAAATTGCTTCCTACATAAGACCACCTCCCACCCGACACACACACACACACACACACACACACACAGAGGAAGGGGAGCTACTTATTTTGTAATTAGTAACTATTTAAGCTCGGGAAGTAAAATATCTTTGTTGCAACTGAGCAAACATCTTCGTCAAGCGAAAAACAGTGCAATAGATCTCTGGAATGAATTGGCTAGGGAATGACCTTAATTAGGGTAACAGTTAATTGCATCAAAACCAATTATACAGCTCCATACTGTTTCAATAATCTTCTCCAAGTTAATTTAATTGTTAAACTTCACTTTACGAAAAAAATTAGGCAATATATTTTCCCATGTCATATCCAAAAAATTATATTCCTTTAAACATATGAGAAATGTTTGCCTCTCCTTTTAATTGGATCATATAAACATTGCCAAAAAAACACTCTGACTGGACATGTACTGTATTGTCCAATACTCAAAACATGCTTCTTCCAGATGGAGGACCCAAATCCACCACCATCGTGTCAATTTTGACTCTTTACGACCTTACATAGAGCTCCTGAGGCTGTAAAATGTAAAAGGAATATATTCGTTTCATCTTTCTCCTCTAGATGGGGGAATAGGGACAAGCAAATTATGAAATTATTGTAATGAATGAGTAGTATGAGAAACTATATAGCGATCATAGCGATGACTTGAAAACTCATTTTTAACTATTCCTAACCAAAATTTTTGTCTCTCTTTTGAATTAATATTTTCCTTATGATATTAATGAGAATTCTATTATTTTGTTTGTCACATTTTCTCTATTTCTGTCTAAGAAAGCTGTCTACTTTATACACATGCACACAAACCACACACTTTTGCCCAATTGCATTTAGAGTTTCACAGGGAACACATATATTTATAGACAATGACAGGATTAGCATGAATATACGTTAAAAATTATTTTCCCAACTTTTTTCTATAAGACCAGTTGTCTAATTTGGCTGGATCCACAATTCTTCATATTCTAATTCAATGTGATTTTTATGATATGAACATCGTCGCAATTTTACCTTGAATAATATTCAATTAAGTCAAGTCTTGTTTTATAATAATTATGCATAGTTGTTAGTGAATAGAAAGTCTACTTTCAACCATTAGTCTACTTTCAACCATTATATTCAGATGATTAATATTTGAACTAAACATTTTTATGTCATTGATCAATTCTAAAGCTGTGATTAAGTTCATCGTAACACAGGACAGTTATTTGCAGGTATAAACAGCCATTTTTATTTATGAAAATCACTTGATTTTATCAACCATTGATCTTTTTCAGCATTAACCACAACACATTATTTTTAACATTCTCACATACTTTAATATTACTCCACATTTTGATCCTCTTCTATTTATACTCAGTAGTAATAAACATGTATAAAATAGTTGTATTGAAATAACCTTATAAGGTGCTTCATATAATGGAATAGAAAAAAATAATTAATTTGAATAAGCTACATCTAATTTGAAATTCCTTAGCAACACTACTAATCCTTTTCAGTGTTTCACTTTTACAATTTAAATTAATAACTTATTTTATGGTACTTTTCATTTTGTGCACACTCTTTCTTTTACTTAAAAATATAGTTCTTTTAAAACTAAAATAGGTTTATCTTTCAGTCAAAGGTCACCTCTTCAAATCACATGAGTATCTGAGGCTTCTGATTTGTTTGGTGGTAAGGGCCACTCTAAATAGTTATCTAATTGTTGTTTTAAAGATCATGTTTGCTGATTTTGGTCCTTGGTTGGTACAAAGAGTTTGCTTTAGTCTAGTACCAAAAATGTTGGAGATTTGAGTCCATTCAGAAGAACCACAAAAGAAAGGACTAGCAATCTGCTTTCAAAGTCTATAAGTCTATAGTCTAACATTACCAACCTTATTGAGAAAATGAGACTTCTGACCTCAGAGCTCAGGACGATGGTCACAGGAGATACCTCCCTAGGTCAGACAATATTCTACATATTACTCAGTATGACTGGGGTCTTAAAAGCTTATAAAACAATCACTTAATGTGCAACTTTTGGCCTCTCCTTGCTCACAGGAATGAAGGGTAATTAAAATAAAAGATATTGGAAAAATTCCAATGGTTTACTAGATCATAGGTAACAATCTCTACGGCCTTGAACAGAAGAACTGGATTGTGAATGGTTACCACTACCTATTGCTCTGAAAGGGACCACACTGGAAGATCTTGGATGCAATTGGAGAAAAGTGGAATACAATGCAAAATCATAAAAAGACCATGTTTAATGAATATTGCAATTTGTTAGTAAGCCGTTCTCCAATCCTGATTCCAAATTCGTTTTCACATTTCACCTTATCTGATGATTTGCTCAGCACACAGATTGAATAAGTCTGGTGAGAGGATTCAGCCCTGATGCACAACTTTCCTTAAGCAGTATCCCCTGTTCTGTTTGTACAGGTTCATGCACAGGTTCTGCGGGAGCACAACAAAGTATTCTGGAATTTCCATTCTCCTCAAGGCTATCCAGAGCTTGTTATTGTCCACACAGTCAACGGTCTTTGCATACTCAATAAAACACAGGTAAACAGCTTTCTGGTATTCTCTGCTTTCAGCCAAGATCCATCTTACTTCGGCAATGATATTACTTGTTCCAAGTCGCTTTCTGAATCGAGCCTGCATTTGTGGAAACTCCTGGTCAATGTACTGCTGCGCTATTGTTAGAAGATCTTCAGCAACATTTTACTGGTATGTGATATCGTTCTATAATTTGAGCATTATGTTGGGTCATCTTTCTTTGGAATGAGTACATATATAGATTTTTTTGCAGTCAGTTTTTCTGGCAGCTGTCTGCAAAATTTCTTGGCACAAAGGGATGTGTCCTTCCAGTGCTTCATCAGCTTGTTGAAACATCTAGATTGGTATTCCATAAATTCCTGGAGCCATGGTTTTGGCTAATGCCTTCGGTCAAGTTTAGACTTCTTGGCTCAGTACCATTGGTTCTTGTTCATATTCTACCTCTTGAAATAGTTGATAGTTGACTAATGCTTTATAGTATAGCAACTCTTTAGTCTTTCCATTTTGATTTTTCTTTTTTAAAACTTCTGATTGGCTATTTTTATTGAATTGTAGGGGATCATTATGGTTTCTTCTTTTACTTTGAAATTTTATTTTATTTTTGATAATGCTGAAATTGTCCACAATGAAGTCCTAGTTTAATGATTCTTGCATCGTTCAATATTTGCCTAAAGTATCTTTTGATGTTGTGACTCGAGGCTTCTGTTTTCGTCAGTTCTTTCCATTTAAGATATATGAGCAAGATCTTCCATTTTTGGTTTTCTACTGTGTGTTTTTCACACTTCCTTATAATTGTTCACTTTGCCTTTTTGAACTACTCTTTGAAATGTTCTGTTCAGCTCTTTTTCTATGTCATTTCTTCCATTTGCCTTAGCTGCTCCATGATAAAGAGTCTCTTCTGACACATGCTTTGAATTTTTCTTTCTTTGCAGTCTTTTTAACTATCGTATTCTCTCTTCCTCTACGTTGTTCTTGATACCATCCCACAGTTCATCAAGTCCCTTGCAATTAGTGTTAAGTGTGTCAAATCTGCACTTGAGACCTTGAAATTCCTGTGAAAGATACTCAAGACTCTCTTTTTGTTCACATGGTCTTGTTTTGAATTTTTTAAGCTTCAACCTGAAATTATATCTGAGCAATTACTGGTCTGCACTACGGTTAATCCCTGGCATTTTTTAGGGTCAGTGTAGCTGACCATCATGGTCTATGAAATGTCAGCGACGCTGCTTGGAACATGACTGCTGAACACAAGCCACGACATTTTGACAACTTGACAGACGCATGGTGGATAAATATATATACATAAATATATATACATGTATGCAAAAAGAACTGTGTAATACTGAGCAAAACCTTCAGTAGCAGAAATATTGGGGATGAGTTTTGCCTCTCATTAAATATGCGATCTGTGTCAGAAATCTTAACCACTGATTATCTATCTTTTTACCTGTGTGAATAATCTTTTAATATCCATTCTCCAATTTGCATAAGGACTGAAAGTAAAAAGTGGAAGTTAGTTCCTATTCAATATATGTTTTCTACATGTGTTATATTATTATGTCTATTGGTAGCTGAGAAACATGGACTGTGTACAATAACCTTATTTACACAGTGACTTCCCTCCAACACACATTTCTCTGCCACACTCCAACAAGAACACTTGAAGACATTATGGGAAATGTCTGGTTAATGTAGCCAGATTGTAGGCCTTGTTGCTGTTGTTTTCTTCTTTTTATTCCTCTTCCTGGCTTTCCTTCCTTCTCCTAATCCCTCCTTCCTTCCTTTCTTCTCAACCTGCTTCTCTTGTTCAGAAACTTGCTTTTGTCTAGCCGAGAATCAACACAAATATATACAAACATACGGTGGGGGAGTTTGTTTATAACTATGTAAGAAAATTGGTGCTCAGTTACATAACTACTAGAAATGTCAAAGAAAATTATGAATGAAGCTCAAACAGGCCTTTTCAACAAGATGCTTTTAAAAAATGAAAACTCAGGGATGTCTTTTTAGAAATTTAATTCAAAAGCACATTTTTATTGTAGTGATTTTCTTAAAGAATTATCTAAACTACAAGTATAGGACATAGACTTTCTTACACTCTGGCTTCAAGGTACTGATATTTAATGGAGAGAAACGTTTGAACTTCTAGTGACAGTTTGTATTGTTTGGTGCTGTGGAGTTTGTTTCAACTAATAGTGATCCTCTGTATATTGAAACACTGCTCATCATTGGGATGTCCTCACCAGCATCGCTATGTTTGAGACCATTGTTTCCATTGTGGTGTCCATTCATCTCACTGAATGGTTTTCTTTTTTGTGACCCTCTACTTTCCCAACAATGTTCTTCAATAGATTCCTCTTGAACACAGATGGAAATTTTCTGACATGGAGTCTCCACCCTCTTGCTTCTAAGAATCATTCTGGCTATGCTCCTCTCAAGATAGATTGGTTCATTCTTCTGGATCATGCAACTCAGAGTTCTGATTCATAACCACGGTAAAGGACTCATAACCACCTACCCCTGTGGGTTTTTGAGATTCTATGGGAGGAGAGTTGATGATCTTGTGCTTAGCAGCCAAATGCATAACCACTAATTAAAATGCATTAGTTCTTCTTTGGTATTTTGTCAATTGTCCATCCATAAATGGATCACTTGGGTAAAGTGTACCTCACACCAAAGATGAATTGGTGAATATTGAGTATACTATGTATTGCTAGAATAATAATCAAATATAGCTTTGGAAAAAATATATCTTAGAAGTAGTAAGAATTCTCATACATTGCAATGATATGGGACTAGGTAGTGTTTGTTCTTTTGTACATAAGCAATAACAACAGATATTTGTTTTTTCCTCTACACCATCCAATACATTAAAAATTAAGAAGAAATCTTAATTGCAACGCATGACAAACCCATATGTGAAAGAATAAAGCAGATAAACTGAGATTTATTTTCTAAAAAAACATACAAATGACTTTTACTGTGAACAGGGTGAATGTTTACAGAGCAGATCATTAGTTTTATATTCAACAATTTGTATACATTTTGCTTCATTTCATTTATTGCAATTCCTTTGATAGAAAACTAGTTATTCCACTTTCTCCATCAGTTTACGGCTTCTACTCATCTTTCTTTCCTATATACTGAATTTTTTCCTGGAGAAAATGATACCATTTTGATATGAAATATTGATTATCCTAAGATGTGTATAGCTCTTAGTGTATTGTTATCCCTATAAACCTTTATATTGTTTAAATGAAAATTGAGACACAGGTTGAGTTTAGTCTCAAACTTGGAGGATAATTATGTGTATAAGTATTGGGGATTCCACAGTTTCTAATTAACCAGTAAACCTGGACTAGAAGCACGTGCTAATGAAGATTAATGATTTCAGTCTTCAGTATGGATTGCAAAAGCAACATAAAATAGAACAAAATCCTCACAATTGAATCAATAGGTAACATTATGATAAATAGATAAAAGATTTAAATTGTCAAGGATTTAATCTTTCTTGTATCCACAATCAATTCTCATGTAAGCAGCAGTCAAGAGATCAAAAGACTTGTTGCATTGGGTTAATCTGTCCACGAGACCCCTTTAAAGTCTTGAGAAGTAAGGATGATACTTTGAGGTCTAAGGTATGCCTGACTCAATCCATGGTATTTTTCAATCACCTCATCTGAATGTGCAAGTTGGACTTTGAATAAGGCTCATCAAAGAGGAATTGATGCACTTGCATTATGGTGCTAGTAGGGAATATTGAAAGTCCTATGGACTGCCAAAAGAACAAAAGAGTTCTGTCTTGGAAGAAGTTCAGCCAGAATTACCTTTAGAAGCATCAGTCAGTGTAAGACATGAAAAAAATGTAAATTATTAAAGATTCATAAGGGAGGGTTGGGTAGGAAAGGGAAAAATAAGGAGCTGATACCAAGGGCTCAAGTAGAAAGCAAAAAGGATCTATATATAACCTCCTCCTTGGGGGACAGGGAACAGAAAAATGGGTGAAGGGAAACATCAGACAGTGCAAGATATGACAAAATAATTATTTATAAATTATCATGGGTTCATGAGGGAGGAGGGAGCGGGGAAGGAGGGGGAAAATGAGGAGCTGATGCCAGGGGCTTAAGTGGAGAGTAAATGTTTTGAGAATGATGAGGGCAATGAATGGACAAATATGCTCTACACAATGGATGGATGTATGGATTGTAATGAGTTGTATGGGCCCCTAATAAAATGATTTTAAAAAATGATGATGGTATCAAATGCATAAATGTGCTTGATGCAATGGGTGTATGTATGGATTATGCTAAGTGTTGTACGAGCCCACAATAAAATGATTAAAAGAAAGAAAGAAACAAAGAAAGGAAGGAGCAAAAATGGTGAAATTTCTCATGTAATTTGGACATGTTGTCAGAAAAGACAGCCCCTGGAGAAACACATTGTGCTTGCTAAAATAAGAAGTGGAAAAGAAGAAGGCTTTTGGCAAGATAGATTGACAGAGATAGGCTGCAGAGATAGGCTCAAACATTGACACAATTATGAGGAATGAACCAATGTTCCTTCTGTTGTACATAGAGTCTCTATGAGTTGGAACCAAATCATAGAATTATTACCAGCTTTGGTCCTAATAATTATGATAAGGCATCATTAATCTTTTTACTCCGTTACATATAATAAGTTATAGATATATATGAGGTCACAGCAGTACTATTTTTCTTATTAAATTGGCGATACCATTCTCTTTTCCCTGGCTTCCTATACATTATTTATTATGATTACATTTTCTCCATTATAGGCTTATTAATGCTTTTCTTTGGGAGATTTCATTGGGGTTTGTATACTATGAATTTTATTTACTAGGGAACTAATAGAGAGGCTTACAAGGCCAGCCCCAATCCAAAATATGCACCTGCCCCCCCCACACCCAAAGAATTCACTTCAGACAACAGCACTGGGGCTACAGCTTGGGGAGAGGGGTGTGAGAGATTAGAGTACAATGGAGAAACAAAAATGAATGGAGACGGAGGAGAAGGCATCCTGACCCACCAAGCACCGAGGACGATACTCCTGCTTGGGATACACAACACACAGAGAGGACCTTAAGGCCGGCCCCACCATGAGTCACAATGTCCCTCATTAAACCATAATGCTGAGTAGGACTGCACTGGAGACACAGTGTGGGAATAGTGCACAATCTGACCCCATCACGCTGGAGTGAAACACTAAGGGCATGCAGCAGAACAGCAAGGGGAGCAAAGTGAGGAAATTCCCGGGAATACAAAAAACAGACTTTGGAGGCAGAGGGTGGCACCCATCAGACTCAACTAGAAAACACTTGTAAGGGCCAACAAACAGACCTTAAACTATTAATAGGATTTTCCATTTTTTTAAGTGGCTTTCTTTTTATTATTGTTATCTTGCTTTGGGTTTTTTGTTGTTGTTATAGTTTTGTTAGTTTTGACTTCCTTTGCTGTTTTATTTGGTATTTGCACTTATTAATGTATCTGCATGTCTATATAGATAAGATAGATGGCATAAATAATTCAGAGATGAAAAGAATGTAACCAATGGTTCTTGGAGGATATGGGAGAAGGGCAGGTGGGAGAAAGAAAGGGGCGGTGGAACCAGGAGGCAAAGGACATTTATAGAGGTCTAAATATAGGCATATACATATGTAAATATATATAAAATGAGAGGGGAATGGAACTGTTAAGAATTAAGTTTGCAGATTGACATTGGTCATTGACTCAAGTACTCCCTCAACACAAGAACACTTTATTCTAACAATCTGGCATTCTGTGATGCTCACCATCCCAAAATGATCACTGAAGACAAAATGGGTGCCTAGGCAAATGTGGTGAAGAAAGCTGATGGTGCACGGCTATCAAAAGGTATAATGTCTGGGGTCTTAGAAGATAAACAAGTTGCCATCTAGCTCAGAAGCAACAAAGCCCACATGGAAGAATCACACCAGCGAGGTGTCAAAGGGAAAAAGTATCAGGCATCATCAGAAAAAAAAAATCATATCATTGTGAATGAAGTTGGGAGTGTGGAGTGGTGATGCAAAGCCCATTTGTAGGCCACTGGACATCCCCTTACAAAAGGATCTTGGGGAGGAGACAAGTCAGTCAGAGTGTGATATAGCAACGATGAACCATGCAACTTTCCTCTAGTTTCTAAATGCTTCCTCCTCTCCACTGTCATGATCCCAATTCTACCTTACAAATCTGGCTAGACCAGAGGATATACACGGGTACAGATAGGAACTGGAAACACATCCTCAGGGTGAATGATCCCTTCAGGACCAGTAATGTGAGTGGGGCTACTGAGAAGATGGAGGGAGGGTGGGTTAGAAAGGGAGAAGAGATTACAAGGATCTATATATAACCTCCTCCCTGGGGGACAGACAACAGAAAGTGAGTGAAATGAGACATCGGACAGGACAAGATATGACAAAATAATAATTTGCAAATTATCAAGGGCTCATGAGGGAGGGGAAGTGGAGAAGGAGGGGAAAAATGAGGAACTGATGCTATGAGCTTGGGTGGAGAGCAGATGTTTTGAGAATGATGAGGGCAATGAACTTACAAATATGCTTTACACAATTGA
Organism: Tenrec ecaudatus; assembly: GCF_050624435.1. Taxonomy (NCBI): domain Eukaryota; kingdom Metazoa; phylum Chordata; class Mammalia; order Afrosoricida; family Tenrecidae; genus Tenrec; species Tenrec ecaudatus. Next base: position 10,530,382 of record NC_134532.1, on the reverse strand, counting down.
TGTATATATGGATTGTGATAAGAATTATATGAGCCCCTAATAAAATGATTATAAAAATAAAATGCCAAATAATAATTTTTTTTAAAAGATAGAGAAATCCTCAATGACATGGATTGACTTCATGGTTGCAATCATGGACTCAGAGCTACCAGTTATAATGGAAGACTCTTTTTTATTCATTTTGTTGTTCACAGTGTTGCTCTTTCTGGGAAAGAACTTAACACTACCAAGAACAATGCTTCAAGGAATTCACAAATCTTTATGATAAAATATATGATGGTTTTATGATAGGGTGAAAGAAAATAAAATTTGGATATTTGCAACGCACCCCAAATATAAAGCAAAAACTACTTCCTCAAATTCAAGAATATATTCATATTACTTTATGATGAAACAGAAAAATTTTATTTGAATGATATATATTAATAATAAGGATTCATTTCTGGTAATACTATAAGCATACCAATCTTAGAATATCAATACTGAGTTATCCTCAGTACTAAACGTGCCCTTTTAATAACACGGTACAATAAGATAGATATTCAGTTTTAGGCATCTGTGCATTTCATTCATAGTACATTCTAAATTAAATAGATAATAATTTTCCTTCACTGCTTCGATTAAAAAAGAGTTCCAAATATTTGCATCTGAAAAATATGAACTGTCATGAAATTCTTGTGTGCATAGTCAGTTTCAGTGGACAATATTTATTCTATCACAGAGTCAGAATTTGAAAGCAAATTGAGTAATAATTTTGTTTAAGGACATTGTCATCTTGTTTCTGGGAAAACAATTGGGCACCATTTATGCCAAGGAGATTTAAGAAGCTCAGAGGTGCCAGTTATGTAAATAGATTACAAATAACAACTCAGACATCACTCAAGGACATTATGTTTGTGATGATTTTCTTCTACTGTGACCATCATTGTAATTGTTACTTTAAAAACGAAAACTTATTTTCAACTCATTTAGCATCAGGAAGAAGATCATGAAAGCCATGAGAAATTGTTTTGTTGGCAACATTGCAATTGTCATAAATTCTGATCAAGAAATGACATTTCACCATGATGTGTTTGTTTTATATTTCTATAATAGCCTTGGTTAGTCTGTTAGACCTATTCTCTAGAGAAACAAAACCAGGACATTTTATGGATATATATATATATATATATATAGATAGATAGATAGATAGATAGATATAGATAACATAATAAATAAACAGCTAATTAATCTATAGAGCAGTACAAATGGCTCAGTGCAACTCACTTCCATGGGACAGCTAATGCACTGGTAGTCATTCAAGACTTGAGACCACCGGGTGAAAGTCAAGGAAGCAGATAGCTGAGTTCTCTGTAGGGCAATTCAGGCTATCCGGCCACAGGCAGCAAACAGCAAGGCAGGTCACCAATAGTCAGCCAGATGACAGAGTCTGACAGTCCCCATCTCAAGTATACTCCAGTAGCAAGGCGAGACATGTCTTGAAAGAACCTCAAACTATAGTGACAAAGTCCACAGATGAGGTGTCCCACAGGTAGTGTAGCTTGTAAATTGAGTCAGAGAACAAGCTATAGCAGCCGCACACTGGTCTGATCATCAAAGAGCAAGAGACCAGAAAGGCGAGACTTGCTGAGCCATTTATCTCTCCGCCCTTCAATTAATCCTACATGTGTTCATTGGCCAGGTTGACACAATAAACCTACCTTTAACAGCTAGCTATAATGGTGTATAATATTTTAAAAGTATTATTACTGTTTGAAAAAATATCGATATTATAACTTTTGTAGTTCGCAAATATCTAGTAAAGTGTGCTTGATTTTTTTCTCCTAATTAATTTAAAATCTTAAGACATAGATTCTAGATTTAGATTCATTAAGAGGTAAATATTAACTTTTATTTTACATAAGGCCAATTAAAGGATATGGTTTCATATAGGTGCCAAAAGGATTTTCTTCTTCTTACTCACGAGTTAAGCTTATTTCCCAGCCCAGTATGTAGTACAGCTAGAAAATCACAGGATTTTGATTCAGGAAGAGCTTCATAGATTTTCTCAGCAGGCTTCCAAAAAATAAAAGATTAGGCAATGTACATTTACTGACTTCTTCCAACATTGCTCTATTAGTTCTCTTTTGCTGCATAGAAATATTACTACATACATACAAGTGTAATGGCCTAATACACCTGGGTGTTGTTTTACAGGATGGTCAGAAATGGTAAATAACTTAACTGAATCTTTTCAGTGTCTCCTGAGCCCCAAAACAAACATACTGCTATTGAATCAACACTGATTCATAGTGACCCTATAGAACAGGGTACAACTGTCTCTGTGAAATACCCAGACTGTAAATGCTTACAAGAATGGAAAGCTCTGTCTTTTCCCTGAAGAGTGACTGGTGGTTTTGACTGCTGATCTTGTGGTCAGTAGCTGAATATGTAATTATGATACCACCACCGCTCCTTCTGTGTCTCCTAAGAGCACAGTACAAGTGCTATTAGGAACCAGGTCTCATCTGTGCCAATGGGTCCTTTTCAAAGTGATGTGATAGTTGGTTGTTGACAATTTTTATGGTTTTAGAGCTGTAGAACATGTTGCACTTGATACTTAAGATAAACAATGGCTACACTAAACAGAAAGCTTAAACTGGCTACTAGAGATTCATAAAGTTTTCTCTAGCTAATTCCTCCGAAGTGCACAGCCTATTCCTCGTTAGTCCTTAGAGGCAAGGATGGTGAGACTTCTCACATTCTTTGGACATATTGCCAGGAGAGACTAATGCCTGGAGATGTCCATTATACTTGGTACAGTGAAGAGGCAGCACAAAAAAATAGAAAAACCTTTGACAAGATACATAGATACAGCGACTGCATCAATCGGTGCAAACATAAGAACAACTGCGAACACAGTACAAAGGCAGGCGGTTTTGTTCTGTTGCATACAGGATTGCTATGAGTCCACAATGAATACTCAAGGGCACAGAATAATGAGAATTTGGATGACAGTGAAAGATTCTATAAAATCTATTTACAGAATTCCTTGTGAATGAAGCCCCCATTGAATTTCTCTGATCATCTTGCAGATAACCTTGCCCTCAGGGCCGAGTATATTGGAATTACCTCCACCTTACTCTAGCCATCGTGAGCTTTTGTGGCTGGTGCATAAAGTTGAATTCATAATGTATTGGTTGCATTTTCTTGAAGGCACATAGATATACTCCTATCACAGACAGTGTTGTTACTTCAAAATTGCTTTTGAAATGCCCTTTTGACCATGAATGCTAGTGATGAAGAAATTAAAATATTCTGGTGATGCTGCCAGTCAGAAATTGAACAAACATGCACGCGAGCTGCTTTGAAAATTGTTAACAATTAGAATGCAAAAGGTGGGGGCAAAAAGGAAGGCATGGTGATTGAAAAATCTGTCTTGGTGATAGAGACAAAGCTGACATTATAGAATTTTGCAAGACCAATGACTTGCTCATGAAAAATACCTTTTTTAAGTTCAATAACACAAAAGGTCACTATACACAGGAACTTCTTAAAATGGAATATACAGAAATAATTTGACTACATCTGCCAGAAAATAATAGAGAAGCTCAATATCAGAAGAAAAAATCAATCAATTTTTCATATATAAATTTAGATGAAACCTGAAAGAGTGAAAAGTCCACAAGAGCCAATATATGACCTTGAGTGTATCCCACCTGAATTTTCAGAGCATCTGAAGATCAAATTTGCCACATTGAACATTAGTGACAGAAGACCGGGTGAGCTGTGGGATGACATCAGGAGCATCACTTAGGAAGAATGCAAAAGGTCATTATAAAGACAAGTGTGTTACTCTGGGTAGACTAGAGAAACAAATCCATGGACACACATAAGCATATAGGAAAGAAATTTATATACAAGAGCAATTGATCATTGAGAAAATATCCCAGCCCAGTCCAGTTCAAGGCCATAAATCTGATACTAGCCCATATGTCCGACACCAATCTATAAGGCCCTCTTCATACTCACAAAACACATGCAATGAAGCCAAATGCAGGATGATCACAAGCCAGTGGGTAGAAAGTCTTTGGGTCCAGTGGTGCTGGAAACATCTCAGCTCTGGCAGGGGTCTCTCTGTGGCGTCTCCAACTTCTGAGGTCTGGTTGCGTCCATGTGGCTTTTCTTCTGCAATGTCTCCCAGAGAGTAGGGGGGAGAGAGAGAGAGAGAGAGAGAGAGAGAGAGAGAGAGAGAGAGAGAGAGAGAGAGAGAGAGAGAGAGAGAGAGAGAGAGAGAGAAAGAGAGAGAGAGAGAGAGAGGTGTTCTGCCTCCATGGAGGAAGTACCAGATTTCCGAGAATTCTCAGGAGAAGGCCATGCCCACAGAAGTCTCATTGGCTATCTCCAGATTGACAGCCTAGACTCCACCCCTACACTGTTAATCCTTAAATTGACACCGGATTAGGTGACGACCACAACAAGAAATAAAGGAAAAATCCGCATGGATGTCACAAGAGATTGTGAAATTGGTGCTTCATCACAGAGTAGTTAAAGAAAATGGAAGAATGAAATCAAAGTTCTGAATATAAAATTTCATAGGGCAGCCAAAGAATACAAAGTAAAATATTATAACAAAATACTTAGAGTTTGAAGCACTTGCTGACGAAGACCAAGGATTAAAGCCTTCAATATGGATTACCGCTCAATGTAAAGCAATCCGAAATTCTCACAACTGACCCAGTCGGTAACATCATGATGCACGGAGAAAAGTTTCAAGATGTCAAGGATATTGCAATGGCTTGCATACACAGTCAATGTTCATGGAAGTGGCAGTCAAGAGATCAAAAATTGTGTTGCATTTGCCAAATCTGCTGGCACAAGACCTCTTTAGAATATAAGCAAGAATGTTACTCTAAGGACTAAGGTGTGCCTGGCCCCAGCTGTGTTTTTTCCAATGACCTCATATGCATGTGAAAGTTGAAAATTGAATAAGGGAGACCAAAGAAGAGTCAATGCATTTGAATTGTGGTGCCGGGAAAGATTATTGAAAATTATCCCAACTAGTAAACAGACAAGCCCATCTGTTTTGGAAGAAGTGCTCCTTAGAGGTAAGGATGTCCGGACTTTTCTTACACATTTTGACATGTTCTCAGGATAGACCAGTCCTTGGAGAATGACCTCATATTTAGTAAAGGGGATGAGCAGAGAAAGAAGGTCCTTAATGAAATGAGTTTACACAGTAGCTACAACGGGCACAGGCGCAGGACTCTTGTGGGAAGGGCACCGCAGGCCCGGGCAGTGTTTGGTTCTGTTGTGCACAGGGTCGCCAAGGGTGGGAATTAACTTAATGGCATCTAACAACTGCAGCCAGCCCAGGGAGTGATAATCTTCCTTAAGGGCTTGTCAGGGTGTGTCCTTGGTGAACACCACTGGGAGTCTAATTGTCATGAATCCTGCCTATGGATCCTGCCCTGACTAACCTAGTTGGATGGCCATGTATTTACCTTGTAAGTTCTTCTTTCAAACAAATGGTACCTGTCCCAATTATGGCCTTGTTCTCATAGCTGTAGTCCTGCAACTGTAATGTATTGTTCTGCCGCCAATCATGACTTTGTGTTTCTTTTATTGTATGTCTTATTAAGCTAGCATTAGACGATAAATAGCCTGATGGTATTAAGACCTATTGCTCCTGGCTTCTCTCATCCAGATGATGTGTCTGTTTCTTTGTGCCTTGTAAGACTTAATAAATCTTCTCCTTAAATTCTATTGGAGTATTCTTGTACCCTAAAATTACACATATATTTATATTTACACACACACATACATAAGCTTCTTTTATTTCTGTTGATACCCAGCTTCAGATAATGTGAGGTTACATGTATTTAGTTATCATAAAGTATTGTGTAGAGCTAGCAACATTCATATTTTATTTACATTGTCCCAAGAGGACTTTAGTCAGTACATATTATGATCTTCCCAGTATAATATTGATTTCAGGTGAGTACAAGAAGAGATGCCCAGGCAGTCTAGTTGTAAAAGCAAGTTGGGCAGTGACCTGCCTGGTCAGCAGTTCAAAACCACCAGCAGCTCTGCCGGAGAAAGACTGGGCTTTCTACTCCCATAAACAGTTATGGTCTCAGAAAGCCACAGGGGGTGGGGGTGGGGTCACTGTGAGTCAGCATTGACTTGATGGCAGTGAGTTTGGGTTTTCAAAAAATATATACACATATATATGTATAGAAAGAGAGGAGGAAAACAGATATTTTCTAAATTGTCTCTTTTATGTTCTCTTTTTGTCTTTTTATGCCTTTTTTGCCCTTAATGATTATTCCCAACAACTATTTATTTTTGTTCTGACGATTATTTGTTTTTCAGCATTTTAAAATTTATTCCAGAATACCCACAACTTATTTCCAAGTGTCATGTTTTTCCCCTTAATTTTTCTTTTCTGTTGAATGCATTGGGACGGTTGCTGGAAAGATGGAGAGTGGATCATAACAGTATCGACTGAGATATATCTCTGGGTTCAGTGATATATGTCTCTGGTGTCTTTTTCTGGGTATAGTAGGATCCACAAGAGCATAATAAATAATACCAACGTCATCTTCAACAACAGCAAAAACAAACAAACAAAAATCCAGAAGTCTGCCTCCAATGCACCTACACAACTGTAATTTATTCTGTCTTACATGAATGTTTAAGCTCTCTATTTCACTGGTCCTTGAATTTACTTAAATCATTAGAGAAATAAAAATTGAGTATAATGTTCAGAATGGTATCATCAAAACACAATTTAGGATAGGAAAATACGACATGAATTTCTCATTGTTCTCCTAATTGTTGACTAAATTGACTTGGGGGAGGGAAATAATCATAAACAGGCCTAATATAATTCAAATAATGAAACATCAGCATCTACTAATGGTAACTTCAAGTTGTTTATAGCATAAAAAAGAATTGGACAATTTCAGGATAAGGAATCTGAGGTGCATATCAACTATAGGTTATTAAATTAATATTATAAGGCAAATACATTACAGTAATTATTTTACATTATTAGTCTTGAGACTAATTAGAGACTGGCACAAGTAAACAATGTCTGCGGGAAAATAAATAAAACATTAGTCTTTGATTTAATAAACCTTGCTCGAGTCACTGTTATATCAAGATCCAGGGACCTTAGGAAATATAATAATCATTTATTTCTCACTCTCTTAACATGAAAAAGTTGCCCTTGATGATTTTCAAGAAACCAGAAACTATAATCTCACTATTGAATGATTTTTTAAAATAAAATGTATGGTTATCTCTTTCTAGCTCTATAATCTTAATATGACTTGCTTAAGAAATATATTTAAGTTGTTCAATAGCATAAATTTATTACTTTGAAAATGAAATGTCACATCAGACAAAGGCCTTGTTACTAAAATCTACAATACTCTGCTAGCTTCCAAAAGGAAAAAAAAAACTAATTTCCCACTTGAGAGGTGGGCAAAGAACTTGAACAGAAGTTTCACAGGGCCAGAAATCCTAATGGCCCACAAACATATAAGAAAATGTTCCTGATTTTTAGCCATAAGAGAAATGCAAATTAAAACAACAATGATTTACCACCTAACACCCTCAAAGGTAGCCCAATTCAAAAAATCAGAAAGCAACAAGTGCTGGAGGGGCTGTGGGGAGACAGGAACTCTCATCCATTACTGGTGGACCTGTAAGTATGTACAGCCACTATGGAAATCAATCTGGTGATATCTAAAACAGATGAAAATAGAGCTACCATGTGACCCAGCAATCCCCCTACTGGGCATATACCCAGAAGAGGCAAGAAACAAACCAAGGCCAGATATCTGTGCTCCAATGTTCATTGCGACACAGTTCACCACTGCAAGGAGTTGGAAGCAACCCAAATTTCCATCAACTGACGATTGGATTAAAAAACTGTGGTATATACATACAATGGAGTACTACGCATCACTAAAAAGCAGTGATGAATGTATGAGGCACTTAGCAGCATTGGAAGAACTGGAGGAAATCATGCTAAGTGAAGTAAGTCAGGCACAAAAGGACATGTACAACATGAGTCTGCTGAGGTAAGTATTAAAAATAATGCAAAAGGGGCACAGGGAAAAAGCTACTGTATACAAACATTCTTGGGGTGAGGACCGTGTAGTATGGCAGAGACCAGATCAAATCCAGGGATGCACATGGTAGACAACTGGGGAGGAGGTGGGGGATAAAAAGGATGAATATAAGGAAGAAAAGGGGAGCAGGGGCATGGGGCGCTAACCCACCCAAGGGGTGAGTATTGTTTAATCTCCACAGGGAAAGAGGGACCAGACTTCAACCCAGTGCCTCAAGGTGTGAATGCAACATTCCAGCGTAGAGTAGGGAACCAGTGGAGAGGTCTGGGATGCTGGCCCCAGTACCAAATATTAAGTGGATGCCTGCCCCTCCCCCCAGAAGAATTTGTTTCAAAGGACAAAATTGAATCTGCAGCTACGGGAGAGGGACATATCTGATCTGAGCACACAGGAGCAGATGAAAGGGGGAGTTGGAGAGAGTGGAGCACAACCTGGCCCACCTGGCCCTGAAGATTATGACCCCAATTATAGCAGCCAGTCCACAGAGAGGACCACATGCCAGCCCCACTATGAGACATGATGCCCCTCACTGGCCCATGATGCTGCCGGGGACAGCACCAGAGACACAGTGTGGGAATTGTGCCCGACCTGATCCCACCACACCTAGGCAAAGTACTGGGGGAGTGCAGCAGAACAGCAAGGGAATGGAGCGGCAAGGTCCCCAGGGAATGCTGAAAGTGGACTTTGGGGCCAAGGCGCAGTGCTCCAACAAAGTGGACTGGAAAATACTCCTAAATGCCAACAAATGATCCTTGAACTAACTACAAGCTTTTCTTTCTTGATATGCTTTGTTTTGTTCTTTGTCAGGGGTTTGTTGTTGTTGTTTTGTTGTATGCTGTTGCTTTGTTTTCTTCTGTCTTGTTTTTGTGCATGCTACTATTGCCGCAGGTCTGTCTAAATAAAATAGGCTGGATGAAGAAGCTGGCGGAAAAACAATGGTACCAACAGTTCCAGGGGGACATGGGATAGAAGGAGGTGGGGGGTAAGGAAGTGGTATTAACAAACACAGGGACAAGGGAACAACAAGGGATCCAAATTGGTGGTGAGGTGGGTGTGGCAGGCCTAGTGGGGAATGATCAAGGGTAAGGTAATGAAGAGGTACAGCTGAAACCCAGGTGGGGACGGAGCATGATAGTGGGACAGGAGGAAAATCAAGGGAAATAGAGGAAAGAACTAGGAGGCAAAGGGCATTTATAGAGGTTTAGACAAAGACATGTAAATATGCAAATATATATATGAGGATGGAGAAATAGATCTATGTATCTATATTTATAGGTTTAGTATTAAGGTGGCAGAAGGACCTTGGGCCTCTACTCAAGCACTCCCTCAATGCATGAATACTTTCTTCTATTAAATTGGCATTCTATGATGCTCATCTTCCCGACACAGCCACTGAAGCCAAAGTGGGTGAACAAGCAAATGTGGTAAAGAAAGCTAATGATGCCAGGCTATCAAAAGAGATAGCGTCTGGGGTCTTAAAAGCTTGAAGATAAACAAGCGGCCATTTAGTTCAGAAGCAACAAAGCCCACATGGAAGAACACACCAGCCTGTGCGATCACGAGGTGTCCAAGGGATCAGGTATAAGGCATCAAAGAACAAAAAATCATATCATTGGGTGCACACCTCCATGATATGATTGCTGAGGACAAACGGGTGCATAAGCAAATGTGGCAAAAAAAAGCTGATGGTGCCAGGCTATCAAAAGAGATAGTGTCTGGGGTCTTAAATGCTTGAAGATGAACAAACAACCATCTAGCTCAGAAGCAACAAAGCCCACATGGAAGATGCACACCAGCCTGTGGGATCACGAGGTGTTGAAGGGATCAGGTATAAGGCATCATCAGAACAAAAAAATCTTACCATAGTGAATGAAGCGGGAAGTGCAGAGTGGAGACCCAAAGCCCATTTGTTGGCCACTGGAGATCCCCTTTCAGAACACTGATGAAGAATACAGCTTTCCTCCATTTCCTAAATGCTTCCCCCCCCACCCCCCACCTCACCAACTATCATGATCCGAATTCTACCTTGCAAATATGGATAGAGCAGAGGATGTACACTGGTGCAGATAGGATGCTGGAGGCACTGGGAATCCAGGGCGGATGATAGCTTTAGGACCAGGGGTTATAGGGGCGATACTTGGAGGGTAGAGTGTGAGTGGGTTGGAAAGAGGAAATCGATTACAAGGATCTGAATGTGACCTCCTCCCTGGGGAACGGACAACAGAAAAGGGGATGAAGGGAGACGTCGGACAGGGAAAGATATGACAAAATAATAATAATTTATAAATTATCAAGGGCTCATGAGGGAGGGGGGAGAGGGGAAGGAGGGGATAAAAAGAGAACCTGATGCCAGGGGCTTAAGTGGAGAGCAAATGCTTTGAAAATGATGAGGGCAAAGAATGTACCGATGTGCTTTACACAATTGATGCATGTATGGATTGTGATAAGAGTTGTATGAGTCCCTAATAAAATGTTTTTAAAAAATAAAATAAAAAGGAAAGTCCAACACCCTGCCCCCCCCAAAAGAAAATGAAATGCTATTTTTATTTTGTTGAGGAAAATATTTTAATTTTTTAATTAGGCAATTACTTAGAATTGAGATATTTATTACTTAACCATTTCAACCAAGTTTTGTTCTAAGTCAGTTTCCTTGACTAATCTGAGCAATTTATAATAGTAATACAAAATAATAGATAAACCTACCTAAACATATAAATGATATATTTGTATAGATCTTGGTAGGTTTATCTACTTAATAATATACACAATATCTACTAAGTTTAAAAAGACTTAATGTCAATAACATTTGGATTTTTTCATCATAATATATGTACAAGATACATGTAATGTGTATTAAAACCAAACTTATTGCCACCTAGTTGATGACAAATCACAACAACCTTATGAAACAGTGCACAACTGCCCCTATGAGTTTCCAAGACGTTAACTCTAGAAAGACCCATCCTTCTCTCTTGGGGTGGTTGGTGGATCAGGATCGTTAGCAGCCCAATGCGTAACCACTGCGCAATCAACTCCCAAACCAAACTCACTGCCATGATGCCATTGCTGACTCATAGGGACCCTCTTTGGGTTTCTGAGACTGAAACTGTTTGTGGAACAGAAAATCCAGTCTTTCTCCCTCAGAGCTGCTGGTGGTTTCGAACTGCCAACCCAACCCATTACCACTCCTCCATCAGGGCTCCTACTGTACCACCAATATATATAAGAAAGGTAATATACATAACAATTATATTATGAAGATAAATTCAAGATTATACTGCTTATAATGTCACTTAAAATGCATTTCTATACATGCACTTGAATGAGGAAGTAAAATATGAATGATAATTCTTGTTATGAAAAATATATTGACCTGTAGTGTGTTATTCAATTTATACATTAAAATAAAATAGGAATAATTCAATTCTGTGTTATGGACTAGACAATACAATGATTTCTACATAAATGGAATTGATATGATCATTTGTATATTTTGCCTTTATCTCCAAACAAAAATATGGTGAGTAAGCATACTTCTGATCAAGAAGTGGTTTCAGTGCTTTGGTATTCATGTGTTGTCAAAATTATGTCCAGCCCCATACACTGCAAGCGATCCACCAGTATTGATTATTGATTTTCCATATACTCCACAGATGTTAAATAATCAATTATTGATTTTTTCTGACTTCCTGGAGATAGGGCATTTTGAATAACCGTGCTGTCTCCAAGAGGGTAGAGATTATCCTTAGTTGTTGAACATTTGACCCAGGGGTAGTTAGGATGTGTCCACACTGGTCCAAGCATATTAAGGATATGGGTCAAGATAGTATTTAAAGGAAATTGTGTAGTATGCCATTATTCCTCCTTTATCAACTACCTTGTTATTTAACCCTTCACATAATTTTTAAAATTTGAAATCCTACTATGGATCTATGTTGTTCATTACTATTATATATCTGAGAGGAATAAACACAGGAGTAGCATTGACTGCTATTGTTAGCACTGACTGGAGTGTGAGGCAGGCAGGAGTAGCGTTGACTGTGATTGTTAAACTTAAGTGTCAGTTTGACTGGGTCGTGATTCTTCCTGACTGAACAGTTGCATAATGCTATAATGTGCCAGTTACGTAATGATATTATTTGGCAGTATGTTGTTGTTGTTATTAGGTACCATCAAGTTGGTTTCAACCTGTACAGGCCTTATGCATAAGTGAATAAAACATTTTCTGGTCTTGTCCATTCCTCACAATTGTTCCTTTGCTTGAGCCCATTGTTGACTGCGTGCATCTATCTGCTTAAGAGCCTCTCCCTTTTTCTTTGCCCATCTACTTTACCAAGCATGATGTCCTTCTCCAGAGACCTGTCACTCCTAATAACATGCCCAACGTATGTAAGATGAAGTCTCACCATCTTTCCCTCTAAGGAGTACTCTGGCCATACTTCTTCCAAGACAGATCTATCTGTTTGTCCCTTCACTAGTCCATGGTACTTTCAATAAGGTCTGATTGCATAGTGGTCATGCATTGGGTTGCTGACTGCAAGGTTAGCAGTTCAAAGACGAGATTGAATATGCATGGTGACAGGATACAACCCTGATGAACACTTTTCTTGATTTCGAACCATGCAGTATTTCCTTATTCTGTCCCAATAGCTGTCTCTCGATCCATGTACAAATTCTGCTGGTACACAATGGAATGTGCTGGAATTCATATTCTGCTGAAAACTATCCATAACATTTCATCTGACATGACAATGTTTCTTGTTCCATGTCCTTTGCTGAATTTGGCCTAAATATATAGCAGCTCCCTGTCAATGTACTGCTGCAACCATTGTTGGAAAATCTTCAGTAACAAGTTATTTGCAGGTGATGTACATCATATTGTTCCACAATATGAGCTTCTGTTGGATCACCTTTCTTTGAAATCACCACAAATATGATATCTTTCATTCAGCTGGCCAAGTAACTATCTTCCAAATTTCCTGGCATAGACTAGTAAGTCCTTCCTGTGCTTTGTCAGCTTGTTGAAACATTTCAATTGCTATTTCATCAATTCCTGGAAACTTGTTGGCTATTTCCGTGAGGCTTGAGCTTTTACCTTTATCACTATTGGTTCTTGCTCATATGCTACCTCTTTACATGGTCTAATATCAACTAGTTCTTTTTGATACAGTGACTCGGTATGTTCATTTCATATTCTTTTGAGGGTTTCTGTAGTTCGGCAGTTACACCAACATGTAATATGGCAGTCATGAAATAGTGCAGCCATCTTCCATTTTGTGATCTAATGTGATCATTTACCATATTTATATTATGCCGTTGTTGGATAACAAATGGGTCTTTGGAGCCTAACTATGGTGTTAAGTTAGGAGTGAATACAAATTGAGAAGGCGCCCTGGTGGTGCAGTGGTTATATGTCAGGCTGCTAATGGCAAAGTCAGCAGTTCGGAACCGCCACCTCTTGGGAGAAAGACTGGGCTTTATACTTCCATAAAGAGTTAAAGTCTTGGAAACCTACAGGGGCAGCTCTACTCCGTCCTATAAGATCACTGTGAATCAGCATTGATTTCATGACAGTGAGTTTATATATTGAGGTTAATACTACACTAAATGTCAGTTGTGTTCTCTTTCATATATAATACTTTTTCTATACTACATAATTTTCTTCAATATGTGAGCCTCTCAATTTCTCCATTCTGAAAAAATAAATATCAGAAAATCACTCTTTTGATTTGATGATTTCCATTTCCTGTCTATATCTCTACTACTTGTTGTTTAAGAAATTTAAGAACGTGTAGGGAAAATTACTTATATATGCTATCTCATATTTTCCCATTCCATTTTCTCTTAAATATACACCAATAGGCTCCAACCCACATATTTCATATTACATTTTTCAGTGTTCCTGGACATTATTGCATTATTGAATTTGGTAGTTTATTCTCTGGACTCATTTTAATTCTCAGCATAGTTTCTCAAAATATTTTCTACTTATTGTTTAGAAAACCACACTATAATTTTCTTTATTTAAGTATAGAAAAGTCCCTTTCTCTTCCATGTTTCCAGGAACCTAAGTGGTGTGGGAGTTTTGTATTGGGCTGTTAACCACTAAGTCAGGAGTTTGAAGCCACCAGCTACTCAACAGGAGAGAGAGGAAGCTTTTAAATCCACAGAGGCCCTTCTAGCCTGTCTTACAATATAAGAATTTGAATCAACTTGATGGCAATAAGTTTGGAGCTTTTGAGTTTTGAATCTATCTCTCTTATCCATTTCTTTCTTGCTACATCACTTCATGCAGTTGGATACAATGCATAAGGCAATTATACTATCTTAAACTGGGACTTCTATCATGATCTTATAATTTTAGTATACGACCACGAGTACTGGAAAGACAAAAATAAAGACAGTGCTCTGTCCTAAGAGAATGACAGAATATTAACACACTTAGAAGTGTGCTGTAAATTTCTTTTCCTAAAATTTTCTTTTGACATGATGACAACGACTACATTTCTATGGAATATTATACATAATTATAATTAAATCAAAATTAAATATTTATGGCATAACTTATACAAAAGTATATAGTGTAATTTATCATTATAGAAAAATACTCTGTATATCCTAGAAAGTATAGAACAGACATCCTCAAACTATGGCCCACGGGCCACATGCGGCCCACCGCTGACATTTATCTGGCCCACTGGGTGTTTTTGCCCCGTTTGTTTTTTTACTTCAAAATAAGATATGTGCAGTGTGCATAGGAGTTTGTTCATAGTTTTAAAAAAAAAACTATAGTCTGGTCCTCCCAACGGGTCTGAGGGACAGTGAACTGGCCCCCTGTTTAAAAAGTGTGAGGACCCCTTGTATAGAATATATAAAATATGTGTATCCACATAGTGATATATTTCTGATTTTACAGTTCTCCTTTGACACTTTCCTATAATTTATCTTTATTTTTAAAGTCACTGGAAAATTAGAATGAGGCAGAAATATAAACACATAGACAGATAATGTTACATAATACAATTTCCACAATAAAAACACATGCTGTTGTTACACATATAGCAATGTCATGGTTGTAAAAATAATGGGAGAAGAGAATTGAGAGTTAACTATTTTGGATCATTACTATTATCTGTCCATCTCACTTCTATTCCTTTTATATCAAGAATTCCATTTAGCTACATATTCTAAACAACTCTTGATCAGAGGGATTGCTTTATGAAACAAGCATATCAATCTTATGGACAAACCAGAGGAGCAGCTGTCCCCAAATCTTACTCCAGTATTCTTAGTTCAGTATGGCAATTATTGAGCAGGAAACTGTCTACAACAGCTGACATGTCATCAATTCCAACTGCTGTTTGGCCAAAATGATGTGCATTAAAATGTTGTCAGGAAAGCATCTTTATTGAGCAGAAAAAATTTTTAATGGCTTTGCATTAGCTGAAATGTAACACAATTTCTGATTTATAATCCTAACTATAATTATCCAGTTTTGAAAGAATATCAGAATTGAATTAGGCTTGACAAAAGAGTGTTTACTTAGGTCTAAATGATCAGAGGTCAGTATAACAGAAGTGTTATATTTTGTATATATAATTCAATACTGTGTTTTGTCAGGTGGCATCACATATATTGTCACTCGTTGTGACCCGATGTAAAACAGAAGGAAGCTTCTCCTGTCCTACAACACTGTCACAATCGTGACTGTGCTTGAGCCCGTTACTGCCAATTCTGGCCATCGATCTCATTGAAGAGTTTTCTGTTTCAGTTTTTGTGTATCTTTTTCTGACCCTCTACTTCACCAAGCATGATACCCTTCTCTAGAGACTGATCTCTTCTAATAACATCCCTAGAGTCTTTAATATAACATTTCAGCATCGGATCTTCTAAGGAGCATTTTATTCTAACTCTTAAATTTTTCTTGGAATCCATTAGTAAAGCAATAACACTATATTGAACAAAAGGTTGTATAGACCTCGAGAGACAAAAATATAAAGTTTAGAAAGCTACCTCTTTTATGCATGTGTGTTTAACTATGTGTGTGTGTGTGTAAAACAATATGTTGCAAACACATCAAGACAAAAAATTAACTCATTAACTCTTAATACTAACTGCAATGTTTAGGTATTATGTCAACTCAGACACTCCTGGGTAAGTGTAGGGATGTAGCTCTACCTATCAATTGCATTGCAGCTCATTGGCATTGTAAGCCTTTTTGGATATGAGAGCAACTTAGGACAGTGAACTTCTCGTTGGTCTTCATCTTCTACTGAAGCTGGACCTTGCACAAACTTCTTCCCTCTCCTGTTGCGTAGTTTCTTGATCCAGCAGACTACCAAAGGTGAGTGTTAGGCTCATTTTCGAGCCCTCCATTCACTAGCCTGGGGCCCCAGCTGTCTCTGCTTGGTCATGCAGTTTCCAATTGATCCGTTTCCATGCATCAAGAGAAACTGACTGGAACTTGACTGGACTTACCTATTTCCACAACTGTGTATGCCATTTCTTTGAATAAATATGTTTCTGTATTCCACAGAGACATGCATCATTGGTTTTGTTTCTCTGGAGAGCCCAACTAACATACCAAGCCTATGATGTTTGTGGTTATTGTTTGGTGCCATGGAATTGATTTAGGGTGACTACCCCAGTCACCCTATGCACAACAGAAGGATCCTCGCTGTCTTCACAACTGTTCCTATGCTTAAACCCATTCTTGTGGCCACTGTGTCAATCCATCGCATTTCCTATGTTCATTTTATAGATCATAAACTTGAAACACAGAAATGTTTTATAATCTCCAAGCAATGGCAAACTTGTAACTTCAACAAAGGCATTTTGACTACAAAGCCTTCTTCGAGACATGCCTTGGTGTTGTTTAAGACTATGATAAATCTGAAAAGCTACTTATCATTGTTATTTTGAAATATTGTGTTAGTGTGGGTAGATTAGAGAAACAAATTAATAGACACTCATATGTGTATAAGATAGAGGGGGTATACACAAGAGCAATTGAATATTGACACACAAAAAACCACAGCATAGTCCAGACCAAGTCCATAAGTACTATATTAGCCCTTATGTCCAATACCAATCCATAAATTCCTCTTCAGACTCAGCCAACACATGCAATGATGCTGAATACAGGGAAATCACAGGCCAGTGGGTAGAAAGTCTTGATGATACAGTGGCGGTGGAAGCATCTCAGTGCTGGCAGGGTCCCCAGGTGGCTCTTTCAGCTCCCGGACTCCAGCATAGCACCATGTGTTTTGTCTGCAGGAATGTCTAGCAGGGAGTGAGTATGTGTCCTGCCTGCAGCAAGCTGTTTATCTTCTTAGTGTTTCCAAAAGATGTCATCAATCTGCAGCCTGATTGACAGGCTAAACTCCACCCATTCACTTTTAAGTTTCAAACTGACAACAGATTTAACTACCACAAATACCAATTCTTCCTTGTATATGAAGTAATATCCTTCCAAATAATTAGTATGATAAAAGATAGAGAATATGACTAACAAAACATGAATAACAGGATCTGAAAATGTTATTGAGAACATATAATAAAAATAAATTGTTCCATTGCCACAGAATAAAATGATCTTTTTAATAGTTCTGTTTCCCCTCTGTTATAATAAAAAATACACTGACTCAGTGTAGCTATTGAATTGATTCACTCATTTTCCTGTGTAGTTGTAATGTATTGATTATTATATATTTTTATTAGGTGAGTTTTAAACTAATATTTCAAAGAAAATTTAATTTTTTCAAAAAAGCGTCAGTGAAAGTGTAAGCATCTCAAAGCTGGCAGGAGTCTCCGCACAGCTGCTCCAGCACCCAGGGCTGCATGTGGCTTCTCCTAGGGGATGTCTTGCTGGAAGTAAGCTGAAGCAAGGAACTGGCTAAGGCAGCTGCACCCTGGTCCAACCATCGGAAAGCACCAGACCCGAGAACTGGAAAGGTGAGGCTCACAGAGCCATTTATCTCACCACCCTTCAATTAACCCAACATGTGTTTATTTACCTGGTTGCCACAATAAACTTTAACTATCTAAAAATGTGATCCTGCCAAGCTATCAAAAGATATAGCATCTGGGGTGTTAAAGGCTTGAAGGTAAACAAATGGCCACCAAGATCAGAAGCAACAAAGCCCACATGGAGGAAGCACACCAGCCTGTGTGATCACGTGATGTTGAAGAATCAGGTATCAGGCATCAAAAATAAAAAAATCATCTCATTGAGAATGAGGGGCAGTGCGGAGCGGGTACCCAAGCTAGTCCCATCTGTAGAGAACTGGACATCCCCTTACAGAAGGGTCGTGGGTGGAGACGAGTCTGTCAGGGTGCCGTGTAGCAACGATTAAACATACAACTTTCCTCTAGTTCTTAAATACTTGCAACTTTTTGTTTCTTTAGGGGATTTTGTCCAGTGGCTCTTTTGTGTATTTCCAATTTTAACTGCCATATAAATTATAGAGATGTTCAATGTAATAGTAAACTACTAACAATGCAAGCTATTAATAACCAGTAGAAAGCTAAGAAAAATTCTTGGATATTTTCTCAGGATACAATCTCTATGTGGCATATAATGACTATCTTTGTTGTTGTTAAGTGCTGTTGAGTCAGTTTCCACTTTTCGCCCTGTTCTTCACCATTATCAAAATTGTTACAGTTTGAGGCCACGATGGCATCCAAGCCAATGATGATCTTTCTGATTTTGTTTGTTGGTTTGTTTCACTGACCCTCCACTTTGCTAAGCATGATGTTTTTTCCCACAGACTGGTCACTCTGGATAACATGTCCAAAGTATGTGTCACAAAGTCTGACCATTATCAATTCTCAGTAGCATATTGACTACACTTCTTCCAAGACAGATTTTTGTTGTTGGTTTGTGATTCTAGAAGTTCGTGTATTTTTCCGTATTCTTTTGCCAGCACTAATTCATATGCATCAGCTGCTCTTTAGTCATCCTTCTTCATTTTCTAATTTTCACATGCACATGATTCAATTGAAAATCGAATGCCTTGAGTAAAGTATACCTTAGTCCATAAAGTGACATCCTTGTTTTTCAATACTTGCAACGTATTTGCCCAATGAATTATGTCCTTTGAATTCTTGACTGCTGCTTTCTTGAGTGTTTATTTGTGGATCACAAGTAAACTGAACTCCTTGACCACTTGACTCATTTCTCTGTTTATCAGCATGTTGTTTGTTGATCCAGTTGTGGGATTTTGTTATTTACAACACCGAGTTTTATTAAAACTAAGGCTGTCTTCTTTGCTTTTGACCAGCAAGTGCTTCAAGGCCTCTCTGTTTACAGCAAGGAAGTTTGTGTCATCTCCATATTGAAGGTTGTAATAAGACCTCATCCAATACTGATGCCCGATGACTACATGAAAGTTATTGTTTCATGACAACATGGATGTTATTGTTCACATAGTCCAATTTCTCAGATTTTTCACACAGCAAGCAGCTAAATAACATTTGTGGAAAGATTGATGCACACCTTTCCCAATTTTCAACTGTGCAATATTCTCTTGCTCTAGGCAAACAACTATCTTCAGATACCATGTCAACACAATGAAGTAGTCGGAAATTTCCCATCTTCTCAAGGTTATCTCTAGTTTATTATGACTCTGTACAGTCAGATGGCTTTTATAATCAATAAAATACAAGTAAACATCTCTTTTGTTCTCTCTGCTTTCAGTCAAGATCTATTAATATTGTCATCCTTCATTCCATGTGTCTTCTGAATCTGACTTTAATTTATGGCAGCTCCTTGTCAATGTGCTGCTGTCACTGTTGCTGAAGTATCTTCCACAAAAATTTACTTGCATGTGATAGTAATGATAATGATTAATATGGATATCCATATTGTATTTTATCACCTTTCTTTGGAATGGGTATAAATATAGGTCTCTCCCAGTTTGTTGGTCATGTAGCTGTCTTGTTAAGACATTTAAAAATGTTCACGTTTACTATATCAGAATTCTTTGGTTTCTTCAATAGCTGTAGCAGGCATATTCTTCTATGAGGGAAAGAGCTAATATGTTTTGTAAGAAGTTGTCATTTTTTCCTCAGTCTTCTATTGTCTCACAATATGCCATCACTATTTGAAAATATTTATCTATTTTTTCATTTGAAAATATAATTTTATTTTGTATTATAGTTGTTTTCTTCTCATAAAGTTGCAACATATTTTCATATTGAATTAACAATATATTTTATAAGAATAAGCTCTTATTTCAGAAAACATAAACCAAACCACTGAAAATAAGTATTTGAATTAACATTTGTCTAGGTCTTAAAATTATTCATTCTTCCAACAAAAGGTAAAAATTAGGAATGCTTTGTGGCTGAAAATCAGTATGCTATTTCCTGATTATAGAAAAATCTTGCTTCTTATTGAATTTTCCAAAAATTACACAATTAATTCAAAATAATGTCTTAATTGCTAACAAAAGTAGACATTGGTTGCTATAAATGTAATTATAGGAAGCTAATCAATTTGCAAGTAGACTAAGTATATAATATTTTTCATCATTGAAACAATTTGAATAATGTAGTAAAGAAAAACCTGAAGATTGTTTTATTTATCTTAAGTCTAGAACAATTTCCAGAGCCTTTGACCTTCTGTTTTTCCACTCTGTCCTTATGTGTTGAATTCTGTCCTTCTCTTGGAAATAAAAACAGCAAAGTAAATGGGCGCACATATGAAAATTAAATATGTAGAATACACATGTATACACACGTGTGCACATATGTATACCAAATGGAGGGGTTATTTGAAATAAAGAGAAAAGACAAGAATCATAGAAAGAACCTCCAAATGTTGCTTTAAGAAAATCCCTCAAAGCTGTCTATTCTTTTATTTAAATAGCTTTCTTTCCAAACAAAACTTCCTACATAGTTGATTGTGACTCATTCAAATTGCACTGCCACTGAGCTGTTGCTGACTCAGGGATAAAGGACACAGTTAGAACTGCCCCTGTCAGGTTCCAAGTTCATAACTCTTTGTGGAAGTAAAAAGCCCTGTCTTTCTCTAGCAGAGCTGTAACCCTTGACAGGAATAGGAAGCCCAGTCTTTCTCAGACAGAGCAGATGGTGGTTTCGAACTGCCAGCCATGAGGATCATAGACCAATATGTAATCACTGCACCAACAGGGCTCCTTTATATTCAATTTATAAGAATAAATGAAAATCATTACTATAAATTCATAGAAATATTTAATGTACAAATAAATCACATTATGAAGCTATTATTTCTGAATATAGCTATATCTATATTTATATACTTTGGAGCATGAGAGTTACATCTCTCTGACAACCCTTAGGAATCTGTGCTCTTCAATTTACATATCATGTCAAAACAACAACTTTTGGTGTTCATAAATAGCTTTCAATCCTGTTTCTTTGTGTTTGGGGAACAAAATGAGGCCTATAGTGTATGTGTGGTTAGCCTTTTCTGTGAAATTCTTTGAAGAGAGCCCTTGCTAACCTCATAGAATGAGTAGATTCATTGTTGGGGCAGAAAGCAATCTTTTGGTAGAGAATTTCTGAATATTTTTTCTCGGTAAAGTAATTTTCAAATGTCTGTAAATTTCTTCCTAATAACCCTCCTGGATTAGCCTGTGTCCTTCAAGAAAATCTGTCACGATTACATCTATGGAATCTATGGAATTCAAAATCCAAAAATCAATTTTTACAAACATTTGAGTATATCTCTGTTCCTTGAATTCATCTGGCCCAGCGGATCCTATTGGAAGCCACTGTTTCAGTTGCTCTTATTTTCTGGATCATATTGGTAAGCCCAAGACTCATACCCAAGTTCTAGTAATTCAATAAACTTATATGCATTGGCTTTGATGTTACTTAATAAATTAATGGAAAGGTCAGGTTACTTAGCTAGCTGATCGTCACACAAAGTTTTTGGCACGTATTAAGCCTCAGTCACAATATTCAATTAAAATTAAATACGTCAAATTCTAACTTAAGTAGCTATTGTGCCAAAGGTCATTCTCAAGTCATTTTCTAACAATTTCTGGATTTCAGTCACTTTCTCCATTCCTCTAAGTTTGTAGTTTTCCTCTTTGGGCTCATCTTTGAATTCTTATCAACCTTTCTTAAAACATTTGTTTCATGTACAGATGTGTTTTATGTGGGGAAGCATTCCCCTAATGATTTGGGAAGATATCCAAATGAATTTTGTTAAAATTTTGCATTAGCCCTTAACTCACCTCAAAATAGTTATTTTGTTTCCTCCTCGTGGCACGAAAGTCACTCTAACAAGAGTAATGCAAGTGGATTACTGAGAACATTTGTCTGAAGGCACCTAATCATGACCTAGATGTTTAAAGACATCTTTTGAATATTAATAATGCACTTGATATCTTCCAGACCCTGTTTAGGTATTAGAATTTTATTACAAGCAAGACAAAAAGATTTGCTGCATCATCTCTATATAACTGTTCACTGTCTGTTTTCAGAAATTGAATTTATCAAATTTGTTCTGTGATTTTAATTCTTTACTAAACTTGCCTCAAGAATAGAGATAGTTCAAATGCAGCTTCTTTTATAAATCAGTTTCTCATTCAGTGTTTTACTTTGTTGTCTCATTGCTACCAACGTAGATTGTTCATACTTTAATTTGTCACTTCATTTTATTTTTTGTGAAATGGGTGAAGGCCTAATGAACAGATCAGTTGTCCATGCATCAATTCATGTACATTTTGCTTCATGTTATTCATTGTAAAATCCACAGTGCAATACCATTTAGCCTACTTCAATGCCGTCTCTCCTGTTTCCATTTATCCTCCTTAATTAACCCTTTTGACTTTATCCTTAGATAAATGCTATCCTTTGGATTTTTAAAGGATGATTATTATTTGGTGTGTTATTATTCACCATCTATTGCAGCCTAGTGTTTGACTGAAAATTGTGCCACAAGAGCGAGTTCAATTCTAAGTCTAAAGAATAACTAAGAACTATATGATCTGGTGTTCCACCAATCTCAGTATGATTAATAAGCCCAGTCTTTTGGACAATTTTGGATTTTCCCCACATTTTTTATTCCACCATCCAAGACCTCCTGATGTTATTCATACCTCTTAAAATATTTGGTAGTGATAGGTTGCCACCAACCAGCTCTTCTAGTATTATAGTCATAGGGATGTATTGTTGGCCTCTGTCTTCAATTTTCATCACTCTTTTTTCTTTTGGACAGGGAAAGAGCAAGAGGTGCACATTAGAGGACCATTTACTAGCTTTTAAGACCACATTGCTAGTCACCACAAGAGGAAGTAGAACATTTGCTATGCCATTCATTGTAATCTTGGTGCTCTTGAAAAGCAGGTTTCTGAGTGCTCAGGCCCCTTGACTCATTCATTCCCTCAAAGTGCCTGGCTATGTTTAAAAAGGTTTCCTAACACTGCCTCTTCTGTAGTTTACACAATCGTGGATTTATTTTAAGCAAAGGTAGATGACAATAATCAAATATCATCTGTCAAACCTATATATATATATATGTATATATATATATATATATATATGTATTTGTGGGTCTACTTCCATTCATCCTCCCATACCCCTCCAACCTGCATGTATTCATGGAGCAACTTGTAAATCATGAATTGTGTATGTAATAGTATTTATCTTGCCTTTAACTCTTATACCATTCCCTGCATTTATGTCAAAAATTTTGAAGACAGTTACCTGGCCAACGGATGGGACGAGAACCGTATTTGTGCCCATTCCAAAGAATGGTGACCCGATATGATGTGGAAACCATCGAACAATATCAACGCTTCTTAGAATCTAGGATGGCAATCATTTGTCTTCATGTTCTTTGGACATGTTGTCAGGAGAAACCAATCCGTGCAAGAGCATATCGTGCTTGATAAAGTATAGGATCAGCAAAAATGAGGCAACTCTACAAATAGACGTATTAACACATTGGTCACAACAGTGGACTCAAGCACAACCAGGATTGTGAGGATGACCCAGGCCAGACCATGTCTCATTGCATTGTGCAAAGGGTTGCTATGTATTAACATTGACCCTGCAGCACCCAATAACAAAACAGCTTCATTTGGCATACTATCTTCTGGGTTTATCCATGTGGTGAGGTTTTTCATGGCGTCATTGTTATTCTTCAGTGTGGTACAGCATTCCATAATGTTTATGTACCATAGTTTACTTATCCATTCTTCCATGGATTGGTATTTAGGTTACTTATATCTTTTAGCTGTTTAGAATAATGCTGTCTGTTTCATGGTTTGTATTTATTTACCTATTCATGTTGTGGCATTTATTTTTCTAAACTACACAACAAGTAGAGGTATTGCTAAGTCATATGGTATTTCTACTTCCAACATTTTAAAGAAGTCCTATTAAGTATTGCCCAGTGACTGCACCACTTTACAGTGCCACTAGCAGTCTCCACACCATATATAGCACCTTTTTTAAAAACTATTTTTAAAAATTAATTTACTTATAATGCCGGAGTAAGAGAATATCTCCTTGTTTGTATATCTCAAATGTCTAATGATTGTGAGCATGTTTTCATTTATAGGTGTGTATGTTCAGTCTTCTGCCCATTTTAAAAATTGGATCACTGATCTTTTTCTTGATGAGTTATTAAACTTTTCTATAAATTTTAGGGATTTATTACTTGTCTGATATGACATTTCCAACATTTTTCTCAGTCTGGGGGTTCTTTTTTAACTCTCCTGGTGAAATATTTAGATGCACACAAAAGTCTAATTTTTGTCCCAGTCATGATATTTATATGTTTTTAAATATATTTGGGAGCACTTTGATGTCATGTGTTAGGAACCTTACATCTGTGTCTATATTTTCATTGATGCTCTTTATTACTCTAGATTTTATGATCAGAAAAAACAGTAGAGGACAGAATGGTTGGTAAAATAGAAAATAAGAAAAAGACAAAGGCACTCAAGGAAATGGAGCAACACAATAGCTGCAAACTGGGCTTCAACACTGCAACAACTGTGAATATGATTCAGGAATGGGAATTATTTTGTGCTTTGAGTACAAGGTTGTTATAGGTCAAAACCAACTCACCCCAAATCACAGTAACAACATATCATGTTTATTTAGTAATATGATATCCCCAAATTCATTGATGTTTTTGGAAAAAAATACTTGGGGACAGCCATTTAAGACAAAAATAATGAGTCTCAAAGGTAGAATAAGAGTTAAGTATAAGAAAAGGACATGAAATGTATGCGTATTTGCCTTCATCAGCAACTGCCTCCTGTTCAATGAGATCAGAAGAAATTAAAGGGGCTAAGTATCATTACTGAGAATTTTGATACAGAATTATGTAAAAATATCTTGATCAATAGGGGAGGGATGCAGAATAAAATTAGAACATCTCCTAAAGCCCAAATTCTGGGTAGTCATGGAGGCTGGCTGTCCTCTCAACATTATTGCTTTGATAATTTTTAAATGTTCAATTAGCAATAAACCTTGGCTCCTTAAAAATAGAAATAATAATTTAGCTTGTCTTAAAAAGAATGCCTCCTTTGAGCATTGCACTTTTAAGATGTAGCTATATATGATCAACTACTTGCCTGTCAGTTTGTTATCCGGTGGTGGCTTGCTGGTTGCTATGACACTGGAAGTTATGTAACCAGTATTTCAGATGCCCGCAGTGTCGTATAAGGCTTCAGTGGAGATTCTGGAAGAGATCAGAACACTGCCTTCTCAAAGTAGAATCGGACATTATGACGTGAATGGAATAGAGCTATTAGCCGCTTCATTTTCTGATGGGACATGACTAACAATGAAAGGAAAGGGCTACAAACTGCAAAAATAGCCACACATTTTGCTTTGTTTGGGAACTGGTTATGGAAGCAGTGGTACAGTTCTGCTTCACAAGAGTGAATGATACAATGACATGACATTTGGGTTAATTCCCAAGTTAGAATTAGCCGAAAGGCCAAACAAACATAGATCTATGAATAGTGTTTGGGATCACACTAAATTCCTGCTCCAATTTAAGAACAATTATTTCTTACATCATGACCCTGTTCGATGTAAGAGCTAATTCCATCCTGCTGTGTTCCCTGCCTCCAGGAAGGGAACACAGAGGAGACCGGTGCTATAGCAACATGTGGAGAAGAGATTAGACGGTGCCTGACTCTCAGATAAAATAGCATCTGGAGTCAGCTTGTCTCCAAACAAGCACCATCTAAGTTAGAAGTCAACTAAGTCCACATGGAAGAAGTGTACCATCATCAGTCATTGAACTATTGTGAAGCCTATAATCTGAAGTTGAAGAGAGGGATTGGTTTCAGAGTCTGAGAATCTGGTTGGCAGAAGGCTTGGGATGACAGGGGGAAATCAAAGATTCATTAGTGGAAATATACAGGAAATAAATCTTCACCACTATAGGGATAGGAGGAAAGTGGTCACTCAATGGAGTGCCTTGGAGAGGGGAGTATAGAAGAAAAGGCATACGCCTGACTGGAGAAGCTAAAACTTGTATGCAGATTCCCCCTACGGTGCACGCTGGACCTGATCATATCCAAAATCTTATGTATTTGGGGGCTGTATTGCTTTGTTTGTTTGTTTTTATTGTACACGGAAGGGGGTATTTCAGGAGTATGTCATTGGGGGTCATCTTCTTGAAGTTGCGGGTACATGCTTTTTTCTTTTATGGTATATGAAAATCAGCACTGATGAACCTATAGAGTCAGCCAGTGGAATACGGGTTTTTTGGGGGGTGGGGGGCACAGAGATGGCAGCAGGGTGAGGATGCCAAGGCGTCCATATAGAAAAAGAATGTTTGGATATTGATTGTGGTAGCAAAGGTACAATTCTGATGGATGTGTTTGAACTATGGAATGATCTGATGTATGTATTAATCCCAACTAATAAAAATAAATTTAAATATAAATCTACACCCTAATAATTGTGAGGGTACTATGGACCTCCAAAAGAACAAATAAATCTAACTTAGAAAAAGCACAGACAGACTACTCTTTAGAAGGCAGGATGGGGAGACTGTGCTTCACATGCTTTGTGCATGTTATCCAAAGAAACTCATCCTTGGAAAAGGGCATCGTGTCCATGAAAGTGAAAGGGCAGTCAGAAAGACGAAGAACTTCGAGGGGATGAGTGCACACAGTGGCAACAACAATAGCCTCAAACACAACATTTGTGAGGATGGTGCAAGCCTGGCAAGTGTTTCTGTTGGTTAAATGTAAGGGCTCTATGATGGGAATTGACTACATGGAACCAAGCAACAGCATAGACAACCAGATTGATGACAACTCAAAGAAAAGACAGACATTTTGGCTGTTGGTCAGTTGATGTGAATGACGGAGTCATTACGAAAAAGGAGGTGTGGCAGACAGGTTTTAAGTCATCTTACATCTGTGTGAAAGTGTATGGTGGAGTCTAACCTCTCAGTCAGGTTACATAGCCTGATGATCCCTCCTTATGAAAAAGTCACAGCCCCACCTAGTTTAATATTTATTAAATTAAAAAACATAATAGCATGTGTTTTTACAAAGGAGGTTTGGGTTAGCTCTGACTGGATTTGACCATAATTTCTGAAATAAAATGGAAATAATAAAATACACCATTTTATTTACATTATAATAGCTCCAGTTTAAATTTTGTTTCTACCTTCACCAATAAAGATATACATAATATACACACTAAACCAATAAAGATATATATATATATACAATATATACACACAAAAACAATAGGAGTAGGAGCTTGATATAATTAGAAAAATAATTTTATTGGGGGCTCATACAACTCTTATCACAATCCACACATATATCCATTGTGTCAAGCACATTTGTGCATTCTTTTCCCTCATCCTCAAAACATTTGCTTTCTACTTGAGTCCTTGTTATCAGCTTCTCATTTTCCCTTCCCTCCCCATTCCCTCATGAACCCTTGATAATTTATAAACTATTATTTTGTCATATCTTACGCTGTCCAAAGTCTCCCTTCACTCACTTTTCTGTTGTTTGTCCCCCAGGGAGGAGGTTATATTTTGATCCTAATAACTAGTTCCCCCCTTTTCCCCGACCTTCCCTCTACCCTTCCGGTATTGCCACTCTCATTATTGGTCCTGAAGGGATCATCTGTCCTGGATTCCCTGTGTTTCCAGGTCCTATCTGTACCAGTGTATATCCTCTGGTCCAGACAGATTTTTAAGGTAGAATTGTGATCATTATGGTGGGGGGTGGGGAGGAAGCCATTAAGAACCAGAGGAAAATTTTATGTTTCATTGTTGCTACATCACTCTCTGACTGACTCATATCCTCCCCACGACCCTTCTGTAAGTGGATGTCCAGTTGCCTACAGATGGGCTTTGGGTCCCCAATCTGCACATTCCTCATTTACAATGATATGAGTTTTTTTTCTTTGATGCCTGATACCTGATCGCTTCAACACCTCGTGATCACACAGGCTAGTGTGCTTCTTCCATGTGGGCTTTGTTGTTTCTCAGCTAAATGGCGGCTTGTTTATCTCGAGTGATAACCCCTACTTCAAAACTTTAGCTTAATAACATTAGAAAACTCCCTTTTTCATATGAGGTAACATATTAACAAGTTCTAGTCATTTTTAGGGAGTCATGATTCAATTTAATCTAGTTGGTATCCTCAATGATTTTAAAGAGTTCTTCCACAGGGGGAAAAAAGAAGGCAAATATAGTAAGAAAATGTATTCTTTTCTAATATAAAACCTATGCATTAAATTCAATTGATACCTTAAATTATATTACTTTTACTCATATTTGTCAAAATGATTTCACTTGGAGTTTCATCTCCCCTTTGTTGTATTAATTTACTCTCTAATTTACTTTGCATTCCTTCAGACCCTCTATTAAAGAATTATTTTCCTGGGGATCAGTTTATAAGCATTACAGCCATATGCCCTTTTCTCAAGAGATTTCATTTTAGGAGGCAATTCTAACAATGATTTGCTTAAGTGTCAAGTTATAAGCATTATCACATAAACTTAATGGCATTTGTATGAGGATCCTGGTGGAGTGAATAACATACCAAAGGGCAGGTTACGGTCATAGCAAACTTCCCTTCATTTCATGTCAAACTGAGGTCACACAGAGGAGGGGACATTGAGGGAAAGTAAAGAAAAGGAGGCGGGGAGAAAACTGTGTTGTGATATGTAGAAGAAGAAAAATCCTGATTAACAAAAAAGAACTGTATATATTAAGGCCTAACTGTAGACATTTAGTCAGACAATCAATGCAGAAAAGGTTGAAGTTGTTAAACTTTCTTGCTTGCTTAGGGAAGCAGCAGTCAAGAGATCAAAAGACACATTGCATTAGCTAAATCTGCTGCACAGGATATCTTGAAAGTATTGAAAAGCAAGGATGTTCCTTTGAGGATTAAGGTACCCCTGACCCACATCATGGTATGTTCAATTGCCTCATAAGCATGTAAAGTTGCGCTTGGCATAAGCAAGACCAAAGAAAGGGGACACATTTGAATAGAGGTACTGGAGAAGAATATGGAAACTACTCTGGACTGCCAAAGGAGCAAGATGAGCTGTCTTGGAAGAAGTGAAGCCAGAGTGTTCCTGAGAGGCAAGAGCACCAGATTTTTGGGAGAGACCAGTCCGTGGAGAAGCACATCAAACTTGGGAAAGCACAGGAGCAGCGAAAACGTGGAAGGCCCGCCACGAGATGGAGTGACAGCATGGCTGGGGCGGTGGGCTCGGACATGGGAAAAGGTATGATGAGGATTACACGGGACCAGGCAGTGTTTTTTCTTTTGTGCATAGAGGGTCGTGATGGGTCAGATTGTACCTAATGATACTACCACCACCAAAATGCAGACAACAAATCTAACCGAATTTAAAATGGTGAGTCCTATGGTTAGAATGTACTGGGGTAGAGAGTATTGGAAAGGGAGTATGAAAACAAGCTTTTCTTTCTTGATGTGTTTTGTTTTGTTCTTTGTCAGTGGTTTGTTGTTGTTGCTTTGTTGTATTCTGTTGCTTTGTTTTCCTCTGTCTTGTTTTTGTGCATGCTATTATCTCCACAGGTCTGTCTAAATAAGACAGGCTGGATGAACTATCTGGAGGAAAAACAACGGGACCCACAGTTCCGGGGAGACTTGGGATAGGGGGAGGTGGGGTGTAAGGAAGGAGTGTTAACAAACCCAGGGACAAGGGAACAACATGGGATCCAAATTGGTGGTGAGGGGGGAGTGGCAGGCCTGGTAGGGAATGATCAAGGGTAAGGTAACGTAATGAAGAGGTATAGCTGTAACCCAGGTGGGGACGAAGCATGATAGTGGGGCAGGAGAAAGGTCAAATGAAATAGAGGAAAGAGCTAGGAGGCAAAGGGCATTTACAGAGGTCTAGACAAAGGGATGCACATAGGCAAATATATATATGAGGATGGGAAAACAGATCTATGTGCCTACAATTATAGTTTTAGTATTAAGGTGGCTGAAGGAACTTGGGCCTCTACTCAAGCACTCCCTCAATGCATGAATAATTTCTTCTATTAAATTGGCATTCTATGATGCTCACCCTCCCAACACAACCGCTGAAGCCAAAGCAGGTAAACAAGCAAATGTGGTGAAGAAAGCTTATGGTGCCCGGCTATCAAAAGAGATATTGTCTGGGGTCTTAAAGACTTGAAGGTGAACAAGCAGCCATCTAGCTCAGAAGCAACAAAGCTCACATGGAAGAACACAGCAGACTCTGTGATCACGTGGTTCCGAAGGGATCACTTATCAGGCATCAAAGAACAAAAGAACAAATCATTGGGTGCACACCTCCATGATATGATCATTGAGGACAAACAGGTGCATAAGCAAGTGTGGTAAAGATAGCTGATGGTGCCCGGCTATCAAAAGAGATAGTGTCTGGGGTCTTAAAGACTTGAAGGTGAACAAGCGGCCATCTAGCTCAGAAGCAACAAAGCCCACATGGAAGAAGCACACCAGCCTGTGCGATCATGAGGTGTCGAAGGGATCAGGTATAAGGCATCATCATAAAAAAAATCTTACCATAGTGAATGAAGGGGGAAGTGCAGAGTGGAGACCCAAGGCCCATTTGTCGGCCGCTGGAGATCCCCTCCCAGAGGGGTTTAGGGGAGAAGATGATTCAGTCAGGGTGTGACGTAGCACAGATGAAGAGTACAGCTGCTTTCCTCCAGTTCCTAAATGCTTCCCCCACAACACCCCCAGCCCCCTGACTACCATGATCTGAATCCTACCTAGCAAGTCTGGTTGTACACTGGTGCAGATAGGAGCTGGAGGCACAGGGAATTCAAGGTGGATGATACCTTCAGGACCAGGGATGTGAGGGGAGATACTGGGAGGGTAGAGGGTGAATGGGTTGGAAAGAGGGAATTGATTACAAGGATCTACATGTGACCTCCTCCCTGGGGGACAAACAACAGAAGAGGGGGTGAAGGGAGACGCCGGATAGGGCAATATGTGACAAAATAATAATTTATAAATTATCAAGGGCTCATGACAGAGGGGGGAGCGGGGAGGGAGGGGAAAAAAGAGGACTTGATGCAAAGGGCTTAAGTGGAGAGCAAATGCTTTGAAAATGATGAGGGCAAAGAATGTACAGATGTGCTTTATACAATTGATGTATGCATATGTGTGGATTGTGATAAGAGTTGTATTAGTCCCTAATAAAATGTTAAAAAAAGAAAATAAAAGTAACGAGGGAACAAAAACTCATGATGGGGATCTCTGGGACACTATACTGATTCTTCAGGGTTTTTTTTCTGGAACTTCTATTTCTTAATACTGTCACTTAATCTTTTCCCTTTATTTCCCCAATAAATGCATCTGTATCCTCTAGATTCATGTCCCTTTACTGCTCCACACCATTTTTATCGAGTTTTATTTGAACCGATGTATTTTAAAAGTCACCTATTGGCGGAATAACTCCCTATCTATGTTTTCATTACTGACACATCTGCTATCATATTATGCTCCTTATCATCTCTAAATTCATCCTGCAGCACCTCTCTGCCAGAGTGGGTTGAACTATAACAGCTCTTTCATTTAAATTTAACAGGATGCTAAGTTTTGTCAACAGAGCACACACATACTCAAAAAAGTCAATGTAGGGAGAAGGAAGTTCTCATCTTTGTTCCAAAGTGCTGTTTTCAGTTTTAGTCTTTTGTTCTGCTGCACGGGTAGTCAGTGGGACCGGTGTGTAAATATATGATTAGACTTTGCCTCAGCTGTGTGCTAAGGGGACACTGATGGTGACGTTTTCCTGGTTTGCACCTGGTGACCACCTTCTTGTGGGCCAACTGATGCTGATGCAACATGATGCAAGTTTTGTGCACACAGAGGTACCCAAAGCCCTTCTGTATGCTCAGACATAACTCTTGATTTATTTGCCCACTAGAGATGTCTTTTTATGAACAGCTTCACCTAGATCTTTTCTTTTTTCACTGCTTGCTACACGTCTACCCTCTCAACAGTCCCCTGCCTCCTTCTGGACACCAAACATTCTTCTTCTTCTCCTTAAAGGGTTATTTCTTTCCAACTGACTATGTCGCCCATCCAGAGTTCTGCAATCGCCCCATTCAGTGTTCTGTTTTAATGTGTGATGAGCCTCAGCTTTTGGAGACTCCTAAAGTATTTCTTCCATTTCTCTTTATATATTTTATATCTCATATCTCTTTATATCTTACTTTCCTCTCATACCATATAAGTTATCATACTTAACTTCCCTGCTTGAATTCATGTGTAACTTTTGTCTTCTAATTAAAACCAGTCTGATATACATATTATAGCTACAAAACAACGTCACCAAAAACATTTGGTAAAGTTAAATGCATCGATTTGAAGCTCAATCATCTCACTCCATTGCCAACTTTCTTTTTGTCAAATACCAAAATGTCTAGACATCTAAGATTTATTTTAGAACGTTTTTATCATCTCATATTGTATAGTTGAATGATCATTAATTGATTTTAATGATATGTGTTGATAGTCCTGATGGTGCCGTGGATAAAGCCATCAGCTATTAACCCAAAAGGTTGGTGATTCAAACCCACCAACCACTCTAAGGAAGAAAGATATGCCACTCTCCTGCTACAAAGATTTGGATCTAGGAATCCCTATGGGGGTAGTTCTGGGCTATACTCTAGTGGTGCTATAACTCAGTGTGCACTCAAAGACAATTGGCCTCAAAAAGGACTCTGAGGCCAAGTGTCAAGTGTTCAGAGTCTATCCCAAAACTCAGTGCCTATTGAGCAGTCAAGTCACCCCATAGGAGAAAGATACAGCAGTCTGCTCCTGTAAAGGTTTCCAGTCTGGAAAATTCTATGGTGAAGTTCTACTCTGTCCTATAGGGTTGCTGTGAGTAGGGGTCATCTCAATAGCAAGGCTACACACACACACACACACACACACACACACATATAAACCTTAGTCTGTTCACTTTATCACAACTCTCAGAGAAAATGGTTCTGTTTTAGTTTTCTCATCCACAAAAATATACATGTTTTCTTAAAGTTTCAGAAACATAATATATATTTCATGAATTCATACAAAAGTATTAAGATTATAAAATATTATGGTATTATATGACACTTAAGAATAGATAATTAATATTAGAGTGCAAAGAATTTCTCATTTCTTTAGTTCTCCAATCAAATATTATTTCCTAAGCCTTAGTGATTCCATGTGAGAGAACAGTCCCTGGATATTGGGACCTCTTGTTCTGTCATACTCAGAATTTTGCTTCTTTATTTATTTGCCTTATAGTTTCAAGAATTTGAAGTAAACTAATATAATTAGGAAAGGACATTATTCTTCTCTAACAACACTCTGCTCTTGTGGCTTTTTTGATGGTAGTGACGTGTCCTTTTATCTCTGTAACATCAGCACTCTTAAATTTAGCAGGATGGTAAGACTCTGAATGGAAATATTTGAACTGTAGAGAAGAATATTGGACATACCATGAACTGCAATCAGATTGAAAACAGAAAATGCCAAACAGGTTTACTTGTGTTCCAAGAACTATGCCAAGGCATTTGGCAGTGTGGTCCAAAATAAACTCTGGAAAACCTTAGGAAGAATGGAAATGCCAGCACACTTCATTGTGCTCAGGAGGAATTTATACAGGGCAGTTGTGAAGACAGATCAAGGGACTCCTGCATGGTTTAAAATCAGGAATGGTGTCTCTCCTAGTTGTTTCCTCTCCCTGTATCTGTTCAACGTTTTTTAAGCGAATCATCAGAGAAGCTGGATTAAATGAAGAAAAATGTGGCATCAAGAATGGAAGAAGGCTAATTAACAACCTAAAATATGTAGATGACACAACCTGACTTCCTGAAAATGAGGAGCAATTGAAGCACATACTGATGAAGATCAAGATTGCAGTGGTCAGTATTGATTAAAACTCAATGCAAAGAAGAACAAAATCATCACAACTGAACCAATAGGTAGCATCATAATAAAGAGAGAAAGTTTGAAGTCGTCTATGATTCTGTCTTTCTTGGATCCACAATTAGTACTCATGGAAGCATCAGTTAAGGGATCCAAAGATGCGTTACATTGGGTAAATATGCTGTAAATAAACATGATCTCTTTAGATTATTCAAAAGCAAGGATGCTACTTGGAGGACTAAGGGGTGCCTGACCCAAACCATGGTATTTTCCATTGCCTCATATGTATGTGAAAGTTGCACATTGAATAATGAAGACCAAAGAAGAATCAATGCATTTCAATTTTGGTTCTGGGGAAGAATATTGAAAGTGCCATGTATTGCTAAAAAGATAAAGCTATCTTGGAAGAAGTATGGCCAGGATATTCCTAAGAGGAAAGGATGGTGAGATTTTATCTTACATATTTTGAACCAATCTTCAGGAGAGACCAGTCCCTGCAGAAGGATACCATGCTTGTTAAAGTAGAGGGTCAGTGATAAAGAGGAAGGCCTTTGAATTAGACAGGGTTGTCTAGAAAGACAAAACCAGATTGCTAGTAATTTTGTATATATATTTATAAAGATAGATATATAACACAAGAAATGAACTGTTAAATTATACACAGAGAGATAGATAGATAATACAAGACATGAACAGTTAAATTATAAAGCAGTACAAATGGCTCAGTGCAACTCACTCCCCTGAGAGAGTTGTGAGAGACACTAGCAGTCCTTTAAGTCTTGAGGGCCGCCCGTTCCTCCTCTGTAGAGAGAGAGAGCTGGGCTATATATACCCAGGCAGCAAACAGCAAGGCAGGTCACCAACTGTCGGTCCCCAGCTCCAGCGATGTACATTCCAATCATGTGAGTTTAAAGGGGTCTCAATTTACAGTGACACAGTCCACAGACTAGGCGTCCCACAGGTAGTGTACCCTTTAAATGAGGCACAGAATAAGCAAGTCAGCTGCATGCTGGTCCGGTGATAAAAGAGCAAGAGACAAGAAAGGCGAGGCTCACCGAGCCACTTATCTCTCCGCCCTTCAATTAATCCCACTTGTGTTTATTGGCCAGGTTGGCACACTAAATTATCACAGTCCTCAATGAGATATTTCGACACGACGGATGGTTGCAACAATGGGCTTAAGAACAGGAACAATTGTGAGTGAGGATGGTCCAGGAATACACAGTGTTTTGTTCTATTGTTCATAGAGTCACCATGGGTTGGAACTTACTCAAGAAAACCTACGAACAAGCTAGAAGAATGATCAATTCTATCATGAAGGACGTACAGCCAGATTATAGTTTAGAAGTGAAAATATCAAGACTTCATTTTATTTAATTTGGTCATGTCTTCAGGAAAGATCAATTACTCAGTTATGTTTGATATAGTTGAAGTTCAGGGGAAATAAGGTAAACATTCTATGACATGAAACAGGATAGTGGTTTCAACAATCAACTCAAATGTGTGAACAATTGTGAGGATGGTACAGAATGTTCTGTTCTATACAATATTTTTATAAAAAGAGCAGAGTCCATGGTAAGTTATAAGAGAAAACAAAATACCTTAAAATGTCAAGTATCTCTATACTTGTGCACAAGCTGAGTTTTTCAGTATATTTTTATGCAATTTTTGTGGTAAAATTAGGTGCCTTGCTGATGTTTGGGTCGGCTTATACTTGAATATATATGGTAAGTTAAAATATTTACTATTCTGGATCAAACAGAGAAGACTGCAGATAACTGTTAAAGAAAAATAGATAACATTTTATACAGTCCATAGAAACAGTTATAATGTTTCTAATTTTACATATGTGCAGACAGTGTTATTACACACCATTGATGTAGAACTATGCCAACTTTTTTCCATAGGGTGTCAAATTAATTTATCCCAAATAAAGAT
Source organism: Tenrec ecaudatus (assembly GCF_050624435.1). Classification (NCBI taxonomy): domain Eukaryota; kingdom Metazoa; phylum Chordata; class Mammalia; order Afrosoricida; family Tenrecidae; genus Tenrec; species Tenrec ecaudatus. Next base: position 10,493,937 of record NC_134532.1, on the reverse strand, counting down.
GAACAGGTAAAGGTTTATTGATTACAATAGGGCCTTTTTAATTCAGAAACACAATTGTTTTGAGTCATTTAGTGATAAAAGCATCCTACTTCACGGTTTGTACTTCTCTTATGATTTTCAAATTAGTCAACTTATTCTACAAGAGCAGATACTAAAGTTCTCCTCAGTTTACTTTTCGATGCAGAGTCAGAAGTTTTATATTAAACACCCCACACCTGCAAAACTTCATGAATTACTCTCTCATTTCTGTCTTTAAACAGCGGTTTCACTGCTACTTCCCCATCGTGGCATAGAAAGTCAATAACGACACGTCAAAAGCCTTTGCATAGTCAATAACGCAAGTAAACACATCTCTGGAATTCTATGCTATGAGTCAAAATACATGTGACATCAGCTATTATTGTCCTTGTTCAATATCCTCTTCTGATTCTAGTCAGAATTTGTGACAATTCCACCAATGTACTGCTGTAGCTGTGGGATTATCTTCACCAAAATTCTTCTTTCATGCGACATCAATGATGTTGTTCTATACTTTGAGCTTTCTGTTGGGTTGCCTTTCTTTGGAATGGGCACAAATCTGGATCTCCTTCAGTAAATTAGCCAAGTAGCTATCTTCCAAATTCCCTGGCATAGATGGTGCATCATTCGCTTGCTGAAGCATTTCAATTGCCCTCCCATTAATTCCTGGAACCTTGTTTTTGGCTAATACTTTCAATGCTGTTTGAATGTCTTCCTTCTGCACCATTAGCTCTTGCTTATATGCTACCTCCTGACATGATGGGGTGCTGAATAGTTCTTTTCGGCACTGCGCCTAGCTGCATTCCTTCCATTGTCTCTTGATGCTTCCAACTTCATTCAGTATTTTGCCTTCAGAATCTTTCATGATTGAAACTCGAGGCTTGTATTTTTTCTTGAGTTCTTGTAGTTTCAGATATGCTGAACATGTTCTGCCCATTTCGTTATAATATTTGGCTTTATCTTCCTGAGCTGCCCTTTGAAATTTCTATTCAGCTCTTTGGCTTCATCTTTTCTTTCATTTCTTTTGCCTACTCTACAATTAAGAGCACATTTCCCTTCACCCGCTTCTCTGTTGTCCGTCCCCTAGGGAGGAGGTCACAGGAGACTCCGGATAGGGCAATATATGACAAAATAATAATCTATAAATTATCAAGAGCTAATGAGGGAGGGGGGAGCAGGGAGAGGGGAAAAAAGAGGACCTGATGCAAAGGGCCTAAGTGGAGAGCAAATGCTTTGAAAATGATTAGGGCAAAGAGTGTACAGATGTGCTTTATACAATTGATGTGTGTGTATATATATATGGATTGTGATAAGAGTTGTATGAGCCCCTAATAAAATATTTTTAAAAAGAGCAAGTTTCAGAGTCTCTTCTGACATCCACTTGATCCTTTTTTTTCTGCCTTTTTAATGAACTTTGCTTTATTCTTGAATGCTGGTCTAATGTCCCTCCACAGCTCATTGGATCGTTTTTATTAGTCATTAGTGTTAAACGAATCAAATTTGTTCTTGAGATGTTCTCAAAATTCATGTGGGAGAGACTCAAGGTCGTATTTTGGCTCTGTGGACTTGTTTTAAGTTTCTTCAGCTTCAATTTCACCTCACATATGAGTTATTAGTGTTTTGTTAATGAGTAAACTCTTAGTGTGGTTTTAGCTATTGCTATTGAGCTTCTCCATTGTGTCTTCCCAGAGATATAAACAATTTTATTTCTGTATATTCAATCTGATGAAGTCCATGTGTCTAGTCACCTTTTGTTTTGTTGAAAACAGGGATTTGCTATGAAAAGTTCATTGGTCTAGCAAAATTCTACCATGTGCTCTCCAGCTTCATTTCTATCAGCAGGACCATATTTTGCAACTACTTTTTTTTTCTCTTTGTTTCCAAGTTTTGCTTTCCAATTACCAATAATTATTAATGCTTCTTGGTTGCATGTTGGATCAATTTCCTACTAACGTAGTGGGTAGAATTCTTCAATTTCTTTATAACTTGCTTTTGTGGTTGGGGCATAAATTTTCATAAGAGTTGTATTGGTTGGCTTTCTTTGAAGGTGAGTAGATATAATCCTATCGCAAACAGTTTTGTCCCTCATGATTGATTTTGCCATCTATTTTCTCCCAATAAACCCAAACTATTCCCCTTGATTATGTTACTCTTATGATGATTTTATGATTCAAAATGCCCAATACTGGTCCATTTCAGCTCACAAATACCTACTATATTGATTTTTTTGCATTCATTTAATTTTTGGGCACTTTGAATCTTCCTAGATTTATATGCATACAGGGTTTTTTTCTTTGGCTCCTTTCTTCAAAGTGAGGAGTCAAGTTGAAACCTTCGTCATTGTCTTTTCTTGGTCTGGAACCTCTGCCGAAACCTGTTCACTTTGGTGCACCTGCTTTGTATTTGAAATTCTAGTAACAAAGCTTTCAGTATGACAGCAACACACAAGCCATCACAGTAAGACACACAGACAGACAAATGGTGACACTTTTATCACGTTATGATAAACCCACTTTGGTCATATCTTTGCAATATAATTTAGCCAAGAAAATGGAATACACTTTCACCTTCAGCCTAGAAGGATAAAAATGTGGCCATGGCCTTTCCTTTCATATAAAAGTTAAAGACGAAGAAAATTAAAACAAGTCCACATATGTGTTAGAGTTTCATATAAAGGTTAAGTACACATCAAGAAAACATCCCAACCAGTGTTGCACAAGCCCACAAATCTAATATTAATCCATATATCCAACCCCAAGCCACAAAGTCCTCCTCCATCTCACAAAAGACAAGCCATGAGCTGACTGCAGGAGAAAAGCCAAATCAGTCAATGTGTAAACATCTCAGTGCTCGCAGGGGTCTCCACATAGATGCTCCAGAACCCAGGGCTGCATCGGGGTAGGTCCATGTGGCTTCTTCTCAGGGATGTATTGCAGGAAGTCAGCCTTGCCAGCTGAAGCAGGGAACTGCCTAAGGCAGCAGCATCCTGGTCTAACCATCAGAAACAAGATACCCGAGAACCAGAAAGGTGAGGCTCCCTGGGCAATTTATTTCTCGGTCCTTCAATTAACCCAACATGTGTTTATCAGCCAAGTTGGCACAATAAACTTTAACTATATCAACACGAGACAAAATGCAATCTTAAATATTTACCTGAATGTAAAGAACCACCTAAAAAACAAATTTGGCACATTGAGCACCGATAACTGATGACAATAAAAGTAATGGTATGGAGAAAATTAAAAGGCGATTGAAGATATGTGAAGAAACAAAATACGACAATGGATATTAGAAGCATCATTAAAACATGCTCTTGAACATATTGCAACTAAAACAAATGGACAAAATGAAGTAAAAGAGCTGAAAAGAAGATTTCAAAAGACAATTAAAGAAGACAAACTATTGCCAACATATTCTCACTTTGTCACAATTTGCCTTATTGTGTTTTATAGCTGTTGAAATTATTTCTTACAAATTGAAAGTTTGTGCCAATCCTGAATCCAGCATTCTATGGTGCCATTTTTCCAACAGTTTGTGCTCAGTTTTCATCTCTGGATCATAATTTGATAATCCTCAAAATACCCCAAGCCTTTTATAATGATATTGCACATTAATATAGATAATAATGTAGTATAGGCATAACTTTAATATGCACTAAGCACTCTCCCCCCCAAAAAAAAATCTTCGTATGATTCAATTTATTGTTATATTCACTTAATTACAATGGTCTGGAAGTGAACAAACAATATCTTCATGGTGTACCCTTATAATGAAATGTGCAAAGACATGATGTTGGAACAACAAAAAGGAAGAATGCCCTCAGCACAGTTCAAGTTAAAAAGAACTGAAGGAAGAATCAAGCCTCGAGTTGTCCTATTGAAGGTTGCTATAGATTTTCTACTCCCTCAAAGATTTATTCTCAGAAACCTATAGGGGCAGTTGCACTCAGTTAAAATCAACTCCAGGCAGTGAATAGATGATCATCCAAATATTGAATGATACAGAAAGCTTCAAAAGATGACAATAACACACAGAGTCAGTGCCCAAAAGAATTAGTCCATGGTATGCCATTTCAGAAGGTAGCACACAATGAAAAACCGCCACGATTGAAGGAAGAAGCCCAAAGTTCCCTGAAAGCATTTACAAGAGCAGGGCTACAGGAACTGATGCAATAGCTCCCCCTTCTTTTCACCCTAGCGAAAGCATGCAACACTGGAAGCTCTAAAAAAATCAATGCCAAGATGGCCAACTAATTGGAAATATCTTTATTGGTGCCGATTTTAAAGAAAGGTGATCCAATAGAATATAAAACGTATCCAACAAAATCATTGACATGATCAAGAAGTAAAAATTTGCTGAAGATAATTCATAACAGTTATAGCAATACATCAACAAGAAATTGTTAGAATTTCAAGCTACATTTTATAAGAGAAATAAGAATAAGATATCGTTATTGCTGTCAGTGGATCTGAGTTGAAAACAGAATACCAGAAAGATGTTTACTTACTATATATGACTTTATTTATCATAACAAATTATGGATAACACTGCAATGAATAGAAATTCCAGAACACATATCATGGTGTGTTAGACCAGGTTAACTAAAGAAACAAGTCCTGGGACACTCACATGTGTGTAAGAGAGATCTTTGTATCAAAGAGCAATTGTATATTGAGAAAACATTCCAGCGCAGTCCAGATCAAATCCATAAGCCTGATATTAACCCATATGTCTGATATTAGTCCATAAATTCCTCTTTAGACTTTTGCATCATGTGCAATGATGACATGCAATAAATGTCTCTTTAGACTGAGGCAGGACATGCAATGATGCCAAATGCAATAAGATCACAGGCTGGTGGGTGAAATGTCTTGTGGATCCTGAGGCAGTGGAAACATCTCAACAGTGGCACGGGTCTCCATGTGGAGTGTCTCTTCCCCAGGGTGGTAAAGCAAAGTGTGTGTGTGTGTGTGTGTGTGTGTGTGTGTGTGTGTAACTCACCTCCAGAGAAGAAAAAAAGTAAGTTCTATCATGAGTAGATCGTGCCCACTAAGAGGCATCATCGGGCTGTGACCTGATTGACAAGCTACACTCTACCACTAGATCTATTTATCAAGTTAACATGAATTACCTAACTACCACCTTTCGATTCCTAAATTTCCCTCCAGGAAGAAAATAAAATTTCTCAGCACCTCTTTGGCAACTAAAAACTTTTATATTATAGACTATAATCCAGGGTGAAGGATGTGCAGTCCCCATGATGGTTCCAGCACCCCATCAGTGGGTGGTAATCACCAATGTTTGGCAACACTGGTGTTTCGATACCAAAAGATAGTAATTTAAACAGAAAAGGAAGATACTGAATTATTTAAAATTAGGAGCTATATGCATCAGGGTGTACCCTTTGACCATTTTATCTATTTTGTGCCCTGGTGATGCAGTGATTATGTGTACAGCTGCTGACTGCGAAGCTTTCAGTTCCTATAAGGAAGGGGTTATCAACCTCCTAATGCCACAGCCCTTTAATACAGTTCCTCATGTTGTAGTGACCCCCAACCATAAAAGTATTTTTGTTGCTACTTCATAACAGTACTTTTGCTAGTGTTATGAATCAGGCGACCCCTGTGAAAGGGTCGTTTGACCCCCAAAGGGATTGCAACCCACAGGTTGAGAAATGCTGCTACAAGGAGTTGCAGTCTTGGAAACTCAGAAAGTGTTTTACCTTGTCCTGTGGGGTTACTATGACTTAGCATCACCAGGATACATTGTTTGGAGGTGGGTTTTTTTTTTTTTTTGTATATTGAGCAAATAATCTTAGAAGCTGTACTACCTGAAGAATAGCAACAAAATTAAGGTTGGAGGAAGATTCAATAGCACCTACAATATGCAGAAGATACAGCTCTGCTTAGTGGAAGTGAAGAGGACTACATTATTGCTGAAGATCAAAGGTTTAAGCCTTCAACATAGATTGCATCTCAACATAAAGGAAAGGAAAAGCCTCACAACTGGATGGATAAACACCATGATGCATGAAGAAAAGACTAAAGCTGTTGAAGGTTTCATTTTACTTAGATCCATCAGTACCTGGAAGCAGCATTTAAGAAATAAAATGTTACATGCAATTGGACATATCTGTTATGAAAGATCTCTTGAAAGTGTTAAAAGCAAAGATGACACTCCGAGGACTAAAGTGGGCCTTACACAAGCCATAGAACTTTCAATTACCTTACATGCTTGTAAAAGCTGGACAATGAACAGGGACTAGTGGAGAATAATTAAGGCAATTGAATGATAGCATTACCAAAGAACATATCATGTATCACAATGGTCAGAAGAACAAAGAAATGTCTGCTTAGAAGTATAGCCAACACACTGTTAAGAAGATAGGTTGATGAGCATCAGGTGTGTTGGACATGATATCAAGTTAAACCAGGCCCTGGGGATGGATTGACACAAAACCCATCCAGCACAGAGCTGTCTTATATTGATGTACATAGGGAAGCCAGTGCTTCTTTTCCAGTCTTCCCTACTGCTGGATGTAGCTTGCTTGTTGCTTTTATGCTGCTATTTCTCATGACAGTGGGGCCCCCAAGGTGAATAGGTTTCAACAGAGCTTCCAAGGTAAACACAGATTATAAAGAAGTATTAAGTTATCCACCTGTGAATGACTCCTTAAAAACACAAAATCGTGTATGTGTGTATATATATACCATAGTGAATGAAGGGGGAAGTGCAGAGTGGAGACCTGAGGCCCAAGTGTCGACCACTGGAGATCCCCTCACAGATGGGTTTAGGAGAGGAGACGGGTCAGTCAGGGTGCAATGTAGTACCGACGAAGAACACAGTATTCCCCCAGATCCTGGATGCTTCCTTCCCCCAACTACCATGATCCGAATTCTACCTTGCAGGACTGGATAGGGCAGAGATTGTACACTGGTGCATATGAGAGCTGGAGGCACAGGGAATCCAGGGTGGATGATACCTTCAGGACCAGGGGTGTGAGGGGCGAGGCTGGAAGATTGGAGGGTGAGTGGGTTGGAAAGGGGGAACTGATTAAAAGGATCCACATGTGACCTCCTCCCTGGGAGATGGACGGCAGAGAAGGGGGTGAAGGGAGACTCCAGATAGGGCAAGATATGACAAAATAACAATCTGTGGATTATCAAGGGCTCATGAGGGAGTGGGGAGCGGGAGGGAGGGGTAAAAAAGAGGACCTGATGTAGAGGGCTTAAGTGGAAAGCAAATGCTTTGAGAGTGATTAGGGCAAAGAATGTACGGATGTGCTTTATACAATTGATGTATGTATGTGTGTGGATTGAGATAAGAGTTGTATGAGCCCCTAATAAAATGTAAAAAAGAAAAGAAAGAAAATGATTAGGGCAAAGAATGTACAGATATGCTTTATGCAATTGATGTATGTATATGCATGGATTGTGACAAGAGTTGTATGAGCCCCTAATAAAATGTTTTTAAAAAACACACAAAATCACTGCTACTGAGTTGATGCCAACTCAGAGTAACCCTAGAGGGCAGGTAGACCTGGCTTTATGTGTTTCTGAGACTGTAGCTCTTTGCAGGAATAGAAATCTCTATCTTTCTCCTTTGGAGTATCTGATGGTTTCCAACTGCTGACCTTAGGATTTACAACTCAACCTGTGACAAATACATCACCAGGGCTTCTTTCTTGTGAGTAGTCAGTCACTGAACACTATGAATTGCAGTGGAAAAGAATGTGATCTGCTGAACACCTCATGACTCCCAGCAGACTATTTTCATGCGTAGTGCTAGAAAACAGCTCCTCAGGTTGGAAGGCACTCAAACTGTGACTGAGAAAGAATTGTCTTCTCAAAGTAGAATAAACCACAACAGCTTGGATGGTGTAAAGTTTACAGCCCCCCCCCCATGTGCTTATGGGACAAAAACTAAAAATTAGAAGAAATACCCATAAACATCCAATAACCTGAAGATAGAATGTCCATAGTATGAATCTAGGAAAAGTGGAAGTTGTTAAAAAGTGAAATGGATATCTTGCCTTATTCGGCATCTCCCTTCACCCCCTTTTCTGTTGTCCGTAATAATCTATAAATTATCAAGGGCTCATGAGGGAGGGGGAGCAAGGAGGGAGGGGGGGAAAAAGAGGACCTGATGCAAAGGGCTTAAGTGGAGAGCAAATGCTTTGAAAATGATGAGGGCAAGGAATGTACACATGTGCTTTATACAATTGATGTATGTATATGTATGGATTGTGATAAGAGTTGTATGAACCCCTAATAAAATGTTAAAAAAGAAAATGTAAACAAACAAACAAAAATTTATGCAAAAACAACCACTAAGACCAGTGATAAAAAATTGAAGAATTTTATAAATTTTGATGCAAAAAATGGAATAATTTTATAAACATCTTCAATTAGAAATTTATTGAACATGCATTCAGATTGCATTGATAATTATTGGCAATTGGAATGCTAAGGCTGGAAACATCGGAAGGAATGGTAATTGGAGTAGTAGTTGGTCATAGAAACGAAAGTGGATATAGGGCTGTTGGGAGCCATGAGGCCTGGCCATAACCTTGCCTGTCCAGAGCCATGAGGCCCGGCCATTATCTTGATCTTTATTGCCTCAGCGCTGTAACTTTCCACAGGAACGCACAGTTGCTGTTTGTTCTGCGGTCATTGTTCTCAGGGAAACACCTGCAGCTTGTTTCCCTTTCCCTGGCCTATATAAGCTGTAGACTTTTACTCAATAAACGAGACTTGATCAGACTGCTGTCTTGTCGCCATTTCTCATGTCTCTTGTCCCCCCAACTCCCACTCCCTCCTCCAGGGTCCGCATTGAAGTTCCCGCAGGTCGGGACATAGGGCGACAGAGTTTTTCAAGAGTGGCAACTTCCTTAGTGCAAACACCATTTTTTCCCAACATCATAGACACAGACTGTACATGCAGACTTCCCCAGATGCAATCAAATTGACTATGTCTTGTGGAAGAGCTGAAGGAGAAGTTCAATATCAGAAATCAAAATGAGGCTGGAGGCTGACTGTGAAACAAAACATTAGTTGCTCATGTACGTTCAAGTTCAAGCTATAGAAACAACACAAGTTCACAATCGCTGAAATAGGACCGTCAGTAGATCTCATCTGAATTTTGAGACCATCTCAAGAATGTGTTTGACTCATTGATTGCTAATGACTGAAGACAAGATGGCATTAAGGATATCAGGTGTGAAGAGAGCAAATGGTTATCCAAAGGAGAGCAAAGAAAGACAAGATCAAAATGAATGTCCTACGAGATGTTGCACTTGCACTTGCTCACAGAGCAGCTGAAACAAATGGATAATTCTCTCCCTTCCTTCTTTAATTGTTCTCAAAAGACCAAAGAGTATGTATCTTAGACTTGGACTCTATCTAGCTCCTATTTCAACTGCTCACCTATATAGCCTCTGCTGCAAATACTCACCTCTGCTGTCGTGGTTAAATCAGTCATGCATCATATATAAACAAGTGAGTGTGGCAGTGTTCTAAGAAGACTATTAACATAGACGATTTACATCACAAGCCATCATATGATGACATGTATTAGCAACTAATGAATAAACACTTTTGGATTTCTTTATGTCATTCTGTTCCTATGCCATTCAAAGTCTCATAAAAACAGTCTTATTGAAGCTCCTATCTTGCTACAACCAATAACATACTTTGATCGACTCTCTTTGGAGAAGTGCATAGATTGAGGAGAAGTGGGAGCAATGTTTGATAGCATTTCCAATAAAGCAGTTCCTAGGAGATATAAAGGTTTACAATGTTCAGTTGTTTTCCAAAAGGTTGAGCATTTGTGTTTACTCAGAACTACTCAGAGGAGAGACATGACACTCTACTTCTTAAGATCAGACATTGAAAATCCTATGGAGCATAATTCCACTGGGACCCCCATAGGCTGATTGTTGGGTTAGAAAAACTGACTCTACAGTAACAGAAAGGTTTCTTGGTAGTTTCAAAAAAAATAGAAAGGAATGTTGAGAAGACAAGCTACAATACATTTCTACTAGGTGAGTGTGCATGGTTCGCAATTCTTTAGTAAAATATGTAATATAAAACCTAAATGCTCAACATTTAGATTTTAAATATTCATGAATGGTGCTGTAGATCTTGACATGCCACCATATGTGATATACCTAATTTAAAAAGGACGAGAAGCTGAAATTATTTAGATAAGATGATCAGTGGCTTATTATTTGAACATAAATGAAAGAAAGTTCTTATCTTTCTATCATTAGTAAACACCGTATTTTTATTATCAACTACAGTAAGTCTAACTTCAATGTTTTAGCTATGCTTAAAACTTTTATATGCCTGTGATAGTCATACATTCAGCAGATATTTTAAATTCATTAAAAAAAACTTCAAACCTAGTGTTTATCAAAGAAATATTTCACATTACTTTTAGGTAAATAAAAGCAAAAACTTATGATTTCTAAGGGACATAGGGTCTGTGATCTTGCATCACTCTGCTGAATTGAATCAAGAATTTGTTTTATTGAAACGAGCTTATTCTATTTAAAGAACTTTTAATTACAAGGTCTCAACTGGATTGAAATAGATGCATAAAACCATTGAGGGACATAATTATCTATAGCTGACTATCAGTCCAGATGTCAGATGCACTACCAATGGCCTTATATATAATAATGTTTTCAGTTTAGGAAGTTTCTTCAACTATTTCAAACAATTCAGGCAAAATAACATTTGTATGTGGCATATAGATGGGCAGTGTTAAATGTTGAAATGTTGAATTATTTGAAATGTGTATATTTAAAGCAAAATAAGTATCATGATATTTTCTTGATATTGTCTTTGGTCAAAATTTAGTGCAAAAATATGTTATTATATTTGCTTAAAATTTATTTATGGAAAACTTGAGGTTCCAACATTTTAAATGGAATGTGATAAACTATTATAACTGCTAATTGTTTATAGTATTACTATATACTGAGCCTGCCAGTTCTAAAACTTAAAAAGCATTTAACAAATTATTTTTACTCAGAACAGTTGGCTCTCATATATATTATTTGAAATTAGAGGATATATTGTAGTTAAGATTTTGAAGGATTTGAAGGTTTTATATCTTCTCTTTTTATTCAACATGTGTTAATATGCTCAAATATGCATAAGCATGTATACATAAATATATTATTTATCATCAGTGACATCATATGCATTTTTGATGGGATAGGGCTGTTAGCAATTCCTGTAATCAATTTTTGTCTTTCAGGAGTCTAAATGTGTAATGCTAATGTCAAACAATACAGAAGAATTTCTATTCTGTAATGCAGTGAGTTATTTTCATCATGAATTCATTTATTTATTCATTATCACATTATCACTAGCATTGAATTTCTATGCAAGAATTTGAATAAGAAAGGATTTCAATCATCAGGGACTTTTATGTGGGAAACTGACACTGAGGGGAATATAAGTAGGACTATATTCCCTAACTTTTAACAGGGAACCTGGAGAGCTATTATTCCATGGTAGGAAAACAACCACTTCAGTTAAAGTTAGAGGTGAAATCCAAGCACATTATCCTGCTTTAAAAATCATTCCCACAGATTCTCCCCAAACAGCTCTGCTGTCTTGAAGTGAGCACATGGTTGATTCTATCTCACTATACAAGCAAACATTCCTTGATTATCTCTTCCTGTCATGGCACCCACCCCAAGTCATGCCTTATTGCAGGTATTGGGTTTCATCACCTGTGAGCTCAGGAACTTTACTTATTACCACCCACCTTGTGATGTATGTAACTCCTGAATATGCATGACTTATGGCTACCTATAAATGCCCAAGACATTAAAGATGCTCTCTTTCTCCTACCTCCACATAGATCACCAGGAAGGACTGAGGTGAGAATGCTACCATGAAAGGTGTCTGACTCCTTTATTTTATCTTCTCCCCTACCTACCCCTCCTACCTTCTAAGACTATTATAATCTTTATATATTATCACAGTTTAGTTTTGTCGATGGACCCTTTGGTTGTTAGAGGTTGATTTACTCTCGCACTTTTAGAGTCATGATTGGGCATTCAAAAATGATGGCAATTGTTTTCGATCTTGTCTGTTCACGATTTGTCACACTCTATGAAGAATACCAAGGAGTTCGAGTTGTGTAGGGGATTAGAAATTGAAATGATAACTACAAGGTCAGTATTTGAACTTACCAGCCACTCACCAGGAGTAAGATGGGGCTTTCCAATCTCATACAGATTTACAGCCGCAGAAAACCACAGGGGCAGTTCTACCCTGCCATATAAGATAGAAATGACTCAGAATCAACGTCCTTACAGTGAAAGTTTAGATCAATTACACCAAAAGCCACTGCTATCAGCCTAATTCCAATTTATAGGCACCTTATAGGATAGAGTTGGACAGAGTAGAACAGCTCCTTTGAGTTTTCAATATAATAAATCTTTATGGAAGCAGACATGTCTTGGTTTTGAATTGCCTGTCTTAAGATTAATAGCCTAACTTATTTTGCTCTCTTTTTTTTAGTCATTTTATTGGGGGTTCATACAACTCTTATCACAATCCATACATACATCAATTGTACATACACAGTTGTACAATTGTACATACACATTTGTACAATCATTGCCCTCATCATTCTCAAAATATTTGCTCTCCACTTAAGCCCTTGTATCAGCTCCTCATTTCCCACTCCCTCCCCATTCCCCTCTCTCTCATAAACGCTTGATAATTTAAAAATTATTATTATTTTGTCATGTCTTACACTGTCTAATGTCTCCCTTCACCACTTTTCTTTTGTCCATCCCCCAGGGAGGAGGTTATATGTAGATCCTTATGATTGGGTCCCCCTTTCTACCCCACCATTCCTTCACCTTCCAGGTATTGCCACTCTCACCACTGGTCCTGAAGGGATCCTCTGTCCTGGATTCCCAGTGTTTCCAGTTCCTGTCTGTACCAGTGTACATCCTCTGGTCTAGCCAGATTTGTAAAGTAGAATTGGGATAATGATAATGTGGGGGAGGAAGCATTTAAGAATTAGAGGAAAGTTTCATGTTTCATTGTTGCCACACTGCACGCTGACTAGCTTGTCTCCCACCTGTGACCCTTCTGTAAGGGGGTGTTCTTCCCCACCACCTACAGATGGGATTTGGGTCTTCACTCTGCATTTCTCCTCATTTACAATGATATTATTTTTTGTTCTTCGATGCCTGGTACCAGATCCCTTTGACACTTTGTGGTCACACAGGTTGGTGTGCTTCTTCCATTTGGGCTTTGTTGCTTCTGAGCTAGATGGCTGCTTGTTTATCTTCAAGCCTTTAAGACCATAGATATTATATCTTTGGATAGCCGGTCACCATCAGCTATCTTCACCACACTTGCTTATGCACACATTTGTCTTCAGAGATCGTGTTGGGAAGGAGTGCATCATGGAATGCCAATTTAATAGAACAAAATGTTCTTGCATTGAGGAAATACTTGAGTGGAGGCCTAATGTCCATCTGTTGCCTTAATGCTAAACCTATAAATATATGCATGTAGATCTATTTCCCCATCCTCATATATAAATATATTTACATATACATGACTGTATTTAGACCTCTCTAAATGCCCTTTGCCTCCTAGTTCTTTCCTGTATTTCCTTTTACTTTTTTCTTCTCCCACTATCATGCTCAGCCTTAATTTGGGTTTCTCTCTGTTACATTGCCCTTGATGGATCACTCCCAGGCCTCTCACACCCTCTTCACCACCGATTGGGATCACTTGTTGCTCTCTTGTCCCTGGGTTGGTCAATATCACCTCCTTTCCCCCACCTCCTCCTCTCCCACGTCACCCCAGAATCATCGGTCCCGTTGTTTCTCCTCCAGACTGTTCATCCAGTCTATCTTATCTAAATAGACCTGCAAAGATAAGGATAGACTTTGGGGCCAAAGTGTGGCACCCCGTCGTACTCAACTGGAGGACACTCCTAGAGATCAACCAACAGAACTTGATTTAATTGCAGGTCTTTCTTTTTTTACTTAAAAAAGTTTATTTATTTTTGGTCAACAGCCTAACTTTTAACTCACTATGCCACCATGCCTCCTACACCCATAAAGAGGGGAGGTCTGCTTCCCTTACCCATGAGATTTGGAAGGCTATTGTAATGTATATGATGTGCACAGCCAAGTTGGAAAGGATAAAGTAATGTCTGCCTATTTCTAACTTAGATATTATCCTGGAATTTCATCACTGTGTAATGAGGAAACTGGCATCATGGGAGATCCAAGCCCCATATACAGATCTAGCTGACAGACAATAGCTGTTTTCTGCTCATGAGTGAATAACATGAGGTAATTCTTACCCCCAGAATCAGATTCCAGACATCTTGAGACAGAAAGGAAATTCTTTTATATCCAGTCTTCTGATCTTCAGAATTCATGGGTGTAATAATTTTTGTTTTGTTTTCACTGGCTTATTTCCTTTTATGTCACTAAGCTTAGAATAGGAACCGTGTTAGTTCTAAGGGAGAAAGATGAGATTGTTTGCTGTAATAAATATGTGCAGTTCACATTGAAATTAACTTTATGGCTGTGGGTTTAAGTTTTGGAACATTTTTTATAGAATAATAGGTATAGAAATATGTAATTTGGATCATTGTGTTACATTAATTTCTTATTTATTTCTAAATGACTTTATAATATTTAAAGTATCTCTCCAATATGTCACATAATCCTAACCTGTCTAAGGTTGTATATTTTTTCTGTAATTATTACCTGCGGTCTCATAACATGTACAGTCACATCATTAAATTTATCATAAAATATTAAGGGGACATTTGCAAGATTTGAGGGTTTTTTGCTGTTCTTGTTGCTGCTATTAGATGCTATCTAGTTGATTTCTAACCCATAACAACCCCATGTGACTGAAAAAGCACCCTATAAAGTTTCTAAACTATAATCTCAAGTGAAGAAGAATGTTAAATATTAACTCCCTATTCTCCTCCCACCTCCCCTGCCATAAACCTAAGAACTACTCGCCCCAAACCCAAGAACTATTAATCCAGTTACTATCTTTATAGTTTACCTATCCTGGATTTCATATTGATAGAAACATACCAAAACAATACCAAATAAAAATAACAAAATTTAAAAAATTCCTTTGAAAAAATTAACAGTAGAGAAAGAAATAAGAACAAACTTGAATGATTCAAAAGGGAGACCAAATGATAAGGCGTTAAATTTTAACCTAACTACACCTGCATTTGTTCACTTTCCAAACGCACTCTGTCTGAGAACAAAGCTATTTAGATTCCTGGTAAATGATCAGAGGAGATTCATGGGAAGCCTAATGCACATGGGGACACTGCAAATGGATCTTAGACTTTCACTGTCTTTAAAAATGATGCGCTATCCTTTTAGATTCAGTATTCCTTCATAGTATGTAAATCAGATTTTCTACATAAAATTTAGTGATATAAAAGATCAGAGGAAGAAATATAGATTATGTTCCAGATATTTTGTAATTGTCCAAGTTAATTTTCATTTAATAAATCAACATGTGAAATTTTTAATACCAAAAATTTTGGAATAATCATTTAAAAACTAGTCCTGATATATTTTAACCAATCAAATTACAAATAATAAAACTAGTGTAGAATATGGGGGAAATATTATGATTATATACCTAGAAAAGGAGTCCTGGTGGCATCACGGGCTTCGTGATGAGTTGCTAACCACAGTGTCTTCTCAGAAACCACGGTACAGAAGAAAGATGAGTCTAACTGCCCTTGAAAAGATTCACAGTCTGATAAGTCCAAAGGAGCAACTCTCTTATGTCCTTTGGGTAAAAGCGACATGATAGCAGTAGGTTAATACCTAAAATTTCCAAAAGAAATAAATGAAAAGCTACTTACCCAAAAAAGACCCATCAATAACAAATTACTATTTAAATCACACTGTAAAATGGTCAAAAAAAGTAATGTAAGGAAAGGCAAGAAAAGAAAGGTAAGCTTTGAATATTTTTGAAATGCATCTCACAGAAATGAGCAAGTACCTCACACATATTGCCCTACCTAAAATTATTTAAATAAAAATAAGTGCATTAAAATATGAAAAGTTCCATAAGCCTATAGTAATCAATGTATAAGTCACTTTGAACATTTGCAAAGATACTTAAATTCAAATTTAAAAGAGGGACATATATGGAAACTTTAATTTTACCCTACTTTTACAAGAATTCCAGCATAAGTAAAGACAAACAATGTTGATAGTTCACTGGTTTAGCTATGGCACGAAGCACAGAAGGTCATTCTTTTAGATGGAGCTAATGTTTTCAGCTTTTTAATTTCCATTTATGGAAACCAGAGATAGCAAACCCTCATTTGTTACAGAATTGAATGTGTTATTTTCCCTTCTAATCTATCTTTGAAAATGTGGAATTCTCTATATAATCTGAGTCTGCAGATTGTGCCTGATGAATGACTTAATACTCCTCGATGTTTGTCAACTATTCATGGAAATTGGTAATATTTATCATCCTTTATTTCATTGTTGGGTTGGTGGGGTCATCTGGTGGATGCTTACTCATAGTGAACATATAAAAACTAAAGCAAAACCTACCACCATCTAGTTGATTCTGACTTATAACAAACTATAGAACCTATGAAAACTCCCCATACTTTTCTACATTGTCACCTGTACTGGAGCTGACCACGAAGTCTTTTCTTCTTTAAAGTTTTTGGTGGGTTTGGAAGGTTAATCATTGTGTCATTAGGACCTCCTATGTTCACCCTAAAACCCAAACCTAATTCATGTGCATCAAGTCTGCTCCACCTATCATGACCTCTGAAAGATTCAGAGCTATGCTATGGTTCTTAGTAGCTCAGCAGTTTAAGCTTCCCCATAATGTGATCTAGCATCATGTAATCAATTCTGAGATGGAATCTTTGGTGAGCAGCCAAGTCATTGTGGGAATATTAGGCTAAAGTTCAGCCCCTTGCTCAAGTCATAGCATATCTCCATTGGGGTGTAGTCTACTTAGACATAAGTAGATACTATGGAAAGGGTTTTTTGTTGTTGTTGCTTTTTTTGGTGAGCCAATGGCCCAGCTGATAGCTGACTGATTCTAGGAACAATTAAAACTTGATATCTGATCTATGGGCCTTGAATTCATCCATCTCTGCAGGTGTGATCTACCTGCTTTGTCTTCCTGTTTCTGGTTTTCTCAGCCCTAGAAAACATAGGTCAGGAGAAGACTCCGGCTTAGTATTTGATAAAAAGACTCAAACCAGATTGGACTCACCTAATTCTTGATATAAATTTCTTTGTGGTGAATTAAAAAATCATTTCCGTAGGGAACAGCACCAACACGAAACCCAGCCTCACAAACAACCTTATATACTGTATCTGCGACTATAAGTCTGTAAAAGAATAGACAGCCTCGTCTTTCTTAAGCAGATTAACTTGTGGGTTTGAACCACAACCCTTTCAGTTAGCCGCCCAGCATTCAGATGAAAGTACTGCCATTCTTATCTGTAAATAAAAAATAAAAATTGTATATGTTCTTCTTAAGTGCCCTGAAGTCAGTTCTAACTTATAGCAACCCTATGTACAAGAAAAGGAAAGACTGCCCAGTCCTGCACCAGCTTCACATTGTTCTCATATTTGAGCCCATTGTTGCTGCCACTGTATCAATCCAACTCGTTGATGGCCTTCCTTTATCACTCTCCCTCGACTTTACTCAGTATGATGTCCTTCTCCAGAGACTGGTCTCTCCTGATAACATGTCCAGAGCACCTGACCCAGTGAAGAACTTGTGTCGTGTTGTCGGTTAAGCATTTAGATAAAGCTCTCTCCTGCCATAAATATTTACAGCCTCAGGAAAAAGAAATGGGCAGTTAGTTCCCCTCTATTCTACAATGTAATGTAAGTTGGAATCAACTCAATGGCAGTGGCTTTGATTGGAATATGCTGTGGAATAAGCAATTGGCTACTAACCACAAGGTTCTCACTCACCATCCCTCAGTTAAAGAACTACAATGATATCTGCTCCCACAAAGATCTACAGTGCCAATAATATCATTGTAAATGAGGGTAAGTGCAGAGTGGAGACTCAAAGCTTATCTGTAGGCAACTGGACACCCCCTTAAAGAAGGGTCACGGAGAGGAGATGAGCCAGTCAGGGTGCAGGGTAGCAACGATGAAATATACATCTTTCCTCTAGTTCTTAAATGCTTCCTACCCCCTGACTATCGTGATCCCAATTCTACCTTACAAAACTGGCTGGACCAGAGGATGTACACTGGTACAGATAGGAACTGGAAACACAGGGAATCCAGGAAAGATGACCCCTTCTGGACCAGTGGTGAGAGTGTCGATACCTAGAGGGGAAAGGGAAAGTGGGGTAGAGAGGGGAAACTAATTTCAAAAATCTACATAGAACCTCCTTCCTGGGGGATGGACAACTGAAAAGTGGGTGAAGGGAGATGTCGGACAGTCAAGGTATGACAACATAATAATAATTTATAAGCTATTAGTGGTTCATGAGGGAGGGGGAAGTGGGGAGGGAGTGGGAAAATGAGGATCTGATATTAAGGGCTCAAGTAGAATGCAAATGTTTTGAGAATCCTGATGGCAACAAATGTACAAAGGTGCTTGACACGATGGATGGATGTATGGATTGTGGTAATTGTATGAGCCCCCAATAAAATGATATAAATAAATAGTTAGATAGATAGATAAACTTAGGGGATAAAGGATCTACAGTTTCAGAAACCCCATAACAAATCACCGTGTGTCCGAAAGCACTAGATGACAGTGAGGTTTGTTTTGGTTTTATTCTATTAACAGTCCTTTACTTCATTGATATCCTGCTCCTGCTTTATAACAACTTTCCCGAACTCACAGAAGTCTTGATGATGTGGTGGTTACAGGTTCAACTGTGATCTGAAAAGCTGCAAGTTTGAAACCACCCGCCACTCCATGGCAGAAAGGTAGCGCTAGATACTCCTGTAAAGAGTTACCATCTCCGCCACTCACCTTGGCAATTCCACCTGATCCTGAAGGCTCACATGGACTCTGTGGCCATGGGTGAGTGAGTGAGTGAGAGAGCGAAGGTAACTCAATGCCATCGAGTCGATTCGGACCCATGGTGACCCTGTTGGAAAGACCAGAACTTCCCCTGTGGGTTTCTGAGACTTGGACTCTTTGAGGGAGTAGAAAACCCCCTCTTTCTCCCGTGGAGTGGCTGGAGATTTCAAGGAGTCAATATTGCAGGTAGCAGCCAAGTGACTAACCACTACACCACCGGAGTTTCCCTGCTTAATAATAGATACATATTTTAATTTGGAAATATCTCATGGTAAATGTATTCTCAAATGTATTTCTGAAGGACTTTCACTGCAATGACCAGAGTAAGACTTCACCATAATTCATAAATGTGAAGGAGGGGTGGAGTGGGGGCAGCGGGGAACCCAAACACTTAAAGTCAATGAATTACTTAAAACTTGAAGTCAAACATTGAAACTTTGTGAGAATTTGTGGGTTGTGTAGAATATATAATCATAGTGCTTATATTATGTTGTTGTTGGGTATTGTTGTTAGAGGGCATCATGGATTCTGTGCATGACAGAAGATACATTGCCCATTCCTGCACCATGCTGACCACTCATTATGTGTTAGCTCATTGTTCCAGCCACATGTGTTTGTATGTAACACATTTATCCATTTTTATTATGCTTATGCTGATGGCATCTTTAGTATAATATTCATCGGCTCTTATCTTGAAACCACATTTAATATAAATTTTATAAAATAGATATTTACATTGTGACTAAATGTCCATCAAAAAGCAACTTAGAAATTGTGTATGACTATATCAGCAGAAAGACATTTAGATAGTTATATTAATACTATCACCACATTCAAATATCCATAGCAATGTTGTCACTGTGAAAGTGTGAATATATACTCATTTTTTTAAAATGTAGAAAATCAAAAGCATAAATTTTAAACTATCTTTATATTTAAAAGTAACCTTATTTTTTCCATGCCATACTTCCCCCCCCCCCCATAATCAATAGCATTATATATATTTAAGCATCACTCTTGTTCTATAAGTGCAAAACCTGGAGTCAAAAGATTAGCTCCTTTAAGATGTAAAATGAATTTATATATTTAGAAAGATTTTTACTCTACTAGGCAATGATGCTTAAGAGCACATTTTTTAAAAGCCTCAGAATAACACCAAATTGTTCTTGCTTATCACTCCAGGTTTGTTAGGGAGAAACAATTGTAATTGCTTTTTTAGTTGGTGTAGCATGCATTAGGATTCAATATTTGCCACGAGATAGTTGGTAGTGAAAGGGAATTTATTTTACAATTCACACCGCGTTTTTAACTTAGAAGAAACAGTTATCCACATGAATACAAAGTTCCCATTTAAAAGCATGATTTGTCTAGACAAACATTGTCAGAGTTAACAGTAAAATGAAAACATTGACAAATGTGTTTTTCCCAAAGCAGACAATAAATTGTTTTTTTATATAATTCTTAGACAAATACAAATGAGGAATAGCATATATTATTTAATTTTAACCCTTACCTCAACTATATTATAAAATTAAAAACAGAAAAATATTGATTCTGAAATAAATATGAAACATAAACTTTTCAATATAATTTTGCCTTCTCAGGAAGAAAATTAAGATCCAAAATGCAGACTTGGGTCAAAGTCGCAGTAGCTGATGTCCTGAAGATAGGCTGAAATCAGGACATAATAGGAAGCCAAATCCTGGCATAAAGTCCCCATCCCCAAGTTGGAGGAATGGTAAGGACAGGTCAGACAATGGTCATAAGAAGCCTTGAGATGCGTACTTTGCTACCAAGTGCCTTGAGGGAACTCCAGTCCGCTGACTGTCATTTGTGTGGCCCCTTACACATCCCTAATGCCAATCTTGGGTGGTCACAGGTGATGATAATGCAAGCTAATTGTCCCGAGGTGTTGCCATCAAGGGAGCATGCAGTGGAACCCGGAGTTTAAGGTGAACGACAGAGGCAAATCTTGTATTGTCTGTGTCATGGCATCATGGAGTTGTAGGTGCGCTGTGATGACTAGCGAGGACCAGGGGCTGTCGTAAGAGGTATAGGCATTAACCGGCTGTGTGTGCAACCCTGGCTCTGACTCCCAGGAACAAAGGGCCCCCTTCGCCTGAACCACCCTAAAAATTTTGAGGTCATTGAGGGCATGAGATGGGTTCACCTATGCTGATCAAACAAGAACACTGAAGCCAGAAGAGGGAGGGGATCTCAGAGCTGAAAATTGGGATGCAGACACATGACCTCGGGAGGGATGGATGTTCATAGTAGAGGAAGGGGGTGTTGTTACATAATTGTTACATAATGTTACAAATGAAGGTCACATAGTGTTGTTACATAATTGTTACATAGTGACAGTTTTTGCAAAATGAGTAGGTCATTGGAACTTAACCATAGTGACCAGTGAGGAATTGCTATTGCGCCCTGTCTTATCGCATTGTTCTGTAGCCTGAAGGAGAGAACTCATATGAAGTGCTTAACCAGTGCTAGTGTAAGGTGTAGGTATTTCCTTTTCTTCCCCCAGTGTAATCCGAGGTTGATTTTCTTTAACTCCTAATATTGTCGCTGTGTGCTTGTGAGCTAAAGTAATACTTGAGTGAAGTATCACTCATAGTTAAGTGCTTGGCTGCTAACCAAAAGATTAATAATTTGGCTTCATCAAAGGCTGCATGAGAGGAAAATGTGGTAGTCTGCTTCCATCGACATTTCAGGCTAGGAAACATTTGAAGCAGTTGTACTTTGTTCTATAAAATTACTATCAGTTGCTATGAATTTCTTCGTCAATTATCAGTTTCCATTGAGAAAGTTTTAACTTACAGCAATCCTACCCAGAACAGCACAAAACAGTGCCTGGTTCGGCATCATCCTCATAGAGCATTGCGATGCTTGAGCCTAATATTGCAGCTACTGTGTAACTACACGGTGTTTGCTGACCCCTCTACTTTACCAAGAATGAATTGCTTCTCCAGCAATTGATCTTTCATGATAAATGTTAAAAGTACATGATATGCAATTTCACCATTCTTTTTTTCTAAGGATTATTCTGGCTGTATGCAGTTTATCAAAATATCAAGACAGATGCATTCATTCTTCTGAAAATCCGTGGAACATACAATATTCCCTGACAACAACCCCATGATTCAAATGAACGAGTTCTTCTTTCAACTTCTTTTTCCATTGTTCAGACTTTGCATGCCTACAAGGCAATTGAGAATACCATGGAGTGTGTTAGCCATCAAAGTGACATTTCTACTTTGTAATACTTTTAAGAGGAATTTTGCAATAGATTTTCTCAATGAGATATGTCATTTGATTTCTTGGCTGCTTCTTTCAGGGACAATGAATGCGAATAAAATAAATTCAAATCCTTGATGGTTTTGATGATTTCCTCTGTTTATCTCACAGTCTTGTTTTGACATGGTTCTGAGGATTTTTCAAATTGGGGGGGGGGGGGTGAGTTTTAATCCATATTGAAGGATGTCGTCTTTAATGTTCATCAGCAAGTGCAACAAGTTTCCTTCATTTCCGCAAACAAGATTGTCATCTCATATGGCAGCCTTTTAAGGAGTTTTTCTCCAACCCTGATGCCATATGCTTCTTCACATCGTCCAATTTGCTGGATTATTTCCCCAGCAAATACATTGACTAAGGTGAAAGAAATCAACCCTGGCACACACCACTTCTGATTTTATACTTTTTGCATTGTCTTGGGAGCTTTAGCAATGCCAGGTAAACACTGTACTGTATAATCGCAGGAGTGGTGGTTCAAATCCCCGAGCCACTGTGCAGGGGAAACAAGAGGCGATTTCCTCCTCTAAAGATCTACACCCTTGGAAAGCCTGTGTGAGGTCACTATGAGTCCGAATCGATGCTATGACAGTGGGATGATGGTGTATTGCTTTGTGCTCTAGGTACAGACCTTTCATGAGTAGAGGTAAGTGTTTTAAATCTTCTTTGGTGCTTGACTGCCAACCAGAAGGTCAGTAGTTCTACTCATCAATGGTGTCATGAGAGAAAAATGCAGTGGTCGGCTTCCATAGAAAGTTTAGTCTAGGCATCTTCTGCTATGTTTGACACTATGAGGCTTTGTTATCCTGATTCTAAATGAATCAGCAGCTACCTCTTACTAAAATATTTAAGGTAGAATCCAATCATAAAAGTTTGTGATATTTTTCAGCATTTAATTCTGACATATTGATGAGTTGTATTAGATGGTGCAGGACTGTTGGGGTTTCTAATCATAGTCTTTGTAACTCCCACTAAATGACTGAGCATCTCCTTCACTGCCTGCGAGTCAATCCCAATAGTGACCATATAGTACAGAGTGCAGCTGTCTTAGTGCGTTCAATACCATAACTCTTTATGGTAGTAGAAAGCTACATCTTTCTCCTTCAGACTGGTTGATGGTTTTGAAGAGTTGACCTTGAAATTAGCAGCCCAACACATACCGACTATATCACTAGGGAAGTACTATGCAAATGAGAGGTGACCCACCAAAGGGGTTGCATAACTTCCTAATAGCTTAAATAAGTGGCATGGTATGCTTGTGGGGGAGAGGCCATATAAATAAGTTATATGATCCTAACATTGAGGATTGGTCAGTTTTGCAAAACTACTAGGCTTACAATGAGACATCCCAGAAGCAGGAAGGGGATCTCACTATTACCCAGATGGAAGCACCACAAGAGGAGTGCACATTTTGGACTTGAGCTCTCTGTGTGGAACTTCCTTGTTCCAGGGTACAGAGAGCTGTGACACTGGGGGTGTCAATAAATGGGGAGAAGCAGGATTAGCGTAGCAGTAGCCCCCAAGGCATCAGAACCAAGAGATCAACCCACACTGCATGGTGCGTTTCTGGAGCCACCAGGACAGAGAGTGAAGTACCTTTGGGCCAAGGCCAGTGTAGTAGATAAATAGAGATAAATAGATGATCGATAGATGATAGATTGATAGTAGATAGATAGATAGATAGATAGATAGATAGATAGATAGATAGATAGATAGATAGATAGATAGGGCATGATGCTTATGACTGATTCCAAGAGATTGAGGAGAAGCTGAATAAAATGTAGGTTAAAACAGACTTAATGTAAATCAGAAACTTGCTGCCACAGAATCCAGAAGGATGGAATTGCCTGTATGGCTTTCTGAGACTATAACTATTAAAAAATGTGACTTCACTTGGGCTATGATGTGGGATTATAAATTATTGTTTGTTTGTGTATTTGTTTTTTAAGCTCCAAGTACCATTCTCATCTCAACCACTCAGGTATTTAATTTATACACTTAACTAATATCTTTGTACTATTACTAAATACCAGAGAGTATCTGAGGCACTGGAAACACAGTGATCAAGGCTCACAGGATTCCTCACTCTTGGAGCGTATATTCGAATGGAAAATAGCATCAAAATGTATAGCTTGGAAGTAATATTTCTTAAATTGTGAATTAGCAATCTGAATAATTAAATATGATACACTATTAAGTGTGCAGAAAGAATGAAAGTATAATGCATTTAGAGAAAATCACAAGTTGGAATTTTATGTGATGAGATTATATTCAACCCCAAGCCATCCTTCAAAGAACCCAGTTTTGCGATTGTGTGTCCATGTCTCTAGAAAAATGAGAAAGTGGAGTGGCTGAAGAAAGGTGAGAGGTAAAACCCAAGAAGGAAAATTTACATCTATATTAATATAATTGTTTTCTGGGAATTTCATAGGACTAATTTCGATAGATCTTCTCAAAGGACATAGGACAAACATGATGGCTTATTATGAAGAAGTTTAAAAAAGCATGTTTGAGAAAAGACCAAGGAAGTTACACCTTTGACTTGTATTTTCCAAAGTCACAATGCACCTGTGCAGTTTTCCAGCACAACCCTATGAAATACGGTTTCTCAGTGAAATTCTTATAGGATAGTCTTTGGTGGGAAGTAAGACTGAGCAGGTGCATTGGTGTTATGAGAAAAAACAACTCATTGATATTGCCACTCCAGACTTTTTTATTATTAACAAATCATTTTACCGGGGCTCTTACAGATTTTATAAGATCATGTATCAATTGTATTGAACACATTTGTACATATATTGCCATCATCATTTTCAAAACATTTCCTTTCTGCTTGAGCCCTTGGTATCAGTGCCTCATTCTTCTCTACTTCCCCCACCCTTGTAAAACCCTGATAAATGATAAATTATTATTATACTCATATCTCACACCATACATTGTTTCTCTTCAACTTCTTTTGGTTCCCTAAACACAAAGAACATTGGAAAGGTCACAGCTTGAGTCCCTCAAGAATATCTAAGCTGGCAGTGCGCTGTGGTATAAACAGAAGAGTCCAGAATTCTTTTGGGGAAATTTATAGAGATGAAAACACTGTATTCAGGAGTGTATATACCTAGATGGAGGAAATGTTAAAAATAAATATCTTCATATTTTGATAATTTTGTTTAATAAAAAATTCTAGGATTTATAACAATTTTGTAATATACAATCCTAAGTGCATTGTGAATAAACATGACTTAAAATTACACAATGATTTTATTTTTTTAAAATCTATTGTCACTTAAATTCTGATAAATTTACATCATGAACATACTGTAGAATCTATTCATTGAATTGATAACCGTAAAATAACTACTGGGAGAAAATCAAATCTCCTTTCCTCATACCAAATCGTTCCTAATCAAGTTTTTGCTTTTATCCGTTTTTGTTATGACATCAATCATCAGCACGTACAGCTCTTCTTCCTCTTCTCACCATCACACGTAGGGCAGACCTTACAAATTAAAGGCCACGCTCTGTACGCATACGCTTCTGCTTGCCCAGGACCTCAGAGGTCAGCTGTACGTTTGGGAATATCCATGAGACCAGGCCCTTATTTGTGACCTTCTGGCTACAAATGTGGTGTTGACTAGTGCCAGTCACAGTGCTCCTTAGAGATGAGATCCAAGGCTTCCCTTTACCCCTCATTCTTGGGGCTTGAGTCAGCAACCTGCCACATTGCCTGCCAGTCCTAGTCCTCAGATGCCTGTCATCTGACCTCCTAACTCTGGACTCATGCTCTTTTGCGGTTGCCAGACTATGGTCTTCCTGCCATTCATCAGTATTTCAGACCCACAGCTATCTAAGTCAAGAGAAAACTCCAGTTTAATGTCTGATGCACAGACTTACCATCTTATAACTCTCTCTCTCTCTCTCTCTCTCTCTCTCTCTCTCTCTCTCTCTCTCTATATATATATATATATATATATATATATATATATATATATATATATATATATATATATATAAAGTTTCCTATGTTTGGCTTTCTAGAAAACCCAAGAGAGTTATACAGTATATAGGGTTTTCCTGATAAATCTTTAATAGAAAATGTACTCTATGACTTGTTTTATTATTTTAATGTTTAATATAATAATATTGATAACTAACTCTCTCTTTTTTCTCTATCCTGTTTAGTCTTTAATTCAAACAATATCATTAGTATTATTATATTAGCTCTAAAGTGAAATGAACATCAATATATGTTTTTTCTGCTTAGCAATAATAATTAAAAGGCTGTAAAAACCGTTTTGCTCATTTCAAAGTATCTTAAAATATATTTTATCAACTAGTCTCTAAAAGAACATGATCAAGTTTTGAGAGTAATAAAAGAGAGATGACAGAGAAATATTGGACAGATTTTGTTTTGATTCCACACCCCCCCCAAATAGTATTCATTCTTTCTTTAAAAACTCCAATACTATTGTTATGTGCACGTGAATTTTTCAGGATTAAAAAAATGCTCTAGCATTAGCCTTTTAAAACACAATTTTCTTAAAATCTGAGAAAATGCTAAAAGCTTGTAGATTGTTTTTTGCTATAAACGATTGCTCTGTCTCCCACAACACTCTACTGTTAACGCTCTAACTTCTGCAGCACTGCGTTTTTTCCTTGTTTGCTAATTTATTTCACTGACTGCATAGAACTCAGAGATAATGCTCAAGAGTATGATCTATTTTAGGGAAGTTATTAAGTTCCAATTCAGGTAAGACATGCTCAAGATGCAGTTGTTCACTCAGGGCAGTTTTCTTTTTTTCCTCCGCATTGACCTTAAGTAAACCTTCTGGACCTCAGGCATTTGGCCTGCCCACTGCTCTCTGCAGGCAGTGTTTCAAAGCTCATGCAGACTCTAAAAAATGCCCAGATGGCATGCCACTCTGTGGTAGTTACATCATCTGGTGTCAACTTGGGACTTGAGAGGATTAAGAGTGAAGGGGTGGAGTCCAGTCTGTCAATGAGATCCTAGCCAATGAGGTCTCTGTGTGGGCATGGCCTTCTCCTGATAATTCTGGGAACTCCTGGACTTCCTCCTTGGAGGTGGGAGACACTTCTCTCTCTCTGTGTACTTACTTCCTGTGAGACATCTCTGAGGACAAGACAGATGTCACTATGCTGATAGACCCGGTGCCCAGGGAACTGGAGAAGCCACGTGGAGACCCCTGCCAACACTGACATGCTTACAACGCCACTGGATCCAAAGACTTTCTACCTACTGGACTGTGATCATCCCGCATTTGGCATCATTGTATGTGTTCTGTGAGTCAGAAGAGGACTTTATAGATTGGTATGAGACATATGTGCTCATCTCAGACTTATGGGCTTGGACTAGACTGGGTTGGAATATTGTCTTAATGTACAATTACCCTTTATATAAAACTCTCTCATACGCATATGCGTTTCTATGGATTTGTTTCTCTAGGCTGTCCAGACTAACACACACTCCAATTAAAGCATCAACCCAAAGGTATTCAACTTGAGCCCCATGGGTCAGCAAACCCAGTTCTACCATTATGTACCAAAAAGCAACTCAAACCCAAAGCCAGCCTCCTGCCCCGAACCACTCAGTTGGGTTTGCTCTGTGAGCCGGGAAGCCAACCACTCTGCCTCATGCTCTGGGCCCTGGTTCTGTTGCTACTGCTCCTTGCCTGCTCCCCTGGTGTTAAAGCTGCTCCTGAATAAAGGAGGTTCCGTGTGCAGAGATCTTAGGATCCAAAATACATGCTCTGCTCCTGGTTCTCTCCCGTGGCAGATGGCACTCAGATTCTCCTCTCCTGCTTCTGGGATGGCCCATTTATACCCAGCATGATGACAATCGCAATCCTATTAATCAGTAATCACAACTAAATGTTATCAGTATCATCTCCTACTTTCTTTTACTCAGATCCATCAAGAAAGGATCATTTTCTGGTAGTTAAAGAGACTACGATTAGTAGAGCCCCATTAAATAATTCACTCCCCTAATTAGAGGCAGATTTTCTAGTGTTGGATGCAAACATAAAAATACAAATGATCTGTTATCTTAAAGTATCTCAATTATAATGAAAGCATAAAATCTGTTTTGTTTTAATTAGGATAGTAAGCTAAAATACTTCTAATTATCCTTGTGATAGCATGATTTTTAGTCTATTAGGGCAGAGGGGTTTAAGAAAGATTCATTGAAATTAAGATGCGTTAGGTATTATACTTTGAACTTTTAAACACATATTTTAATTTATAAATAAGAACAATTTTATGAAGGATAAATATCATAAAATATCTACATTCCTTCCTGATAATTGTTCAAAATAAAAATGTGGCACAGTAGACTCACACAATACTGTTCTGATTAACAATAAAATATAAGACAATAAAAAAATGATTTGGTTAATATCAGTTGTTATTAAAAACTATAAATTATAAAACATTGTGTAATATTAGATAATAATACAAATGAATTTCTAAATTAATTTATTTGTAAAATTATATTTTACTTCTAATTTTCTGTATATATTTTTTGGTGTGCAGTTTTCTTTTCCTTTATTTTCTTGAGACTGAAAAGAGTAATTCTATTTCTTTGTTTTTTTTTAATATCGAGAAAATTTCTGATTCCAGCATGAATATAGATATATTGGGCCTAAAGAAATGAAATAATAAAAATGATCATCTAAGTTGTAATATCTTTTTATATAAATAACTTGAATATTAGGAACAGGGATGTGGCAATGATAGATTGATGGGGGCACGGTTGGTTCAGTGGTAGAAGTCTTGCTTTTTGTTCTCCCAATCTGGGTTCTACCTTTGACCAACGAGCCTCAGACACATTCCCAGCTAATCTATCAATAGGGGTTGCATGTTGCTAAGCTGCTGACCAAATTTCAGTGAAGTTTACAGTCTAAAATTGACTAATAAGAAAATTCTAATGATCTACTTCTAAAAATCAGCTAATAAAAATGTTCTGAATAATACCACTCTCATTTGCAAAAGATCACAAGGAGGGTAAAGTTCTGGAAACCATTATCAGCAACAGAACAACAATCATCGAGGCTAACTTGTTGGCGGCTAATAATAATTGTGTTTATTGAAGAACTTTCGAAGCAATCAGGTGATGCAATAAATTTCTTGGAAAAAATGTGTTTGTCATATGCTTTTGTGCCTTCACATCCATTTTATCAGAGATTATTTTTACCACATCAGCATCTTTTTTAGTGCCACTAGCTTGGTAAATTTTTCTCTATCCTTTGGCCTTTTGTGTAGTTTCTTTGAGTCTTATAATCTTGGCGGGTCTTGTTTTGTAATCCTGTCTGCTACTCTCTGATGTATGTCTGGCTGCATATAAAATTCAGTGTCACGATTAAAGGAAGAATATAACAAGAAGAAATAATTGCAGGGAAACATTGCCCTGTTCCCCTTGGGAGAGATACTTGGGTGCAGAGACTTTGATTAAATCTTGAAGGAGTGACTGAACGTGCCAGGAAACTTGGCGGAAGTGCTGAGTGTCAAGGAGTTTCCTTGTTGCAAACAGCAGAATCCTCCAGTAGATCAGAAGCTGGCTAGACCAGAGGATGTACATTGGTACAGATAGCAACTGGAAACACAGGGAATCCAGGACAGATGACTCCTTCAGGACCAGCGTTGAGAGTGGCGATGCCTGGAGGGTAGAGAGAATGTAAGGTAAAAGGGGAGAACTGATTACAGGAATCTATGTATAGCCTCCTCCCTGGTGGAAGGACAGCAGAGAAGAGGGTCGGGGGAGATGTCAGGCAGTGTAATATATGACAAAATAATAAAAATATATGAATGATGAAGGGTTCATGAGGTAGGGGGGAGTAGGGAGGGAGGGGGAAAATGAGCAGCAGATATTAAGGGCTCAAGTAGAAGGCAAATGTTTTAAGAATGATGATGGCAACAAATGCACGCATGTTCTTGACACAATGGATGTATGTATGGATTGTGATAAGAATCGTACAAGCCCCCAGTAAAATGACTTTGTTTTTAAAAAGAAGGGAGTTATGTGGGAGAATATTTTGAAGTTTGAGAGCATCTTGAGCGTATGGCCCCACATTTGAAACTTTGCATCTTCCTCCCTTGGCAGGTTAATAAAGCCCGTTCCCTCAGGATTCAATCGAGTGCTTTGACCACTTCGTGCGTGAGTCTCAGCTGGTGGGAAAGGTGCAGCTGGTGACCAGCCAACGAGTTTCAGTGGAATTCAAGCACCGAGAGAAAAGGAAAGCAAGGGCCATTCAGCCTGAGCAGTTACCGGATGGAACAGTCCCTGCCCACTCTTTGAAAAGGGGACCGACCCTTTTAGAACCAAAAAGCGATGTCTAGCATGGGGCAAAAATTCAAAAAATCTCAAAGGGTTAACTTACAGACCCCCCAGCAGCTCCTTAAAGCTGCACATTGTATGGTGGATGAAAATACATTTTCATCAGCTACTTCTTACTACTCAACCGCATTGTCCTTGGTCCCAGATGAAAGAAGAGTCAATATTGAGTTCTAGGAACAAGAACGTAGTCTTTAAGCAAAGGTTTCAAGGACAAGTTATTCCTGTGCTGTTTTTTGTTTTTTTGTTTTTTTACAACTTGGAGTTTCCCTCGCAAGGCTGTTCTTCCCTTACATAGTCCTGACTCTTCAAAAATTATAGATCAGAAAGAAAATATTCCCAAGAAATCTCCCTTTATGAAATTCAAACTAGAGGAAGAAGGGCGGGGACTTGCCTTTCCCTCCTCCATTGCTCCTTTCATCCATTTCCGAGGATACCTTTACCTCTAAGCCTGAGTCTCCTGCAACCATCCCAAGCCTCTCTAGTTGAACAAGGTCGATCAGAAAACTCAGAACTCAGAGACCCTGCTGCTGTTACAGCCACTGTCTCACCTGCTATCGTTCAAGTGGGGTGGTGAGTTCATGAGGCCTGTCTCTTTACTGTATTCAAATAATTTGTAAAGAATATTAGAGAAAATGAATGCCTAGTGCCTTTACTGTACGCATGATCCAAGCCTTAGGAAATGGTTAGCACATGACGCCACATGATTGGAAACTATTGGTGAAAGCCTTAGTTAACCCTTTAGAGTAGATTGCCTAGCACATGGACTCCAGGATCTGCATGCCAGGCGATGTCTCTGTAAATTAGTTAGTGGGGTTCCTGTTGCTTTGGATATGTTTCAATGAGTTAGTGATTTTGCAGCGCCTTCTCTTCAAGCAGGGACAGAGCACCGAGTGTTTTCTCAGTGTTCCCACCTGGCCATACAGTCATGGAGAAAAATTCCAGTCAGAGGGACTATTCAGGGGTCCCTTGTGTCCATGCAGCAAAGCTCTTCTGAACCATATGTCGATTTTACAAAACGCCTCCAAATGACATGAGAAAGATAAGTGACTAATAAAGAAGCCCAGGACATGTTACTGTTACAGTTGGCTTATGAAAATGCAAAGAAGGATTGTTAAGCAGCTTTAGCAGGGATCTGAGCCACCACCCAGGAGGTAAGAGCTTACATTAAGGCCTGTCAGCATTTAGGCACTATCGCATACTTGGCTCAAACCTTTGCTGCTTGTTATCATTGTGGGAAATCGGGATATAGCAAGGGGATAGCAAAAAAGAAGGAAAAGGAAGGACTGAGAGCTAACAGAGGAGAAGGCAGGTACAAATTATTCTCTAATGATTTCCCCAATTGTGGAAAAGGAAAACACTGGGGACATTTTTATAAATCCAAACTTGACAGAGTTGGCCAAACTGTTCAGGGAAACGTGAGGAGGGGTGCCACTCTCAGCACCCTGAAACCACAGTGGAGAGCCAATAACAAAAGCCTATGCTGCCTTGGCTTCCTACCAACACTCACTGATTGAGGTAATTAATATATTGTGCCAGCCTGGCCAATAAACATATGTGGAATTAATTGTAGGGCGGAGGGATAAATGGCTCGGTGAACCTCACCTTTCGAGTTCTCGGGTCTCTTGCTTTGTGATGGTCGCACCAGGGTGCAGCTGCCTTAGACGTTCCCTGCTTCAGCTGGCAAGGTTCACTTTCTTCAAGACATCCCTGAGGAGAAACCACATGGGCCTACCCCAATGCAGCGAGGGTGCTAGAGAAGCCATGTGGAGACTCCTGGCAGTGCTGAGATGCTTAAACATTCACTGACTCAGCTTTCCTCCTGCAGTCAGCTTCATTGTATCTGTTTTGTGAGATGGAGGAGGACTTTGTGGACTGGTGTTGGACATATGGATTAATGGGTTGATGTTGAATTGTGGGCTTGAGCAGCACTGGATTGGGATGTTTTCTTGATGCACACTTATCCCTTACATAAAACTCTTTCTTATACATGAGTTGCTGTGGATTTGTTTCCCTAAAGTACCCAGACTAATACACTGATCTAGCTCCTGGTACAATGAGAAGCACCCTGTTCAATCCAGCTGCTTCAGAAGTCATTATTAATGGTCTGTTTTTCAGCAGACCATTTTAGTATTTTTGTTTTATTTATTTGTTTGTTCATAACAGGGTTTAGTTCAGAGGTGTTATGTTAATGGGGTCACCCTCTTAAAGTTCTGTGATAGTTTTTTTCTGATTTTCAGTGTGTGAAACTCAGTATTGATGAACGTGTAGGGACAGGAAGTAGAATAAGGGTTTTTTTGTTTGTTTATTTGTTTGTTTGTTTAGGGGAGTTTGTTTAAAAGGGAGACAATGTCAAAAAGTCCAGGATGTTTGTAAACTGCTTGTGGTGGAAATTGTATAATACTGTTTGACCATGATTGAACTGTTGAATGATATTATATATGTATTAATTCCAAATTAAAAGTATTTTTAAAAATAATGAAAAAAATGATGTTGCTAAAGAATATTTGCTAAGTCCTGGAGCTTATAGTCCTTTACCTCAAGGAACTTTGGGGCTTTTCTTAGGCTGCTTCAGTGCCATTCTCAAAAGACTTCATGCCTTCCCCAAGGTCATTCCCAAGGATGCTAGAATTGCTTGAATCCCTCATTCCCATTATTCACACAACTCAAAATCAAATTAGAGGAGATCAAGGCTTTGAACACACTGCAGTAACAGCATTTTGGGCAGCTCCGATCACTCATCAGCAGTCACAATTCCAGATCACAATTCAAGGCATTCCTTCCACAGGAATAGATGACATTGAAGCGGAGTCACCCATCATCACATCTCAGTGGCTTTCCACTGGACGCAACAGACTGCTAAGGTCTCCATTTCGGGAGTAGGTGGGCTTTAAGATCCTCAAGAGAGTAGTAGGACATTAACGTGATTGGACCAGAACAAGGAAAAGAGGAACGTGTCAGCCTTTCATATTACCTCTCCCCCTTTCTGTATGGGGAAGTGGTCAGTTACAGCAATGGGGATTAACTAGGAATGTTTCACATTTGGGGGATGGGTTGCTGCTCAAATATCTTTACTTAAACTCACCTGGATTACTGATATTCTTATCTGAGTCAAGCAGTGGGCCCCAAAAGCGAGAAGCTAAAGGAAGTTCACCACTTGGTCCGGCAGCAAATAGCGTTAGGGCATACAGTTACCTCAACTGGTCCTTGGAATGCACCTATTTTCACTAGACCAAAAAAATCTGGAAAGGGATGGATTATTCATGATATTTAGCTATCAATGCTGCCATCCAAATAATGGGACTATTACAACCAAAGTCTTTCTTGCCTCGTGACTGTACCCACGGGTTAGCCCTTATCATAAAAGACTTGAAAGGCAGTTTTTTCAGCATTCTTTTGTACTCACAAGATGCAGGCTGCCTTGCCTTTCTGCATCAGTACTAACCAGCAAACCTGTTCAGAGACACCATCGAAATTTTGCCACAGTGGATGATAGACAACCCTACTAAGCATTAACATTATCAGGACTTGTATTAGAAAGGATAAGAATAATAGTGTAAGCGAGGGGAACTAGATGCAATGTGCAAGTCTCTAAAGATGCATCAACTTATTGTAATCTTGTATGGCCAGGGGCTATTATATTTCATTACAGGGATGGCATTATTATCGCAGCACAAGAAGAGATGCTACTTTTTCAACTTTACCAGCATCCTTTAAGGCATACACAACTATATGGTTTGAACGTAGTCCCTTAAAATGTCAATTAAATAAAATTAATGTCATATTTAGGTTATTTCCTTAAAATTTGCTCTATTTGGCACCCTATAATAAAAATCGATATACCAGTAGAACCACTTACTTTAAATTCCTTAGAAAGGTTGGAACATATAAATTGAATAGGTCCTTTATTTGGACTAATTGCTGGACAATTATCCAATCTGTTTCAAACCTTAAAAGGAGGTACATAACTGTCATTTATTTGGCAGTTATTGCCCCTGGCGATGTGAGACTTGCAAATTGCATCTAGTTCCACACTATTATTCGTATCATTTTTAATATATCACATAGTCCCAATGGGTTATTGGGACAATTCAATCCAGAACGTCAGTTTGAGCAGTGGTTATTTCAAGAGCTTTTACTCAAACTGTTAATTTAATTACAATATTGACTATCAAGTGTAGGCAAAGGTCTATTAAATTGATTGAATTGGACCCCTACTAAATTTATTTTCCACTTTCTAAAGAAGATTTTTGTTCATGATTACAAAATAGCATATGTTGGCAAGCTGTGCTAGGAGATTTTATACATGACATCCAATGTCTTCATCCTCTTCCTAAATTTTCAACTTTCTTTCTCAAGTTCCCCTGTCCCTAGCCATTAAATTTTAAGACTATTCATCCCACAGCTTTAACGATTTTTACAGAAGACTCAGGAAAATCAGGCAAGGCCATCATTTCTTGGAAGGCTGCTACAATTTGGAAATCTTTAAGGTGTGCAGGCTTTGTGATTGCTCAACAAGTAGAACTAGATGACCTTACTTTAGCCTTACCAAGACCCCCTGATTCTCCTATAAATATTGGTTCAGATTCACATTATGTTGTCCACACCATGCTTCATACAGAACATACACAAAGGATATAAATGATAAAAATCGATGACAGCTATTTTTAACACTTCAATCTTTGATTGACCCTCGAAAAGAGCCCCTTTTCATAACCCAAAGTTGCTCTGACTGTGATCTTCTTGGTCCTTTCTCTGCAGGAAACACGTACTGGCAGTGCTGTGGGGGCTATGACACTGCCACGTGATAATGCCCAGGTTTCACATCAGTTACCTCCTCAGAGAGCTTGTGCTTGAAACATGCTTTTCAGTTAACCGATTGGCAAGTACCATCACTAGTACACAGTTCCTCCACTTGTCAATTATATTCTGGATTTTCTCCTTGCCATGGTGTTAATGCGCATACCCTTGCCACAAACCATGTTACTCATGAACCTTCATTTGGCCCACTCAAGTACTTACATATCCCACTGATATCCTCTCAGGCATGATCCATGCTACTGCAGCTAATAATCTTCTAAAAGGGCAATTTCACATCTTCTTGAATGCTTCAACATTTTAACTTGTCCAAGGCAAATAAAAGCTGGCAATGGACCTTGTTTGACTTCAAAAGTTTTTCAGCTTACTCTTCAAAATTTTCAGATTCAGTATTTTACTGATACATCCTGCAATCCTATGTTGATGCCTGTGTCGAATGAGCACACCAAACAATTGAAATACACCGTCAAAAAGGGTGGTAGAGGAGGAATCCATTAGGCCCCCTGGAATCACACAAAGACAGAATAGAGAGAGTATTTTATACTCTGTATTTTTAAAACTTAGGCCATAATTTAACAGCCGTTTATCAAAGACATTGACAAGTACATATAAAATTATGGGAACCAAAAGCCCCCTCAGAGGGGCCCTTTCCTGGGCTAACCCGTATTGGGTATCCATTTTTGTTTCTCTTCCTTCAGGAGCCCCATGGGTATCAATAAAATAAGCTGAGTTTCATCATGGACCTCGACTTGATACCAAGAATGCTGAATTTGAGCCTGACTGACCGAGGTCCCTTGCCCAGAACTCAGCAAACAACAGGGTATCCCTGGGGACAATTGAAAGCAAAACAAAAAACAAAAAAAACTAGAACAAAGAGCTTTAACGGTGCTTTAAAGATGTTAGGGCAGATCCATCTCCCCAAACAAAATTTTCAGTCTGCCTTAGTGTGTTACCTGAAAACAGTCATTCGGTAGGAAAGATAATTCCTATGTTAATATTTTTCCTTTTAATTTTTCAAACCACCCAAGGTGCCGGTTAGTGGGCACATCTTACCTGCTCACTGTTGGGAGCCATGAGGCCCGGCCATAACCTTGCCTGTCCGGCACCATGAGGCCCGGCCATTGTCTTGATCTGGTCCCTGTTCAGGTGCCAGAAGTCCCGACCTGCGGGAACTTCAATGCGGACCCTGGAGGAGGGAGTGGGCATTGGGGGGACAAGAGACATGAGAAATGGAGACAAGACAGCAGTCTGATCACGTCTCATTTATTGAGTAAAAGGCTACAGCTTATATAGGCCAGGGAAAGGGAAAAAAGCCGCAGGTGTTTCCCTGAGAACAATGACCACAGAAAAAACAGTTCCTGTGAAAGTTACAGAGCTCAGGCAATAAAGATCAAGACAATGGCCGGGCCTCATGGCTCCCGACAGTTTACCTTTATTTAGCCCCTGTAGTTGGTGGGATGACGATCCCCAAATGTCTTCTAATGATACTGCGGGGATGGGAGAAGACTGGCTTTCTCCTTTTGGACCATTCATAGAAAGACAAGAATGCCCGCTATGTAACTCAGTTGAGTTTGAATCCCCCCTTTATTATATTTTACTACCTCCGTCCCAGGATAAGGTCATTCACATCACGAAAATATTTAATGTATCCACCTAAGATCATGCAAGTTTAGTTTTTTTCAGGAGTTTCTATTAATGTCACTGTGGTTTATAATTGTTCAAAAATTATTACTAGCACGCAATTGTGGCTCCACTCATACCTGGCACTGCCAGCAGCGTGATGGATTCTGGCTGTCCCGTCCAATAGAGTTACTGCCTAAGACTGTTGTGTTTACCAATGGTCTTCTAGACCGGAAACCCCATGGGCAGTGTATCTCTAACCATTGTAGCTTTCCTTTTGGGCTTCCCTGTAATTCTAGAATTTCTTGATCTGAGCATGGTCTTTCAGGACTTGTCCTTCAACTATTCGGAGAAGACCAGTCTTCCCCTATGTAAGCACTAAGGTGTAGAATTGTTCTCCCATTTTTACAGGGAAACATTTTTCATGGAATTTATTCGAGTAGTTCTGGAAATAAGATTTTATCACATACTCAACATTTCAGACTCTGTTATGATTTGTACATCTCACCCTATTGTATTTTTCATAAATTCAAATGATTTTAATATTACAGAATTAAGCACTTATGATAGTATAACATCCACTAGTGGTTGATAATACTTCTTGAATAACACATCAAAATGTTACAGAGCTGAACATCACTTATATTAGTACTTTAAGAAGGTTTGTCCAGGCTTGGGTCCCATGTAATCTATTTTTAATGTATTTTGTGAGGAGATCTTACAGATATTATAACAATCCATAATTCAATTAGATCAAGCATAATTGTACAATTGCTGCCACCATCATTTTCAAAACATTTTCTTTCGACTTGAACTCTTTGATATCAGCTCCCATTTATCCATTCCCTCCACCACCCCACCACTCCCACGAACCCTCAATATATTATTAATATCAGTATTAGTATTATTGCTGTATCTTACAACATCCAATGTATCCATTCAACTACAATTATGTTCTTTATTCCCTTCCTGTGGGGGCTATACAGTCATCAATGTTATCAGTCCCTGCTCCTTCCCAAAGCTTCGGGGAATCTTTACTCCCATTACTGTTTCTGAGCAGTTTAACTATCTTGGATTTCATGCATCGAACGGTTTTAATTATAAAAACAAACAAACAAACTCAAGTCTAACAAGATTAGTGAGGTAAAACTAAAGCTATAATAGTGAGGGGAAGAAATATTAAAGAGCTAGAGGATAGTTAAGTGTTTCATCAGTGCTATACTACACCCTGGATATATCATCCTTTTTTGTGCAGACTTTCTGTGAGGAACTGACCAATTATCTTGCGGGTGGATTTGGGGTCTCCACTTTGTCTATGCTCCTTCACATCAATTTGATGGCTTATTTTTTAAATTCTGATACGTATTCCCATCGACACCTCATGATCACAAAGGCTAGCATGTTTCTTCCATGTGGGCTTTGTTGCTTCTATGCTAGATGGTCACCTGTTTAACTTCAAGCCTTTAAGAACCCATTCGCTATATCTTTTGATATCCGGGCACAATCGGCTTTCTTCACCACACTTGTTTATGCACCCATTTGGCTTCAGCAATACTGTCAGGAAGGTGAGTATCATCCATTGCCACATTATTAGAAGCAACAGTCCTTGTACTGAGGTAAGATTTAAGTAGAGGTGCAAAGCCATCTACTTCCTTCTTCTGTTTACATTATTTTTCTCTCCTCTATTTCTTTATTCTTGCCTCCTACCCCACTATCACATTTACCCATAATTCGCCTGTCAGGAGGTCCTCTCAGATACATATCAATTGACCAAACACACCCAGGAATGCCAAACCCTCCTTACCATCACTTTCAGATCCCTTGATGTTCTGTTGTCCCTGACTTTATTGGTTCATGGTACCCACCCACCCACCCCTCCTTGCCTCCCATACCCTACCCTTATCCCCCGCCTGGAACCATTCAACCCCTTGCTGTCTGTTTGGGATTTCTTATCCTGACTATCTGATATAGATAAATATTTGAGAGAGAGAGAGAGAGAGAGAGAGAGAGAGAGAGAGAGAGAGAGAGAGAGAGAGAGAGAGAGAGAGACCATATAAATGGTTGCAAGTCTAACTGGTGACTTGACCCAGAGTAGACAAGTGTCTCCTGTTAAGTAATGAGCAGGCCCTGTTCCCTGTTATAATCTATCAGTCAAACCTCCTTTTCTTTCAGGGATTCCTATCCCAGGACCGGCTTACCTAACAGCATTTATACCATGTTAGTGCTTGGCATTCATGACTGAAAGGCATGCCTTCTATAAGACCACAATGCTCTTCTTACAGTCAAGGATGTAGCAGTGCCCACCACCCACATCATTATACATTTATACATTCAGTATGGCCCCTTTGTGAAAATTACTTAACCTGTTCAGGTGGGGTGCCAAGCATTGCCTCCCCTCTCCCTGCAGCCGAGACAGAAGTCTACTTTCCGGATTCCTCAGGGACTTCATGGCTTTGATCCCATTGCTGGTCTGTTGTAGTCCACTCTTGGTTTGCCCCCCCCTGTGGGCGAGTCAGACCAGCCACATTTCCTGCACTGTATCTTCAGTGCTGTCTCTGTAGCACTGTCATCTAGGGAGGGGAATGAGGTCTACACTCTCACCCCTTTTCCTGTGGAGATAAAAACAATATCTGCCCCCATGGGTGGGTTAGTACCCTGATCCCCCATTACCATCCCTTTTCTTCCCTCCTCCCTATTTGTGCCTTAAAGGCATGAGAGAGGAGGAAATGTCTTCCAGCACCAGTGCTATCTGCATCTTTTTAATTTCTTATTTTTATTTATTTTTTGATGTCTTGTGTTTGATCTGACACCCACCAGAGAACCTGGTCCTTAGCCCAGGAATTGAGGTTTATGTGCACGTTCCTCTATGCCTGTCCTGCCGTTTGAACTTACTGCAGTGGACTCATGTTGTACCGATCTGTTTAACTTGGCTAACTTCACTCAGCATAACATCTTACAACTCTTTCCACGAAAAGATATGCTTCATGTTTCCATCACTACTTTTTAGGTATGCATAATACTCCATTGTACATATACCAGATATTTTTACTCCATTCGTCTAGTGATGGAAATTCAGGCTGTTTCCATTTCTCTGCAATTGTTGGAGTGCTGATGTCTGGTCATGATCTGTTTTTTACTTCTCAGTATATGCCCAGCAGGGACATTGCTGGCTCGTAAAATAAGTCAATTTCCATCTGTTTTAGGTCTCACCAAATCACTTTGCACAGTGGCTGCACAAGACCATCAACAGTGGATGAGAGTTCCTATCTCACCACATCTCCCCCAACATTTGTTGCTTTCTGCGTTTTTTAATTGAGCTATCCTGGAGTGGGTTGTCTGTATGTCATTTTGGGGGAGCTAGTGCCATTTTGCTGGGAATCAAGGGGTCCCGAGTTTTCTCTCTGGGAAGCTAGGAAGAATGGTTCTAAGCACTACCTGCAGCCAACTGAGCTGGCGGGGATCAGGCTGCTTCTTTATCTCATTCGGGTTTTTTTCTTTGCTTGGAACACACCACAAATACCTATGTGCAAGCAGGTCAGTGGTCCTTGCCGGCAACTCAGGCGGGCAATGGCGGATCGTGAGGGTGGCCGCTGTGCTGGCCAATCACACGGGAAGCCATGGAAGCATGGGGACCTGCTGCAGCAAGAAGCCACAGAGAGTGGGTGGGGGGCTGTGGAGGTGCTGCAGGGGTGCTGCGGGCAGACAGCGGGCAGGGCCTCTCCAATCGCAGTGGAAAGAACCACAGGTAGATGGCATGTGGAGACCGGTTGTGGTGGGAACCATAGTGGCACGAGTGGTACTCACCAGGACAGCCTGGGCCCCAGGGTGCAGGTCACTGGAGCGCCACAGTGAGTGCAGGGGTCAGGGGAAAGGTTGGCAAAGGTTGACCCCTGGATCAGAGCACAGCTCTGGGGTGCTGCAGGGCTCGAGTATATGACACAGATCCCGCAGTCAGCGCCCCTTCCCCGCCTCCCCAAGCTCCCTGATTTCTACAGAGCTCTCAACATTACCTTTTACTTCAGGGCCATCTTACCAGAAGTCTCCTCTCTTAATTTTATGACCATCACCGATTCCTCTATTTATTAATCTTTACAAACCACTTTCGCAAAGTAGCCCCATAAGCACTTCTTATTTAGCCTGGCAGTATGTCTTACATCAGTCATTGTAGTTTTAGCCACAGTAACCGCTGCTTGGCTTTTCTTTACTCATCAATTTGTGTGGCTTCTAATGCAGGCAAGGTTATGACTAACAT
Organism: Tenrec ecaudatus; assembly: GCF_050624435.1. NCBI lineage: Eukaryota > Metazoa > Chordata > Mammalia > Afrosoricida > Tenrecidae > Tenrec > Tenrec ecaudatus. The sequence goes on along the minus strand of NC_134532.1, from coordinate 10,452,510 downwards.
TACTCAATGATAAATGGAACAGATGGATAAATGGAATAATAGAGGAATTTTTTTTCTCTATTGCGAGTGCTTGAAGCAACAAGAAGTGACTGCTATAAGACAAACCTTAAAATGTGATTGGGGACATCTACATACTTGTTTTACTCTTTAACCTTATTGTGGTAGTTACATAATTTCATGTCAACTTGATAACTACAATGTAGGAGCGAAGTCTAGCCTGTCAATCAGGTCACAAAATAACACCTGCCAGGAGGATACTGGAAACTTCGTTTTCTCCTGGGAGGAAGGCCACATTCTCTCTTTGCTACACCTTCCTGTTGACAACCCACCCAGAGCTATGCCTATGGCAGTCAGAGCCCTGCAGCTGGAGGAGCCACATGGAGACCCATGCCAGTGCTGAGATGCTTCCATTGCCACTGGATCCGCAAGACTTTCTCCCACTGTCCTGTGATCTTCCTGCATTTTGCATCTTTGCATGTGCTGTGTGAGTCAAGAATTAATGGGCTAATATTGGACTTATGGGATAATATTGAACTTATGCACTTGATCTGGACTGGGCTGGTATGTCTTATTGATGCTTAATTATTTCTTGAGTGCATAATTACATCTCTGAGTGTCTCTGGATTTGTTTCTCTAATCAACCAGACTAACACATTATGGTACCAGGAGTGGGGTACTGGAGAAACAAATCATCACAATGGAGAGTGGATGTGTTAGATCTCTGTGGGGATAGATATGCCTTTGGCCTTCACTCTGTGAGAAAGAATTCATGCCGAAGCCTGATTTGTGATCCAAGTGAGTGTTATGAGCATTAGAAGAAGTTTCAGGTTTGCACAGGCACCTACTGGCTCCTCCCAAACGTGCAGCCTGCCTGGAATCTGCTCGCAGAGTCACGCAAAGTCCCCCGTTGACTCTGGGCTCCTGTCTTTCCAATGATTCCACAGGGAGGCGTGGTGGACAATTCAGTGAATGGGGTCGACCAGGGGTTGTCCACCACACCTCCCTGTGGAATAATTGTGTATATATCTATATGACCAGGATGAGAGGGTACACTCCTGGGGCCGGCTTACTTTATATATCTGAGTCACGGAACCACTAATGTTAGATCTCTCTGGGTACAGATATACCTCGGTCCTTGGCTCCACACGAGAAAGAATTCACGCCGAAGCCTGGTTTTTGATCTAAGTGAGTTTTATGAGCATTAGAAGAAGTTTCAGGTTTACACAGGCACCCACAGGTTCCTCCCAAAGTGCAGCCTGCCTGGAAGCTGCTTGCAGAGTCATGCAAAGTCCCCCTGTTTACTCTGGGCTCCTGCCTTTTCAAAGATTCTGTAAGGTCTCTCTCTTTGGGCTAGAATCCAACCTCAGTCCTTGGCTCCGCGCAAGAAAGATTTCACACCGAAGCCGGGCTCGTGATCCAAGTGAATTTAATGAGAGTTATAAGAAGCTTCAGGTTTTACGCGCCACCCATAGGATTCCTCTGACCATGCAGCCTGGCAGAGACTGCCCCTGGTCACGCAAGGATCTCTCTCCTCCCAAGAAGACGACCAGACCACCCAAGCAAGACCCTCTCCTTCTCGGTTCCTGCCTTCTTAAGGGTTCCTGGGGGAGGCGTGGTGAATGACCCCAGGTCGATCCCATTGGCTGAATTGCAGTCACCTGGCCCAGATGGGCTGCTCCAGGTGTAACGCCCATCTCCACCCACTGGCGGGAAAATCCAGCTTTGTCCTTTGCTGGCTCTCCTGGGCATGCGTAAATGGACTTCCCAAATACCTAGGCTAAGCTACCTAACATTTCCACAGGGAGACAGGGTGGATGACCCCTGGTTGACCCCATTGGCTAAATTGAATTAGGTGGGCCAATCCAGGTGCAGCACCCATCCACTCGTACCTGGCGGGAAATCTGAACTTCTCGGCATGTGCAGCGTGCCATTCCTTTGTTTCTGTAGCTTGGCCCTCTGGGAATACGCTAATGGATGTCCCAGCCCTATGCTAGCCTACCTAGCAGATGCGTGATTGACCTCTAAATCATGGTAGTTTCTCCTTTGGTAAACCAGAGGTCAGATGTGGGCATGCAGTTTTATGGGTTGTTTTCTGGAAACAAAGTAGTCAAAGCTTTGATTACTTTCTTTGGTTGGTTGTTGTGTTTGGTTATCCCTGTCTGACATGGTGAAAATGGTTGTGATAAATGTGAATCTTGAGCTCAGGGGCGCAGAATCGCCCCTTGAACTTTTCCTCTGAGACCATGCTGCTTAGTCAAAATGTCTGACAGAAGGTCAAGACAGCTGATAGAAAGCTTGGCCCTGGCTTGATCCAGTAAGAGGCATAAGATCATATTTCTTATCAAGAGAATAATTTAGATAAGAATTAAGATAAGATAGATATGATTGAACTTGACTGTTTTAAGAATTGAATTTAGGATCTGGCTTTACTAGTTTTATACTGTTTCCTTCTGCCTATTGTTATTGCTATAATGATTGATAGAAATCATTACTGGGAATTAAAATTGAGTTTGTAAGCCAACTTGCCCTCAGCAATTATGTTAGATTGTTAGTGGGTATGGGACATGCCTGAAAAGAAGGCTCTGAAATGATAAGGTCCATCCAGTGCTTTGGAGTACTCGGGACATTTGTATTTGAAGATACTTGCGTAACGGGCTGTTGACAGACTGAAGAAGGAAAAAGAACTCTGTGGCTTTTTGAATTTTGAACTAGTGGTTTGTACCTGACGCTGGAAAACTCTGGAACTGTGAAGGAACTGTACTCTCCAGGGCTGAATGCTAAAGAGAGCCCACGGGCAGCCTGAGATGCTTGCTAGGCGATCAACTTGATACATTTTTTGAGTGGAGGTGGGAGAAACGCAGCAATAAAGAGATGGTTTGAGTTTGGCCAGTGATACCCGTGAACCTGGTTTATAGGGACTATAGGAGAAGACAAGAGCAGGCTGTCTGGTCTGAAGTTTATGAACTAGCCCAAGGGAGATAGGGTTGTTGACAATTTGTGAAGGGACATGGTTGAAAGGTGAGGCAGCCAATGGGCTAATATTGAACTTATAAGCTAATATAAAATTTATGGAGTTAATCTGGACTGGGATGGGATGTTTTCCTGATGCATACTTACTTTTCGATATAAAGGAGTTTCTCTAGTCAACCAGTCTAGCATACTTATAATGTAACATTACTTTCTTGGAAATTAGTGAAAACTTTAATTGGAGTTGTTTCTACTAACCTCAGCTCTCAAGTTAATTACTTGGCAGTTGCCCTCAGAAAACATGTCACCATTCAGCAAGAGACTCAAACATTACTCTTAAGTGTTCACAAGATCATGTTCAATGATTAAATCCAAATATCTGGTTTCATGGAATTCATTTGCAAATGTGGGGGATTTTAGTTATTGTAATAATTTTTTTCTTGTAGTCTTAATTTTAAGATATTTAAGCATCAAGACAGTCCAGCTCCTCACACAGCAAAAAAAAAACAAACAAACAAAAACACAACAAAACAAACTATTGACACATAGCTTACTGGAGCAACAATATAACCACTGACTTTAAATACTAAAGAAAGAAGAGATGTAAGGAAACATTGCCATATTCCCCATGGGCAGGGGACTTGGTTGCAAAGACTTTGATTAAACTCTGTATGAGTCCCAGGGAACTTGATGGAAGCACTGAGTGAAAAGGAGAATTTTTTTTGGTTGCTAAAACAGGAATCCTCCCTTATGTAAGAATGTGTTTACCTGAGAGAATGTTTTACTAGTTTGTGAAATCTGTACTTTTTTCATTGGTGTGCCCTCATATAGCTCCTCTTTTGGTATGTTACTAACACGGACAAATAGAGAATCTCAGAAGGACTACTCTCCCCTGAGCACCTCTCCTTCTTCACTTAATGACTCAATCTTCTATCTTGAATAGTGACTGCACGAATCAAAGGTAGCTCCCAGTTGGCTGCAGTGTTTCAAATAACCATAATAAACTTGTAAGCACCCAATGGAAGACCCTAGACACAGGTTAACACAACTTCAACAGTTAATGACCGAAGTAGAGAGTACATTAATAACAATAGGAGATTTCAATACACTACTTTTCAAGGAAAGAGATTATGAAGAAACTCAATAAAAACTCAAGAAAACAACTAAATAAAACAACTAGCCAACTCTACCTCCTAGACATAGACTAAAACACCCCAAAACAATACTGTTTGTATTATTTTTTGGTAAATATGGAACAGTATTTTAAAAATATATCACAAAACAATCTTTGTATTATTTAAACATTGGGATTCTAAAATCCATGATCTTTGACTTCAATACTATAAAACTGAAAATCACCAATAGAAAGAACAAAGGCACACACAAACATACCAAAAATGCATGGAAACAACTACACAATATTTAAAAATGACTATATAATATATTAAGTAAGGGGTAAACAAATTATTTGAAAATAATTAGAATGAGAAAACAATATACTGAAACTTTGGGGACACAGCAAAACAGTTATCACGGGGGAATTTATAGCAATAATTCACACATAAAAAAGAAGAGAAAACTAAAATTAACATATTAACTTCACATCTTCTGTAACTAGAAGAAGAGCAACAAAACAAATCTTTAAGTATTGGAATCAGATAAATCATAAAGATTGGGGTAGAAATAAATGAATTGGAAAAGAGAAAACCAATTGTAAAAGTCAACAAGACAAGAAATTGGTTATTTGAATAGATTAATAAAATTTAAAAACTACTGGAAAACAAAGTAAAATAAAAGGAAGATGCAAAATTTAAAAATCAGAGATGAAAAGGGTGACATAAAAGCAGAATCAAATGAAGTAAAAAAATACTAGCGCATGACTACAAAAGACTGCTCCAACAAACTGGAAAACCAGGATGTAATGGACAAATTTCTAGAAACACACCATCTACCCAAATTAACAGAGAACGATGTAAAAACTAACAACAGGCCTTTAACTTTGGAAAAAATGGAGCCAGTCATTAAAAAAATTCAAACCAAAAAGATGTCCAGGTCTGGATAGCGTCCCTGAAGAATTCTACCAAATATTCAGAAAAACCTGACACCAATCCTAACAGACGTTTTCAGAATATATAAAAGGACAGAAAACTCATGAACTTATTTCAGGAAATGAGTATAATCCTGATGCACAAACAAGGTAAAAGTACCAATAATATAGAAAAATACAGATCAACATCCCTTGTAAACACAGAGGCAAAAATTACACTGGCTAATACACATTTTTGGTCCCTCAAATATTGAATTTGTCCCTTGATATATTTGATCAGCTGATTCTGAAAAGGAAACCCATTTATCCTAACAGCTTTAAGCTTTGAGCTACAGAACATATGCCATATACCACTCTTCACTCGGCTCACCCATTAAAAAAAAATCAGAATCTTTTAATGTAGTGTTATCTCACCTGAAATAAAGGGTGTACACACTGGCTTTATGTAAAGCAGTTTGTTTTTTACTAAATATTTAGGTCAAATTATATTTCACATGTGTTTTTTGACACAAAAATATAATTGATCAGTAAACATTATATTTTGTCAGCAATGACACAATGGACAAGGTATAAATTTGTAAAATTTATAGAAAACTGCAATACCACAATCAGGGAAAAAGAAAAAATATATAATTCAATTAATTGGGCAAAGGAGATTAAAAAAAGTTCACCAAAAATGATATTCAAATGGCTAACAAACACATGAAAAATTACAATGATTGACCAACTGCGAAATGCAAGTCAAAACAATCAAGAGATGGCACCTTACAGCCACTGTGACAGTTCAAAGCAAAACAAAACTTAGAAAACAATAAATTGTAGAGGGTTGTATAAAAGTAGGACTTTTCATACACCGCGTTTGTTGTTAGGGGCCATTGAGTCAGCTGGGACCCATAGTGATTGTATGGCACAACAGAGCAAAACAATGCACAAGCTTGAGCTACCCTGACAATTGTATCTATGCTTAAACACAGCGTTACAGCCACTGTGGCAATCCATGTCATTGAGGGTCTTCCTCTTTTTTGCTGCCCCTCTACCATCCATTATGCCCTTTTCAGGAACTGATCTCTCCCCAAAACAAGTGCAAAGTATTTGAGTCTTGGTCTCCCCATTCTTGCCTCTGAGGAGCACTCTGGCCATATTTCTTTCAAGACAGATTTGTTTGTTCTTTTGTCAGTCCATGGTCAATAGTACTGTCAATATTCTTTTTTATTATTATCAATTTATTAGGGGCTCATACAACTCTTATCACAATCCATACATACATCAATTGTATCAAGCACATTTGTAAATATGTGGCCATCATCATTCTCAAAACACCTGCTTTCTACTTGAGCCCTTGGTATCAGTTCCTCATTTTTCTCCCTCCCTCTCTGCTCCCCTTTTCTCCCTGAACCCTTGATAATTTGTAAATTATTATTATTTTGTCATATCTTACACCATTCGACATCTCCCCTCACCCTCTTCTTCACTGTCCATCCCCTAGGGAGGGGGTTATATGTAGACCTTGTAACCTGTTCCCCCTTTCTCCCTCATCTAGCATCCACCCTCCCGATATCGCCACTCTCACCACTGGTCCTGAGGGGTTCATCTGCCTGGACTCCCTGTATTTCCAGTTCCAATCTGTGTCAATGTACATCCTCCAGTCCATCTAGATATGTAAGGAAGAATTGGGATCATGATAATGGAGGGGAGGAAGCATTCAAGACAATGGGTACACAAGCAAATGTGGTGAAGAAAGCTAATGATGACTGGCTACCAAAATATAGCATTGGAAGTCTTAAAGACCTGAAGATAAACAAGCAGCCATCTAGCTGAGAAACAACAAAACCCACATGGAAGAAGCACACTAGCCTGTCCCTACTTGATCACTGAGGACAAAGTGGGTACATAAACAAAAGTGGTGAAGAAAACCGATGTTGCCCGGCTATCAAATGATATAGCGTCTTGGGTCTTAAAGGCCTGAAGATAAATAGGTGGCCATCTAGCTAAGAAACAGCAAAGCCCACATGGAAGAAACACACCAGCCTACCACAAGAGGAACGCTGAAGACAAAATGGGTGCATAAGCAAATGTAGTGAAGAAAGCTGATGGTACCTGGCTGTCAAAAGATATAGAATCTGGGGTCCTATAGGCTGGAAGATAAACAAGGGGCCATCTAATTGAGAAACAACAAAGCCCACATGGCAGAAGCACACTAGCCCATGAGATCACAAGGCGTCGAAGGAATCAGGTATCAGGCATCAAAGATCCCCCTCCAAAAAAATCATAGCATTGTGAATGAGGGGGAGCATGGAGTGGGAACTCAGTGGCCATCTGTGGGAAATTGGACATCCCCTTTCAGAAGGGCTGCAGGGAGTAGATGAGCCAGTCAGGGTGCAGTATAGCAACAATGAAATATACAAATTTCCTCTAGTATTGTCAATATTCTTCAACAGAACTACAATTCAAATTCATCGAGTCATCTTCACTATTCTTATTCAATATCCAACTTTCACATGCATACAGGCAACTGAAAATACCATGGGTTGGGTCAGGTGTACCTTAGACCTCAAAGTATCATGTTTGCTTTTCAAGGGTCCAGTGAAGTCTTGTGCAGCAGATTTAACTAATCAAACTCATCTTTTGATCTCTTGGGTACTGTTTTTATGAGCATTGATTGTGGATCCAAGCAAGACAAAATCCTTTACAACTTCAATCGTTTCTCCTTTGACCGTGATATTACCTACTGGTCCAGCCATGTGGATTTTAGACTTCTAGACATTTAGTTATAATCCATACTGAAGGCTGCAATTCTTGATTTCCTCAACAACTTATTCAAATCCTCCTAATGCTTAGCAAGCAAGGTTTTGTCCTCTGTATATCACAGGTTGTTCATAAGCCTTCCTCAAATCCTGATGCCATATCCTTCTTCAAAAACCCAACTTTTCTGATAATTTACTCAGCATGCAATTTGAATATAGTGAGAGGATGCAATGCTAAAACATAGCTTTCCTGATTTTTAAGCCATGTAAACCCTTGTCCTGTTTACACAACTGCTTCTTGTTCTGTGCTTAATCTCTGTTTAAGTGCCGAATGAAGCATAATGAAGTGTTATATAATTCCTATTCTTCTCAAAGTTATCCATAGTTTCATCTGATCTATACAGTTGAATGCTGTGACCTAGTCAATAAAACACCGGTGCACATCTTTCTTGCATTCTCTCTCCCTTTTTTTAATTAACTTTTTTTTTTTGCATTCTCTTCTTTCAGTCAAGATTCATCTGACATCAACAATTGTGGTAGTTACACAGTCATGTCAACTTGAAGATATATGAAATTGAGGAGGTAGTATTCAACCTGTCAATCAGGTCATAGCTTCATGGTGCCTCCTTGTGTGAATGGCCCTTTCATAAGGAGGGTCCTACGAACCTCTCCTACTCTATCTGCCTTTACCTTATCATGAGAGGGCCTCTCTGAGACCTGCCATAGCCCTGTGATGTTTCCTCTGCCCTTTGATCCACAGGACTCTGCCCGCACTGTCCTGTTATCTTCCTGCATTCTGCATCATTGCATGGGTTTCAAGAGTCTGAAGAAGGACTTAGGGACTAGTATTGGACTTACGGACTTGAAATGGACTGGGCTGGGATGTTTTCTAGATAGATAATTACTTCTTGATATAAAATTCTTTCTTAAACATATATGAGTATCACTGGATTTGTTTCTCTACTCAATCTGGCCTAACACAGCAATTCAATCCCCTGTTCCTCATCATCTTCTGAATCCAGCCTCTTGAATGTGCTGCTTCAAAATTGTTGGGTGATTTTCAGCAAAATGTTACTTGCATGTGTATCAATGATGCCCCATTATTTGGACATTCTATTGTGTCACCTTGCTTTGGAATGGGTACAAATATGGATCCCTTTCGGTCATTTGGCCAAGTAACTCTCTCCCAAATTTCCTGGTGTAGCTCAGTAGATGCTTCCAGTACTTTGTCATCTTGTTGGAACATTTCCATTGGTATTCCATCAGTTCCTGGAGCCCTGTTTTGGCTCACGCTTTCAAAGCATTTTAAACTTCTTCCTTCAGCACCAGTTGCTCTTGCTTATGTGCTTCGTCCTGAAATGGTAAAATGTCAACTGTTTCTTTCTGTTAGAGCGACTCTGTGCATTTTTCCATCTTTTTTTAATGCTTCCTGCATCGTAAAATATTTTTACCATTGAATTTTTCAATATTACAACTCAAGGTTTGATTTTTTTTCTTCCGTGGATCTCTAAATACATACATCCTTTGTGGAAAGCAACTAGCACCCAAACAAAGTGTGCTTTGTAGAGAAACGAAAGACAAGTCATCGACTGGAAGAAAATATTTGAAAATTACGAACACAATGAAGGACTTTCATCAAAACTATGTAAGGAACTCTTAAAAGTCAAAGGGAAAACAGTGTTCTCATTTAAAAAAAGAGAGAAATGACTAAAATATTGAACAAACAATTCATGAAGGATACTATTATGGAAGCAAATAAGCACATGACATGGTGTTCAACGTTATCAATCAATAGGAAGTGTGAATTGAAATCACAATGTGAGCCCCTTGTTGCAGCTAGTCAGTCAGTCCATCGCCTTGAGCATCTTCTATTTTGCTGCGCTTCTCTACTACTTGGTCCGCAGTGAATGAACAACCTAAGCAACTGTTTGTAAGGAATCTACAGTGATCTTTGAATTTTGAATCTTTGAATTTCAAAATTCAGCAAAACTACTAATATCATTGAGATATGTTGATTTATTTTATTTATATGAATTTGTTGTTGATGCTCTTCAGGGGAAAATGTCACTTTTAACAGCTATTGTCATTTCATATAGTAAGTTCCTTTTGATCCTCTTGATTTTGTGAATCTATCTTACTTTCTAAAGGATAAGTTCATTTTTTTCTACCAATGATTCAAAGGCATAATATTTTCCTTTTATAGTATTAGTAAATTGCTTCTATTCTTCTTTTTTATATTTTCTTTCTATGGACCAGTGCTTCCTTTTTCTTTTTCTCTAAATCAAACATCAAAAATCTTTTAAAAACCTTTTTGCGTTTTATCTTTCTCATGAAATATCATATTCTGGCCAAGATCATTTTTACTTGAAACCTTTTAAAATCTCAAAACTTGTCTCTATATATTTAAAAATAAATAGGTATTTTTCTTTATAACATGTTCTCTCTTGACTGTAATATTAATCTTTTACATGATTTTTATTTATTAAAACATTATATGAGTTTTAATAGGTATCGATTTTAAACTCATGACTTAATTTTGAAACCTGTTAATATACTTGCTAATCATTTTATACACAAAAATTTATCAAAACTAAATACAAAATCATTTAAAGCTGTAATCATACCACACTCATACTTATTTCACTCCAATAATTCATATATGTGTAGATTAATATCAGTATCAAATTTTACGTAAAGTCAGAACCCAGAAATACATGTGGGTGTTTTTATATCCTTTTGGCTCATAAGGCAAAATTGACTTGATTGCAATTGGTTGGGCTGGTTTTGGATCTTGAGCAGAACATTATTGTGCACCAGCGCATGTTACATGCTTTCAAAGTTAGAAGATTCCACTCTGAGTTATGCATAATAATTTGAACAATCATGTGAAATGTACATACATTTTGAACATATTTGAATATGGCTCTGGGTATATCCTGACACTAGCACAGCATTGAGGCGTCCTGCCAGTGCTGTGTGACAGGCAGCGGACTACTAACCACACCCTCAAGCTGCTTACTGTACAAAGAAAATTGGTTCTATCTGCTCGTATAAAAAATTGCAGTGTTGGAAATACTCACATAGGGTCTATGTGAGTCAGAATTGACTCAATGACAATGAGTTGTGGTAGAGCATGACATTCATGTGATTTCAAAGGACTCCATCCTCTGTAATTAAAATGACCACCAAACCATAGTAAGAGAACAAAATTTAAAAGTTATCTTAGAGCTGATTCTAACTCATGGTGACCCTGTATGGGCAAAGTAGAATGACTCCATTGGGTTTTAAAGGAGGTGACACAAGGGGAACAGGTTACTTTTCTTAAGGCATCATTGAGTGGCTTCCCCACCCCCCGCCCACCCCCAGAGACCCTTACTCTACTTGCTGTACTATAGGTTCATCAATCTTGGGTTTCATATACTGAAAACCAGAAAAACATATAACAAAAATTCAAGATGGTCACCCCCCAAGGGCAAAACACATCTGAGATAAACCCTAATATGAGAAAAGTGGGAAAAAAAAGTACAGAAAATATTGACAACCAGATCTGGCCCAAGGTGCATCAGAGGGCATGTTAACTGAGAGGTTTATGTAAATCTTTGGGTGAGTAGTGAAGGGCACCACTCAAAGCCTCGTGACAATGCAGAGAAAGGACCATATTTTTCCAACAGCATGTTCTTCTAAAACATCTTGAACATAAAAGCAAATAATAGTCCAAATGATAATAATCTTTATTTATATATTTATTTATATCAAAGGAGCCCTGGTGGCAGAGTGGATTACACTTTGGACTGCCACATAACCCACAGCAGTTCTTAGCCACCAACTGGTCTGCTCTCTGAGAGAAACATGAGACTTTCAACTCACTTACAGACTTACAGTCTCAGAAATGTATAGAAAGAATTCTATCCTGTCTTATGAGTTGGAATTTCCCTGATGGCAGTGATTTGGGGGTTTGAAATAAATTATAAAAAATATTACCCTTGATCATTCCTGGGCGTTGTCTCATTTAAAACTTGTATATAGCCTAAAAGTTAGATAGTATTATTAGTATCTTTTGAAAAAAATCATTTTATTGGTGACTCATATAACTCATTGGGGCTCATACATTCATTGTGTCAAGAACATTTGTACATTTGTTGACATCAACATTCTCAAAACATTTGCTTTCTACTTGAGTCTTTGGTATCAGCTACTCATTTTCCCCTCTCTCCCCACTCCCCCCTTCCTCTTAAGCCCCTGATAATTTATAAATTATTATTATTTTTTCATGTTTTATACTCTCTGATGTCTCCCTTCACCCACTTTTCTGTTGCCCATCCCCCCCAGGGAGGGGGTTATATGTATGTCCTTATAACCGGTTCCCCCTTTCTACTCCACCTTCACTCCAACCCTCCTGGTATCACCGCTCTCACCACTGGTCCTGAAGAGATCATCTTTCCTGGATTTCCTGTGTTTCCAGTTCCTATCTGTACCAGTGTACATCCTCTGGTCTAGCCCAATTTGTAAGGTAGAATTGGGATCATGATAGTAGCGGGGAGGAAACATTCAAGAAGTAGAGGAAAGTTGTGTTTCATCATTGCTACACTGAACCCTGACTGGCTTGTCTCCTCTCGGCGACCTTTCTGTAAGGGGATGTCTAGTTGTGTACAGATACTAAACCTATAAATATATGGACATAGATCTATTTCCCCCATCACCATATATAAATATATTTACATATGTACATGCCTGTAATTAGACGTCTATAAAGGCCCTTTGTCTCCTAGTGCTTTCCTCTATTTCCTTTGATTATGCTCAGCCTTAATTTGGGTTCCAGTAATTCCTCTCAGTTACATTGCCCTTAATCAAGTCCTACCAGGCCTCTGACACCCTCCTTACCACTGATTTTGGATCCCTTGTTGTTCCCTTGTCCCTGCGTTGGTCCTCCCCATTTCCTTTCTCCCACCTCCCTTTATCCCGTATGCCCATGGAACAATTGGTTCCATTCTTTGCATCTCTGAAGTATTTATATTGCCTATCTTAGCTAGATAAACATGCAGAAACATTAATAAGTGCAAAAACCAGACAAAGCCAAATAAAACAACAAAGGAAGCCAAAACCAACAAAACAATAGCAACAGCAGCAAAAGAATCCCACAAAATAGTACTAACAAAAAGAAAGCCACTGACAAAAATGGAGAAGCCTACAGATAGTCCAAGGTCTGGTTGTTGGCCTTTACGAGTGTTTTCCAGTCGAGTCTGATGGGGTGCCACACTCTGTCTTCAAAGTCTATTTTTGTATTCCCTGGGGGTTTGATCACTCTGCTCCCTGCTGTTCTAGTGCATGTCCTCAGTGCCTCGTCCCAGCATGATGGGGCCTGGCTGTGCACTATTCCTGCACTGTGGCTCTAGTGCTGTCTCTAGCACTGTGTCTCTAGTGCTGCTGTGTCTCTAGTGCCATGGTTCAGTGAGGGATAATATCGATAGATGCAGAAAAAGCTTTCGACAACATCCAAAACCCATTCCTGTTTAAGGCACTCAAGAAGGAAAATTCCTCAATATTATACAAGCTCTATATGACAAACCAACAGCCAATATGGTAATCAATGGAGAAAAGATGAAAACATTGTTCCTGGTTAGGTTAGTATCTATTTTTAAAGACAACGAGATAATAGAGGTTCAATAAATTTTAAAAAAACCTTAAGTAACTAATGATCTCTGCTTTATTATAAATTCTTTCAATAATAGCATGTGTCAATGGTCTGTAATCCAATCAATAAAGACAATCAACCTTGTAACTTTTAATTTTCTAAATTTGTAAATTTCTAAAATGCAGTAAAGTTTGCTTTAACTTTCATATTACATGAAATGCTCTGCAAATCACAGCAGTAATAACCACCCACCACTAAATATTGTGCGAGGGGGAAAATATTCTTTCCCCCCGCATTTATAATCTGACTTAATCCCCTCAATTTTATGTGAGATTTTACTTCAATATCCCAACCTATTAGCTTTCCTTCGAAAACATTGAATGCGATAATAGTCATTTCTCTCTTCTGCTTCATGACTCTTATGTTCAATTTTTGACCTTTAATATTACTCTGAAAATTTTCAGCAACATGTTCCCTTCTTATAAACTATAGCTAAAATTATCAACTTGGTCATTTCCTTGAAAATTAGATATATGTAACTTTAAATTATTTGTTTTGCTTTTAGGAGTATCTTTATATTTAGGTAAGCCCCAACCCTTGATATGAGTATTCAACTTTTAAAAGACATTAGCACTCCTTTTACAATTCAATTGATATTGAAGAAAGAGAATAATATTACTAGGAGATAAAAATAAGTGCCACAATAATGCTTTCAAGAAGAAAATATTTTGGAGGGGAAAAAAACCTAAAATTACTTTTAAGCTACTTCTTGATTGTCAACTACAATTTTATATAGTTTTATAATATGGAATAATCTGAATACCTAAAGAAAGTAAGCACACCCCACTTCAGAAAAATAATATTATATTTACATACTGATGTGATAGCAGGCTGCTATTAAAACTTTTATTTTATTTTAAATTCTTTTATTGGGGGCTCATACAACTCATCACAATTCATACACCAATTGAATCAGGCATGTTTGTACAGATGTTGCCCTCGTTCTTTTCTAGATATTTGCTTTCTATTGAGCCCTTGGTATCAGCTTTCTCCACCTTTCCCCTTCTCGCCCCCCTCATAAACCCCTGATATGCTGTATATTGTTTCTATTTTCATCTCTCACACCGACCGCGCTGTCTCCCTTCCCCCATATTTTCTGTTGTTCTTCCCCCTGGAGAGGGGTTATGTGTCAATCATTGCGATCGGTTTCCCCCTTCTCCCTTTTACTTCCCCTCTTCCTCCTACTCTTCTGGTATCACTATTCCCACTCTTATTCCTGGATTCTGTGTGTCGTGAGCTCCCATCCCTTTCTATACCTGTGTACATGTTCCAGTCTAGTCTGAATTGAGAAACAGCACTGGGGTCACAGTAATGGGGGGTGAGGAAGCCTCAAGGAACCAGAGGAATATAGTGTGTGTCATCAATGCTTTACTGCACCCTGGTGATTCATCCCCTCCCTGTGGCCCCTCTGTGGGGAGATTGTTCCACAGTCTACAGATGGGCTTTGGATCTCTGCTCCAGGCCCCTCATTCTCAACAATATGTTTTTGTTTGTTATGGGTCTGCTGATGCGTATTACCCGATCCCTATGACTCCACATGATCACACTGGTGGTGTACTTCTTCCATGTGGACTTGTTGCTTCAGTGCTGAATGGTGGCTGGTGTAACTTCAAGCCTTTAATACCCCAGACACTATATCTTTTAATAGACAGGCGCCATCCACCTTCTTTACCACATTTGCTTCTGAACCCATTTTGCCTTCAGCAATTGTGTTGGGAGGGTGAACATCTCAGACTGCCTATTAGTTAGAACAGTGTTCTTGCATTGAGGGAGGGTATGAGCAGAGGCCCAAAGTCCATCCCCTACCTCAGTCTATTGCCGTATAAATATACGCACGTGGGCCAATACCTCTATTTTTGTGGATTAATGTGTTCACATATGTATACTAACACATTTATATCTCTATCCATTGCTTTGCATTATATAACTTATACATGAGGCATTGTGCTATTTTTAATAGAAATTGTCTTGCTTAAGAGGGAGAATTAGAAACTTGACAGGATTAATAATACAAGGACATTATTGGATTGTAATGTTGTTTTCTTGAGTTCTTCAAGCCATTTATATAATGAACCTGGCAACTAACATCATCTTGGAATTAGTTGGCTTCCTAGAGGCTTAATTGAGCAAGCATCAGCTTGAGGCCAGATGATTTATTCAGCAACACATATTCATTAAGTAGCTAATATATGCAACACCTGCTTCAAAATGTCAAAGAAGAAGATAAAAGATGTCTCGACTACTGAGGAGGCTGAAGTATAAATTTGGACTTGAGTATACACCTTTTATTACCATGACTTCCATTATCAAGAAATCCTTCACTGGAACACAATAGGATTTATGGAGCTGAAGCAGCATTTTGGGGGTTCACAAAATAAACTTGAGAACTGAGACCATACTTGGCAGAATAACAAGGAAGAAGACAATGAACCGAATGGAGAACATCTCTGACCTGGAACTAATATTCCAGAATTTCCTATGAGAGAAAAACAGGTGTCTAATTGCTTGCAGCAATGTTTGAGTTTTTTCTCTTGAAATCACATGTAATTAAAACAAGTCATTCACTATTATTTTAGATTCATCTTTCTTCAGCTAAGTATTTACTATTTTAGAAAACAATCTAATTCTTGGTGAATGCTATTTCACAATAATAGGAAGAGCTGATATCAAGAGTCAGTGTGTGAACAGAACTATCAACAGGCAGTGTGTGAACAGAACAAGGGAACGTGGCATGGTTTAAAATCAGGAAAGGTGGGCTTCTGGATTATGTTCTCTCACCATACGTAGACAATATATATGCTGAGCAAATAGTCATGGAAGCTGGCTTATATGCAGCATATGGATTTTTTGTTTGTTCTTACAGAAGCAATATATTTGTAAATATTCTGTTTTAAAAGTGCTTAAATACATAATTTTCCAGACAACTAAACTTAAATCTTTGAAAGGAAGCTCTAGTTGGTCAGTGGGCTATGCATTGGCCTGCTAACCAAGTAAGCAGTTTGAAACCACCAACCCCTCTGACAGAGAAAGATGAGGCTTTCCATTCCCATATGACTTGCAGTCTTTAAAACCTTTAGGAGCAGTCACTTCTGTCCTGTAGGGTCATTGTGAGACAGAATCTACTTGATCGCATTACTCTTTCTTAAGTCTTTGAAGGAGGTAACATTTCTCTTCTTCGAGAATTTCATATTTACTGTAAGGGATTAATAATATCACAGTATAATGGTTATTTTTATAATTGATATTTTAATAAGAATTTGTTCATAATAATCATTATAATTATTCATAATACAGACCCAAATAATCTATAAAAATAACTACTATATAACCATTTCCTGAATTAAAATTATCTTTATTCTAAGGTCAGTGTCCTTATACATTCTATTTACACCCTCTGCCCAAAAGATAAAGAACTTCGTCCTGAACAACGCTTGCATTGTTGATTTTAGATATAAGAGTTGTAATGCACCACTAGCCCAGGTAACATAGTCACTCTTGCTTCTTTAGCTACCCAGTGCCTTTATGAATATGTGAATTTTGCCTCTCTTTTGTTTTTATTTATCATTCTTTTTAATTTTGTTATCTCTCTTCCTTTTGAGTTTTCTTGCTTTTATTTTCATAATTTTTTCATCACAATTGGAAGCCTTCTTAGTTAAGCAAACAAAATCGTTTATAATTGGCTTATGATCAGTTTTCATAAGTCAGAGGCCACACATGCCTCCACCTCTCTTTTATCCTCTTTGGACACCAACACATTCCTCTCACGTTACTCCTCTCCTGTGCTCCATAATCCATTGCGATGGCCACACAGAACTCACAAGCAATCCTCAGGATCATGGGGAAGTTAGCAGCTACCACACACCAGGGGCTGAAAACATGAAGGATACAATCATTGTTCCACAACCATGTCTCTTCTCAGTCAGTAAGCAACTTACCCTACAATCCTCAGTCTCTCAGCCACTAGATCCCTTGGCCTCAGCTCCATAGACCAGGAAGCCTGCCCACTGTTTTGCCCTCCAGTCTCATGATTCCTGGTCTCTGCACTGCAGCTCTGACATTTCAGACAGGGAGTTTGCAAGAGTGCTACCAAGAGCTATTCTTTTTGAATGGTCTCAGCATTCTTGTTCCTGCTTCTGCAATGGCTTATTTATACACAGAGGAATGGCAAATCTAACCACTCCTATTAGTGTTTCACGTACCTTATTTGCATAATCCCTCTCAATCATTTGGTGAAAGAGACAGAGAAATTGAAGAGCCATAATAAGAAATTGCATTTTACAACAATTACTGGCATATAACAATTACTGAAGACACTTTGAAGGCTCAGTGAACGCTGAACTCCACTGCAAGATGAGCAGTTCGACACCACCAGCCTTTTGAGGGAGAAAGGCAAGATTTTCTACACCTGTAAAGAGTTACAGTCTCAGAAACCCACTGGGGCAGTTCTACCCTGTCCTAAAGGATAACGATTAGTCAGAATCGACTGGATGGCTGCTGTTGCTAGGTGCCATTGCGTTGGTTATGACCCATAGTGACCTTATGCACAAGAGAACAAGACAGAGCGCAGTCCTGCACCATGCTCACCATTGTTCCTGTGCTGGAGCCCATTGTGTCAGACGTGATGGCAGCGAGTTTTTAACAATCACTGCCACAAAATATACCGAAGACACCACATACATTATATTGTATCGTTATATAGTCATCATTTATGTTGTTGGAAAAGTATTTGTGATGAAGTGATTGGTCCTGCAGGATTCTATCTCCAGCTTCATTTCTATCAAGCCTATATTTCACCACCACTGTGCCTTACTCTTTATTTCAAATTTTGCATTCCAAAGGCCAATAATGATCAAGGCATCTTGATCAAATAGTTGAGCAATTTCATTGGTAGGACTCTTTGATTTTGGCATCACTGGTTTTAGTGGTTTCTGTGTAAATTTTAATGACCTTTGCATTGAATGGATTTTCTTGTACATGAAAAGTATTTTCTTATTACAGTCAGCATTGCACTTCAAGGAGATCTTGAAATTACCTTTTTGATGGCAAATACATAATTCCTCCTGAAATTGACATTTCTGACATAGTAAACTATATGATTTTCTGATTCAAAATGAACTCACTAATGCCTAGGCTATCAATATTTATGCCATCTATTTTTGTTTGTTTGCTTTCTGTTTTGTTCTTAATCCATTTCATTTTTGAAGACTTCCAATTTTCCTAGATTTGTAATTTGTACATCTTAAGTTCCAATTATTAAAAGATGTTTACAGTTGTGTCTTCTTTTTTTAATTGTTTTATTAGAGGCTCATACAACTCTTATCACAATCCATACATATATCAATTGTGTAAAGCAAATTTGTACATTCATTACCCTCAAAACATTTGCTCTCCACTTAAGCCGCTGGCATCAGCTCCTCATTTTTCCCCCTCCCTCATGAACACTTGATAATTTATAAATTATTATTTTGTCATACCTTACACTGCCCGACGTCTCCCTTTACCCACTTTTCTGTTGTTCATCCCCCAGGAAGGAGGTCACATGTAGATCCTTGTAATCGGCTCCCTCTTTCCAATCCACTCTCCCTCTACCCTCCCCGTATCACCACTCACACCGCTTGTCCTGAAGGTATCATCCACGCTGGATTCCCTGTGTTTCCAGTTCTTATCAGTACCACCGTACATCCTCTGGTGTAGCCAGACTTGCAAGGGAGAATTCAGATCATGATAGTGAGGGGGCGGGGGGAGGGAGCATTTAGGAACTAGAGGAAAGTTGTATTTTTCATCGGTGCTACATCGCACCTTGACTGACTCGTCTCCTCCCCTAAACCCCTCTGAAAGGGGATCTCCAGTGGATGACAAATGGGCTTTGGGTCTTCACTCTGTATTCCCCCCTCCTCATTCACTATGGTAAGATTTTTTTGTTTTGATGATGCCTTATACCTGATCCCTTCAACACCTCGTGATCACACAGACTGGTGTGCTTCTACCATGTGGGCTTTGTTGCTTCTGAGCTAGATGGCTGCTTGTTTACCTTCAAGCCTTTAAGACACCAGACGCTACCTTTAGATAGCCGGGAACCATCAGCTTTCTTGGCCACATATTTTGAATCTTGCCCCACCAGTAAATAAAGATTCAAAAAGCATTCCTCTATACACTTCATTATGATCAATTCTACTGTGAGAAGGCAGCTCTTCGCCAGTCAGATTTCAGATATTCTGATCGGGAGCGGGGAGAGCTCATTTTCTCACAATGCTTGCCTTCTATTCATGAAGTTTTCAGTGGTTAATTCCTCAGAAGGGACAGGTCATTCCTTCTTCCTAGTCTATCCTTAGTCTGGACTCTGTGTTGAAATCTATTCAATTGGGGCGACCCTGGTGGTATTTGAAATACTAGTGACATAGCTTCCAGTGCCATATGCCACACAAGCCACCAAAGTACAACAAACTGACAGATGGGATGTTTGACCAGCAACCCCGACATTCCAGGCACCATGCCAGATGTTGAAATCTGCAGTGAGAACAGAATCGAACACTCATAGAGCTTATGTTCTAGAAATAAGGAAGATCTGGTGAAAATTTACACATCTGGTATTGATAAGTTATTTTTTACAGCATAATAGTATGAAATGCTTTGAAAATGATGAGGGCAAAGAATGTACAGATGTGCTTTACACAATTGATGTATGTATGGATTGTGACAAGAGTTGTATGAGTCCCTAATGAAATGTTTAAAAAAAGCGTAATAGTGCGTCAGGAGATTAAGGATGACAGCTAAAGCTATTGGAGATATGCAAGTAAGTGTGTTACTACTGAGGTGATGAGTTAGGATATCTTGGAATTATATTGGGCAGTAAACCCTTGGGATAAATAAGTGAAAACACTGTCACCAGAGAGAACACGGAACCATGCAAATACTTTTAATAGATGAAGTTTTTTTTAAAACGTTTTATTAGGGGCTCATACAACTGTTATCACAGTCCATACATATACATACATCAATTGTATAAAGCACATCTGTACATTCTTTGCCCTAATCATTTTCTTTTCTTTCTTTCTTTTTTTTTCTTTTTACCTTTTCTTGTTTTACATTTTATTAGGGACTCATACAACTCTTATCACCATCCATACATATACATACATCAATTGTATAAAGCACATCCATACATTCCCCGCCCCAATCATTCTCAAAGCATTTGCTCTCCACTTAAGCCCTTTGCATCAGGTCCTCTTTTTTTTCCCCCTCCCTCCACGCTCTCCCCTCCCTCATGTGCCCTTTGTAATTTATACATCGTTATTTTGTCATATCTTGCTCTATCCGGAGTCTCCCTTCCCCCCCTTCTCTGCCGTCCCTCTCCCAGGGAGGAGGTCACATGTGGATCCCTGTAATCAGTTCCCCCTTTCCAACCCACTCACCCTACACTCTCCCAGCATCGCCCCTCACACCCTTGGTCCTGAAGGTATCATCCACCCTGGATTCCCTGTGCCTCCAGCCCTCATATGTACCAGTGTACAACCTCTGCCCTATCCAGCCCTGCAAGGTAGAATTCAGGTCATGGTAGTTGGGGGGAGGAAGCATCCAGGATCTGGGGGAAAGCTGTGCTCTTCGTCGGTACTACCTTGCACCCTGACTGACCCATCTCCTCTCCTAAACCCCTCTATGAGGGGATCTCCAGTGGCTGACACTTGGGCCTTGAGTCTCCACTCTACACTTCCCCCTTCATTCAATGTGGTATATATATATATATATATATATATATATATATATATATATATATATATATATATATATATATACATACACACACATATTGTTGTTTTTTTTTGCATGATGCCTTATACCTGGTCCCTTTGGCACCTCGTGATCGAACTGGCTGGTGTGCTTCTTCCATGTGGGCTTTTTTGCTTCTGAGCTAGATGGCCGCTTGTTTATCTAGATGAAGTATTTTTATAGCAACTCTATTAGTTTGATTAACATTAGCTTGACACAGTGATTGCAGCATGGATGAAAACAGAAATGACAGGAGGATGGCTCCGGGTGGAGCAATAGTTCCTTCTACTTTACCTGAGATAATATGGAGTACAGTAGGCAAACAGTCACTTCCAATATTTTATTTATTCTCACCCTGAAGAAGACATGACCTGCAAATTCATGTAGTTTCTTGAAGAAAACGTTTATAGGAGTCTTGAACACGAAGCAGTAATAAACGTGTTAATCATTGCATCTAACAAGTACGAGGACCTCTGACAGCACTGTCCTGTAAGCCTTGGACTGTGTTATTCACAGGACGAGTGGTTCAAATCCACTATAGGACTTGCTCCCTGAAGGACTCTACAGTGTTATTTCTCTAACAGCGTGGTTTTAAAAACACTGTGTACAAGGTCTTTTTGCCTTTTGCTTTGGGGAAGTTTTCCCTCCCAAAGTTCAGCCTGCCAATTTATGTTCATTATCTCCTTCTGTTCAGTACACTTGTTAGGTTTCTCCGGTGAATACTACCTCAGTTCTTAGCTTCCCACAAGAAAGAATTCATGCTGAAGCCTAGTTTGTAATCCAAGTGGATTTTTGTAAAGGATGGGAGAAGTTTCAGGTTGTACAGTCTCAAAGGAGTACATGCTATTTCCGGGAAGGGTGCCAAACTGTGTGAAAGCCGCGCTGGGTTCACAGCTGAACACGGGCAACCTCTTGGGACGTGTGCCCTAGATATGGTGACCTGAGGCCAGGGAGACCATGGCAAAACCGAGCAGGTGCAGGAGCAGGGTCCATGGGGGGAAGGGCTGGTCATCCGTCCACCAAGGTATTTCATACCTCTGACTGGGGAGGCATGGTTGAAGGTACTGGCGGACCCAATTGGCTGAATCAAGCCCACCTGGCTCCGGGGACCTGAAGTGGAAAATGTCCAGTTAAAAGGTCTTCATAGGTTTTTAATGCTTGCTGGATTTGTTCCCACCCCATATATGGGGTCCCAAGAGGCATGGGAGGGGCAGCCCCCTCACTCCCTAACCTGCTAGCTAACATATTCAGAATGAGTACTCATTTCTTACTTCTCAAACTCCTGGATATTAGCTTCCATTTACCCCACTGTACTTGCCAGGAAACCTGATTCTACTTGTTGTCTCTATCAGTTCTTTCATCCTGGGTTTCCTATAGAAAACAACAAAAATTCAAGAGGACTGCTCACAATGACAAAATACACCAGAGATAAATCCCTATATGGTCAAAAACAGCCCACTGAAAATGTTGAAAATTGGATCAGGCCCAATGTGTATCCGAGGGGCGATCAAGTGACAAGGTTTTAACCATTCAAGTCCGGTTTATCATTTTTTTCATTTGTTAGTCTTTTTATTTTTGTAGTATCTTCATTTTTTAATCAAATGAAATATTTTTATGTGTCCAGAGTTGCAAGAGAAGCACTGTGATTTCAGGGGAGCAATATCATAGTGAATAGGGGGGCCTAGACTGATGTTAATACATGGGAAATTCGCAGGGAATATTTCAGACAAAAATATTCCTATTGCTGTCGTATCGTTTTCTATTAGAAATAACACTGGCAACATGTTATCTCTCTTGTTTTAATTATAGTTTTATATTTTTAACTATTTACTCTGAAATTAGGTGAAGGTTTACAGAGCTTACCATCAGTATTACATTAAAAATTGTACACACTTTATTACAATTTCTCCACTTCAGTAATCTCAATGTACCATCAGTTATTCCATTTTCTCCCTGTATTTCCTTTTTCAATTCTTTATTCTTTTCTTAGTTAAATGCTGCCTTTGGCAAGCATTACCGTTAAGGTCTTTTTGTTTTTTATTGAGTTATACTTCACACATCATACAATTTTTTAAATAAATCTTCTTATTGGGGCTCATACAACTCTTATCACAATCCATACATACATCAATTGAGTAAAGCACCCTTATACATTCATTGCCCTCGTCATTCTCAAAATTTGCCTTGCACTTGG
Organism: Tenrec ecaudatus; assembly: GCF_050624435.1. Classification (NCBI taxonomy): domain Eukaryota; kingdom Metazoa; phylum Chordata; class Mammalia; order Afrosoricida; family Tenrecidae; genus Tenrec; species Tenrec ecaudatus. The sequence goes on along the minus strand of NC_134532.1, from coordinate 10,429,099 downwards.
TTCCTGGAATCAGCTCATTTTCCTTTTTAATTCCCCTCCCCCTCCCTACCCCCTCCCCCCCACCCCCTCCCCCATGAACCCTTAATAGTTTATAAATTATTATTTTACCTTATCTTACACTGCCCAGCATCTCCCCTCACCCAACTTCCCGTTGCCCATCCCCCAGAGACGAGGTTACACGTAGATCCCCGAGATCGGTTCTCCCTTTCTACACCCCCTTACCTCCCGGTGTCTCCATTCTTACCACTTGTCTTGAGGGGTTCATCTGTCCTAGATTCCCTGTGTTTCCAAATCCCTACTGCACCGCTGTGCATCCTCTGGTCTAACCAGGTCCACAAGGCCGAATTGGGCTCATGATAATTGGGGGAGAGGAAGTGTTCAAGAACTAGAGGAAAGTTGTGAGTTTCATTGTTGCTACACTGAACCCTGAGTGACTCATCTCCTCCCCACTACCCCTCTGCAAGGGATGTCCAGCTGTCTACAGATGGGCATTGGGTCCCCATCACACACTCCTCCTCATTCATGGTGATGTGATTTCCCCCCCGACTTTGTTGTTTGAAACCTGGTCCCTTCGGCCCTTCATGATCACACATGTTGGTGTGCTGCTTCCATGTGGGCGTTGTTGCTTCTGGGCTAGATGGCCGTTTGTTTACTTTCAAGAATTTAAGTCCCCGGATGCTATATCGCTTAATAGCCGGGCACCATCAGCGTTCTTCACCACACTTACTTATGCACACATTCATCTTCAGCGTTTATGTGAGGAAGGTGATCACACAATGATGGTGTTTGTTCCTTGGTGTCAGCTACCTGGTCCGTTCAACACCTTGTATTCGCTTAGGCTGCATGCTTCTTCTCTGTGGGTTTTGTTGCTTCCGAGCTAAATGGCTGCTTGTTTGCCTTCTAGCCTTTAATACCCCAGATGCTATATCTTTTTGATAGCCAGTCACCATCAGCTTTCTTCACCACATTTGCGTATGCACACATCTGTCTTCAGTGATCATGTTGGGAAGGTGGGTATCATGGAATGACCATTTAGCTGGGCAAGGTGCTATTGTATTGAGGGAGTGTGCACGAGGAGGCCCAATGTCTACCTGCTACACTACTACTGAACCTATAAACATATGCACATAGGCCTATTTCCCCCATAATCATAAATATATTGAAATATGTACATGTTTGTACTTTGGTTTTTATGTATGCTCTTTGCTTCCTACTCCTTTCCTCTATTTCCTTTCGCTTTCCTCCTGTCCCACATCATACAATTTAATCACTCAATTATATTAAGACATTTTGTGTAATCATCACCCAAATCATTTTCAGAACATTCTTTACTAGTACTCATTGTTGCGAGCTCCCCATTCTCTCCCATCATTCCCTGTCACTCCCCTAGAAGACTATCCATCCAGTCTGTTGCCAGGAAGAGGCGCAGAGCGTCAAGCCTCCCCATTTCTTGGTTCTTTCTTGCTTTCAAGAAAGATTTCATACAAGGGAAAAAGCAAGAGTCAGAGAAAAGGTTTGAACAGAAAGAATAAGTTGATTTATGGATGACATTTTGTAAAAAAACAACAACTCAATGGTCCCTTATGCAATCAAACTCCTGGCAAAATGGAAATCTGGACCTTATATTCTGCTAGTCATGGACCTCCCACCCTCAACTGGCTTTCTGGTGGATCTTCTGTGATTGTCTGGGCTTCTCTAGTGTGCCTCCTCTTTTAAGGTATGTGCGCCCTGGCACCCCAGCACCCCAGACTTCATGTTGTGTCTAAGATACTTAGTAGAACTAGCTGGGCAGGTGTACAGTTTTTTTAATTCTTAATTCAAATCTGGGTTAGTGCTAGATGTGCCATTTTTTGTCACCTACCAGTCAGTGTCTTTCGTATGCATGTCCCTTCAACTGTTTGCATCCTATCTTTCACATGGAGAAACTGTGTGATCTGAAAAGCAACTAAGACATATGTCTTATAGGTTTCATGAAGAATGTTTACAAGGCACATTGCCTGTCATGCTTCTGTTAATGCCGTTATGTTCCCTTCAAGGCACGGCCTTTGCTACTTGGGGTTTCCCAATGTATTGCTTGCTTCCTTAGTCCATTAAATTTATAGCCATTGCCTTTTAGCCTTTATCCTTCATATATTGTCTCTAACATTTAAAGCAGGCGAACACTCTGAGGTCAAGGAGGAATCATCCAGACAAGTGTAATATTGTTAGTGGGTGTGGATGATTTAGAGAAAGGAATAAGAAATGCAAAATTAAAATAAAGTAGAATCTTTTCATTGCTTCACTCTAGTTTGTGAGTTTAATTTCTTAGAAATCTGTTAGAGCTAGTGGGCTTGCACAGTTGACCTTTTGATTAGCAGACAAATGCTTACTCGTGGCACTCTCAGGGTTCTCTTAGATACATACCCAAACAAACAAAATAAAACAGGCAGCCAATGTCATTCCATCAAATCAACTCATAGCAGCTCAGTATAGGGCCTCTGAGGCTAAATTTTTATCCTACTAATCAGCTAGTGTATTTAAACCACTAACTTTTTGCTTAGTAGTCTACTGACTCACATTACCTCCAGGGTTCCTATAATTCAATTATAAAGTAAGTAAAACTGATTCTATTGATAAAATGGAAAGTACAGCATGAATGAATCTTAAAAACATTATTCTTGATTAAATAGGACAGACAGAAAAAGGCAAACATTATGTATAGGAAATATTATTAAAGGCAAATTATAAAGACCAACATTAATTAGAGATTGACAAGAGCTGAAGGTGGAAGGAATAAGAGTTATTATTTTCTTTTTTTCCAATGTATTTTTATTTTAATGCATCGAAATATCAATGTGCATGAGATGTGATTGCTCCTGGGAAAGTACGAAAAACCTTCAAGGGCAAACATTTCTTAGTGAATTAAAATTAGGCTTTGAGAAAGATGGCCAACTAGAAAGACAAACTACACAGAGCCTCTACAACAAAGACACGAGATACTAAATGAAATCAATACCATAGTTCTAGATCCCTGAGCTTCAGAGGAACTGACTGAATACAGAGTAAAAGAAGAACAACGGCAAAAGTTGTGAGTGAGGAGACAGGTGAGTTGTACGTTACCCTCACACAGGATGACCATCTGGAAATTTTATTCTTTCGATAAAGTCTCCTGGAACATTAATGGCTGACAATGAGAAAGATGGAATCCCCCTTGGTTCTCATTTCTGGGGGCCAGTGTAGGCTAACTCCCACTCTCACCCACCCAGCAGCTGGTTACCCTCCCTACATGCAGGAAGCCAGTCCTGTGCCACTGGATCCCGAGAAAGGTCTATCGTCTCGGAGTCTGGAGGTGCATGAACTCCACATCTTTGGACCACCAGAGTGTGCCGTTCCAGAGTGTGGCCATCCCTAGACGGATGGAGACTCGAGGAGTTATTGTTGGAAGGGGCACTCTGTTTCTACTTAAAGTTTAAGAAAATTAGAACTGGTAGTGGTCATATTAGCACCATATCCTGAATGAAATTATTGTCACTGAATTGTGCACATAAAGATGTTTCAAATGACAAATTTATGTTGGATGTATTTTAACATAACGAAATGATTCATTTTAAAACATAATGGTAAAAATGATCAAACTATAACAACATCCTATTCATCAGTCAATATCAGTGTTAAATTTGCTGCATAAAATTTCTTTGAGCATCCAATTGAATGACCGTATCCTTTTTGAAAAGGCACCATAATGCTATTTTGTATATCTTAGAATTAGCAAACATTCAGAACCCATCTCCAGTGATCTCCACAATGTCTGATTATTCTTCTGCCCTAAAATGCACAATCACCATGACAAAAGATAATAGATCATCTTAGAGAAACAGAAAAAAAATAACAGTATAATCTTTGTACAATACAACAATATCCTCATTAAAGTATAACCAGCCTCTGCTTCACTGAAGGAGTTACAAATCTCTAAACCAGCTAAAATCTGGTTAAAGATAAAATTAAATTTAAAATGCAAACTGTTACACAGTTTTAGTGGTTCATGTTAGACTTCTGTTCCCTTGTCTTTATACCTTGTACAGATCAAGTAAGTATTTAATAGGGTACCTCCATCTTCCCTTGGGACATCATTAGCAAGAAGCCAATGTCAGATATCTCTTGACATCCATCCCGATCACTGCTTTAGCTGTGCTGTCGATAGAGTAGCCACACGCACCTGTGTTTTGAAAATCATCTGCCTCCTCCACCTTACCCACATTGCACCATCCCCACTGTTTAACTATCCTCCTTGTCTCTAAGGAAACTGGTTCACTCAGAACAGTTCAGACACTAATTTCTCACAAACGGTAGTCACCTCAGAGCTCTCAAATATGCTGGCGTTACCCTTTCAAGTTGGTACACAACACATTGTTTTGTTTACCAAACTGATTTCTCACAATTATGGTAAAAATTATGTCTTTTGACCTTTCCATGGAGGGTGAACGGGCCCTAAATCATAGATCTACTCTAATATTTCAATCTTCCTAAGACTTGCAATAACTTCTTCTACAATCTACCAAGGCAACTCTGATATTAAAAATAATTGAGTATGACCACTTTTGGTGCACACATTCCAATAGTTACACACATATTCCTCCAAAGAGAGAAGGACTAAATAATATCATTAACTCCTTTGGACATACACTTGCATGCCCACCCATTTTATTTAAGGATGATTAAAGATATGCCATATGATTGATATTGACTCCATTATAATTAAGTTAAATTCGGTGTTACAAATGAATAAATATAATCATGATCAGACCAGTAGGAATTACAATATACTGTTTAATCAAGTCCTCATTTTCAGACATGACAGGAGTATAAAAACAAAGGGGGAACGTTTAGCTTTCTCCACTTCCTATGTCATGTAAACGGTGCTTGGTGGTAGAGTTGCTTATGCACTGAGCTACAAACCATGAATTCAGCAGTTCAAGCCACCAGCAAATCCACAGGAGAAAGCTGAGAGGTCCTGAGGACGCACAGGTTGACAGCCTGGCAAATACCAGGGAGCAGTTCTGCATGGCCCTGCAGGGCCAAGTCAGCAGCAGTCTGAGCCGTACCTTTTGGATGACAGAAGTCGAGCCTTTGGTATGTTCCACATCTACCACATCCCCGTATATCATCTTGGATTTCCAGATAAAGTGGTCATAGAACATTTGACTTCTCCTTTCAGACATGTGCACGGGTACTGCTGGCCTCTCAAAGGGATGCGTGTACAGCTACTCTGCTCACTTCTGGTCATCACAGCGAACACTGGCTCTGTCCATTGTGTCCCTTGCTGAGGGTTTTGATGAGTTGGAATTGACACCGTGACATTGGAGGTATTGGTTTTACATAAACGGAGAAAAATTTGAACTTGTCCATGATTTTGTTTTGCTTGGATCTGCAATCAATGATCATGGAAACAGCATTCAAGACATCAAAAGATGTGCTGCAGTAGGTAAATCTGCACAAGACGTCTTTAGAGTGTTGAAAAGCATTTAGAGCATGGTACTTTGAGGATGAGCCTGACATGGCAGTTTCCATGGCCTTATGTGAATGGGAAAGTTGGGCATTGCATAAGGAAGACAGAAGACTAGCCAATGATTTGAGTTGTGGTCCTGCAGAAGCCTATTGAAAGCACCACAGACTGGGAAACAGAAAAGCAAATCTGTCTGGGAAGAAGTACAACCAGAATGCTCCCTAGAAGCAAGGATGGAAAAACTTCATCTTCTATACTTTGGGCAAATTGTCAGGAGAGAGCAGTTCCTGGAGAAGGACATCATGCTTGGTAGAGGGCAGCACAAAAGAGGATGGTCTCAAGGAGATAGATTGACACAGTGGCTGCAACAATGGGCTCAGGCTTAGCAATAATTGTGTGACTGGAACAGGACCTGCAGGCTTTTGTTCTGTTGTATAGGGGCGCTATGTGTTGGAACTAACTCTATGGCACCTGACAACAACAATAGTTCTATGCTTTGGAAATCCTTCTGAAACAATGTCTACTATACTCATGGCTATACTGACCACCTAAACCAAAACGCAGCCTTTTCTTGAGTTGTCAGCAAGTGTGATTCAACTTTTTAATTCATTAAAAGATGCACACGTATCAGGCACTAGCAGTTGGACCATCACCATTAGCTGGCTTATTTCTTGAAATAAAATGACTATCTAAATGCAAATTCTCCTAACACTTTTATTTAAATTCTGTTCTATAATCATCCAACCGGGAGGGATAAAGAGGTTTATTTTGTATGCAGTTCATGGCCAGGCAACTGCCAGAGATTTCAAAACACTGATGATAATAGAAGGCTTGTAATTATACTTCTAGCCGAAATTTGCACAATATCTCAAATTTTGGATGTCCTGTTCTCAGAAAATTGCAGGATTGCTTGCGCTTGAATGGATAATAGGTATAACACTGGAACACTTAGGTTCTAGGAATTTGTGTTGATATAAAGGAAAACATAATATAGATCAATTTTTTACTAAGTTAAATGTTTGACATGATTTTCCATTTCATAGATGAGGACGATTGATCTATTTTGGGTGCTCAAGTATCACCAGGCTTATTGAAGATACATGTTTTATGATTTATATTGAATTTTCATGATAATATGATTATGTAAAAATATAGGATGATCATTCTTTGAAACCAATTAATATAAGACGCATGTACGACATAAATCATAGGAATCCATTAAAAGGATTTGATATAATTTCTGATTACCCAGTGAACATAGTACAGTGATAACAGCAGAGACTAATTATGTGAAATACACAGATTTAAACTAAAACAGCAACAACAACAGGAACTCACTACCATGGAGTCAATGCTTGTTCAAAATGACTCTATAGGACACGGTAGAACTGCCCCTGTGGGTTTCTGAAGGTGTAATAGAAAGTTTGCTCTTCTCCGGAGGAGTGGCTGGTGGTTTAAAACCGCTAGCCTTTCAGCTAACAGTCCAATGTGTAAGCCACTTCGACACTATTAGAAAGCCTCATATTTCTCCCATTTACTTTGAACTACTATTATAGAATTCTTGGGTTTTGCAAAGTATTGAACACCAACCTACTCACCTAAAGCTTGGCAGTTCAACCCCTCCCTTCCTCCATTCTCCCCCCCTCCCTTGCCCTACCCCCCACCTAGCGAAGGGCATAATAATAAGGGCTGGTAGAAGGCTTCTGAAAGGTCATACATAGCCTTTAAGGCCCCACTCACTCTCATGGACTCCAAGCTGACCCATAACAACCCACTTGTGGATTTCCAACATTGCAACTGTTCAAAGGTGTAGCAAGTTTAGTCTACTAAACCTGGAGCTGCCAGTGTTTTCCAGTGCCCACTGTGTGGTTTGCAGCTCCACACTTTACACCGCCAGGGACCCTGGAAGACCCCACATAGCAGTTCTTCACTGTGCACATGGTGGCCATGAGTAGAAATAATCAACTTGATAGCAAATGACAAGAATGATTGCTGTTAAGATTACAATGTCTCTAATTTCCAGAAATCACATAAAAGCCACAAAAAAGCCACAATTCTCTTTCAATCCCTAAATTAAAGGACCGATTAAGACTAAACAATACCAACCATTCCTTGAAGTGAAATAAAAATAATGAATTTTCTTCAGTCACAGAAGTTGTTATGTACAAGACTATTCATCCTATTGAAATTTTGGGATCATTGACAACACCGCTAGGGTCTGGTTTCTTTAATTACCATCAGGAAGTTTTCAGCACTAAGTACGTGTGAATTTAAAAAGAGATATTGTAGGAATTTTGTTTTTCTCCTTCTCAATAAAGTTATTAGTTTAGGCATAAGAATAATTCTGAATAACTTCATGGGATCTAGTAGAAGACAGCTTATCTATTTACAACATCTTTGAGTTAACAGAACTTTTATTAATCCTCAGGGTTTTTATGTCACATTTCTTATATATCCTTTTTTATATGCCTTGTCTAAAGATTCTATTAACCTAATAATCTAAGTGAAACATTAAAATGTAAATATTAGTCCATAATGTACAAATAACTGTATTTTTAATAAAGGATAAAACTTGCTATATATATATATATATATATATATATATATATATATATATATATATACACACATATATCAAAGACAGTGTCCAGGCACCAAGTAATGCTTGGAATTCTGGAAGAAAAGAGAGACATTACGTGTGCTTGGGCACATTGTCTTTTCTCTTGGTGTACTCTTCCAAAATCAATGATGTGGTAGGATTCAGCTTAAAATGTTACCTCAAACACTGACAGATGTGTAGAAACAAGGGGTTCTGAATCATGATAGCATGGGCAGCCTTCTTCAGGTTATCTCAAATCTAAAGTTCTAAGGAAGAAAGTTGATGATCAAGCCAGTATTTCCACATACACAAACCAAACCCTACTCACTCCCATCCACTGACTGCCAATGTCACTCTTGACTCATATGGCCCTGTTGACAGAGTAGAACTGCCCCCTTTGAATTTCTGAGGGGGTAACTCTTTACTGCAAGAATAAGCCCTGTATTTCTCCTGTGGAGTAGTTGGTGGTTTCGAACAGTTCTCCTGAAGATTGCAGTAACCACAATGTCTCCAGGGCTCCTGATATACATGCATTAGTGCATGTTCAAAATATTGTGTTCAAAAAGAGCACTGCAAGCCCCCCTCCTGTGGTATGTGCGTGTGTGTGTGTGTGCATGTGTAACATTTATAAAACTGCTCCCTGTATGAATCATAACCCCATACTGTATCTCCTTGGAGAACCGTAGATATAGACCAGAGCAGCATCCACAGTGGTAGCTAACTAGTTATGTCACTCAGAATTCTCATTTCAAAATGGCCATGACATTGCTTTCCTTTTTAAAATAATAAATTCTTCTGTCACATAGGAATTGTACCATTGTATGATTTAAAACAACAGCAAAGAATAGAATACTTTTTTTGCTAACTAAGAATCTTCATGGATAAATGTATTTACAAGTAAATTCATCATTCCCAAAGTTGAACACGAAGCTAAAATCTATGACATTAAAATTTGGACAAAGCTAGTTATTATTGGCAAAGCTTTTCCTTAAATTAGATTTATGGAGACATTGATGTATCTATTTATTTTCTGAAGTTCATTTATGATTTTCATCAGAATCTACTATTTTAATTAAGGTTGTCAGGCAATGTTGTCATAGTTACCTGTATCCCCTAAGCGTGAAACTAATAATTCTTATTTTTTTTGTTCATGTGATATTATCACTGCATTATGTACAGGAATAATAACCTTTGTGGTTAGAGTGATTCTCACTACATCTAGATGGATCACACTAATAACTCATGGAAACCCTGTCAAGACATCCTCCCACCTCTTATAATATAACTACTTATTTATTTCATTCCTAAGGGAGACTGGCTATGAGAAGAATAGAGAAGATTTGGATTTGGCTTTTATTACAAGATGGATATAGTTCGTTGTTTCTCTGGTTTTTTTACTCTTTTACTCTGCTTATTATACTGTTCTGTTATTCATCTTTGGTAATATAGAACTTACATTCCAGAACCTTAAATATAAAGATTTACTAAGAAACCCAAAGAGCTTTGTTCCTTATACCATCCATATATTCTGGCCTCAGAGTTCTGCTAAATTTTACTCTCAGGGGTACTTGCTCCCTATATGCTCAGGAGTCCCTTGGTTGAACAAATGGTTAAATTCTCAATTACTGGTTGAAATATTGACTGCTCAAACTTACTCAGAGTTGTCTCAGAAGAAAAATTTAGAGGTCTACTTCCAAAAGTTTAGAACTCTTGAGAACTCTACAAAGGACAGTTCTACTTTGAAACACATGGAATCATTAAAAGTCAGAATCACTTGATGGAAACTGAGAGGTTGCTGCCTGCTTGACTGACTATATCTCCCTACCCCCCTTCTCTAGTTGTGTCAAACTGTTAAATTTCTCGAAATGCCTGCTACAATCTGTTTTCATTAACCCCAGGTGTACATTCTCAGCATTCAGGTATCCTACATACTACCTAAGCTTTCTGGTGAATCACTATGTCGTTTTCACCATATGCTTGTCTGGGACTTTGTAAGACTTTATACACACTAAACTCAAGGTTTCCACTCACAAGAGATTGATACTTACCCTTTCCAATTCTTATCCTCCTCTGCTCCCCCCACCCCAAATTTTATTTTTAACCTTACTTTTTTAAGTCTAACTCCAAGACTCAGATTGTATGTGTCAATTTCCTTTCACTCTTAGCACAGCAAGACCCCTTAGGATCCATTCCATGTATCAGTTGGGAAAGCTGAAGGCTGTTTTCCATGGATTTTGATGACATCAGTGTTTGTGTAAAATTGTGTTTTCCATGAGCTCCAAGAACTAACAGTAATAATATAACTATAATTTACATGATCATTCATAAATAAATCCACATGCATTCATGACAGTCACCTTAGACCCAATTTTGTGGAGGCTATAGCTCAAGTTTTTATCTTATTTCTGTTTTCGAGAAATCAAAACCTGTTACTGATTCACATCCCTAGAGGACAGAGTGGTACTGCCTCATAGCGTTTGTACCAGGGAAGCTGTGGTGACATGGTGGTCAAGTGGTCCAGTGATAGACAACTTAACAGAAAGATCAGTCGTTCAAGCTCACTGACTGGTCTACCAATAAAAGATGTGGTAGTTCTACATATGTGTTCTATAGGATCTCCTGCTCCAGAATTAACTGAATGGCAGTGGGTTAGTGAGAATCTTTACAGATACTGACTGCTGCTCTTTACTCCACGGTCCATCTAGTGGGTCGGAACTACCAACTGTATAAGTTAGCAGTGAGTACTTTAAAAAGTACCGAGCTTTCAAAGGGAAACACAATATTCAAGATTACACAGTTGACAAGAGTCTCACCTCAAGGCGACTGATGATAAAGTCTTATTTGTTATAAATATGATTCTTCCTTTTCCATTTCTACCTTGACAATTAGAAAAAATCAGTTGTGCTTAGATACCTAACTAGTATACAATTATAAAGGTCTGGTATGTTTTCTTTCAATTACGCTCATCTAAAAATAACTATACTTTTATGGAATCTTCAAAATTAAGATAAAAATGCAGCATAAATCCATTCTAGTGTTCTAATTTTAAATGTTGTTTTATGTCCCTGTCCATAAACAGAGTTTATCTGGCCCATCTCTTGTTTTGCAAATAAAAACTCTGCTAATTTTAAATAACATTAAGTTTTGTTTTTAAGGGAAAAAATGCTGAAATTGCCTAATAATGTTGTAGGGAGAAGCCAAATTATCACAGGAAGAGGAGCCCCAGAAAAGTCTGACAGGCAATTTCCTGGAAGAGTGCAGTTCGCAGAGGACAAGCACACATGGTATACCTGCTACAAACAACTGAATCAGGGCAGAGAACACCTAAACATAGCACCAGAGTAAGTGCTGCATTAGCCGCAGTCAATGGAAATTTCCAGAAAATAGGTCTAAGCTTTTAGCGGATATTTGTGCGCATTGTGCTTAAAGCAAACAATCCATTTTCCAGAAACTAATTTGAAGTATTTCTACCAAAAGATAATCTGCAAATAAGGATTTTGCTGAATTTTTCTATCCGTTCAATATTGAGTTGCATTGTTTAATTATACTCTTATTCTTCAAGTGTGCATTTTGTGAGCATGCACTATGCTACCACTAAAACGTGCCCCCTTCCATCTAGTAAAGTCTAATGATCAGTGAGGTCTTTAAGGGCCTTTGAAGCTGTGAATCTTACAGGAGTAGATATCGTCATCTTTCTTCTATGAGTGGCTGGTGACTTTGAACCATCAACCTTGCAGCTAGCAATATAAGGTTTACCTGAGTCTCACTACTAAAATACTCATTCATATTCATTCAAGCATATTTATAAATATTTATTTTACAATACTATGTGCCCAAGTTATATTTTTATTATTGGCCGTAGTGGTGATGCAAAATGGTGCACATGTACAACTATGTTTTATATCACTTTCTCCCTTGACGTATCAATACAAATTGTGGTGCACATTTATACTTTGATCAGCTGTGTATGACAACTCATATGACTCCATCACTCACTAAATGAGATATGAGGCTATCTTATTTTTTTTAGAAGGTAGAATATGGCCTTTGTTACTTTATTATCAAACTGTGGATGTTTTTGGTTGCCATATTCAGAAGTCAGGAAAGGGCATGTTGAATGAATTAATATCTACTCTCATTATTGGATTATTGGTCCTGAGGGATTTATTTGTCCTGGATTCCCTGTGTTGTGAGCTCTTATCTATATCCATGCACATGCTCTGGTCTAACTGGATTTGTAAGGTAGAATGGGGTCCTGATAGTGGGGGGAAGGAAGCATTAAAGAACTAGAGAAGAGTTGTATGTTTTGTCATGCTCTACTGCACACTGACTGGTCATCACTTGTGACTCTTCTGTAAGGGGATGTCAAATAGTCTACAGATGGGCTTTGGTCTCCACTCAGTCCTCCCCCTCATTCACATCTATATGTTTTTTTGTTCTGAGTCTTTGATGCCCAATACCAGATCCCACCAACACCTCATAATCACACAGGCTGGTGGTTTTCTTCCATGTGGGGTTTGTTGCTTCTCAGCTAAATGGCAGCTTGTTTATCTTCAAGCCTTTAAGACCCCAGATGCTATATCTTTTGATAGCTGGACACCAACAGTTTTCTTCACCCCACTTGGGGAAAATAAGAGGGAGGAAGGGGTATCTATAACAATGATCTACATATAACCCCCTCCCAGGGGGGGGTGTACAACAGAAAAGCAGGTGAAAGGAGACAGTGATTGGTGTGAGACATTTAAAAAAATGATAAATTATCAAGGGTTCATGAGGGAGGGAAAGATGGGGAGTGGGGAACTGAGCTAGTACCAAGAGCTGAAGTGGAAAGAAAATGTTTTGAAAATGATCATGGAAATGTATGTACAAGTGCTTGACACAATGGATGGATGGATGGATTGTGGTAAGAGCCCACAATAAAATGAAATTTTAAAAGTATTAATATCTAAATGAGACAAGGGAGCTGATTCATTAAAAACAGAGAATCACAAAATGCAAGCAAGCAGCACAACATTGGTTTGAGGCAGAGAGAAAGCCAGAGTGCCCGGGACAAAGCTAGGAAGACAAAATAGGTCAAGTCTGAGTGATATAGAGAGTTATAAGCCACTGTAAGAACACACCCTGTTCTTGTCCTGGCCTGTGTGTCCCTGCTCCCCTGTGCTCAGCTGTGGCAGTGGGGCTGAGGCAGGACATACAGTATCACCCTCTCAGTTTAAGAGGGCTGTTCTAAGCACAGGGCTGGCTCTTAAAGACACGAGAGGACATTTCCAAAAATAAATAAAAAGAATACACATGGTTTAAGATAGTGTTCATGAAGCAGATGGTCAAAAACAAGGAGAGACTTTGAAAAGGTTTAGGTGGAGAATGGGCATTTTAGGGCAACCTTGTTAAACTCCTCATCCTCTGTGGATTGATTAACTGGAGTTAATTCTTGAGAGAAAGAGCACTTGAATTAAATGTGACTGTATTATACTCTACTGTAAAGTATAATGTTATGTTGTATGGTACTGTATAGTATCGTGTTGTATAGTACAGTGTTGTATTGTATTGTACTATATTGCATGCATGTATTGCATTGCATTGTCGGCAGTACAACCTAACCTTGAAGTTACTGCTTTTATAATACATAATTGCCTCTTTCCCTGCACCACGCTCCACCTCCTTCCAAGAGAAAAATCAAGTATGCATCCAGTTAGTCTCTTCACATTCTTGTCAGTGAAGTGAGCTGCTTCAGACCTTCATGTTCCCACCTGGTACCTCAGCCCCTGCACAGTTTATATGTTACGGAGATGGGGTTTTCAGTAACTCACTGCTCCTAGACCCCAAGTCATTAGAGGTCTATTTAAAGACTGTTATACAAAGTCTTTCACTGTCATTTGTACCTTTTTGCATCAACTCCTTTCCAAATACGCATGTTGTTACTCAATGTGGTCATCTATCACTCTATGCTCAAGGCTACGAATGAGTTGATGTGAAAACCGCCCAAGTTACTCCAAGCTCTCCTATTATAACTATGCTCCTGCTTACAAAAGAAAATTCTTAGCTGCCACCAAGCCTCGACCATTATATGGTTCACTTCCTAACTCCCGGGACAAACCATACTGCATATGATCTTTTAACTAAGTGACATTCAAAAGCTGGTCTCCTGGGTGAGTATGCTCTCCCAGCTCTGTGCGTCTATTCATCTGACCCCAACACCTTTTCCTGTCCTCTCATTCAATCTCCCACGGATGCTCTCATGCACTGTCCTCAGAAACCTCCCTGGTATGAGTATTAGATGAATCTTATCTTAATATTTTTGGATTAGCTGAATTCTGCCCAGTTCTTTTACCTAACTAACTCACAGCCATAGAGCACACTCGGGACCTGAACCTACAGGCCAGAGAACATGTTACTCATGACCAGAAGGTCAAGCCTCATCTTTGCCCTTGGAGGCCTGTTTCGTTAGCACACCAGTTTTCAATATCTAGTAGAGTTACCTCCACCGGATGCACACACAAAACAACACATGCGCTAGGGAATTAAATGTTGTTACTGGGTGGCATCCAATCTGTTCCAACTCAGAGCAAACATTTGTAAACTGAGCATAACATGCCCCACCTGTTCCAGCTTCACAGTTGTTTGTAAACTGAGCATAACATGCCCCACCTGTTCCAGCTTCACAGTTGTTCTTACATTTGAGCCCATTGTTGCAACCACTGTATCAAGCAATCTCATTGATTGCTTGATTCTTTCATGGCCCCTCTACATTACCAAGCACGGGCGTCTTTCTCCAGAGACGAGTTTCTCCGGACTAAACCTTGCCATCCTTGTCTCTAGGGAGAATTCTGGATGTCCTCCTTTCAAGATGTTTGTTCTTTTGACAATCCACGGTACTTTCAGTATTCTCCAACACCATAACTCAAATGCACAGATTCTTCTTCAGTGTTTCTTATGCAATATCCAATTTTTACATGCACACGGGGCCACTGAAAATACCATGGTTTGGGTTAGGTGAAACTTGGTCTTCAAAATAATATCCTTGCTTTTCAACATTGAAAGAGGTCTTTTGTAGGAGATGTAACCAATGCAATGAATTATTTGTTCTCTTGATTGCTACCTCCAAGAACATTGATTGTAGAGCCAACCAAAATGAAATCCTTGATCATTTCAATCTCCTTACATTATGTACCTACAGGTCCAGGTTTGAGGATTCGGGATTTCTTTACATTGAATTTTCATCCCTAGTGAAGGCAGCATTCTTGATCTTCATCTTCAAGTGCTTCAGTCCTTCTTACTGTCTGCGAGCAAGGTTGAGTCATATGCATATCGCAGGTTGTTCATGCCTTCCTTCCAATCTTGTTGCCGTCTCATGTTCTTCTTCATAAAGTTCAGCTTCTCTGATGATTTTCTCAGTAAACAAATTGAATAAGTATGATGAGAGGTTACAACCCTGATATACACCTTTCCTGATTTCAAATCACGTACTCTTCCTTTATCCTGTTCACACAACTGATGCTTGATCCAGCTACAGGTTCTGGAATTCTCATTTTCAGGATTATCCTTGAATTTGTTGTGCTCTGCACAGTTGAATGCCTTAGCATAGTCAATAAGACTCAAGGAAACATCTTTCTGGGATTTTCTGCTTTCAGCCAAGATCTGACATCAGCAATGATATCCCTTGTTCTTCGTATCCTTTTGAATCTGGTCTGAACTCTGGTAGCTCCTTGTCTACATACTGCTGAAACTGTTGGATGATCTTCAGTAAAATTTTACTGGCCAGTGAAAACAATGATATTATTCCACAATCTGAGCTTTTTGTTGGATCACCTTCCTTGAAAATAGATACAAATATGGATCTGCTGGTCAATTGGCCAACTAGATGTCTTCCAAATTTCCTGGCATAGACACATAGGTGCTTCCAGTGCTTCATCAACTTGTTCAAACATTTCAATTGAAAGTCCATCAATTCCTGGAGGTTTTGGCTAATGTTTTCAGTGTAGCTTGAATTTCTTCCTTCAGTACCATTGGTTCTTGCTTATACACTACCTCCTGAAATGGTGGAAAGCTATCTTACTCTTTTTTGTATTGTGACGCTGTGTATTCTTTCCTTGGTCTTTGAATGCTTCTTGTATTATTCAATATTTTGCCCACTGAGTTTTTAAATATTTCAAATTGAGGCTTGAATTATTTTTCTTGAGTCCTTTAAGTTTTAAGTTATGTTAAGCATGTTCTTCCTTTTGGTTTACTAACGAGATCTTTGCACATTTCATTATAATTTTTGACTTTGTCTTCTTGACCTGTCCTGGGAAATTTTTATTCGGCTATTTGATGTCATCATTTCTATTTTTTTTTGTAGCTACTCTATAATTAAGAGGAAGTTTCAAAGTCTCTTTTGACATACACTCAGCTTCTTTTTCTTTCCTACCTTTTAAACGACTCTTTACTTTCTTCATGCATGATATTCTTGATGTCCTCCCACAGCTCATCACATGTCAGTTTCAACCTGTCAAAACTGTTCTTGAGATGTTGTCGAAATTCAGCTGGGATACACTCAAGGTCATATTTTGACTTTGTGGACGTGTTATCATTTTCTTCAACTCAACCTGCACTTCCATGTGAGCAGTTGCTCTGTCCACAGCAGCCCCTGGGCGGAGTTGAGTGGCCGCTATTGAGCGTCCCCGTCATCTCTTCCCACCGAATTGGTCGATTTGATTTTTATATATTTCATCTCGACAGGCCCATGTGTGTATTCACCTTTTGTGTTGTTGAAAACAGGCTTTTGTTGCAAATGACTCATTGGTCCTGCAAAATTCTACCAGGGGAACTCCACCTTTGTTTCTACGACCAAGGTTATAGTTTCCAAGGAGTGCTCCTTCCTTTTGGTTTCTGACATTTGCCTTCCCATCTGTCAATAATTATCAATGTATCTTGATTGCACGTTTGATCAATTTTTCTGACTAAAGACAATGGCAGATTTCGGCATCACGAGCTTTCATAGTTCGTGTAAAAACTTGAATAATGGTGTTATTGGATAGTGGTGGCATTGGATTTAGTTGGACTTCCATATTGGTGGATAGATATAATCCTGTCAAAGGCAGGATTTTACTTCAATATACATCTTGTAAAGTCTTTTTTGATAATAAATGCAACTCCCTTCCTCTTGATTGTGTCATTCCCAGCATAGTGAGACATGTGATTTTCTGATCCAAAATGGCCAATACAGGTCCATTTCAACTCAAGAATGCCTAGGATATCAATGTTATATGTTGCATTTCATTTTTGACAACTTGAAAATTTCCTAGGTTCATATTTCATACATTCCAATTTTTGATATTGATAGATTTTTACTACTATTTATTTTTTATTTGAAGTCATGCCTCGTCAGTAAATGAAGGTCCCTGTTACATAATCTGGTGTCAATCTGGGACTTGAGAGGATTAGGAGTGAAGGGGTGGAGCCTAGTCTGTCAA
Organism: Tenrec ecaudatus; assembly: GCF_050624435.1. Lineage (NCBI taxonomy): Eukaryota > Metazoa > Chordata > Mammalia > Afrosoricida > Tenrecidae > Tenrec > Tenrec ecaudatus. The sequence continues at coordinate 10,411,566 of NC_134532.1, read as the reverse complement.
TCAAGTCATAGCCAATGAGGCCTCTGTGTGGGCCTAGCCTTCTGAGAATTCTGGGAATTAGTGGATTTCCTCCTTGGAGGTGGTAGACAGATTCACTCTCTCTGAGATCACTCTGAGAGACTGCTCAACTGACAAGACACATGGCACTATGCTGATAGACCCTTGCCCTGGGAACTAGAGGAGCCACGTGGAGACCCCTACCAGTGTTGTAATGATTCTACCGCCACTGGATCCACAAGACTTTGTACCCACTGGGCTGTGATCTTCCTGCATTGGGCATCGTCATTGCATGTGTTTCATGAGTCTGAAGAGGACTTTATAGACTGGTATCAGATATATGGACTAATATCAGACTTACAGATTTAATCTGGACTGGACTAGGATGTTTTCTCAATATTCAACTGCTCTTGTATATAAACATCTTTCTTATACACATGAGTGTGTCTATGAATTTGTTTCTCTAGGCTACCCATACTAGGACAGTCCCAAAGGCTTTACTTACACAGGCTTGCTTCCATCTTTTCAGCAGGGTGTTCTCTGCTTTGAGACAGTACCTCCTCCTCAGTCATATTTTGAGTGCCTTCTGATCTGACAGGCTCATCTTCTCGGCTATCTCTGACAATGTTTCATTTCTGTTCAGTAAGACTTCAGTATGTTTTGATGTTATCAATGGTTTCATTGGCTACTTCCTCAGAAGATCGTTCCTTCTAGCTTGTTCTTAAGCCAAACCTGTGCTGAAACCTTTCACTTTGGATGACCCTGCTCCTGTATGAAATATCAGTGACATATTTCCCAGCATCCCTGCAACACGCAAACCAATGGAGTAAGACAATTTGACCAAGAAGTGGTGGAAGAAATTGAGTAGATGTCTTAAAATATTCATTTGTTATTATTGTTTGTTGTTGTTTTAGGTACCGTCAAGTTGATTCCAATTTACAATAGCCCTGTGAACAACAGAAGGAAACACTGCTTGGTCTTGCGCCGTCTTCACAATTCTTATGTTTGAGCCCTCTGTGCAGCCACTGTGTCAATCCATCTTATAAAAGGCCTACCTCTTTTTCACTCTTTCACTACTTTACCAAGGGTGATGCTCTTCCCCACGGACTGGTCTCTCCTGATAACATGTTCAAAGCACATAAGACCTATCACCACCCTTGACTCTAAGGAGCATTCTGGCTGTACTTCTTCTAAGACAATGTCCGTGGAACTTTCCATAATCTTTGCCATCATGATAGTTCAAATGCATTAATTCTTCAATATTTCGTATTCAATGTCCAATATTTGCATGTATTTAAAAAGTAAAAACTCATTGCCATCATTATGCTGACACATAGTAGTCCTATAGGACAGTATAGAATTGTCTCTATTTGTTTCGGTGACCGTAATTCTTTCCAAGAATAGAAAGGCCTGTATTTCTCTTGAGGAGAAGCTAGTGGTTTGGAATAGCCAACCTTGTGGATCACAGGCTACCATGATGAGCCCCAAAATAGAAAGTGATTGAAAACGGCCTGGCTTAGATGAGGCACCGCTTAGTCCTCAACGTAATGTCCTTTCCTTTCCCACATTCAAGAGGTCTTGTGCAGCAGATTTACTCTGAGCAGTGCATCATTTGATTGCATGATTGCTTCTTCCAGAGCAGTGACTGGGGGTCCAATCAAGATTAAACCCTGGACAATTTCAATCTTTTCTCTGTTCATGTTACCTATTGGTCCAGTTGTGAGAATTTTATGTTTATTTTACATCGAGTTGAAATCCACACTGAAGGCTGCAGTCCTTGATCTTCATCGGCAAGTGCTTCCAGTTCTCCTCCTTTTCACCCAAGGAAGGTTGTGTCAAGGTTGTGTGGTGCTGGGGTGTAAATTGGCTACTCTACTGGGTGCCCCAGGGATTTCTGCTTAGGGGACAATCTAGCCCGTGGCACCCACTCGACTTCCCAGTCTTGGAAAGCCACCAAATGGGGGATGGAGTGTGGGTAGGGGGAGAAGCTGGGATTTGCCGCTGCACTGAAGGGATGCAAAGTGTGGGCAGGTGTTATATAAAGGGCCTGCACCTGCAGCTGCATTCTCTGTGGCAGAACCAAGAGAAGAACCCTGGGATGCTGCAAGACCCAATATCATGTCCCAGTTCCAGGGACGGTGACCTTACCTACATGGAGCCCTTCCTGTGAGTCCTACATGGATGCCATCTACCTAGAACATCCCTCTTTTAGTTTTCTAACGCGTTGTCTTTTCACATTGTATTATGATAGTTTACTCTGTCTTCTCCAGCTGTCCTTTAAATGTTTCTGCTCAGAGCTTTGACCTCTTCATTTTCCCAGTTGCTTTAGCTTCTCTCAGTAAAAAACAAGTATTGGGGTTCCTTCAGGTATTCTCTGCTTTGTTTTCTTTCTTACCTTTGCTTTCTTTATGAATAATGTAATTCATGTAATCCCACAACTGGTCTGGTATTTGGTGTTCAATGTATCATACATACGCAATCGTGGTATGATCTCAAAAATTCATCTGGAATATAATGAATATTGTCTTTTAGCTCTGGTGGACTTGTTTAATTGTCTTCACCTTTAACCTGAACATGCATATAAACAACTGGTGGTCACTTCCACAGTTGGTCCCTTGTCTTATTTGGGGGGATAATATTGAGATTTCCCCATCACCTTTTGACATATGTATTCCCTGTTCATTCCATCTAGTGGGATACATATGTATAGTCACTGTGTTGTGGCAAAAAATCACAACAAACAGGTCATTAAGAGTAACAAAGTTTTATCACGCTTTCTCCAGCATTTTTGCTATCACCCAGGTCATATTTTCTAACTACCAACATTCTTTTCTCCCAACTTTTACATTTCAATCACCAATGCATTACCAATGCATCTTCATTGTGCATGTAATCATCATCAGTCTGCACATTAGGACCATTCACCCATTTCTTCATTATTGGCTTTAGTTGTTGTTTAGTAGTTTTGAAATGTAATTTTATTCACTAATCTATCTTGCAGACATATGGATATTATCCTGTGAAAGAGCAATGTGCAGGATAATTCTCAAATTTTATTTTTCATGGTTAAAGTTATATCATTCTTTTTCCATATATCATTTGCAATATAGTAAATTAAGATTATGCTTATCCTATTACGGCTCACAAATATTCGACAACTTCCAATTTTCTTGAGTTCATATTCTGCACATTCTACCTTCCAATTATTATTTTTCTTTTTTGAGTAAATACTTTTATTGGGGACTCTTACATCTCTTATCACCATTGTTAATGATTAAAGAGTGTTTTTGGATACTTCTTCTCATTTGAATCATACTCATCATCAAAGGAAGATCCTGAATGTTTTGTTCTATCCAAGTCAGAATGACTAAGCCTACCTTTAGGAGGATGCTTTTCTCCAGAAGTAGTTTGCTGGCCTTCCCACCTGAAAAGTTAATCTTTTACCACTCTCTCAGACCGTGTTCTGCTGTGGTGCATAGGTTTCTTTGGCCATCCTTTCAGAAATGTTATGTTTCTTCCTCTTAGTCTATCTTAGTCTGAAATTTCTTCTGAAGTCTGTCTACCTGGGGTGACCCTGCTTTTATTTGAAACACTTATGACAAAGCTTCCAGCATCGCAGCAACATTAAACTGGCATAGCATCATAGTGAGCCACTGCAATAGGACAATGGGATATTTCTGTCTTTCCCATTAAAGTCATCATTGTAGTTCTATAACTTTCTCACTTCTAGAAATATTATTCTTCCTCAGAAGATCTAATTCATGTTAACCCTAATGTATATTGTGTTGAAACCCGTGATTAATCATTCATCTGAACCCAATCACCATCAACAGCATTCTATCCAGTTTACTAAAAGCTCCTTGAACAGTACTCTCCAAGCACCCAGACTGATTTTAAGACCCAAATTCATTCTTGCCAAATCTTAATTTTAATTACCAATGTGTTCCCAGCATATTTATAAAATCGAAAGTTTTCTGTGACTTTCCAGGCCCCACATTATGATATCCAAGTTCTTGTTTCTAATCTTAGCATCATCTACACCGACATGCATTCATTTCCCTTGAGATGTTCTGACTTGGAACTATGGTACTCTGTCTTTGGGGTATTTGAAATTGTTGGCATTTCTGTTTAGAGCACTCATCTCACCTGGCCACAATATGATTCAGGATATAAGTCTCAACTCAAATGAAAGTTCTCAGGAAAGTCTTTTCCACTGACTCAACTGCATCTGCAACTGCCTCCCACTCTAACATATTAGCCAGCTTTACCTTCTTCAGAACACTTTTCAATTGTAGCCTAACTAACACATTTGAGACTCTTCTTTAGGAAAACTTTGCAACTGACATAAATGAGAAGCTAGGAAAAGTGTAGATAGATACTAAGAGATGAAATTCTTGTGCTGAACCCTGAGGAAATTCAACATATAGTACCATAGGAAAATCGGTGATTTGGAAAAGGAGACGAGAGTTATCTCCTTTCAAATTTTCTTTATGAAAATCATGAGACTTTGGAGACATTGAAAATAAAGAAAATAGGATCAAGTAATATCAAGACGTTAGGTGCAGTTATTCATGCGGAATGTCTCACAAGAATCCTGCTACATAGAAGAATTTAACACGGTGGTTGGGTGGAAAGAAATACAATCATTTACAACTTTATCAAGAAGTAATTTAGTGGCGTGATAATGGTAACTTCCATGCGAAAGTGTATTGAATAGAAAGTAGCGAAACAAATAGGAAATATTTATTAAAACCACATTTAAGAAAATGGTATGAAACAGGGCAGGTACATTGAACTGAAAAGCTGGAAAGAGGTGGTATTTTCATTAAAAGTATTTTAGAGCAGATTTTTATTTTTTTGCAAGAAGATAGAGAAATATTAGTTTTATGGACAAATATAGACAACCAGATGTAGAGTTAGATATTTTTCAAGGAATAGATTCCTAGTGAGAGAAAGAATAATTGAAGAGATAAAAAATTTTGTATTTTCAGTGAGTAGCCTAGTTCTATTTATAGAAAAAAATGAAAGACTCTTTCAGAAAAGAGAAGAATATTAGAGGTCTACTGATTATAAATTGTTGTTCCATAGAGCCAACATCAGGGAAGATGAAGAAGGATGAGTGTACACTAAATGGGGTTGAAACTTTACTGGGATCATGTATGATAAAGAATCAATGTGCGAGGAAACTTATGGGAGAAGAGCCTTTATAACACCTTGCAGTCATTTTGGAAAATCTTGACACATGGCCCAATATGGAGAAGGAACTTTGGATGATGGGGTGCCTGACTCCGAAACTGCAGAATCCACCGCCTACAGGAACCGCCTACTCTGGCCATGAGAAAATGGCAAGATCTATAATCTTGAACTATTTTTAGCACATGAACTTTAGAGCAAAATTAAATAAACAAAGAGAAGTAAGACACATTTTTAAAAATCAAGTGATATTTCACATTTTAGAAAATTTGGTATTTTAAGTAAAATCATAGGCATGTACATTTAATTTTATTTCTCATAATAAGTATGTCACTGAGGGTTGGATACTTGCTTCAACGCCATTTCTTTTTCACTGAAGTAAAGTAATTTTGATGGGTAGGACAAAAATATGTTATTGAATACTTAAAAATATATCATTTAAAAACGGGCACAAGAGAACTTCTAAGAAATCTGACAAATGTACTAAAATGTATCTGAAATGAGCAAGTAAGCCAGTTATTATTATCTCTATTATATAGTTCAGGAAATTGAGGGTTACCATAGTTAAGGATGAATCAAACTCATAATTACTAAGTAATGGAGACTAATTTTGAGCTCATTTTTTATGAGATTTTTGCCCAATGTTCTTTTCTTTTGTAGTTTACTGCTCCTTCATTGAGGCTTATATTATGAACCGGATTATAACCTTTGCTGAGGACAAAATTGTGCCATCTGAACATCTGGTGCTTCTTTTCGGTTGCATGAAGGCCTCTATAAAGAGATAGTAGCTGAAACACTATTTTCAACGATGATCATAATTAACACCAGCAGAGTTTTCCATAGTTACATTGTAGCAAAGAGTTTCTATAGATCCTAAAATATTTTGCATTTAATTTTAATAAAAGCAACAATTTCACATTGATTATAAAATAAACTTTAAAAATAGAGGTGTTCTTTTTGTAATCCACTTTTTCCCAAATGCCTACAGTTACTTTCAAACACCCATCTGTTAATTTGCAATACTGTAGTGGTTTGTGTATTCCAGAGGGGAAGGTAGCTTTGCCATGTTGTTGCTGTTTTTTTTTTTTTTTAAATAAAGGAGGGCCACTCATGGCAGACATGGTTCAATGGACTCCAGACTCTAACACATTGGGCACAAGAACCCAGAGAGTTAAATCTTTTTAAAAAATGGCCTGTGAAACCTTATCAATAGAAGAAAAACCCAGTGTGAGCTAATGCAAACAGATGGAGCCCCCAGGATGTAAGACACTCAACACACTACTGGGAAAGAGTTGTCTCCTGAAAGCAGAGTTGACTTAATGACAGAGGTGAAGTAATGCTTTCAGAATCATCATTTGCTGATGTGACCTGTCTTAAAATAAGAAAAAACAAAAACCAATCCCCAAACCCAGCAGCAAACATACAATAATAATCAGAACATGAACCAAGTACCAATTTAAAAATAAACACTTCCATGTTGTCGATGCTGACTCATAGGGATTCTGTAGGACAAAGTAGACTGGGTCTTGCCATTTTATGAGAATGTAACTGCTTACTGGAGTAGAAAGTCCCGTCTTTCTCCTATCGAACCGCTAGTGGTTTTGAACTGCTGACCTTTCATATTGCAGTCCAACGTGTAACCACTATGACATCAGGGCATCTGGGAAAAGTACAAAGCTATGAAACATTAAAGGGAAACATTAAGATCATTATCCTAAACACTAGTATTGAGCCTTTCATACATGACAATCTTAGAGTACATTATGCTGAGAATGAGAAATTGAAGTGGAATGACATCACATTTATGTAAAAAAAAGAGCAATTACAGATTTATTCTGACGTACAATGGTGTAAGTGATAGGATAATGTTCATATACCTTTACATGTTTTGTGTGTTTAGTTTACATTTTTTAACTTGCTTAAAGTTACTAATAATCATTCTTCTGCCATTTTGTAGTACTATAGTGGCCTACATTACTGTGCTGCTGTTAACTAACCAAAAGGAAACACAAGTTAAAAGTAACAAAAAATAAATAACACCCTGTGCATTCAGCCGAAATAACTAAAGGAAAGCTTCAAGCCCTGAATTGTAATATTAAAAGATTCTAAAGACAAGTACTGAAAGATAAAGGGAATTTTAAAACGGAATTATGAAAGGAATAAGCAGTCACAATATCAAGAAGAAGTAATCAACATTCAACCATTTCTACAGGTGGCATATGATCAAGAAGCAATGGAAGAAGAAGAAGAAGAAGAAGAAGAAGAAGAAGAAGAAGAAGAAGAAGAAGAAGAAGAAGAAGAAGAAGAAGAAGAAGAAGAAGAAAGCAGCATGGTATTGAAGGGAAGAGTTCAAGATGCACTGAAAGCAATACTGAAAAATAAAGCTCCAAGAATTGATACACTACCAAAGAACAATTTGACCAAGTTGAAAAGGTACTAAAAGCACTCACTCCCCTACACTAAGAAATTTGTAAGCTGGCTGCCCACCCAATCAACGTGAAAATATACATATTTGTACTCGGTTCAAAGAAACATGACCCCCCCCAATGTGGAAATTATGAAACAAATCATGAATATCACATGTAAGTTATATGTTGTAAGTAAAATTTTGCTGAAGATACATTTTTTAATGTTGCAATATTAAATTGATAGGGAGCTGCCAAAAAATTCCAGGTGAAATCAGAAGAGGTTGTAGAACAAGGAATCATTGCTGATGTTAAGTGAATCTTAGCTGAAAGCATATAATACACACAAAAATATTTTTATTGATTTTTGCAAAGGAATTTGACCATGGGGATTAAAGCATTGAGAAGCACGGATATTCCAGAACACTTCATTGTGCTGAAGCAGAACCTATAAGTGAACCAAGAGGCAGTTGTTTGACAAGAACAAAGAAATACTGTGCAATTAAAAATCAAGGAAGGTGTGCACAGGATTGTATTCTTTCATAATACTTAACTTAATCTGTGTATTCAGCAAATAATCTGAGAAACGGAATTTTAAGTAATACTGCACAATTAAAAATCAAGTAAGGTGTGCGCAGGATTATATTCTTTCATAATACTTAGCATAATCTGTGTATTGAACAAATAATCTGAGAAGTTAACTTCTCTGAAGAAGGATGATGGGTTGGGATTAGAGGAAGGCTTATTAACAGCTGAAGCTATGCAGATGGCACACACTTGCTGAAAAGGAGTTGAAGCACTTGCTGTTGCAGATCAAGGATTGGAGCCTTAAGTACAGGTTACGACTAACTCAGTGTAAAGAGAGCTAAAATCCTCACAATTGGACCAATTGGTAGCATGATGACAAATGGAGACAAGATTGAAGTTTTAAAGGATTTTAGCTTGCTTGGATTCACAATCAACGTTCACAGAAGCAGTCAAGAGATCAAATGATGCATTGCACGAGGTAAATCTGTAATATAATGTTCCAACCTGCTGCAGGAACCTCTGCCCAACCTTCGCAACACCAAAGCAGGAAACCCACCAGCCTTCTGGGTCACTCCCCTGAGAGGGAAGTCACAGGAGGATAAAGTAGTACGTTAATTCCATAGTGAAATAAGCTATAGGCAGTTCAAAGAAGCACTCCTACAAGTCTCCCAGAAAGAGCCAGTGCTCTTCGATTCCCTGGAAAATGGCACCTGTCTCCTCTAAAACAACGCAACACAAACAGCCCTCAGCCCCACCGACGTCAATGAAAAAAAGGGAGAAACAAATGGCAATGGCAGAAGATGTCCTAAACATAATGACATGCAGAGAAGAAGCAGACATGGAGCTGCCACAGAAAGGAATTTTCAGAATGCTAATTGGAGTCATACAGGATATGAGGGAAACACTACTGAAAAAGGATGAAATGACAGAAGAGGTAAAAGCCATTAAAAAAAGAGAAATAGAGGAGCTTAGGGAGGAGATAACAAAACCCAGTAGCAGATTCACGGACTTCGAGAATTGACTGGAGGAATCACAGAACCACATCAGTGACTTGGAGGACATCCAAGCAGACTTTAACAAATGCAAACAAAAATCTAATAAGATCATCAGAGACGCTGAAGAAAACTTAAGAGCTATGTCTGATGTTATGAAGCAGAACAACATTAGAATTATTGGCTTACTGGAAGAAACGGAAGACAAAATAAAGAAGTCAGCTGTAACAATAGTGGGAGAATTGTTGCAGGAAAGCTTCCCTAGCTTAAGGAATAAAAATCAGGCAACTATTTTCAGGTGGCTGAAAGAACACCAGCTAGACTAGATCCTAAGAAGTCACCAAGGCACTTAATAGTTAAATTATCCAACTTTGAGGAAAAGGAGAAAATCATGAGAACACCTAGGGAAAAAACAAGCAATCACATATAAAGGCTCCCAAATAAGCATATGGTCAGACCTATCAGCAGAAACTATGAAGAAGAGGTAAGAGTGGGGTAACATCTTGCAAAAATTTAAGGAAAACAATGCAAACCCAAGAATACACTTCCCAGCCAAATTATCGATCAAGATAGATGGAGAAGTAAGTGTCTTCCCAGAGAAAGAAAAACTCAAATAATACTTTAGAAGAAACTCAGCCCTCTAAAAGATCCTTGCCGATCCAGTATGGTCAGAAGAGCCACACTCACCAAGCATAAATAAGAGACCTCCACATAGAACAACCTCACCCAGAGGGCAAAAAAGAGAAAACAGACCTCAATTTAGCATTGACTGAAATATAGAAAAACTTGAAAGGCTGCTGAGGTAAGCTTTAAAAAAATGCAAACGGGGCATAGGGAAAAAGCTACGATATACAAACATTCTTGGCGTGAGGACCAGGTAATATGGCAAGGACCAGACCAAATACAGGGATACACATGGTAGACAACTAGAAAGGAGGTGGGGAAAGGAAAAATATATAATAATAAAGAAAAGGGTAGCGGAGGCACAGGCACTAACCCACCCAAAGGGATGTTATTGTTTGTGTCTCCACAGAGAAAGAGGGACCAGACTTCAACCCGGTGCTCCAAGATGTGAAGGCAACATGCCAGCGTGGAGTAGGGAACCAGTGGAGAGGTCTGGGGGGCCGGACCCAACCCCAACTACTAAGTGGACACCTGACCCTCCCCTCAAAAGATTTTTTTTCAAAGGATGGCACTGTATCTACAGCTCCGGAAGAGGACATATCTGATCGGAGCACACGGGAGCTAATGAAGGAGGAGGAGGAGAGAGTGGAGCACATCATGGCCCACCAGGCCAGGAAGTCGATGTTCCCAACTAGAGCAGCCAGTAGACAGAGAGGACCACTTGGCCGACCCCACTATGAGACATGACATTCCTCAATGACCTACAGCCCTAAAGGGAACAACACCGGAGACACGGTGTGGGAATTGCACCCAATTGGATCCTGCCACACCAAGGCAAAACATTAAGGGGGTGCAACATAACAGCAAGAGAATGGAGTGGCAAGATTGCCAGGGAATGCTGAAGGTGTACTTTGGGGCCAGGTCATGGTTGCCCCAACACACTGGAAAACAATCCTAAAGTCCAACAAACAATCCTTGAACTAACTGCAAGCTTTTCTTTCCTGTTCTGATCATTTGGTTTGTTGTTGTTTTGTTGTATATTGTTGCTTGGTTGTGCTTTGTCTTGTTTTTCTGCATGTTATTATCTCTGCAGTTCTGTCTAAATAAGATAGGCTGGATGAACAATTGCAGAAGAAAACGTGGAGACATGGGAGACGGGGAGGTGGGGGGAAAGGTAGTGGTGTTAATAAACCCAGGGACAAGGGAACAATAAGCGATCCAAATCGGTGGTGTGGAGGGTGTGGGAAGCCTGGTTTGGCATGATCAAAGGTAATGTAACTAAGAGGAATTGCTGAAACCCTGGTGGGGAAGTCAAAGGAAATAGAGGAAAGAGCTGGGAGGCAGAGGGCATTTATAGAGGTCTATATAAAGACATGTACATATTCAAATATATTTATACATGAGGATGGGGAAATAGATCTATGTGCATATATTTATAGGATTAGTATTAAGTTAGCAGAATGATTTTGGGCCTCCACTCAAGTACTCCCTCAATGCAAGAATATTTTCTTCTATTAAATTGACATTCTATGATGTTCACCTTCCCGACACAACCGTTGAAGACAAAGAGGGTGAACAACCAAATGTGGTGAAGAAAACTAATGGTACCCAGCTATATATTAAAAGATATAGCATCTGGGGTCTTAAAGGTTTGAAGATAAACAAGTGGCCATCTGGGTCAGAAGCAATAAAACCCACATGGAAGAAGTACACCAGCCTGTGTGACCACGAGGTGCTGAAAGGATCAGTATCAGGCATTAAAGAACAAAAAAAAAACAAAAACCCATATCATTGTGTGCTCAGCTCCCTGATATGACCGCTGAAGACAAATGAGTGCATAAGCTAATGTGGTGAAGAAAGCTGATGGTTCCTGGCTATCAAAAGATATAGTGTCTGGGGTCTTAAAGGCTTGAAGGTAAACAAGCGGCCATCTAGCTCAGAAGAAACAAAGCCCACATGGAAGACGCACACGAGCCTGTGCAATCACAAGGTGTCAAAGGGATCAGGTATCAGGCATCATCAGAACAAAAAATCTTACCATAGTGAATGAGCGGGGACTGCGGAGTGGAGACCCAAAGCCCATATATAGGCCACTGGACAATCCCTTACAGAAGGGTCTTGGGGAGGAGACGAGCCAGTCAGGGTGTGATGTAGCAACCATGAAAAATACAACTTTCCTCTAGTTCCTAAATGCTTCTTCCCTCCCTCCCGCACTGTCATGATCTGAATCCTACCTTTCAAGTCTGACTAGACCAGAGGATGTACACTGGTACAGATGGGACCTGGAAGCACGGGGAATCCAGGGCAGATAATCCCCTCAGGACCAATGGTGTGATTGGCAATACTGGGAGGGCATAGAGAGGGTGGGTTGGAAAGGGGGAACCAATTTCAGGGGTCTACATGTGACCTCCTCCCTGGGGGACATACAAAAGAAAAGTGGGTGAAGGGAGACATGGGACAGAGCAAGATATGACAAAATAATAATTTATAGATTCTCAAGGGTTCATGAGGGAGGGGGAGGTGGGGAGGGAGGGGAAAAAGTGAGGACCTGATGCTAGGGGCTTGGGTGGAGAGCAAATGTTTTGAGAATGATGAGAGCAATGAATGTACAAATGTGCTGTATACAGTTGATGTATGTATGGATTCTAATAGAAGTTGCATGAGCCCCTAATAAAATGATCTTTAAAAACTTTTATAAAATGTTGAAGAGCAAAGATGTCACTTTGAGCACTTAGTGACATCTGACAAAGTGAGGTTCAACTGACCTAAGCCCTGGTATTTTCTTCATGACTCATCTCCATGTTACAGTTGGGAAATGGATATGAAAGAGAAGGATTAGTACATTGGAATGATGGTGCTGGTGAATAATATTTAAAGTATGATGGACTGCCAAAAGAGCGAACAAATCTATCTTAGAAGTACACTATGCATTCTGCTTAGAAGCTAGGATGAAGAGACTCAGTGTAATGCACATTGGACATTTTTTCAGGAAGGACACGTTCTTGGGAAAGGACATCACATTTGGTAAAGTGGAGGGGCAGTGAATATGAGAATGACTTTAAAAAAGATGGGTTGATACAGTGACTGTAACAATGGGCTGAAATGTAACTCTTGTGAGATTGGTGCAGGACCAGTTAGTATTTCCCTCTGTTGTACATAGGGTTACTATAAAACAACTAATAACAACATAAGAATGAAGAGTTAGTACACATCCAATTAAAAAAAAAATCCTTGGGAGTCAGAGTATAATCTTGACCCTATCCCACTTGAAATAATAGGCCATCTCCGGACTACATTCACTGCCTTAATAATGGCTAAGCATCAGACAAGCTGTTGGATAAAACAGCGAAATCGCACAGAAAAATGCTATTAGCATTCAGTGCTGTGGCGGTGGTCCCAACTCACAGTGACTATAGAAAAGAGGGGGGAAAATCACTGCCATTCTCAAAATTGTTCTTATGTTTGAGCCTATTTTTGAAGCCACTGTGTCAATTCATCTTGCTGGGAGTCTTCCTCCATTTGGCTGTGCTTCCACTGTATCATGTTTGCTACACCTTCCAGAATCTGGTATCTCCTGAAGACATGTCCAAATTACATGAGATAATGTCTCAGAATCCTTGTGATTGATGAGCATGCTGGTTGTACTTCTTCCAAGATATATTTCTTTATTCTTTTTGTAGTCCATGATACTATCCCTATTCCTTGCCAGGATCATAATTCAAATGTATGGATTCTTCTTTAGTCCATCTCATTCAATGCCCAACTTTCCCATGTATATAAGGCCTTAACACCATAACCATAACACGGATCAGGCACATGGAAGTCCTCAAGATCCTTGCTTTTCAACACTTTAAGAAGGCCTTGTGGTGCAGAGTTATTGAATGTAATGCATAGTTTGATGCCTTGACTGTTGTTTCCATGAGCATTAGTGTGGATTCAAGAAAGAAGAAATCCTTGACAACATCAACCTTTTATCGACTTATCATGATGTTACCTCTTGGTCCAGTTGTGAGCATTTTGATCTTCATTACATCGAATTATAATCCATACTGAATACTTCAGGCTCTGATCTTCATCAGCAAGGGCTTCAAGTCCTCCTCATTTACAGCAAACAAGCTTGCATCACCTGCATATCGTGTTAATAAAATTCCCTTTAATCTTGATGCCACATATTTCCTCATATAATCCAGCTTCTCTGATAATTTTCTCAGAATAAAAATGGAATAAATATAGGCATATGATTCATCCCACTTACACACCATTCTTGATTTTAAACCATGCAATATTCCCTTGTTTGGAAGATAGACAACTAGTCAGCCAACTGGAAGAGATCCATCTCTGTGCTCAATCCAAAGAAAGATGATCCACTAGAAAGCAGAAATTATAGAGCAATACCATAATATCACATGCAAATAAAATTTTGCTTAAGATCATTTTTAAAAATGGTTGCAGCAGTATATCAACAAGAAGATTCAGAAGAAATTCCATCTGGGTTCAGAAGAAGACACACAATAAGAAATATCGCTGCTGGTGTTACATGAATCTTGACTGAAAATGGAAACTACTGGAAATATGCTTGCTTGTGTTTTATTGACTGTGTCAAACCATTCAATTTTGGGGTCAGAAGTAACAATAAACTATGGACAGTTAGCATTGTGAGAAAAGTGGGCATTCCAGAATACTTACTAGTGCTCACAAGGAACCTGTACACAGACCAAGAGGCAACCAAGGGTCCTCAAATTTTTAAGCAGGGGGCCAGTTCCCTGTACCTCCAACCGTTGGAAGGCCAGAACAATAGTCTTTTAAAAAACTTTGAACAAATTGGTATGCACACTTAAATTCATTCACCATACCTGTGCAATCTCATAATGTGTCGGCTACTAAGCAGGACAGGCAGTGGTGGCAAAAACACCTGGTGGGCCCGATAAATTTCCTCAGCAGGCCACATGTGGCCCATGGGTCGTAGTTTGAGGAACCCTGGTAGACAGTAAAAGGTGATGATGTTGTGGTAATAATCTATCTTAGAAGAATGAATACCACACCCTGGAGATGTACTGGTTATGCACTGGTCTGTATGTAAGTTCATCAGTCCAAAACCATGGGCTAGCTGCTCAGCAGGAGGAAGACAAGGCTTTCTACTCCTTTAAATGGTTACAGTCTCAGAAACGCACAAAGGGCAGTTCTACCTGCCCTACAGGGTTGCTATGAGTCATAATAAACTCGAGAGCAGTAGGTTTGTTTTTGTTTGGTTTTGCGTCCCAAGGAGTTGGAAATTAATGATACTACGAATGTCCATTTTTTTTAAAAGATGATATTCTGATCCATTTCCCCTCACTCCTTCCTTGAGTTCTGTAATTCACTGCAACATGCCGCAGAAGGTCCCCACACTTTGAGAAAATGTCTCAAGTGCTGATGGCTGCCGTGCTGTCTCAAATCCAAAGCTCCGGCAGGAGCCCAAAGCCAAACATATCTAAACATCCCAACAAGTCTTCTGGCTTCCACCAAAGCTCAGTCATGAAATAGAGGTATGATTTTCCATGTGAGGTAATATGTGCTAGAATTATATAATGGCATCATTAGATATCTAAGGAAAACAAAGGATGGGTCCTAAGTCACACTGTCCACTAAGGTAGAGTAAAAGATGCCCACAAGGAAATGAAGGGTATAACTTGATTCACACCCACTACTTAGTTCATGTCTTACTCCAAGCTGTTCCTATTCATTAAGGACCAGTGGAACCTGGCCATGAGTGGTTCCATGTTGGGCTGCTAACCACAACGTCAGCAGTTCAAAAATCCACAGCAGGAAGACTGGCTTTCTACTCCTGTAAAGAGTTGCAGTCTCAGAAATCACTGGGGGCAGTTCTATTCTGGCCTGTAAAGGATTGCTTTGAGTCAGAATCCACTTATTGGCAGTGAGTTTGGTTGTGGTTTTTTTTTTGTTTGTTTTATTTCTGTCCATTAGTACAGAAAAAGCTCCCAAAAGGTATTTTAACCACAGGCATATAAAGTCCAGAATGATAATATATCCATGAAGAATTATAGCTAGAAGGACCATATTAATTGACTATAACTCAGCTGCATGGTTTAAAATCAGAAAACTTCGGCAGGGTTACATTCATTCACCATACCCGTGCAATCTCTATGCTGATCAAATGATCAGAAGAGCTGGAGTATAAGAAGAAGACGTGGGCATCAAAATTGGAGGAGTACTCACTAAGAGTCTGTTAGATATGAGGGAGACAACCTTGCTTATTGAAAGTGAAGAGGATTTTAAGCACTGACTAAGGGAGAGCCTTTACTATAGGTTAAATCCACTGTAATTGAGTACATTCAAACTCATAGAGACCATATTAATAGGCTTGATAAAACTGGAAATTCAAGAACACTTCATTGTGCTCATATAGAATTTGTAATTGGATCAAGAGGCAGCTGTGTGAACAGAACAAGGAGACACTACATAATTTCAAATCAGGAAAGGTGTGCATCAGGGTTCTATCCTTTCACCATGATTATTTAATTTTTATTCTGAGCAAATAATCAAAGCAACAGGATTACACGAATAAGTATGTGGCATCAAGATTGGAGGGAGGCTGATTACCATCCTGCCATATGCAGATGACACAACCTAGGTTCCTGCAAGTGAGGAGGACTTGAAGCACTTGCTGCTAATGATCAAGGATTGCAGTCTTCTGTATGGATTATGACTCAATGGAAAGAAGAACAAAATCATCACAACTAGACCAATAGATAACATCATGATAAATGGAGAAAAGATGGAAGTTGTCAAAGATTTTGCCTAGCTTAGATCTGCAATCAATGTTCATGGAAGTAAAATCAAGAGATCAAATGATGTATTACTTTAGATAAATCTGCTGTACAAGACGTCTTGACAGTGTTAAAAAGCAAGGTTATAATTTGAAGACTCAGATGTGCCTGACTCCAGTTATGGTGCTTTTGATGAACTCGTATGTTTGTGAAAGCTGTACATTGAGTAAAGAAGATGGTGCTGGTGAAAACTATTTAAAGTACCATGGACTGCCAAAGGGACCGGCAAATATGTCTTGGAAGAAGTACAGCTAGAATGCTCCTTAAAGGCAAGGATGGTGAGTCTGGGTGTCTCTGGAGAAGGACATTACGCTTGGGAAAGTATCAATTTGATAACATTGTCTTCTTTCTTGTACTCATTGTCGTTAGCTTTCCATTTACCCCCAACCTCTTCTGCCATGCTTCTAAGATGAAGAGTTTCAACTAACTTGTAAAACTGAAAAGAAACCATACTTAAAATATCATAATAGTGAGTGACTGAAATAAATTTATATCTATATCTTTAGCATATTGGTTTGGTTAATAGTATTTAGCAAATATTTGTTGAATTAATGATAAGGCCCTTCATTTACTTTATAAATGAAAACAGTTGAAATGCAAAAAGGGGTCACATAGGGTATAGTGACAGAAATTCTAAAAAGAAACTACCCTGTTTAAGTTGTTTAAGACAAGGCTTCTGTGTAGACAGAAATCAGTCTGAAACCACATACAAATAATGATTAAATAATTTCTTGCAACCAAACTTTGCCATGTATTATCCTACTTCAGGGCTTGAAATCCTAATCAATCATTTGTAGAGCATGTGTTAGGCTGGTTCTCTAGAGCAGTTAACCAGCTATTTTTATATGTGAATGCGTATATAACCAAATTAATATTAAGGAATGGCCAGAAATGGGTAAATCCAGTCTCGTTCAAGTCAATGGATCAGGTGTGAAGCTGGAGGCTTCTCCTGACATGTGTACCTGCTGGGACAGATGACTCAGGATGCAAGAAGACATATGAGGAAGGCTGCAAACTGGTGCATGCAAGCCCAGCAGGCAATCTGGTCAGAGCTTGATGAACCAGCTGAAGGATACTGATCCAGGAAAGCTTACCAACACTCCCTCACTGTTGTAGAGTAGATTCCAACTCGTTGGGACCCTGCAGAGTCTTCCTTCAAAAAAGAACAGACCTTACCCTCAATTCTTCCAATCGTATCAAAACTGTGACATCAGCAAGGGCACTGCACTCCCCCGTAATTGCTAGCTGCTCAGAGTTGGTTATGTCACATTACATCCCATGATGGAATTGATTATGCTGTGTTAGATCACATCACGATGGATTACTGCCAAATTACTGAGAACTCCAGCCCAGCCGATTTGGCACAAAACCTAACCATCACAAAATATGCATTTTCCCAGTTGCCAAATAGAGAACTGTGGTTTAGCTGATTGGTGTATGTAGCAGATACTCCCTTTTGGCACCCATCAATCACTGACAGTCTAATTTCAGTGAGGCGTTTGGAAATTACAAAGTCATATTTTTTCTTGCCATTTCCTTAAACATCTACACACAAAACAACTATTCTTAATTCCCACAACCTTAGGTTCCTCTCTTTTAGCAGTTTTTGATCCCAAGGGAGCAAAGCTCTAAGGGAATGCTTTTAAGATTGTTTCCAATGGGCATGGAAGTGGTCACAGTATTTGCTGAGATGATCGATCCTGATTAATAAGGGAAATTAGCTCACTAATATACAATTAAAAATGTATCTAAAGCTCAGCAGTGTCTCACTGATGCCTTGTAGGATCTGTATGTATAAGGTTAAAGCTTAATTCTGATATGCAAGCAAAACCACTAATCCCTCCAGGATCGAAAGCTTAGATGTCACGCTGCACCTCAGCCAGCAAGATAACGAGAAACCGCCTAACCATCATGGAAAAGATCACTATAATTACTACTTTGAGCTTAATAACCAGCCTCAAACATGAGTGCCTTGCTTTGCATTATAGCTGTAAGGCGTCTTGGTAGTGAAAAGGGTTAAAATTTGAACTGTTAATGAACAGATGGGTGGTTCAAGCCCCCCAGCCTCTCCAAGGGATAACAACGAGGAAGCCTGCTTCTGTAGAGACTTACAGTCTCAGAAACCTTAAGGAGCTGCTCCACAATGAGGGCCTTTAGGGTCAGTATGTGACAAAGTTGACTCCATGACAGAAGTCTTGTCTTTAGTCTTTGAGTATATGCTTGGAGATCCTAACAGCCATCCTTTAGTCTGCCGTCGTCTAAACTCATTGTTTTTATAGCATGTTGTCCTGGTAGCTGCCATGAAAGTGCCTGTGTTAGGTTGCATTCTGTGAGGAAGAAAACCAGTGACGTGTGGTTTTGCGGTGCGTGTGTCTGTGTCTGTGTGCGTATCCAAACTGATGCTGATGATAACATAGGGCACACATTTTCTCACACACATTTCCTCTCCCTGTCTCCCTCTACATATATGTGTGTACATAGATACACACATCTATATTCATATGCATGTACTTAATAGTCTTTAAAAATTTTAAACCAAGTTCCTACCGTCAGGTGCCCTGTGCTTTATTTGGTCTGAGTGGCGGGATCTTTGAAAGTAGTTGTTCAGCCCTTCCTTCCAGGTGCCAACCTTGGGGGCTAGCAGCTGAAAGTGTAAGTGCTTTACTCCCCATGGGTCCCAGGTAGGTTTTAGATTCTTATACACACCTCTCTGTCTGTGAACACAATCATCAAAGGTGGGAGAAATACATTTGCGTGTGGAGAAAGGTTGAAATTGATGTGATAGCTATCTAAGACTATGGAAACTGCTTTTTAAAAGTACAAATCCAAATGTATCATTTTAAGGCAACATAGAATGAACAACAAACACCAGTGGGTAAATTAATGAGTTCATTAGTGTTCAACAGAAATCAATTAAGCAGAAATTGCAATCTCAATGTTGTCATAGGTACTGTGTTTTCAAACCAGCATATTTTAGTTTAATTCTACACTTTACAGTTTTTAATTTTAATGTTTTACTGTTCATTTTACTGTTCTTAATCATGCATTGTTCTATAACATGGTGTTTAGCAATTTCAGTTTTCCTTTCTTGTTCATTTCTGAGTTCCTATCCTTTGCTGTCACCCAGTGGCAGAAGTATGAAATAACATAAAGATGATTTTTTGTTGTTTTGCTTTATTTAAAGTGGGGCAGAAGGAAAGTAAAGGGAGATGGAGTAAGGAGCTGGGAGTCAAGGGGCATTTATGGAGGTCTAGACAAAGACATGCATATGCAAATATATATATGAGGATGGGGAAATAGATTTATGCGTCTATATTTATAGGTTTAGTATTAAGGTGGTTGAAGGACCTTGGGCCTCTACTTAAGTAATCCCTCAATGCATGAATACTTTCTTTGATTAAATTTGCACTCTATGATGCTCACTCTCCCGACACAACTGCTGAAGCCAAAGCGGGTGAACAAGTAAATGTGGTGAAGTAAGCTGATGGTGCCCGGCTATCAAAAGAGATAGTGACTGGGGTCTTAAAGGCTTGAAGATAAACAAGCGGTCCTCTAGCTCAGAAGCAACAAAGCCCACATGGAAGAACACACCAACCTGTGCGATCATGTGTCCCAAAGGGATCAGTTATCAGGCGTCAAAGAACAAAAAAATCATATCATTAGCTGCACACTTCCATGATATGATCGCCAAAGACAAACGGGTGCATAAGCAAATGTGGCGAAGAAAGCTGATGGTGCCCGGCTATCGAAAGAGATAGTATATGGGGTCTTAAAGGCTTGAAGGTGAACAAGCGGCCATCTAGTTCAGAAGCAATAAAGCCCACATGGAAGAAGCACACCAGCCTGTGCAATCACGAGGTGCCAAAGGGACCAGGTATAAGGCATCATGCACAAAAAAAGAATATATATATATATATATATGTATATATATGTATATATATGTACATGTGTGTGTATACCATATTGAATGAAGGGGGAAGTGCAGAGTGGAGACCCAAGGCCCAAGTGTCGGCCAATGGAGATCCCCTCATAGAGGGGTTTAGGAGAGGAGATGGGTTAATTAGGGTGTGATGTAGTACCGATGAAGAACACAGCTTTCCCCCAGATCCTGGATGCTTCCTCCCCCTAACTACCATGATCCGAATTCACCCTTGCAGGACTGATAGGGCAGAGATCGTACACTGGTTCATATGGGAGCTGGAGGCACAGGGAATCCAGGGTGGACAATAACTTCAGGACCAGGAGTGTGAGGGGTGAGGCTGGGAGAGTGGAGGGTGAGTGGGTTGGAAATGGGGAACTGATTAAAAGGATACACATGTGACCTCCTCCCTGGGAGATGGACGGCAGAGAAGGGGGTGAAGTGAGACTCCGGATAGGGCAAGATATGACAAAATAACAATCTGTGGATTATCAAGGGCTCATGAGGGAGGAGGAAGCGGGGAGGGAGGGAAAATAAAAAGAGGACCTGATGCAGAGGGCTTAAGTGGAGAGCAAATGCTTTGAGAGTGATTAGGACAAAGAATGTATGGATGTGCCTTATGCAATTGATGTATGCATATGTGTGGATTGTGATAAGAGTTGTATGAGCCCCTAATAAAATGTAAAAAAAGAAAAGAAAAGAAAATGATTAGGGCAAAGAATGTACAGATGTGCTTTATACAATTGATGTATGTATATGCATGGATTGTGACAAGAGTTGTATGAGCCCCTAATAAAATGTTTAAAAACAAAACAAATATATATATATATTTAAAGGGACACTTAAATGAATCAAAAGTTTTAAACTAAATGTTAAGTAACCATCCAAATAACTAACTTCAGGACAAATAAATGAAGATAGGTAATGTCCAGGTTGTTCTCATTTTGTGAGAGCTTTTGAGGGAAGAGAGTCAGGACGATCTGAAAGTCCTCATAGGGAATGAATACTGGTCCTTTTCCCATGACCACAAGAATAAGTTATCCCTGTAACCAAGAGGGAAGTGCTCTTACTAGCCACCTCTTCTTTGCCCGTTTTCTTTGAGGCATGTAACAAGGTTCATCAGAGAACTTGTCTTATCTTTCTACAGGCGTAAGCACACCAGCTTGGAATAATCAATTTGTCATGATCAATGCTTTCAAAAACTCACAGATCATTTTCAGGAGTCTCTAAGTTGGACTTCAATTAATATCAGAGGGGATATAAAATTCAGAATATCAAAGGAGACCTTTTTGGGAGTGTGAACTGTCTTGCACTACCAGAAACAAATCACTACATTCCTTAGCAAGCTACTAAGGAAGTTGCATATACATCTGCCTTCATGGGCGTGTACCAGTGCTTTGAAGGACAACACGCTTGTTTAATGCTCTGCCATTAGTATCTTGAAATGATTAATTATTTCAAAATAAGATGATCTTAATTTTCAGAAGCTCCTACAACACAAGAGTTAAATGGTACTAGATACAATTTTGGGGGGGTAATCTCTGTATTCAGTCCTTGGGGTGGACATGGAGGATTCAACTTTCAATAGTTCTGTTTTCTTAATAAAAATGTTTTGTCCTACCAGCCTGTGTGATCATGTAATGTTGATAGGATCAGGTATCAGGCATCAAAGAACATAAGCATAATGTCATTGTGAATGAGGAGGAGTGCGGGGTGGAGTCCCAAAGCCCATCTATAGGCAACTGGACATCCCCTGACAGAAGGATCACAGGGAGGAGATGAGCCAGTCAGGGTGCAGTGTAGCAGTGATGAAGCATACAGCTTTCCTCTAGGTCTCTAATGCTTCCTCTCCTACCCACTATCATGATCCCAATTGTACCTTACAAATCAGGCTAAAACAGAGGATGTACACTAGTATAGATAGGAACTGGAAACACAGAGAATCCAGGACAGATAAACCCCTCAGGATCAATAATAAGAGTAGCAATATCAGGAGGTTAAGGGGAAGGTGGATTAGAAAGGGGGAACCAATCACAAGGTTCTACATATAACCCCCTCCCTGGGGAATGGAAAACAGAAAAATTGGTTAAGGGAGACTAGGACAGTGTAAGACACAAAAAATAATAATAATTTATAAATTATCAAGAGTTTATGAGAGAGGGAGGCTGGGAGAAGGAGGTGGGGGGATGAGAAGCTGATACCAAGGGCCCAAGTAGAAAGAAAATGTTTTGAGAATGATGATGGCAACAAATGTACAAATGTGCTTGACACAATGGATGTATGTATGGTTTGTGATAAGAGTTGTACGAGGGACAACACTTAAAAATCATTTTATTGGGGGCTCATACAACTCTTATGAAAAATCATACATACTTTTGACTTTGGGGCCAGGGCGTGGTGCCCCAACAGACTGGACTGAAAACACTCCTAAAGGCCAACAAACGATCCTTGAACTAACTACAAGCTTTTCTTTCTTGTTGTGTTTTGTTTTGTTCTTTGTCAGTGGTTTGTTGTTGTTCTGTTGTACGTTGTTGCTTGGTTTCCCTCTGTCTTGTTTTTGTGCATGTTATTATCTCCACAGGTCTATCTAAATAAGACAGGCTGGATCAACTGTCTGGAGGAAAAACAATGGGACCGACAGTTCCGGGGGGACATGGCATGGGAGAGGTGGGGGGAAAGGAAGTGGTGTTAACAAAACCAGGGACAAGGGAACAACAAGTGATCCAAATTGGTAGTGAGGTGGTGTGGCAGTCCTGGTAGGGCATGATCAAGGGTAATGTAACCAAGAGGTATTGCTGAAACCCAGGTGGGGACGGAACATTATAGTGGGACACGAGAAAAGTCAAGGGAAATACAGGAAAGAGCTAGGAAGCAAAGGGCATTTATAGAGGTCTAGAAAAAGACATGCACATATGTATATATATGTATATATATAGGGTTGGGGAAATAGATCTATGCACCTATATTTATATGTTTAGTATTAAGGTGGCGAAAGGACATTGGGTCTCCACTCAAGTACTCCCTCAATGCATGAATACTTTCTTCTATTAAATTGGCATTCTATAATGCTCACCCTCCCGACACAACCACTGAAGACAAAGAGGGTGAACAAGAAAATGTGGTGAAGAAAGCTGATGGTGCCCGGCTATCAGAAGATATAGCATCTGGGGTCTTAAAGGCTTGAAGGTAAACAAGCGGCCATCTAGCTCAGAAGCAACAAAGCCCACATGGAAGAAGCACACCAGCCTGTGTGATCATGAGGTGTCGAAGGGATCAGGTATAAGGCATCATCAGAACCACACACACACACAAAAAAAATCTTACCAGAGTGAATGAAGGGGGAAGTGCAGAGTGGAGACCCAAAGCCCATTTGTTGGCCACTGGAGATGCCCTCACAGAGGGGTCTAGGGGAGGAGATGAGTCAGTCAGGGTTCGAGGTAGCACCGATGAAGAATACAGCTTTCCTCTAGTTCCTAAATGCTTCCTCCCCCTCACCCCACTACCATGATCCAAATTCTACCTTGCAATTCTGGATAGAGCAGAGGATGTACACTGGTGCAGATAGGGCGGATGATACCTTCAGGACCAGGGATGTGAGTAGCGATACTTGGAGGGGAGAGGAAGAGGGGGTTGGAAGGAGGGAACCGATTACAAGGATCTACACGTGACTTCCTCCCTGGGGGACGAACAGTGGAGAAGGGGTGAAGGGAGACGTTGGACAAGGCAAGTTATGACAAAGTAATAATTTATAAGTTATCAAGGGCTCATGGGGGAGGGAGGAGCAAGGGAGGGAGGGGAAAAAGGACAACCTGATGCAAAGGGCTTAAGTGGAGAGCAAATGCTTTGAAAATGATGAGGGCAATGAATGTACCAATGTGCTTTACACAATTGATGTATGTATGGATTGTGATAAGAGTTGTATGAGCCCCCATTAAAATATTTAAAAAGAAAAGAAATCTGAGGCAAAAAAAGAGAAAAATCATACATACTTGCAATGTGTCAAGCACATTTGTACAGGGAATACAGGACAGATGACTCCTTCAGGACCAGTGGTGAGAGTGGCGATATCTGGAGGGTGGAGGGAATGTGGGGTACAAAGGGGGAACTATGCAACTATGGATGCATTTTAGTAATGGCAAGTGGATGGATGTTTATGGAGTAAAGATGCTGAGGATGCAGCTCTCCTCACACTCTGTGAAGAGGTTAGAAGAGCAATAGAATAGGGTTCCCTGAGGATGTAAGGGGCACTCACTCACAAAGTTATGGAGTTGAGAGGTAAGAGTGAAAGAGAAGGATTCTGAAGATTGCTACCAACATCAAGTCAACTCACAATCATGCAATTGCACCTATTGAACCTGTGTTTAGTTGTGGGGCTGGCCTTTCCCCGACATAGGTGGGCGCACAGTCTTGTGGATCCAATGGCAGTGACTCTGGCAGCTCTCCGAGTGAATGACTCAATAGCAGGAAGGTGAAGGCAGAGAGAGAAGGGGAGGTTCCCAGGGACCTCCTTAGGAGAAAGCCATGCCCACAAGGAAGCACTACTAGGCTGTGACCTGATTGGCAGGTTGAGTACTTTTGTTAGATCTCTCTGGAGATAGAGTTACACCTTGGTCCTTGGCTCCGCAAGAGAAAGAATTCACACTGAAGTCTGGCTCATGATCCAAGTGAGTTTAATGAGAGTTAGAAGAAGTTTCAGGTTTTATACGGCACCCATAGGATTCCTCCCGACCATGCAGCCTGGCAGAGACTGCTTGGTGTCACATAAAAATCTCTTTCCCTGCAACTCTCTGTTAGATTTCTCTCTCCAGTTCTCCTCCAAAAAAGTTCTATCTCCCTCTGGGCTCCTGCCTTTTCAAGGATTCCAGGGGGAGGTGTGGTGGATGACCCCAGATCCACCCCATTGCCTGAATGCATTCACCAGGCCCAGATGGGCTGATCCAGGTTTAACGCCCACCCATGCCCACCGCGGGAAAACCTAGGTCTCTGATCATGTGCAGTGTGCCGTCCTTTATTCTAATGCTTGGCTCTCTAGGCATGCATCAATGACATCCCATCCCTGCCTATCTGCCTAACACTTTCCCTACACAATTATATATCTTCAAGTTGACATGAAGTTATGCAACCACCACAGACCACTCCTAGTCAACTTGACACCTTTAAAAATTTTTTTAACTTAACACCTTTATACAACTCTTTAGCCATACATAATTTTAAAATGAACCAGTAAAATCTTATTTGTGCCTAACAGTATAAAACTAAAATGCAGACAACTCAAAATGTGCCAGTCTCATTTAAACATGTGCCAGTCTCATTTGTTCTATAACTGAACAAACCAAAAATATTCTATGCCTAACAATTGCAACTATGCGAAAGTTCTCACATAACTACCAAAGTTTTCCCTCACCCATGAAAGTATGTAAGCCAGCCATGTTATGCCTTTATTCCCCAATTTTGGGTATCCAATTCTTATACCACACTTTTATATCAACCCCATGTTCTGAGGAGATGTGTATGTTCTTTTATTACAAGCATGTTCTTTGATGTGAAGAATCTTCATTCCAGTTGGAAACTTGCGAATCTGCATCCATAAGCCAAGGTGAATCAGGACAGTACATCAATAAAGTCAGCAGAAAGAACAGCAATTCACAGACTAAAATATCTTCTCTTCATCTTGTTGGGTGATAGTCAACTCAATGTGGGACTCTTGGCTTAGCATCACCAGGGTACTCATTGGGTGCCTAGCCTTTTGACCATGGGTCACTTTCCAAATTCTCAATCACCCTATCCTCTCTAGGCTAGCTCATAAACTTCACACCAGCCAACCTGCTCTTGTCTTCTCTATTTCCTTTCAATCAGGTCTACAGGAAGCAGTGGCGAGACTGAATCCATCTCTATAGTGTTGCTTTTCTCACACTCCACTCACCAAGTAGATCCAGGTGCTCACCTATCGAGCATTTCAGACTGCCCACAGGCTCCCTTTAGCTTTCATACCTGAAGAGGTGAGTTCCTTCATGACTCCAAATGTTTCCAGTTTCAGAAGCAAACCTCCAGTTCTAAACACAAAAGGACAGATAGCTCCTTTTTTTCCCTCTTCTTCAGTCTGTCAACAGCTCTCTCAGCAAGTCTTCTCAAATGCAGATGTCCTGAATCCTTTCAAATCGAAAAATCCCACTCAAAGCACTAGATGGGACTTACCTTTTCTAAGCCTCCTTTGCAGGCAATGCATACTACCCATTAACAAATCCAATTTAATGTCTGAAGGCAGTAGGCTTACAAACTAGTCATGCTTCCCAATAATCATTTCTATCACACATCATATCAATAACAATATGTAGAAAAGCTCAATATAATCCCAATACAGCCAAATCCTAAACACATTATTAAAACAGTCAAATTAAGTTCCTATCTGAACTACCTCATTCATATGCAATATGGCCTAGGCCTCTGGCTGCATCAAGTCAGGGATAGGCCTTCTGTAAACCATTTTGACTAAGCAGCATGGCTTCAGACATGTTCAAGGGGCGATTTCACCTCCTGAGCTCAAAATGTACACTTATCACCTTATTTTCACCATTTCAGTTAGGACTAACCAAAAACAACTTCTAGGAATCAAAACCTTCACTTCCCATGTTCTTTCTTGAAAACAGCCCAGTAAACTACATGGCCCTATCTGATCTCCAGCTAGCCAAAAAGGAAAACAACCAAAAGGCTTGGGTCAGATAAGCCTCCAAACTGCATCTTCATGATTTGTTTCTCCAGTACCCCACTCCTTAGGTACCATAATGTGTTAGGCCGGTTGACCAGAGAAACAAATTCAATGACACATATATGTAAAAGAAAGAACTTTATATCAAGAACTAATTATGCACCAATAAAACCTCCCGGTCCAGTCTAGTTCAAGTCCATAAGGCCAAAACAATTCCATAAAGTCCCTCTTCAGACTCATGCAGTCACATGCAATGATAAAAAATGCAGGGATATCTCAGGCTGGTAGGCACAAAATCTAGTGTGGAACCAGTTGCGGTGGCTCTGGCACCTCTCTGAGTTACTCAACAGCAGGCTGAGAGAAGGAGAAGTTTCCAGGAGCCCCTTGATATGAAAAGGCTATGCCCACAAAGAGGCACCATCAGTCTGTGACCTGATTGACAGGTGGAATACTACCCATTACACTAGTATATATCTTCAAGTTGGCAAGCAATTATTTAACTACTACAAGTACTAAAGCTAAAAGTTCAAAAATAACATATTGGAAAGACAAAGAAAGAAAACTGAATTAATGGAAGTTAGAATATGAATAATGGAAGGAAAGTCCTTTCATACCAATCTGTAAGAAGTTCAAGCAGAAAAAAAATTGAATAAGTAAATGAAGAAAGCCTAAGCCCTATGTGGAACTCTGTAGAGAAGAATCAATCACATGTGATTGAAACTTGAGAATAGGTAGCTCAGAAGCAGCAAAGCCCACATAGAAGAAGCACACCAGCCTGTGAGATCACAAGGTGTCAAAAGGATCAGGTATCTTGCATCATCAGAACAAAAAATCTTAATTATAATGAATGAGTGGGACGGGGTACAGAATGGAGCCCCAAAGCCCATTTGTAGACCATTAGACGTCCCCTTACAGAAGGGTCTTCGGGAGGAGACGAGCCAGTCAAGGTGAGATGTAGCAACTATGAGAAATACAACTTTCTTCTAGTTCCTAAATGTTTCCTCCTCCTCCCCAACCCAGCCATTGTCATGATCCAAATCCTACCTTGAAAGTCTGACTAGACCAGAGAACGTACACTGGCACAGATGGGAACTGGAAACACAGGGAATCCAGGGTGGATAATCCCCTCAGGACCAGTGATGTGAGTGGCAATACTGGGAGGGGACAGGGAGGGTGGGTTGGAAAGGGGGAACCTATTTCAAGGATCTAGATGTGACCTCCTCCCCGGGGGACAGACAACAGAAATGTGGGTGAAGAGAGATGTGGGACAGAGCAAGATATGACAAAATAATAATTTATAAATTATCAAGGGTTCATGAGGGAGGAGGAGTGGGGAGGGAGGGGAAAAATGAGGACCTGATGCCAGGGGCTTGGATGGAAAGCAAATATTTTGAGAATGATGAGAGCAACAAATGTATGTGCTTTACATAATGCATGTATTATGGATTGTTATAGGAATTGTATGAGGCCCTAATTAAATGATTTTTAAAAAAAGAAATTTGAGAATAGGAACTGTACTAAAAGAACAAAAGTCACATAAAAAGATCAAATATTTGTTGGCAGAAAGTGCCCCTAAAATAATGAAAGATTAGAATCAATCCTTTCAGGAACCTCAACAAACCCCAAATAGGAGAGTCCTTACTTCAAGTCAACAAGATGTTTAATATTGAAACTTTCCAAAACCAAAGGGAAAAAATAATCCTGACATCAGCTTGAGAAAAATAGGGATGTTACCTAAAAAACTGAAACCAAACTCACTGCCATAAAGTCAACTCTGACTCATAATGAACCTATAGGAAAAGGTAGGCCTGCCAACTTTGGGTTTGACAACAACTCCTCATGAGAGCAGAAAGGCCCTTTTATCTCCTACAGAGTAGCAGGTGGTTTCGAACTGCTGACCTTGTGGTTCGTAGCCCAATGGGTAACCCACTACAATACCATGGTCTACCTGCATAAATAAATGAAACAATCATGTAATCATATAAATAAACTCAAAAAGGTTATTTGATAAAATCAAATCCCTGAATAAAATGGCAAAATAGGAATAGAAAGGATATTTCTCCAAATAATTAAGAGTCTGTATAAGAACCATTAGCTAACATCCTTCTCAATGGAGAGAAACTGAAAGTATTCTTCCTTGTGAAAAGTAACCAGAAAAGTATGCCTCTTGTCACCATTTCTATTAAAAATTATATTGGAAATTCAGAAAAAAGTAAAACATATATTTATGGAATTGGTAAAGTGGAAGTAAAACGATCCCTTTATTCAGGTGGCATGGTCCTATATACAGAAAATCGCTGAGAGTCAAGAAGAAAGCTATTTGAATTAATAGAAGTATTTGGCAAAATTGCCATATAAATATCAGTGAGATTATTATATATGATCAAAGACCTTTCTAAAGAATAAGAAAAATAATATCATTTACAATAACTATCTAAAAGATCACATATCTAAGAAGAAGCCTGAGCAGAGATACAAAAAAACTGTATGCAATGAAAATGACAACACATGAATGTAAGAAACAAACACAGATCAACATATAGAATATACCATACTCATAGATAAGACAACATTATTTGTGAAACAGTCAATACTACCCAAAGTAACACCCACATCCCCACTAGTGTGTTCGTTTTCCATACTGTGGTGGTTTGTGTGTTGCTGTGATGTTGGAAGCTGTGTTACTGGTTTTTCAAAATGCCAGCAGGGATGACAAAGGTGTGCAAGTTTCAGCAGAGTTTCTAGACTAAGAACAGTTTACAAAGAGTGAATAGGCTGTTCACTTCAGAGTCATGAAAACGTTGTGGCTATCAGCAGAACATAAGTCAGAGATAGTGTCAGAAAATTAGCCTCTCGTGTTGGAAGGCATTCAAATTGTGACTGAGGAAGACTTGCCTTCTCAAGCTAGATTAGACTATAGTGACTAGGATGACACAAAGCTTTTGGAAGTACATCTTTGGGGACCTTTATTTGCTGATGGGGCACTACTCACAATGAGAAGAGACAGTTGCAAGCGTTATTAATAAATGGACATTAGATAATATGAAATATGAACATAAAAATTGGAAGTTGTAAAAAATGACCTGGAACGCATGAAGATTCATATCCTAAGCTTTGGTGAGCTGAAAAGGATTGGGTATTGGCCATTTTGAAGCAGGTAGTCATCTGGTTTTCTATGCCAGGGTGACAGATTCAAGGGAATGGCATCACACACATGGTCCAAAAGGACATTTCAAGATCTATCTTGAAGTACAATATTATCTTTAACAGGATGCTATTTATGTGCATACCAGAAAATCCAGTCAATAGAAAAACCATTCAAATATAAGCACCAACCGCTAACGCTTGTGATGCAGAAATTGAAGAATTCTAAAAATATCTTTGATTTCAAATTGATCAAATATGCTATCAAGGTTCATTAATGTTATTGGTCACTAAAATGAGAATGTTTGAAACAAAGAAGAAAGAACAGTTGTTGGAAATTCTTGCCTTGATCATAGAAATGAACCTGAACATGACATGACCAAATTTTGCAAAAACAACAAATTATCTATGAAAAATACTTTGAACAATATGTGGACTTCTCAAGATGGAATACAGAGATTAAATTGACTACATCAGTGGGAGAGATTTTGAAGAACCTCAATATGAGCAACTAAAATGAGAACAGAAGCTGACTATGGAACAGATCATCAATTTCTCATAATAAATTCAGATGGAAGTTTAATAGGTTCAGATAAATAAAATGAAAAATTCTGGGGGCCAAAATATTACTTTGAGTTTATCCCATTTGAACTTGGAGAGTCCCTGGAGATGATATTTAATGCATTGAACACTAATGACAGAAGACATGATGAGCTGCGGGGTGACAGAAAACCATTATACATGACAAAGTAAAAAATCATGAAAAAGACAGGAAAGATCAAAGTGTCTTTCAGGAAAGACGGTGAAGCTTTGTCAGAAAAGACTGTGTTGTTAGCCATCGAGCAGCTACAGCAAAGAGAAGAATGGTAAAATTCAAGAGCCGGATAGAAAATTCCAAAGGTCAGCTCAAGAAGACAGAGTAAAGGATTGTAATGAAATGTGCAGACTTATAGTTAGAAAACCCAAAAGGAAGAAAGCACTTGGTTTATCTTAAATAAAAAGGACTGAAGAAAAAAATTCAAGCCTCAAATTGAAATAATGAAAAATTCTATGGGTCAAATACTGAATGATGTGGGGAGCTACATTACAAGAAGATATAGATAATACTGGGGCAAAATACCAAAAAATCTAGTTGACATTTAACCTTTTTCCAAGGTAACATATGATCAAGAACCAGTGGTATTGAATGAAAAAGTTTAAGCTGCACTGAAGGTATTAACCAAAAGCAAGTCTTCAAGGCTTGATGAAAAATCAAATAAAATGTTTCAACAAGCACTCACTTGTCTATGCCAAGAAATATGGAAGACCGTTCCCTGTCCAGATGACTGGCAGAGATCCTTATTCGTACTCGTTCTAAAGATAGGTTGCCCAAGAGAATACACAAATTATAGAATATTATCCTTGCTAACAGATCCAAGTAAATTTTTGCCAAAAATAATTGGGAACTGTTGCAGCTCTACCTTTACAGGGAGCAGGTAGAGATTCAGGCTGGATTCAAAAGAGGATGTGGAATGAGGGATCTCGTTGCTGATGTCAAATGGATCTTGGCTAAAAGCAGAAAATACAAGAAAAATGCTTACTTGTATTCTATGAGCTAGGCTAAGGTATTTGACTGTGTGGATCATAGCAAACTCTGGATATCCTTAAGAAGAATTGGAATTCCAGAACACTTCATTGTGCTCATGCTGACCTTGTACATGGAACAAGAGGCAGTTGTGGGAACAGAAGAAAGAGAATGCCATGTGGTTTAAAATCAGGAAAACAGTGTGTCAGGGTTGTATTCTCTCGCCATTCTTATGAAATATGAATACTGAGCAAATTAGGTAAGAAGAGACACTGGATTGTATGTAGAAGATTGCAGCATCAGGATTGAAGGAAGGCATATTAATAACTTACAATATGCAGATGACACAGCCTTGCTTGCCGAAGCAAGGACTGGAAGCACTTGCTGATGAACATCAAAGATTGACGCTTTAAGTTTGAATTGCAACTCAAAGTAATGAAACAAAAGTTTTTACAAGTGGGCCAATAGGTGACATCATGATAAATGGAGACAAGTGGACAAGGATTCTTTGTGTTTGGATCATCTACAATCAATACTGCTCATGGAAGCCTCCATCAAGAGATTAAAGGGTGCATTGCATTGGGTAAATCTGTTACACAGAGGGCTTTACAGTGTAAAAAACAGTGAATGTCCTTTGAAGACGAAGATGCGTCTAACCCAAACCATGATGCTTTCAATCATCTCATGTGCCTGTGAAGGTTGGACACTGAAAAGAGAAGCCTGAAGAAGTATCTGAAGCGGAATCTCTGCACTTGAATTATGGTGCTGGCTAAGTGTACTGCACGTACCAAGGGCTGCCAAAAAAACAAGCCTATCTGAGTCAGAAGAGGTACAAGAATGCCCCTTAGAGCCCAGTCACTGGGCCGCCGCCCAGGACTCAGCAGCCTCCCCCTCGAGCCCCTCGCTTCCCGATGCTCCATCCCCTCTGTCTGTCTTCTCCAGCCACTGCTTTCCGCAGGCTGTTTCCAGGGAGGAGAAGAATCCTATGTCAGTTCTCCAGAACCTGCACTCTTTCGACCCCTTTGCTGATGCAAGTAAGGGTGATGACCTGCTGCCTGCGGGGACAGAGGATTATATCCAGATACGAATTCAACAGAGCAACTGTAGGAAGACCCTTCCCACTGTCCAAGGGATCGCTGATGATGACGATAAGAAGAAACTAGGGAGGCATTTAAGAAGACATTTTCCTACCATGGTCCTGTGATGGAGCATCCAGAATATGGAGAAGGGATTCAGCTTCAGGGTGACCAGCACAAGAACATAGGCCAGTGCCTTGTAGAGATGTGACTGGTGAAGGACGACCAGCTGGAAGGTCATGGGTGGAAGAGCTTGTGGCTCACGGAAAGTTAGGTGAGGATTCCTTGCAATGAGTAGTAAAATTCCCTCTGTCCCTTGTCACAAGTTTAAAACCTGTATGATTTGGGGTCCACTTTTAACTTGGACTAGTGTAACTCCTTCGTGCAATAAACTGAAAAGAGGGAGAGGGGAAAAAAATGAATGCTCCTTAGAACCAAGGTTGGAGGGATTACATCTTATGTACTATGAATATGTTACCATGAAAGACTAGGCCTTGGAAAAGGAGATCATATTTGGAAAAGTAGAGGGATAGTGAAAAAGATGAAGAACCACATAAAAGATGGATTGGCACAGTGGCTGGATTGGCACAGTGGCTGCAACATTGGGCCCAAACAGAAGAAGAATGGTAAGGATGAACCAGGCTGTGCTTAGTTATGTTGGCCATAGGGTTGCTATGAGGCAGCAGCTACTGGAAAGCACCAACAGCAGCCCCAAAGCTATCTTGATCCAGATTCCAAAGTAAATCTTTTAAACAGTTGAACAACTAACCACTACCTTTATATGGAAAAGATAAGTAAATCACAACTGATGGACAACCAAGCAGAGAGCCTCAGTGTTCCTGGTCTTAAACCTTACTATACAAACATGGTAGTCAAAAGACCCTGGTATTGGTTCAATGACAGACATGTAGACCATTGGAACGGGATTGAAATCCCAGGAATAAATTTGACTACTTAAGAGCAGGACACCTGTTAAATGGGGGAAGAGATATTGTCTTTAACAAATAGTCTTAGCAATTCTGGATATTCTTTTGTAGAAGAATGGAACAAGATTCATGATTTACACAATATACAAAACCACCTCAACATACAAATGAAAAATCAAAAACTTTAAAGACCATCAAAGAAAAATTGGGGGACCTAAGTGGGCCTTATGGCACAAATAAGCCTGTTAAAACATAATGAAAATTTACATATAAGCAGCCGACAATGATCTAGAAGATTGGGGCCTCCTAAAATTAAAACACCAATAAAGTGTATTAATTGACTGAAATGAGAACCTTTAGATTAGAAAATATAGATATATTGCAATCAGATTATTTGACAAAGGTCTAATCTCTAAAATTTATGGAAAATTTGAACACATCAACAATAGGAAAACAATCAAATTGAAAAAAATAATTGAACAAAAGGCATATACAGAAACTTCACCCAAGAAGATCTCCAGATGGCCAAAAAGCACACAATGACACACTTGTGATCAGTGGCCATTAAAGAAAACAGAAGAAGAAAAGAAACTCACTACTATCGCAACTCTAAAGACAGAGAAAAATTGCCAGAGTAGAATAACCTCTGTGGGTCTTCACAATCAGAAATTTTTATGGGAGTAGAAAATCTTATCGTCTTCCTGTGGCTCTGGTGATGTCGAACGGTTGACCTTACAGTTAGCTGCCCAACTTTTTGCTTTCTTTCTTTCTTTCTTTTAAATCATTTTATTGGGGGCTAGGATAATTCTTATCACAATCCATACATCCATCCATTGTGTCAAGAACATATGTACATTTGGTTTCATCATCATTCTCAAAACATTTACTTTCTATTTGAGCCCTTAATATCTGCTGCTCATTTTCCCCTCCTTCCCCACGTCCCCTGCCTTATGAACACTTCAACATTTATAAATTATTATTATTTTGTCATATGTTACACTGTCCGATGTCTCCCCCTGCCTTCTTCTCTGCTGTCCATCCCCCAGGGAGGAGGCTGTACGTAGATTCTTTTAATGAGAACCCCTTTCTGCTCCACATTCTCTCCACCCTCCAGGCATCGCCACTCTCACCACTGGTCCTGAAGGAGTCATCTGTCCTCAATTCCCTGTGTTTCCAGTTGCTATCTGTACCTATTTACATGCTCTGTTCTAGCCAGATTTGTAAGGTAGAATTGGGATCATGATAGTGGGGGGGGGGGGGGGAGGAAGCATTTAAGAACTAGAGGAAAGTTATATGTTTCATCGTTGCTACCCTGCACCCTGACTGACTCATCTCCTCCTTACAACCTTTCAGTAAGGGGGTGTCTAGTTGGCTACCAATGGGCTTTCAGTCTCCACTCTGCACTCACGCACATTTACAATGATAGGATTTTTTGTTCCTTGATGCTTGATATCTGATCCCTTTGACAGCTCGTGGTCATACAGGCTAGTGTGATTCGAACATGTGGGTTTTGTTGCTTCTGAACTAGATGGCCACTTGTTTATCTTTGAGCCTCCAAGGCCCCAGCCGCTATATCTTTTGATAGCTAGGCACCATCAGTTTTCTTCACCACATTTGCTTTTTTTTTTTTTTAATTTTAACAATTTATTGGGGCTCATACAATTCTTTTCACAGTTCATATATATACATACATCAATTGTATAAAGCACATCTGTACAGTCTTTGCCCTAATCATTTTTTTCTCTTTTCTTCTTTTACATTTTATTAGGGACTCATACAACTCTTACCACAATCCATACATATACATACATCAATTGTATAAAGCACATCCATACATTCCCTGCCCCAATCATTCTCAAGGCATTTGCTCTCCACTTAAGCCCCTTGCATCTTGCTTATGCACACATTTGTCTTCATTGATCGTATAAGGGAGGTGGGCACCCATTGATATGATTTTTAGTTCTTTGATGTCTGATAACTGGTCCCTTCTGCATCTCATGGTCAGACAGGCTGGTGTGCTTCTTCCATGTGGGCATTGATGCTTCTCAGTTAGATGGCCGCTTGTTTATATTCAAGCCTTTAAGACCCCAGATGCTATATCTTTTGATACCCGGGTATCATCAGCTTTCTTCACCACATTTACTTATGCACACGTTTGTCTTCAGTGATCATATCAGGAAGGTGGGCACCCACTGATATGATTTTTAGTTCTTTGGTGTCTGATAACTGGTCCCTTCTACACCTCGTGGTCAGACAGGCTGGTGTGCTCCTTCCATGTCAGCCCGACTCTTTTCAAACTACAATGAACTATATTCTTACCCTGACAAAAAGGCACAAAATAATGACACCATCACCAAATATATATATATATATAGTTCTTTAAAAAAACAAAACAAGAAAATAACAATTGTATTTGTAGAGGATTAGAGAGTTCAGAATTCTTATAGACTTCTGATAAGAATGTAAAATGAGACACCCATTATGAAAAATGGTCTGCTTCTTCCCTAACAAGTTAGAAATCCTGATAATATATAATTTAGCTATCCCAACCATGACACAAAAAGATAAATGCTCATTGTGGCATGATTCACAATAGCAACGAGATGTGAACATCATACGTGTCCATTAATGGAGGAATGGGCTTAAAAACAGATTATTACACAGTCTTAAAGAATAGTGAATCCATGAGATACTTGATAAAACGGACATGTCAGGAAGACATTATGCAGAATTATGTGAATCAATAACAGCATGCAAATATTGTATGAGACCATCATTTTAAAAAAAGGAAACAAGAAAAGGCTCATACTCAGAAAGAAGCAGTCTTTGATGGTTAGCAGAAAAGGGGAAGGTAGCAGCAATCACTAACTATAGAGCGTGTATGTCCTAAAGGAAAGGCAATGTATGACAAAGGGGTGTTAGCATGACCAAAGCAAAGGAAAGCACTGGGAGGTTCATAAAATTAAAATAGTTTACCTTTACTTTATATGGGTACAATAAATTATCATAAGGGGTCATAATTTGTCAAAATGAAGGGGCTCAAAAAGTACAGTGATTTGGCATAAGGATGGCAGGCTTCTGCAAAGATGCAGTGCAGACTCCATGTTTTCTTCTTTCCCCCCCCTCTTTATTGCTTCTTATGAGCTGACTCAAAAAGCAGCCACACAGCATACCTCATGATCCCTTCTGAAACTCATGTTTCTTCCTCTCACAACATTCTCTCAGGTGAAACATGCATTTCAATAAGTAATAAAAATATCCATAGAATCATCTCTTATATGACTCAAATTGTATGATTTGTCAAATGAATGTGTAAGGGGGCTTGCTTTGTGTCTGCTAAAGCATGCTATTGTAAATGTCAACCAATCTGAATTTTTTCATCAGTTCTTGGATCCATTGTATTTAAGCTCAATAAAAATATCCTTTAATTGCAATGCTTTGGTGAATCCCAAAGAACTAGGTATTTCCCAATCCTGGATTATTCTGTTCCTTCAATAAATTCTTTGCTTTAATTTTCACAGATGCTCTAGATGGCTCTTTGGCACCTACACAATCCTGCAATAATAATAAATGAAATATTATAAAGGACTTGTATGTAAATTGAATGGTGCACTGGCAGCATAATGGATTGTATTATGGGCTGTTAACAGCAAGTTCCACAGTTAAAACCCACCAGCTGCTATGCAGGGGAAATATGAGGCTTTCCGTTCCTCTAAAGATTTACAGCCTCAGAAACCCACAGGGGGGTTCTACTTTGTCTAAAGGGTTGTTATGTGTCATAATTCACTTTATATTAGTGAATTTGACTATTATGGGAGCATTTTTCCTTAAATATACTCATCAGGTTTGTGCTGACAAAGGGAAATTCACATGATTGCATAAAGATTTGAAAAATAATATTTTACATATATATTAGTACATGCTGTAAATAAGCCCATGAAAGCAAGATGTAAAATTATAAAAATATTTTTTGCCCTAACCAAGCACATTGAGGGACTGAGTCACTGAGACAAAGAAATGAAAATCACATTCTAGGGTATTATCTTAAATAATTGGTATAATGCAGCAAAGCAATATTCTGAATATTATGGTGTTGAGTCACAATGAGTCTTTAAAACAGGTGAGATGCCATTTAAGACATAACTTTGCTCCCTGCATTTAAAGCAAAACAAACCCCAAAAAATGTGGGAAAAAAAGAAACTCGAGGAAAGAATTAATCCAAAATAATGGACTAAGGTATCCTCAACCTACACTAGCCTGAAACCAGAAGATTTTTATAGCTCAAAGCTATCCCTACCAACTCTTGTGATAAGAATCACAATAGAGAGAAAGTACCAGAGAAATCCCAACAGAAGGGAAATCGCCAGCATCCTGGTACCAAATGGAAGAGCGTAACAGATAAATCCACCAAATGTTTTTGCTTTCTTCCTTTAATCGGAGTTCAGCAATAAGGACTAATTGTTTCTGTCCCTCACTCCCCTTCACCTTTGATCAGCAACCCAAGCTACTTGAGAGAACTGCCCATGCATGAGCCAGTTCTCACTTAAATCCACCCAGCCAAATTACTCATCTGGTGACTCCTGAGAGCCCAATGTGGATAGAAGACCATATTGGCAGCTTTGCATAGGCATTTTCATGAAGCAACGTATTTTGCTATTAACAACAACAACAACAAAGGGTTTCCCTTTGCTTCCCTTTACCTTTAGCCCATCCCTCCAAGGGCTTCTCCCTTCCCCGACAGCAGACACAGGCACATAAAAACCCCACCAATAAATCAGGGATCACAACCCAAACTTCAGGCTTATTATTTTTTTAATTTAGGTGTTTACATCCTCCTTTTATTTCATTTTAATCTATCTTCCTCTGACCCAGAGGTCCTTTTTCTGAATGGCCATTCTTTAATAATAATTCTTCTTCTTCTTCTTCTTCTTCTTCTTCTTCTTCTTCTTCTTCTTCTTCTTCTTCTTCTTCTTCTTCTTCTTCTTCTTCTTCTTCTTCTTCTTCTTCTTCTTCTTCTTCTTCTTCTTCTTCTTCTTCTTCTTCTTCTTCTTCTTCTTCTTCTTCTTCTTCTCTCTCTCTCTCTCTCTCTCTCTCTCTCTCTCTCTCTCTCTCTCTCTCTCTCTCTCTCTCTCTCTCTCTATTTGATTCTTTACTTAAACTTTTCTCCAATGCCACCAACCATCACTTTCTGCTCTCTCTCCCTCTCTTCGTGAAATATATTTCTAGGCTACCTATTAACTTTCATTACTCCTATAAAACAATTTTCCCCAATATTTTTACAAACCTTTGAGCCTATCCCGATGGCCCTTTACTATTACTCCCATCACTTTTATTTTATACTCTTTCTTCTCCACAACCCCCAAACCCAGCCCATTCCCCAACTTACCCATCTCTCTCTCCTTTCCTTCACCCCCCCTGTATATTTTCTAGACATTTCCTTCACAACTCAAAAAGTTAAATTACACCTACACAACTCAACAGCCAGACACCCGACTATCTGGCTGCTGAGTTGTGTAGGTGTAGAACCAGTCAAACCAAAAAAACAAAGGAAACCAAACCCAACCAAGTGAAAATCTTTTTGTTTGCATTGTTTATCTGTTTTACTTTGCTATTTTTGTTGTTGCTTATTCTTTAAATGATTTTGTGTACACAAAATCCAAGATAGGTAAATCTTTAGAGACACTAGGTGGGTTAATGGACCCTTGGAGGTGTGACAGGGAAGACTTGAGCGGAAAGGGCATCTAACAAGGATAAATATAGATGGAAGAACTGCTCCAAAACAGATTGTGGGGGTGAATATCCAAGTCCTTTTTGGTGTGAATAAACCATTGAATTGCATGATATGTGAATTACATGCCAATAAAACTGTTGAGGGAAAATAAGAAGAAAATGAGAGCCCATAGCCCGGAGGGGAGAATGGGGAGAATTGTTAGCAAGGACACAATGGGCAAGGGACTAATGACTAAAATCCGTGGAATTCTTTAACACCTCAATAAGAAAAACAATCCAATTAAAAAGTGGGCAAAGGAATTGAACAGACACGTCACCAAAAAATGACACCCAAATGGCTGACAAATATGAAAAAATGCTCATAATCACTAGCCGTCCAGGAGATACAAATAAAAACAGCAATGAGATACAGCTTTACACCCACAATGATCGCCCAGTTAAAACAAAACAGAGAATAACAACAACAAAGAATAAACAGAGAACAACAAAGGCAGGGGAGGGCGCAGAAATGTTTGAACTTTTCTTTCTTTAAAATCACTTTATTGGGGGCTCATACAATTCTTATCGCAATCCATGCATACATCAATTGTATAAAGCACATTTGTACATTCATTACCCTCATCATTCTCAAAACATTTGCTCTCCATGTAAGCCCCTGGCATCAGCTCCTCATTTTGTCCCCTTCCCTCCTCGCTCCCCGCCCCCTCGCATGAACCGGGGATAATTTATAAACTATTATTTTGTCATATCTTATACTGTCCTACATCTCCCTTCACCCACTTTTCTGTTTGAACACATACACTACTTACAGACTGGTGAACATGTACAATCATTGCAGAAACTGATGTGGAGCTACCTAAAACACCTGGGAATATAATATCATATGATCTAGAAATACCTCTGCTGGGCATAAACTCCAAAGAACTAAGAGATAGAACATGATTTATGCCTTCCCATGTTTATTGCAGCACAGTCCATAATAGCAAAAAAAAAAAAAGCTGGAAACAGCTCAAATGCCCAGCAGTAGAAAAATGGCTAAGGAAATTCTGGTACATAGACTCAATGGAATACTATGCATCCCTCAAAAGTGATGAAACCACAAAATACCTCATGACATGGGTGCACCTAGAAACTCAGTGAAGCTATTTAATCACAAATGAACATATTGTTTGAATCCAGTACTATTAGGATAAACATCAAGACAAAGGCAGACTTCTGCTCTCAAGTC
Source organism: Tenrec ecaudatus (assembly GCF_050624435.1). NCBI lineage: Eukaryota > Metazoa > Chordata > Mammalia > Afrosoricida > Tenrecidae > Tenrec > Tenrec ecaudatus. Next base: position 10,370,707 of record NC_134532.1, on the reverse strand, counting down.
ATGCAATCTTCTCATCCAGTCTTTCAAGTAACAAGATCATGAACTTGCCTAGCATCAATGAACCATATACTACCCTCTCATGTGTATACCTTAAAAATCACTTAGAGAGAGGAGGCATCACCTCAGCTGTGGTCAGTTTCTCAGGATGGGTGGAGAAGTTGGAGACCAATCAATTCCTGCCTTACAACATTGTTTTACAGTCACCCAAACTCAACAGGCAGCTCTTAAAGATCAGTGAACCCCACTAGAAAGTGAAGTCAAGAAGTGGGGTGGGAGTGGGGTGAATTGCATGCTTGTCTCAGAGAAGGTGATTCTACTTCTGATGGTGGTTAAATAAACTGGGAAAAGAAACTTGTCTTTGGAAAAACACATTACACTATTTACATAGACCTCAAGGGGAGGATAGGTCCAATATCACGATGAGACACTTTTGGCCTAGTCTCTATCCAGACTATAGGGACACAGGCTTTGGGCTATAGACAATTGGGACTTCAGACTGTTCTTTTGAGTGGCCTGCAGTGGCCACACTAGAATCCATTTTGGAACCTCCTCTAAGTAAACTGGACTTTACCTTAACTTACCTGTAGCAGATTTAAGCAACTGTAAAACTCCCTTGGACTTAAGGCTGAAGTATGCTGGTGTGAGAAGAATCAAACAAGTATTACAAGGTTGTGGAATTGCTGGTCATTGGATTTTGATTCACAGATCTTCCTTTGAAGATGCATAAAGTATGGTGGCCCAGGATGATCGAATATTTACTATTCTCATGCTCCCTTTTTTATGACGTGTTCATCTGGCAGCATGACTCTGCCTTTGTGACTGAGCTTTAAAAAAAAAGATGTCCCCTACACCCAGTCCTCACTGTACAAATAGTGTGCAGTCACTTAAGCTTTTACTATGTGCAGTCACTTAAGCTTTTACTATGTACGAGTCAACACTTCAGTATTATGTTCTAAAAGGCAGGCCTTTACATGTATTATTTTCTTTTCTCAACAATGTTCCACATTCTAATGACACTATTAATGATACTATCAATAGCATTACCTTATGCCCCATGGGGATGATTAATAATGTATGCCAAAAAAGATAATCCTGTCTCTAAAATGTACCAAGGAGGTATATATATATATATATATTGTATACAATGAACCAGGGATATATATATATATACACATATAATGAACCAGGGATATATGTATGTATGTATATGTGTGTATATATAAATAATGTATACATGTCATAGATATATGAATGGATTTGGGGCTTGTGCTTAATCCTAGCCTTAATTTAAGAACAATTAATTTTTATGACATGGCCCTACTCCATACATGAGGATGAAGCCTCTGACTGTAGTTCAGAGATATGAATAGCCTTTGAACAGACAAAGAATATTGTACAGTCAACTACGGCTGATGTATTTAAGTTAAAATATATCATTTGATCTCCTATTGACCCATTTAAAATGTGTTCCCACTTTTAATATTTTATACTTCTTTGAGTTAAATTTGTTTCTTTGTTTTATTTGATCATTGTTTTTTGTTTGCTTTTGTCTTTTAATTTCATTGTGTATGTTTTTTTTCTGTATGTTAAATCCAGAATAGGCAAATCTGTAGAGTGAGTAACTGCATTAAAAATTATCTAGGGACATGGCAGAGGAGGGCAAAGGAGATGAGGGGCTAACAATATGAATGATAAAGAAGAAAATTTTCTAAATTGGATTGTGGTGATTACTACACAGCTCTTATTAATATGATTGAACTATTTAATTGTTAGCTATGGGAGTTATATGCCAATTTAAAAACTGACAATGAGATTCCTGGATGGAATGGAGGAAATGTAAAACAAAATGTAGATTTCAAAATGATGAAAGAAACATTTATTAGTGTGATAGAGTTTGATGAGCCCCTTTAGACACCCTTCAAACTTAGAGCTGAACCCACCTCTATGGATATCTTTTCAGTCAAATAATAAGCAGGTTTATAAATCAATAACATCTGTGAGGAATGTATATCTCAGAACAATTAACCACATAAAACCCAAAGAATATTCTTTTCCCAAGACCAACCTTCAGAAGATGAGAAGGAGCAGGAAATAAGGATCCATGAACATGGAAAACCAAGGAAGGAAATAAAAGTATCGTTACACTGAAGAGATTGCAACTAAGGTCATAAAACAAAAGGTGTATAAGTTGTAGATTCAAAAGCTACTTTGTTCTGTATATATTCACTCAAATCACACTTAAATGTTAAAAAAATAAAAGGAAGAGTTTGGAATGCAGAATTAAAAAGTAGCCTGACAGTAAGCTTTGTTGTTCTCAAAATGTAAAATGCTTGAGTTTGGTGTATTTGGGTTGGTTTTTTTTTTTAGTATTTTGGTAGTTACATAATCTGTTGTCAATTTGAGACTTAAGCATGAAGGGGTGGAGTTTAGCCTGTCAATCAGGTTGGAGCTTGATGGCCTCATTTGGAGGCACTAAGGAGATAAATAGCTCACTGGAGGCAGGACACAGACACACTCCCTGTGATACATTCTTGTTGCCAAGCCACATGGAGACAGGCTGATGGCAGTCAGAGACTCAGAGTGGGAGGAGCCTTATAGAGACCAAAGCCAGTGATGAGATGATTCTACCACCACTGGATTCACAAGACTGTCCACCCACTGGGCTGTGATCTTCCTATATTCAATGTCATTGCATGGTTGTGTGAGTCTAAAGAGGAATTTATGGACTAGTATTGACATGTTGGGTAATATCAAACTTATGGAATTGATCTGAACTGGGCCGGGATGTTTATTCAATATACAATTGCTATTTTATATAAAATTCTCACTTATGTACATATGAGTCTCCCTGAATTTGTTCCTCTAGTCTACCCAGACTAATACAGTGTTTTAATAAATAGAACACACATAACTACATTTTCCTTCACCTGTGAGTAACTATATTACATTACACTTAATGCAACAAACTGAAAACGTGCACATGAAAACACTCAGGTTTCAGAGGAAACTAGTTGGGTCTTGTTTTTCTTTTTTTTTTCTAAAGAATTAGTCAAATCCTGAGCATATTTTGTGATGGAGAAATACCATCCAATTAAAATGCAAAACAACTAAAATGCCAATAATTCATCTAACTGAAATATGCTCTGCATCCTACAGTAATGTCTTGTCAATATTGATTACTTGTGGTGGTGCTTTACTCTCACTGCCTTCATTTATAGACCATTTTAGGGTTCATGGCCATTTTCTGCTTCTGAATGACAATGTATTTTTCTGAGAACAAAGCATAAAATACCAGGGATATACATACATTAAAATATCTCAGTTGCTGAAAAATAGTAGTTTTATTACTTACGAAAATTCCTTGGATTTGACTAGGTTTAGCTCTGCAACAAAAATGTTATGCATGTAACTTAATAAAAAGGTCAATGTGAATACTTTCAAAAATCTTTAAAATTAGATTAAAACCCATGTTTATAAAGCATTAGGTACGCGCTCACTGTATTTTACGTTAATTAAATTTATAGCTACATTTTATAAGCTTTTGTCTTGTACATGATAAAAGGACTGCATGTGCAAATATATCTGATTTATTCAGTAGATAGCTTCTACTGTGTCTGAATGTAAATTAAGAGTTTAGGCTATACATAGGAGAGAACTATAACTCAGCATTGAGACCAATAAAATGTTTTTGCTGGAGTTGGTGACATTTATTGTGGTAGTTTCATAATCTGTTGTCAAATTGATACTATTATGAGTGAAGGGGTGGAGTTTAGCCTGTCAGTCAGGTTGCAGATTGATGACCTCATTTGGAGGAAGTAAGGAGATAAATAAATCACTGGAGGCCAGACCCACTCACTCTTTGGGAGAAATTCCTGCTGACAAGACACAGGGAGCTACACTAGTGCTGTGGAACCATGTAGTGACCCCACCAGCGAGTGCTGAGATGCTTACGTGTCACTGGATCCACAAGACTTTCTGCCCACTGGCCCGTGATCTTCCTGAATTCTGTGTCATTCAATGTGTTTCATGAGTCTGAAGAGGAATTTATAGATTGGTTTTGGGCATATGGGATAATATCAAACTTAAGGATTTGATCTGGACTGGGATGTTTCTCAACATATAATTACTCTTTATATAAAGCCCTTTCCTATACACATATGAGTATCCCTGGATTTGTTTCTCTAGTCTGCCCAGACTAACACAGAGGTCTCCGAGAGAGGCCAGATAATGCTGAAAGTCTTCTCTTATTTACCTGTAAGTTATTAATAACTAGACCCTGCTATCTGGCTATTCAACAAATATATCCCGAGATTGGCTTGAGCCTCTATTGCTCATTTTGTTTGCTCATAGTCAACAGTTATTTCCTGTAGTTTTTCTGAAACCTGGATTAATATAAAACTTCTATTCATGACCTCCCAAAATGTAAATTCCAAAATAAAATATATATATTCTCTATATATTCCAATGTCAAACAGGACAGAACAAAAATAGCCTATAACTCTTCACTCAAACAAGCAAACAACAAACAAACAAACAAACAAAAGTCATGCCCATCGAGTTAATTCTGACTTAGTGTAATCCACAGTACAGCTTAGAACTGCCTCAATGGGTTTGTGGAAGTTGAAGGCCACAGATTTCTCCCACTATTTCCCTCCTGTGGGTCGCAACCCTTTTGGGGTTGAATGACCATTTCACAGGGTCGCTCGATTCATAAAAGTGGCAAAATTACAGTTATGAAGTAGTGACAAAAAATAATTTCTTGGTTGGGGGGTCACCACACATGAGGAACTGTATTAAAAGGTCACAGCATTAGGAAGGTTGAGAACCACTGCTCTAAATGAATTTCTTCTACCTTTGAGTGGGTAAATGGTTCTGCTTCAGGGTAAAATAACTGCATTTCATGTGACAAATACTTATACTAACAATTTATTGTTTGCCTGAATTCAAATTTAACAGGCTTCTTGTACCTGTCAAATCTAGAACAGTGGGATAAGGAAATGGCAATTCAGCGAACTATCGACAAATTGGTGCCAAGACTAGAACAAAAAGGAGATTGGGCACATGTGCAGACTCAGGAAAAATTTACTGGATTTCAAACACTGGATAAGAATGCAGTTTTGGATTTAAAGAATACCTCCATTTTCCTAGAAAAGTAAAATAAACCAAAAATTATAATGAGCTCAAGAAGATACAAACTGCGAGTTTGGATCAACAGCCAAGTATGTAATTGTGAGGAATTAGTGCAGTGTGTGATTGCAACTAATTCAGTTGTGAATTTGGACTTTCAATTTTGGATTGGTGAATTTTAAACACTTCCTTCTGAAGTCCTGAACTCTTTTCCTCATATATTTATTTACCTATTCATTTAATTTTATAATGTCAAGATTTAAAGGGAGGAGAATTAAACGTTTGGAGGGAAATGCAGTATTTTCCAATTCTTAAAAAAAAGCTGACAATAGCTAGCTTGCCTATAAACAAAATTGCTGCTCACAGCTTGATCCTGACTGATGACGGCCGCGTGTGTTATAGAGTTGAACTTCACTTCAGAGGGTTTTATGGTTGTGACCTTTGGGGGCGGATCACCAGTTCTCTCTTCAGAAACAAATGAGTGGACTTGAATGACCACATTTTCTAGTGAGAAATTAAAACTCCAGCAAAACCACGTGGCAAGGTTTCCCCCAGAACCCCAGAAGAACACTGAGAGCAGGGAGAGCTGCAGAATATGGGAAAGTGTTTCCAAAGAGTCAAGCTAAGGAAAGAGAATCTAAAATCAAATACAAAACCAAAAAATTACAGAGGAATCAGCAAGTACTTGATGGGAATTCTGGGAAGGCAAATTATAAGTAGCAGTCAGAAGTGGGAAGAGAATGCTCATGGAAATCACAGTAAAATATTCATCCATCATGTTCTAGATCCTCCAGAAACCTTTACTGCTCCATATCTCCCTTCCTGGAGAAGCTGTCAATGACTAGACACAGTGGCGATCAGAAGCCTATTGAAATAATAGGAGTTAAAGGGAAAAGAAAAGGAGACGTTACGGGCAAAGAGGCATCGATAAGTAGTGGCCAAGTTTTTAACAGTTTATTAAAACAACACAGTAGAAAAATCAATAGCTACAAAGCTCAGATGTTGTTTGAACCACTCTAACTTTCAAAATTCAGATAAACTTAATGCATGGAAAATGTATAATAGAAAAGGATGTTTGTTGAATTCTAAACATGGCTACAATAGGCTGGGGCAAAAAAAGCTAAAGAGAGGCATAATCTCTCAAAATAAAGCACATCAGAAATGCATTCTTCAAACCAAATAAACTAGAACCTCAAATTATTAAATGAGCAAAGGAAATTAAGATCATAAACCAAGATTCAAGGAATCCATGTAAAACTGAGCTGTAACAATTACAATTTGATGAGATAGTATGCACGAATTAGAAAGGAGAAAGCTCTAAAAAAAACAACAAAAACAAAAAACACCAAAACCCAGAAAACAAATTTAAAAGCCCCAAGGGATCAACTGCATAAACTTGAAATCAAATAGCTATAGCTACAATAAAAACTCTATGTCCTTCACAGAGTCCTTTCAGCCAACCAGGATTCAGCCAACCAGGATTCAGCCAACCAGGATTCAACCTGGTCAACCTTCAGCCAACCAGGATTCCTCGGTCCTTGGAGACTGTTCCCTTTCCTCACCCATTCCACCACAGCACTCCTAACTGGGCCAAAGAATGGATGGCAAGCCATTATTAAGGTCAACAGCTTGTATCTTGCAGAGACTTCCTTAACAACCGAACACTTTACTTACTGCATCACTAAGTCAGCCTGCAGCTATGTGAGTCTGAAGAGCTTTCTGGCTTGCATTCCACCCATGGACTGGAATTCAATTAAGCTGGGACACTTTCTTGATATAAAGTTCTTTCTTATAATGTTTGATATGGAGTTCTTTTCTTATACATATATGACTGTTATTGGTTTCGTTTCTCTAGACAACCTAGCATAACACATTTTCTTTTTTAATCATTTTATTGGGGCTCGTACAACAATCTATCCATCCATCCATTCATCCATCCATCCATCCATCCATCCATCCATCCATCCATCCATCCATCCATCCATTGTTTCAAGAACATATGTGCATCTGTTGTCTTCATCATTCTCAAAACATTTGCTTTCTGCTGGAGCTCTTGGTATCAGCTCCTCGTTTTCCCCCTTACTCCCCACTCCTCCCCTCCCTCATGAACCCTTGATAATTTATAAATTAGTATTATTTTGTCATATCTTACACTGTCCAACATCTCCCTTCACCACTTTTCCTTTGTCCATCCCCCAGGTAAGAGGTTATATGTAGGTCCTTGTAATCAGTCCCCCCTTTCCACCCCACCTTCCCTTTACCCTCCCAGTATCACCACTCTCAGGACTGGTCCTGAAGGAATCATCTGGGTTCCCTGTGTTTCCAGTTCCTATCTGTTCCAGTGTACATCCTCTGGTCTAGCCAGATTTGTAAAGTAGAATTGGGATCATGATAGTGGGGGTGGGTGGGCGGGGAAGAAGCATTCAAGAATTACAAGAAAATTGTATGTTTCATTGTTGCTACCCTGCACCCTGACTGGCTCATCTCCTCCCTGCTATCCTTCTGTAAGGGGATGTCGAGTTGTCTACAGATGGGTTTTGGGTCCTCAATCTGCACTCTCCCTCATTCACAATGATTTGATTTTTTTGTTCTTTGATGCCTGACATGTGATCCCTTCGACACCTCGTGATCACACAGGCTGGTGTGCTTCTTCCATGTGGGCTTTATTGTTTCTGAGCTAGGTGGCTGCTTGTTTACCTTCAAGCCAGGCACCATAAGCTTTCTTCACCACATTAGCATATGCACCCATTTGTCTTCACTTATCATGTAGGGAAGGTGAGCATCATTGAATGCCAGTTTAATAGAACAAAGTATTCTTGCACTGAGGGAGTACTTGAGTGGAGGCCCAATGTCTATCTGCTACCTTAATATTAATATAAATATATTAATATAAATATATGCACATAGATCTATTTCCCCATTCTCGTCTATAAATATACTTACATATGTACATGCCTGTATTTAGAGCTCTACAAATTCCCTTTGTTTCCTAGTTCGTTCTATTTCCTTTTACTTTCCTCTTGTCCCACTATCATGTTGAGCCTTCATTTGGGTTTTAGTGATTCCTCTCAGTTATATTACCCTTTATCATGCCCTACCAGGCTTCCTACACCCTCTTCACCACCAATTTGGATCACTTGTTCCTTTCCCTGGTTTGTTAACACCATTTCCTCCCCACACACACACCCCACACACACACCTGGTCCTCTCCTATATCCCCGGGAAATGTCAGTCCTGTTGTTTTCTCCTCCAGATTGATCATCCAGCCTATCTTATTTAGACAGACCTTCAGAGATAATAACATGAACCAAAATAAGACAGAGCAAACAAAGCAACAAAAGAAAACAACAACAACAAAGTTCAAGGACTATTTGTTGGCCTTTAGTAGTGTTTTCCGGTTGAGTCTGATGGAGTGCCATGCCCTGAACCCAAAGTCTAATTTTGGTATTCCCTGGGGACTGCATTGTTCTGTTACTCTTGCTGTTCTGTCGCAGGCCCTTAGTGTTTTTCCTTGTTGTGGTGTAATCAGATCTGGTGCAATTTCTACACAGGGTCACCAGTGTTGTCCCCTGTAGGGCTGTGGGTCAGTGAGGGATGTCATGTCTCATAGTGGGGCTGGCCAGATGGTCTTCTCTGTGGTTTGACTGCTCTGAGCAAGAATATGATCCTCAAGGCTTGGTGGGCAAGGATGTGCTCCACTCTCTCTTCCTCCCCCTTCGTTAGCTCCCGTGTGCTCTGATCATACATGTCCCTCTCCCTGAGCTGCAGATTCAGTGCTGTCCTCTGAAATAAGTAATTTTGTGGGGAGGGGCAGGTGTCCAAATAGTTGGTATTGGGGCCGGCCCCTCAGACCTCTCCACTGGTTCCCAACTCCATGCTGGTATGTTGCATTCACATCTTGGAGCACCGGGGTTGAAGTCTGGTCCCCTTTTCCCTGTGGAGATATAAACAATACCCCCAATCACCTTGGGTGGGTTAGTGCCCTGTTTCCCCCTGCTACCAATTTCATTTTTTTTCCTGCCACCCCTCCTTTTTAGTTGGCTACTATATGTATCCCTGGATTTGTTCAGGGCCCTGCCATACCACTTGGTCCTCACCCCAGGAATGTTTGTGTACAGTAGCTTTTTCCCTGTGCCCCATTTGCATTTTTTGTGCCCCTCAAGGCTTGATCTCTTTTTTCTTTAATTCATTCAGCTTTAGATATAGTGAACGTGTTCTTTCTTTTTAGCTCTCTAACTCAAGGTCTTTGCACTTTTCATTATTAATGCTCCACTTTCAACATTCATATTGAATGCTCTTTATTTAAAAAAAATGAAATTAGTTATCTTCAATGAATTTAAACTGGTCTTCATTCATAATGATTAAATTGTTTTTTCAATTAAAGAGAACATTCTCTGGATAACATCTGTAAATAAAATTATAATTTTTGTTTCATTAATCACCATTGTTTGCAAACTCTACATATATATTTATTAAGGCTATGATGCTGAGGAATTTAAAAAGAACATCAATTATGTAATGTTTAAATATGTGGTAGATAGATATATTTACATATGTAGAATGTTCTATTTATAGATTAGTATTTAAAAGGTGATATCTTGTAATTATTTATCATGAATTTTAAATACTCAACATGTGCCCATTTATTTAGTTCATGTTCTACAAGCTCTGCCTCTTCAATCCTCCTCTTTTGCCCTGTAGCTGCTGAAAGAGTTCAGAAGACTTTGTGGTTCAAGACAATGCAGAAACTTTCAAATATTTTGTCCCTCTTTTTGTAAACCTGTAATGGTGTTATAAAGAGTGAATTATTTGCAATTACTACAAAAGGCGCTTTACCAAGTGACACAAATGAAATTATTCTCTTGTGATTTGAAGAAACAAAGGTGGTTTTATTTGATACCCTTTTCTCTCTATGGATCGGCTTTAAAGGATTACAATCCTTAAAACGGAGTGTTGTACAGTATTTTGATAAGAGTTTTCTATTGAATGTACTTCCTGAGGAATATCACATATTTTCCCAAAGATTTTCATAGGGCCAAAAACTAGCAAAGAGGGGCCAGGGAAGTCTTTATATATATTCCCACCAATTACAAAGTGAAAAGACATGGATAGAATGACGCTTGAGCAAAAAACATCTTCCAGCTGTGTGGCTGCCTCAGAATGTCTTTCGGCATTAACTTGGCTTTCACGAGGGGTCAAGGGCCTCTTCAGACTCCCCTTCAGTGCACCTCTGAATATGAAGAGGAGACTTCAGAAAATTAGTGGGAAAATGACATTTTTGAAGCCTCCTCAAATACCTTGCTTGTGGAAGGATGGTGGGCTGTACTGAGTTAATAGACACTGTTCAGTTCCACCCCTTTGAAGTTCAGTGCAAGTGTTGCACCTACAATGCCCAGCATTTTCTTTAATATATCGAGTAAATATAAGTCTGAATCCAAAAACCATGTAACCTAAAACATAAATCGGTACTTGTTCTGGTAATTATCTTGCTAGAATTATCTCTGCTAAGATGTGTGTTTTAATGGGGTTTAGCAGAGACAGGCCTATTGAGCATTATGCTATTTATCCTATTCTTCTTCTTCAAGACTTGCTTTATTGTTAGCATTGTTATTTTCCTCTTTGATTCTCAATGAGTCCTTTAATGATCTCAGTTCCTCATTTTTGTTAATGAAGGGCAACAAGCAAAGAAAATTAATTATCCCATAAGCCTCTGCTCTAGCCTCTGGTGAATTGACTTTCTCTGTATTCACTGAAATGTGTACCCCATTTATCTAGAGATGTCGATGACTTGTAAAAGGGACTGCATCTGAATGTGACTTGGATAAACAGAAGCTAATAACTCACAGCGTGTGTCTTTCTTTCTGCCCTATGGATATAATTTATTCATAATAAATGACCTTTAACGGGTTGAAAACACTAAAGCAGAGGAAAATACTCTAATGAATAGTTGAATAATAAAGTTAAACCAGTAACGAGAAAGATTTTATTTTATTTTCAAAAGTTAGGGATCAAAAAGGCACTGGCTCACTCTCACATTTCTGTCTTTTTGTCTGTCTGTCTCTCTATATAAATATGAATATATATTATAGATTGTATGTATATATATTAGGCTATCTGCATATGTATAAACATATATGTATATCATAGGCTATGTCGCATGTGTCAAAAATATACACGTGCATACATAAATATCTGTGTGTATTCATCTATGCGCATATACCTACTCCACTTATCAGCCATCTCACTATTCTATTTTACATTTGCAGCAATAATAACAGAATGTGAATATCCAGAATGTGAAGCCTGAAGGCAAGTGTTGGAGACAGTTGTGGGAGGGGGTTAGATTGCCTCCATGAAGGGACTCTAGAAAAGGAATTAGGTGGGACCATTGAGGTGAGTCCAGAGGCCTTTTTGGAGGTGGTGGGTGGGATGGAAGTGAGCTTAACTGAGCAGCCTAGTGGTACCTGGTGAAATATGTGTAAGTAATAATGCTCCATGCAGTTGGAATGAAACCGTCTGTGGATGGAGGAATGTGGGGTTAAGCCAGGGGTGCAGGAGTTCAACATCTGTTGCCAAAACTGCCTGGGGGGAGTAGGAAGGCTGCTGGATAGAGCAGACTGGAAATGTTCACCCTTTTAGCCAGCTTCTGAGAGCTGACGTATGGTGCGGGAAGAGGTGGTGCCGCATATACAGCAGCAGAAGTTCATTAATGCAAAGATAGGGAGAGGCTTCTACTGTGCGCAGGAGCATGAAAGAAATAGTCTCAGGCAATTTGATATTGCAGAATCATGGGCAACAGTTTTCTATTGAAAAACATTATATACACTAGTCATCTCTTTTTTTATCAAAGGCAGATCATTTTTGTCAACTAAGTCAGGCTGGTCTCATCTGTTTGGCTGACTTGTGTACGGAGGTGGAGTGGAAAAACTTTTTGAGGGATCTTTGTTGGAAGTTTTCATATGGAAATCTCATGTGGTTCATCTTATATCTTCTTGAGACTAAGAAGTGAAGCCAACATCCCTCCATTATATTCACTTGTGGTTTCTATTAATTCAGCTAAATTCGTCCCTTCTCAAAATCCCTACAATTTTTGGTCCTAGGAATTATTCTCTTGGTTGTTGTTATTAGGTACCATTGAGTTGATTCAGAGCCATGGCAACCCTATGTACGACCAAATGAAACACTGTCTGGGCCCGAGTCCTCCTCATCATGTTCTTATATTTGAGCCAATCATTGCATCCATGGTTTCAGTCCATCTTCTCCAGGACCTTCCTCTTTGTTCTTGCTCCTCTATGTTACCAAAGGAGATGTCCTTCTTTCCTGGAAACATGACCAAAGTATGTGAGACAGACTTCACCATCTTCGCTTCCTAGGAGCATTCTGGCCACACTTCTTTCCAGACAGATCCATTTGTCCTTTTAGTGAGTCGTCCATGGTGATTTCAATGTTCTTTGATAGTTTAAAATATTTTTTCATTCACCTATTAATTTGGAATATACCCGGAAACCTAGATACCAGGTCAATTTTTCTAAAAAAGTTTTATAAGCAAAAACTAACCTCCTCTGCATCATAATAACTCACTCTCTGATTAACTAAGCTTCATTCTCAAAAATGACATTCTAGACAAAACTTTAGTTGCATAAGCAATTTTTCCAATTATGTACTGATAACAAGGAGGACAGATTCTTATGGAACTTTATGCAAATAAATCTGTTACCATGAAAATAACAGTACTCAGTAAAAGTTTTCTAATTCTTAAAGATCCAGAAAGAGAGAAAGCAGAAAATGATTTTTTCCTGCTTATAAAGCATATTTTATTGAAGTGTTGGGAGTTATAGAAAGTTTAAGGGAAAGGGGTAATGAATTCTTATATAATACAATTCCATCATAATAGTGGACAAAGAAATTCAGAGAAATACTACAATAAAGAATATTTTCCTAATTTTATTCATTTGAATACTTATATGAAAAATGCTCCCTTTAACAATGAAATTTGGAAGTAAGTACTTAAGTAGCAGCCAGGGATAGATTGCTGGAAATCGTGAGTCAGGAACAGTAATTGGAAAATATGATCTTGATGATAGAAACAAAGCTGGAGATTTGCAAATTCCATTTTTCAACAACACAGTCAGTGACTATACACATGGAGTTCTCCTGATATATTATACAGATATAAAATCAACTGCTAAAAGGTGGCCAGGGGCCGACTGTAGAACAGACCCTCAATTGCTCATCTGCAGGTGCAGGTTGAAGCTGAAAAAATTTATAACAAGTTCACAAGAGTCAGAATACAACCTTGAATGTTGAGGTAGTTAGTTTATTGTGCCAACCTGGCCGACAAACACATATGGGATTGATTGAAGGGCAGAGAAATAAGTGGACTCAAGATTATGTAACTACCACATGAGTTGAAAGACTAGAATACCATTAAAAGGTATTCTACAATACCTTTTATAGAATCCCATAAACGGTATTTTAAGGAGAGAGCTTGGTGGGATGGAGAGTTTCTTTGCACCCATACTATCATCGCATCCGGGGAAACTTGTTAAATAATGAGTTGTCAGTACCATAGGTCTCTTGGGCTCTGTTTGCGACAGTGAGCATCTCCTATGAACCATACAGACAAGTGTCCTGTCTTCTGAGCTCAGGTTTTGACCTGGTGTCTCTTCATGCTGAAAAAGACTTACATGTCAAGTAAGGTGAAATGTTTGCTTCCAAGCATTTGAAGAAGAATGCCCCCATGAGGCGACATTGCTGCTGATGTTGTTAGGTGGCTTTGAATTGGTTCTGACTCAGAAGAAATAATTGCCCCGGGCTATGTTGTCTTCACAATGGTTCTTATATTGGAGTACATTATTGCACCCAGGTTTCATTCCATCTTCACTAGGGCCTTCCTCTGTTTCCCTGCCCTTCTCTTTAACCAAGCATGAGGTCCTTCTGCAGGGACTGGTGTCTCCCTTTAACATGTCCAAAGTGCATGCATGGAATGTTCTCCTTCCTGGTCTCTAAGGAGATCTCTGATTGCACTTTTTCCCACACTGTGAAAGGTCTGGTGCAACAGATTTACCCAATGCAATGCATCTTTTTGCGTCTAGCCTGGTGCTTCCGTGATCATTGATTATCAATCTAAGCACAACCAAATCCTAGAAAACTTCAATCACTTTCCAATTTATTGTGATGTTAACTATTGGTCCAGTAGTGAGGAGTTGCTTTTTCTTTATATTGAGTTATAGTCCATACTGGAAGCTGCAATTTTATCTTCATCAGCAGGTGCTTCAGGTCCTCCTCATGGTCAGCAAGGGTGATTGTGTTATTTGCGTACCACAGCTTGTTGTAAGCCTCCCTCCACTCCTGATGCTACAATCTTCTTCATGTAATCCAGATTTTTTGATTATTTGCTCAGCATATAGATTGAATAAGTATGGTGAGAGGATATAACCTGACACATACTTTTCCTGATATTAGACTATGTAATATTTCTTTGTTCTGTTCAGGCAACTTCCTCTTGATTTATCTTCATATCTATGAGCACAGTAAAACATATCGTGGACTTCCATTCTTCTCAAGTCTATCCATGGTTTGTTATGATCCATGTAGTTGAATGCCTTGGCATAGCTAATAAAACACAAGTATTCTTTCTGGTATTCTCTGATCCTTGGCAATATACATCTGGCATCACCAATGACATCCCTTATTCCAAATCCTCTTCTGAAATTGGCATGAACCTCTGACAGCTCCATGTGATATTAATGATATTTTTCTATAATTTGAGCATTCTGTTGGGTCACCTGGCCTAGAAATGTAAGGGCCTCCAGTGTTTCATCAGCTTGCTGAAATATTTCAGTTGGAATTCCATCAAATTTGGGAGTCTTGTTTTTGTCTAATGCTTTCACTGCAGTTTGAAACTTCCCTCAGTACAATTGGTTCTTGATCATAGACTACCCCTTGAAATTGTTGAATGTTCTTCTTTTTTTTGGTACAGTGACTCCATGTATTCTTTCCATAGTCTTGTGGTGCTTCCTGTGTCATTCAAATTTTTCCCATAGAAACATTTAAGATTGCAACTCAAGGCTTGATTTTTTTTTCCTTTAGTTTAAAATATACTGTGTTCTCTATTTTTGGTTTTGTAACTCTAGGGCTGCGCACATTCTATTATACTATTTACTGTATTAGCTGGAGCTACCCCTGAGAATTTTTTGTTCAGTTCTCTTCATAATTTATTTCAGTTATCCTTGCTATTATACAATTAAAAATGTTTCCATTTCTTCCAATGTCCATCTTGATCTTTTCTTTGTTTTTAATGACCTTTTGCTTTCTTCTTGTATGATGTCCTTCATGCCATCCCATAGCTCATCGGGTCTGCTGTCATTAGTGCTCAATGCATCAAATTTATTCTTGAGATGCTCCCGAAATTCAGGTGGAATATACTTCTGTTAGACAAAGTTCTCTAGAGAAAAAAAACCCAGAATGATAAGAATTTTACATATATTTATACAGATAGGTAGATAGATAACATAAGAAATAAACTTAATCGATCTATAAAGCACTACAAAGGGTTCAGTGCCACTCATTCCCATGAGACATTTGTGAGACACTGCCAATCCTTCAAGTCTTGAGGGTTGCTGGGTAGTCCTCTGTAGAGCGATTCGGGCTATCGAGGCATAGGCAGCAAACAGCATGGCAGGTCTCCAACACTCAGCCAGATGACAGGGTCTGACTGTCCCCAGCTCAAGAAATGTAAATTCCAATGGTGAGGTGAAGCAGGTCTTGAAGGAACCTCAAATTACAGTGACACAGCCCACGGGTTGGGTGTCCCACAGGTAGTGTAGCTTGCGAATTGAGACAAAGAACAAGCAAGGCAAGGGGGTGGAATCTAGTCTTTCCATCAGGTTACAGCCTCATGATGCCTCCTAATGGTCATGACCTTCTCATGAGGGTTCTAGGAACTTCCTTTCCTCCCTGGAGGTGGGCCACACAATCGCCCTGCTTCCCGGTCTTGTTGAGGAGTCACGCTCAGAGAGCTGCAGGGGCCACATGAAGACCTGCACTAGCGCTGAGCTGCCTCCGCCATCATTGGATCCACATGACTTTGCCCCCAGTGGCCTGCGATCTTCCTGCATTCGGCTTCATCACATGTGTGGTGTGAGTCTCGAGAAAAATGTATGGGCTAGTATTGAACATATGGGCTAATATTGGACTTGATCTAGACTGGGCTGGAATATTTTTTTCAATATACAATTCCTGTTTGATATAAAGCTCTCTCTTACACACATGTAAGTGTCTCTGCATTTCTTTCTCTAATCAACCTGGACTAACACAACTCAGAAGTTCTTATTCTAATGATTTGCCATTTTTTGGTTTATTATTATAGTCATTCTGTTCACCTCAAGTCCTTTACTTTTCCTGATTATTATGGTGGATGATATATGTCAACTTAGCTAGGCTATGATTCTTAGTAGTGTATCAGACACTATCACAGTCCCATTGGTAAAGTAGGTTATGTGTTGGGCGGATAACTACAAAGTCAGCAGTTCAAAATCACCAGCTTCTCCACAGGAGAACTGTGAGGCTTTCTACTTCCTTAGAGATTTAAAGCCTCAGAAACCCACAGCGATGTTCTGCTTTGTCCTGTGGGGTTGTTGAGTCAGAATTGATTTGATGGCAATTAGTTGTGTCATCAATTTGCACTTGGTGATGTATTGTGATCTAGTTGGAAAGGGGAATCCTTTTAAGGGTATGGCATGCATCTAGTGTCCAAATGGGTTTTCTGGCAAAATCACTTCTTCTCTCCCTTTACTGCACTTTTATTGTCGTCTGACGCCTGGTTCTCAGTTTATAAGCCCCAGTCTATTACTGGAGGTGCAAATTTTGGATTTTCCAACTCTTCCAAACATGTGAGGCAGCAAAGGCTTCTAGGAAGTTAACTAACTTACATATGTAAGACTTGTAAGCCCCCACAATTGTATGAGCCATTTGCTTGAAGTGAATTTTTCTTTCTACGCCTATATCTATGTACATTTTACTCTAGAGGCTTTTACCTCTAGAGGACTCAGAATAAGACACTGCATTTTGATACATGTCCTCCATGCATCAAAATAATCCTCAAAAAAACCCTCAATCTCATTTTTTAACAGTATGAATATATAAAATACCATTTTCCATTTTCTGGAGGAATTATTTGGCTTTATATTCAATTTCCTAATTCATTCATTTTCTAGTGATTTGTTTCTTATATAGTGCCTGACCTAGAAGAAATTAGTCTAGAGCTGTGACTTCAATGATCAGAACTTATTTTCACTATTGTCTTTGTTCTAAATTGAGTTAGTTAGTTTATTGTGCCAACCTGGCCAATAAACACATGTGGGGTTACTTGAAGGGCAGAGGGAGAAATGGCTCGGTGAGCCTTGCCTTTCTAGTTCTAGGGTCTCTTGCTTTGTGATGGTCAGACCAGGGTGCAGCTGCCTTAGCCAGTTCCCAGCTTCAGCTGGCAAGGCTGACTTCATGCAAGACATCCCTGAGGAGATGCCACATGGACTTACCCTAATATAGCCCTGGGTGCTGAAGCAACCATGTGGAGACCCCTACCAGTGCTGAGATGCTTACACATTTACTGATTCAGCTTTCCTCCTGCAGTCAGCATCATAGTGTGTGTTTTGTGAGATGGAGGAGGACTTTGTTGATTGGTGTCAGACATATGGGTTAATGATGGACTTCTGAGCTTGGAGAGCACTGGATTGAAATGTTTTCTTGATGTGCACATAACCTTTATAGAAAACTCTCTCTTATACATGAGTTGCTGTGAATTTGTTTCTCTAAAGTATCCAGACTAACACATAAATGTACATGACTAGATAGGCAACATTTAAAATAAAATTAAAGGTTAAATGCAAATGGTTAATACATATATCTCAGGTTCCAAGGCAACTGGTGGATTTGGAGCACTCCTTCTGATGTAAAGAGCTCCGGTGGCTTGGTGTGCTATGCACTGAGCTGCTAATCACAATGTGAGTGGTTCAAATCCACCCACTAGTCCATAGGGAAAAGATGAGGCTGTCTATTCATGAAAAGATTTCAAGTCTTAGAAAGCTAAAGGGGCAGGTCTACTCTGCCCTTTGTCATCATGCTGGCAGGGAGT
The DNA here is from genome assembly GCF_050624435.1 of Tenrec ecaudatus. Classification (NCBI taxonomy): domain Eukaryota; kingdom Metazoa; phylum Chordata; class Mammalia; order Afrosoricida; family Tenrecidae; genus Tenrec; species Tenrec ecaudatus. Next base: position 10,352,445 of record NC_134532.1, on the reverse strand, counting down.
TGAGTTCAGATTACATATGATGTAGAGGAGCTCTGATGGTTAAGTGCCACCTTATAATGGAAAGGTTGGTGGTTCAGATTTACCTAGTAACTCCAGGAGGGGAAGATTTAGTAATCTGCTCCTACAGAGAGGTTAAAAAAAAAAAGAATTTCTGCTGGCATGCCACACCTCCCATCTCACAGTCACTATGGGACAGAGCAGAAATGCCCCTGTGGGTTCCTGAGACTGCAAATCTGGGCAGTAGAAAGCTCCGTCCTTCACTCAGGCGCAGGTGGTGAGTGGGGGGAGGAGAGCAGCCCAACACATCATACCCTTTGGGGACAATTCTACTCTTTCACATGTGGTTGACAATGGACTGTAACAGAACCTAATAAAAATAGTAGTATATATGTGCTCTGTATATATATTTAGTAATATCATCACTGCTCAAGAATTCCATCTTAATATCTTTTCTTCGTGGTTTCAAACACCCATCTGTTAAGTAATTATAGACCCAAACTTTATTAGAAACAGAATTATGATGTATACTTTATGGATGATTTTATTTATTACACTACACTTGTCAAAGAGCATCAAAGAAAACTGCTTATCAATCATGTATTCAGAAATTATCCCTTGAGTCTGTCCTAATTTCCTTTAGCAATGTCAGGCACAATTCCCACGTTAAGGAAGAAAATGTAAGTTAAACATTAGATGATGCCTTTGGATTCTAAAAGCTTTTTCTCAACTGTCATTTTTTAAATACTCCACTAACCCTGCCACAGCATTAAAAAGGAAAAATAAGAAAATAAATATATTGTTTCATTATATGCTAAGCAAATAAAAAGAAATTCTCATTTGTAAACAAGCTTTTTTGTGTCATTTGCACAGAAGGGGGTAAGTGATCAAAATATTGAGCAGGAAATACATGATTAAAACTAGTAATAAATACCAGGTGTTTTATGGCATCCATTTGTTTTCTTAAATTAATGGAAATATTGATATACTGCCCATAAAAATGTTTTAGTAGAATAACATTCTACCCAGCATGGAAATAACATACTAATCAATTATCTCCAATGACTAGCCCACTGGGACAGAAAGATTTATAAATAGGAGAAGCAGGCTTAACAAAGGAATAAATTTGATCTGAGTTGGACTTTGTCTTACTTTTAGCCTTTATCAAACTCTTTGAAAATGGAAAGACGCCTTTGTGTGGGTACACATCCATGAACAACACTATCTTGCTTTTTTCCTCCTATGCTAGCTCATTCTCACCATTTAACACTTAGCAATAGCTCAAAATGTGATAAGAAACACCAACAAACAAGAAAATAATATAAGAAATAAACATGGAAAAAATCAAATCAGCAACCAGCAATAAATTAATACTGTGGAATATAGGTCTTAATTAGGTATCGTGAAAGTAGTTGTTCAAGAGAAGGATTCTATGTGCAAGGTTGAGTGAGCATTCTTAAAAGTCTTCTATTTATTTTGGTTCTACTTAAGATAACCCACAGGCAGAATCTTTTGGGAAACACAGAGATGTGTTCCTATTTTATTACTTTCAGAAAAGTTTGTAAAACTAGCTGATGTGGTGTTTTAATTCTCCGTGTAAATTTTTCATTTTGTTTTTAAGGGTTATGCAGCCTTAGTTTATTGGTACATTGGTTATTGGTAGATTGGTTTGGTGTCAACTTGGCTGTACCAGCATTCTCAGTAGCTTGGCAGTAATGGCCCATGATGTGATCTAAGGCAATGTAATCAACTGCATATGGGGATCTAACATAACGTAATCAATTGTGTGAGCAGCCAGTGGTTACAGTGGAGTGCAGTCACCTTGTGCAGTCACAACCTGGATGAGCTGGAAGAAAGACTCTTTTGGGTGTGGCCTACTCCTTTTTAAATCAGACTTTAGAGGAAAACTTGTCAGTTCTACTGGGTCTGGATCCTGCGTTTTGTTCCTTGACTTCCTGCCATATTGCCTACCAATTCCAGGAGTCATCAGTGGACTGCACATCTTGGATTCATTTAGTATTGTGTTATTAGCTGGTGTTCCTCCTGGTTTTTCAATCCTAGCAGCTACACAAATCTGGAAAATCCTCTAGTCTACTATCTGTCCCAGGGACGTGGACCAGACTAGGTTGACTGGCTTTGACACTTGTGGGAGGCATTTCTTCATGTAATTTTATTTCTATGTACATACACATTGATAAGTGTCACTGTTTTTGCTTCTCTAAAGACCCCGGCCTGACAATGTTCATAAGAAACCCTGGTTCCACAGTGCTTAAGTGCTCAGTGACTTCTGTAGCCTACAAGAGATTTTATAGGAGAAAGGCCAGGCAATCTGGTCCCATAAGGATGACAGCCTATAGAGATCTCTGGGGCCATTCTATATGTCACATGATGTCACTCTGAGTTGAAAATGGACTTTATGACACCTAACAATGCCAAGCCGTAAACTGCATATTTAATTGCCTCAGTATACAAACAAAATCATTTACTAATAGTTATTTATAGTAATTTAAGGAAACCTGGCGTGCAATTACTAAGAGTTCAACATAAAGGTCAGTGGTTTGGGGCCATCCTGATAGTCGGTAGGAGAAAAACGTGGTAGTGCGCTTCAGCAAAGGCTGCAGTATTGGCTACCATGAGGCAGTTGTACATCCCCTATTTTGTTGTTGTTGTTTTTGGTGTTAGTGACGCTATGAAATACAAGAAAGAAACACTGCACAATCTTGGGTAACCTCAGTTATGTTTTTGTCCATTGTGGAAGCCACTGCTTCAATCCAGCTCATTGATTGCGTTCCTCTTTTTCAATGATCTTCTTTGCTAAGCATCGTGTCCCTTTCCAGGGACAGGTGTCTCCTGGTAACCTGTCCAAAGGCCAACTACCTTTGTCTCATGAGACAAAGTCTAAGCATGGTTGTTTCTGAGGAGCATTGTGGTTGTACGTCTTCCCAGGCTTGTTGGTTGTGGTAAGCCTACGGTGCTTTCAATATTCTTCACCAGCACCTGGATTCAAATGCATCCATTCCTCTTCCATCTTTCTTATTCATTGTCCAGCTTCCACATGCATGTGAGCTGATTGGAACCAGCATGGCAAAAACATAAAATAAAGACAACAGTATGGCTTGCATCAGGTGGACCTTAGTCCTTAAATGACATCTTTGCTCTTTACAGAGGTCTCGTGCAGTAAATTTGTCCAGTGCAATAAACCTCCTAATCTCTTGGCTGATAACTTGACTTCCATGAGCATCAATTACTTCAAACTTTTCTCCATTTATCGTGGTTTTGTCTATTCAGCTGTGATGATTTTGATTTTCTTGACACAGAGTAGTGATGCTTAGTGAAGATTGTAGTTTTTGATTGACCATCATCAACAAGTTCTTCAAATCCTCCTTTCTTTCAGCAAGCAAGCTTGTGTGATCTGCATATCAAAGGTGGTTAATGAACTTTCCTCGAATCCTGATTCCAATTTTCCTTCAGACAGTTCTTTATACGGATTCTAGCATTATCTGCTTAGTATACAGATTGATTAAGGATGGGAGAAAGAAGACAACACTGTCAGACGTTTTCTGATTTGAAACCATGCACATAAACCTTTATTCTGTTCAGATAACTGCCTCTTAGTCCATGCTCAATTTTCACATTAGCATATGGAAGTGTTTTAGAATTTCCATTCTTCCCACTGTTATCCATAGTTTGTTTTGATTCAAATTGTTGAGTTTTTCTTTGCATAATCAATAAAGGACAACTAAACATTTTTCTGGTATTCTATGCTCTCAATCCCCAGATTCATTTGACATCAGGAATGCTCTCCTTTATGCCATGTCGTTTTCTGAATCAGGCTTTAGCTAGGGTACTGATACAACCATTGTTGAATTACCTTTAGCAATATTTTATTTGCCTATGATACTAATAGTATTGTTTGATTATTTTCTTATTGCATTTGGTCACCTTCCTTTGTAAATCCTAAGTACAGATGAATCTCTGCCAGTCAGTTGACCTAGTAGTTGTCTTCCAAATTCCACGGCATTTTGAAAGAGTGCTTCCAATGCTTTATCAGCTTGCTGAAACACTTCATTTAGTTTTCCATCAATTCCTAGAGTTTTGTTTTATGCTAATACCTTCAGTGCAGCTAGGACTTCTTCCTTCAGTACCATTGATTCTTGTTAATATTTTAACAAAGGATTGTCTGTCTATCAGCCGATTGTTTGGCTCTGTGTATTCCATCCATCAGGAGACCTGGTTGCATAGTGGTTACACGTTGGCCTGCTAACCCAAAGGTAGGCGGCTTGAAACTACCAGCCTGTCCCCCTCATACCATGGGTTAAGAAAGATGGAGATTTCTACTCTCTTAAAGAGCTATAGTCTCAGAAACCTATAGTCTCAGAAACTCCATCCTATATGTCACTATGAGTTGGCATCAATTCTAAGGGTATGGTTTATTTTAGTATTATTATTCCTTCTATTGTTTCCTAATGCTTCTTGCATCATTCAATATTTTGTTCATAGAATTATTCAATATTTCAAGTTGATGCTTCTTTTTTTCTCCAGTTTTTTTAGCCTGAGATATGATGAGCGTGTTTTTCCTTTTTTCACTTTCTATCTCTTGATCTTTGTGCATTTCCTTTTGCATACTATCCTGTAGGGTTACTGTAAGTAATAATTGTCCCAACACCAAGGGATTTGGTACAGTAATGTATTGTGATTATATTATTTTATGTGATACTAAGTAGTATTCTGATTTATTACATATATTTTTTAAACTTTGAATTTAAATGAAATCCTTGTAGATTTTTAACCTTTTGAATATAACAAATCTATTTTTATCTGGGGCTAAGTTTCACTCTATCAGCTAATATAAATGCTATTTTTAATATCAAGCAGCTGTTATTCAACATGTTGGTGAATATTTGAGTGTATATAAAGTGTATCCAGTGTCACCTAGTGGATTCAGACTTATAGCAGCCCTATTCGACACTTTAGAGGTAAGTAGACTACACCAACGTTTCCCCACAGAATGGCTGTGGGTTTGATTCGCTGAGGTTTTGGTTAATAGCCAAGTCTGTAACCCTGTAAGCACACCTCACCCAAGCAAGGAATGCAGTGCTTGGTAGCACAATAGGTGAAGCTTTGGACTAGCAGTTGAAACATATCCAGAAACAGTGTGAAAACAGCCCCAGGGATGTGCTTCTGGAAGGTTTTCTTTTGCATAGACAACAAAGACAACGAAACATTTATTGGTAGTCTCTGCTTTCAATCTCTAGTTTCATTTGATGTCAGGAATGCCATCTCTCATAGCATGTCTTTTTCCACACTCTGGTGCAGTTCTCTGCACACATGGGGTGACCATGAGTCACACTCTTGTCAGGGCAACAAAAATATATTGTAGTTTTTAAAATCAACAGTAGATGGCAGTAAGAGCTTGTGGTTTTAAATTAAGGAACTTGCCAATTGTTTCCTATACTGCACTATACCAATGTTGAATTGAAATTGTTATACCACATCAAAATTACGTATAAATAACCATATATGTATTTATTTTAAAGAAATTAAGTCAAAAGGTGTTGCTACAAAATCATAGAAACTTATTAAACAAAAATTTCAAAATAAAAATGTTGTAGCTTCCAGACATAAAGTTTATAAAAATTTTAAAATGGTATTTCCATCACTTCAATGCTTCCCAAATAATTATGCATTCTTGAATTTATACCTGTTCCAAATGGAATTTGAGGCATTCTGTCTGGACACAAATCATTTTTTTTCCTTATTTTATTTTTTTTCTTTGGGGGACTAGAAAAATATGTACACTTACTTTAATATGTCCTGATAATTATCTTATATCCTTTAAAAGCATCTATCAAGATTATCCTTGAGAAGTTCTCATATCAATAGCCATAGCCGTTGGACTTGACTTCTCTGCCATGAAATTAACTTATCTAGCAGATCATCTGGAAGCCACTATTTTATTTGGATGTTTTTTTCAAGGAACCCTAATAACACTCAGACAAATGTATTCTTGAGAGAACTTTTGTACATCCATCTACTAACCATGGAGGCATGTTCAAACACGTTTTGTTTTAATTAAACCCATGCATATATGGACTGGAATGCCTATAGCAGTACTTTTTGATGCCCTCCCTCCTCTCTCTCTCTCTCTCTCTCTCTCTCTCTCTCTCTCTCTCTCTCTCCCTCTCTCTCTCTCTCTCACCAAAACCAACCCAAATTCCTTGTCACTGAGTTGATGCCCACTCTGTACAACAGGGTAAAATAGTCCCTGTAAGTTTCCTGGACTTTAACCCTTATAGGAGTAGAAAGCCCAATTTTTCTTCCACAGAGCCCCTGGTGGTTTAGAACCAGGGTTAGCAGCTAAAAGTGCAACCACTGCACCATCAGGACACACTGGCACATTGAATTGGTTGTCTTCTGCTATATAATAAATTACCCGAAGATAACAATGTAAAATGACAAATATGCATTTCTTCATAGAGAAATTAATTGTTCCAATCGCTTCTCGGCCTTTTGGCTAAGATCAAGTGTAGAGAAATTAATTGTTCTAACTGCAGGTGTGGCTTAGTGTGGTAGTTGGCTCATTGTCTCCCATAAGTTTTCACAGAAACTGTCAGTCCTTTAGTCTCTGAAAACCAACCAAACCAAACCTACTGCTGCTAAGTTAATTCTAACTAATAGTGACCCTGTAGAACAGAATAGAACTAATCCTTTGGGTTTCTGAGACTGTCTATGTTTATAACATTAGATGGTCTCCACTTTCTACCATGCAGCAGGTGGTGGATTTGAACTGCTAATCTTGTATCTCAAGGTTGTCTCCTTTCACCATCATTACTCAATCTGTAATCTGGGGAAATAATCAAGAAGCTGAACTGCATGAAGAAAAGTCTGCCATCAGGATGGACGAAGGCTTATTGACAACCATCAATGTGCAGATGACACAACCTGCTTGCTGCAAGTAAGGAGTTGCATCCTTCAACATGCAGATGACACAACCTGCTTGCTGCAAGTAAAGAGTTGAATCCTTCAATATGCAGATGACACAACCTGCTTGCTGCAAGTAAGGAGTTGCATCCTTCAACATGCAGATGACACAACCTGCTTGCTGTAAGTAAAGAGTTGAATCCTTCAATATGCAGATGACACAACCTGCTTGCTTCAAGTAAGGAGTTGAATCCTTCAACATGGATTCCAATTTAGTGCAAAGAAAAACATACCTTCAACTAGTGCAGTAGACAATATCATAACAAACAGAGGAAAAGAATGCCCATCTATCTGTAGACAGCTGGACATCCCTTGCAGAGGGGTAGTGGGGAGGAAATGGGCCACTCAGGGTTCAGTGTAGCAACAATGAAACTCAAAACCTTCCTCTAGTTCCTGAACGCTTCCTCCCCTCCCAATCATCATGACCCCAATTCTACCTTGCCTTGCGGACCTGGTTATACCAGAGGATGTACAGCGGTGCAGTGGGGATCTGGAGGCACAGGGAATCTAGGACAGACGAACCCCTCAACACCAGCGGTGGGAGTGGCGACACCAGGAAGGAAGGGGGTGTAGAAAGGGAGAACCGATCTCTGAGTTCTATTGTAACCTCCTCTCTGGGAGATGGGCAATGGGGAGGCGAGTGAGGGGAGACACTGGGGAGTGTAAGATAAGACATAATAATTATTTATAAACTATCAAGGGACCAGGGGTGGGATCAGGGAGGGAGGGGGATGGGGGGAAAAAAAGGGAAACCGAGCTGATTCCAGGAACCCAAGTGGAAGGTGAATTATGAGAATGACGAGTGCAACGAATGTATGAGGGTGCTTTGCTCAATTGATGTATGTACAGACTCTGATAAGAGCCTTATGAGCCCCAATAAAAAGATTTTAAAAATGGAAGTTTCCAAAGCTCATTTCATTTTGATACACAATCTATGTTCATGGAGACAGCAATTAAGAAATCAAGTAGTATATTTCATTGGGTAGATCTTGTCCACAAGATCTCTGTAAAGTGTTCAAACATTAAGAGGTTACTTTGAGGGTTAAGGCACTCCTGACCTAAGCCATGGTATTGTCTATCAGCTGGTATGCATCTGAAAACTCGACAATGAATAAGGAATGCCACAGAAGATTGGATGCTTTTGAATTATGCTATTGGCAAAGAATATTCAAAGTCCCATGGACTGCAGAAAGGTTAGAAAAATCTGTCTTAAAATAAACAGGCCTGGTGGCTCTGTCTCTTATGTATTGTACCGTTAGCTTCAGGTCTGCAGCTCAAACTCACAATTGCTCTGCAGGAGACAGATGAGGCTACCTGCCCCAGTAATGTTTTATGGTCTTGGGAACATGGGGGGTGGAATCGACTGGATGGCAGTAGGTTCGGTTCAGTTAGGTCCTGGAAAGGTAGCTAAAATGCTACAGAGAAGGATGTCCAGTCTTGATCTCACAGACTTTGCACATGTTTTCAGGAGAAAAGGAAATTCTATTTGGTGAGCGAATAGAGGCAAACCATCCATGAGCTGGATTGGCACAGCGGCTGCGATGCTAAGTTCAAACACACTAATTTTGAGGATGACACAGAAGTGGGCAGTTTACAGGAAAGATGTCATGATTTTTTTTTTTCGGAATTCTTCAATTACTGTTACTAACTACATGAACACATTGTCCTTATCAATGAAGCCACTGTCATCAAGCTGATTCTGACTCGTAGCAATCTGATACAGGGTTTGGATTTCATGAGGAAAGATAAGGAAAGAGCCATCTTTTTCACGAGGATCCCCTGGTAGGTATGAACAGGTGACCTTGTAGTTCGCAGCCCAACAATTAACCCACTGTGCTGTCAGGACTTTATTTCCCTACTCTGAACCCAACCAAACCCAGACAAAAAACACGCTCACTGTCATTGAGCCAATGCTGACTCATAGCAACCATATAGAACAGAATGGAATTCTCCCTGGGAATTTCTCAGACTATGGGAGTAGAAAGTTTCATCATTCTCCTGTGGATCACAGACCAATGTTTAACCACTACGCAATCAGGGCTCAATAGAAGTCAGGAAATGTGGACTTGGGTTGTTTTGGAGGGAAATATAGAGGACTTATTGTCCATAGTGTAAATATATGAAGGTTTGGAATGGGGTGATTGAGATATACAATTTATACAGTGTTAATTCTACTTGAATTCTAATTAAAGTAATTTTTATCAATGTTGTCCAATGAAGCTGTTCAACAGATTTGTGATAATAAAAAGAAGACATTTAGCAAGGCTATTGATGTGAAGGGCCATTCAGATGGTTCTCACTCAAAGCACAACAGAACAAAACTGTGCTAGGTCCTGACATCCTCACAATGGTCCTGATGCTTGAGCGCACTATTGCTACAACTGTGTCAATCCATCTCCTTCCTCTTGTGTTTTGCAGCCTGCAACTTCACCAACCAGGAGTTCTTTTCTAGGGACTGGGTTCTAGCATGGAGAAGTGGGCACCTCACTCATTGCATCAGTGTATTGAAACATTTTCATTTGTATTTCACCAATTTCTGAATCTCTCTCTCTCTCTCTCTCTCTCTCTCTCTCTCTCTCTCTCTCTCTCTCTCTCTCTCTCTCTCTCTCTCTCTCTTTCTCTCTCTCTCTCTCTCTCCCCACCAGTGCCTTCAGTAAAGCTGGGACTTCTTTAAATAATTGAACATCAACTATTTCTTTGTGGTCTAATGACTCCATGTATCTCATCCATCTTCTTCGGATGTGTCTTGCATCATTCAACATTTCACCTGTTATCATGGTTGCTAGTTGCTGTTGAGTAGATGGCGTAACCATGATGCCATCGCTCTGCCTGAAAACTATGCCATCAGGTTATGAAATTAATCTCACACTCGCAAGACAAATATGCCCAAACATACTACTTTTAGAAATACCTATAATCAAGGCAGGAGCACTGGTTACACAGTGGATTATGTGTTGAACTGCTAACCACAAAGTTTGGTATTCCAAGCCACCACTTGCTCCTTGGGAGAAAGATAAAGATTTACAGTCTCAGAAATCCACAGGGGCAATTCTACCCTGTCCTTCAGGGTTCGTTTGAGTCAAAGTTAACTCGATGGCATACAGCTGGATCTCTCAAGATATATAAAGAAATAATAATGCATACCAGTTACTGAATAGTCATTATGGAAATTATGGTCAGTATCATTATAATAACAAGAAATTATTACTCACATTTTATTTTCAGCTAAGGGAACAAAAACATTTACAAACTGTAGACAACTCACCAAAAATTATACAGCAATTGAAATAAAGGTCTCTATCACAATCCAATTCAATTCTGCTACTGCATCATTAAGGTCCGTGTGTATTTTTCAAAAGTGTTTTTGTCATATCGATAAAATGAAATTATTTTAATATGCAATTATTAAATGAAATTATTTTAATATGCAGGCTGTAAAAAAATGGAATCTAGAACTTTGTCCTAACTGGAAACTTCCCACTATAATTAAGATTTTTCATTCACACAGGGTGAGAATTGGAAGTTAGAGATATGTTTCTGTGTGTGTTTTCAAACTCAGTCATTTGTTTTTCAGACATGATTAATTTAATACATTTAGATACTTTTTAATTTTCTTCCAAAATTTGGAAGGCATAATTAGTAGTTCAGCACTGATTTTAGCCATATTTTAAAAATACTCTACTCAACCATGGAACGACATCAGCTATATTTATTTTACCCAGGCAATAGTAGTAAGTGCAAAAGTATACGATATTCAGGGCTAGTAAATACGTCCTCCTCTGCCGTTTTTAGCATATGACATTTTTTCTTCACTGTTGTAAACTGGATGCTCTCATTGTGCTTATAATCTGTCCTCTTGGCAGTAAGTCAGCAAAAGGACAAAAGTTAGAAGAGCGAAAGATGACGTAAAAGAGTGATAAGTAAAGAGAAAAATCAAATAAGTTTGTCCTTTTGTGAAAAGGTTTTCCTAAATTCTGACCCAGAGACTTGTGCTTTTATCTTATGTGACAGTGCTACACACTGCATGTCAGTAAAGGCACCTGTGGAAAAAATATTTAAGGAGATCATAAATGAGCATTCTTTCATTTATAATAGAATCGTTTAAAATTGAATGACAAAGTAATATGATTGTTTTCCACATTAATTAGCTAGCACCTTAGGATGTTCCTATTCTGTAAATATTCTGAGAAACAAATATGCTGCTGTGAGTATATTCCAACTCAGAGAGACCCTAAGGTAACAGAAGAGAACTGCCCCCACAGGCTTTTCCAGGCTGTCAATCTTTTCAAAAGCAGACTGTTACACATCTTCCTGCAGAGCAGCTGGTTGGATTCGAACCTACAACTTTTGGGGTTAGTGGTTGAGCCTTTTTACCAGTGGGCCACCAGAGCTTCTTTTCTATAAGTATTAACATTTTATATTGAGATAAAAGGAAAAAAGAATCTTCAGAAAACTAGTGACAGTATTTGTAAAACTCTTGGAGTAGTGCGGTAATCTGAAAGCATAGTTGTTAATTCAGACATATTACATTTCAGATTTTAGGGAGAAATAGAACAGCAAACAAATATCCCTATTGAAAACATAATTTCTTAGATCTCCGTTCTTCTCTTTTATATACTTGTAAAAAGAATGATTGTTATTCTTTGATCCTAAATTTGTCTTCCTACTTTTTCTTTTATGGCTAAAGATATCACTTTTATCGTAAAGGAAACATTTAGGTTCTTTGCAAAACAATAAATTGGATGGGTTTTTTTTTAAGTCAAACCAGATTTAAAGAAATAAGTAGAGTAATTGTAATATGAAGTAGAAATCAGATAGATTACCAGTATGATTATTTTTATAAATTTTTAAGAAATAGTTTGGTATGCAGAGATTGATAGCTTTCAAATCTTATTAGGCATTTCATCTCTGTCTTATAGGTTGCTTATCAGTGGGAATTGACTTGATGAGATGAAAATGAGAAATGCATATTTGAAAAATTAAATTATATTTACAAAGAACAGAAGTATATAATGAGTCCTTGGATATTTTTGCAAAATTTATATAAACTGCTGTTGATTTTTAAATGAAATCAATTGATATTTTAAAGTGTTTTAATTCAAATGTATTTATTTATTTTTAAAACATTTTATTGGGGGCTCATACAAATCTTATCATAATCCATACATACATCAATTGTGTCAAGCACATATATACATTTGTTGCCATCATCACTCTCAAAACATTTGCCTTCTACTTGAGCCCTTAATATCGGCTCGTCATTTTCCCCCTCCCTCCCCACTCCCCTCTCCATCATGAACCCTTCATAATTCACAAATCATTATTATTTTGTCATATGTTACACTGTCGACATCATCCCCTGCCCTCTTCTCTGCTGTCCATCCCCCAGCGAGGAGGTCATATGTAGATTCTTGTACTCAGTTCCCCCTTTCCAGCCCACATTCCCTCAACCCTCTAGGCACCCCCACTCTCACCACTGGTCCTGAAGGGGTCATCTGTCCTGAATTCCCTGTGTTTCCAGTTCCTATCTGTTCCAGTGTATATCCTCTGGTCTAGCCCGATTTGTAAAGAAAGACTTGGGATCGTGATAGTGGGGGGAAGGAAACATTTAAGAATTAGAGATGGGCTTTGGGTCTCCACTCTGCACTCTCCCTCATTTACAATGATATGATTTTTTGTTCTTTGATGCCTGGTACCTGATCCATTCTGCACTTCCTGATCACACAGTCTGGTGTGTGGGCTTCCATGTGGGCTTTGTTGTTTCTGAGCTAGATGGCTGCTTGTTTACCTTCAAGTCTTTAAGACCTTAGACGCTATGCTTTCTTCACCACATTTGATTATGAACCCGTTTGTCTTCAGCAATTCCGTCGGAAGGTGAGCATCATGTAATGCCAATTTAATAGAACAAATTGTTCTTGCATTGAGGGAGTACTTGAGTGAAGATACAATGCCCATCTGCTGCCTTAATGCTAAACCTATAAATATATGCACGTAGACATATTTCCCCATCCTCATATACAAATATATTTATATATGTACATGTTTGTATTTAGGCCTCTATAAGTGCCCTTTGCCACCTAGTTCTTTCCTCTATTTCCTTTTACTTTCCTCTTGTCCAACTGTCATGCTCAGCCTTCATTTGGGTTTCAGTAATTTCTCTCGGTTGCATTTCCCTTGATGGATTTTTTACCAGACCTCTCACACCTTCCTTGCCACTAATTTTGGATCACTTGTTGTTCCCTTGTCTTTGGGTTGGTCAACACCACCTCCTTTCCCTCACCACCCCCTCTCCCATGTCCCCCCGGAACCATTGGTCCTGTTGTTTTCTCCTCCAGACTGTTCATCCAGCCTATCTTATATAGATAGACCTTCAGAGATAATAATATACACACAAAAAAAACCAAGGCAGAGCAAGACAAAGCAACAAAAGAGAACACAACGACGACAACAATAAAGAAAACCAATGACCAAAAATACATAAATAAAAATAAAAAGGAAAAACTTGCAAATAGTTCAAGGTCTGTTTGTTGAACTTTAGGAGTATCCTCCAGTCAAGTCTAATGGGGTGCCACACTCTGGCCCCAAAGTCTATCCTTTGCACTCCACGGGACTTCCCTGCTTTGCCCCCCCCACCCCACCCCCACCAACCCTGCTGCTCTGCGGCACACCCTCAGTGTTTTGCCTCTTGTGGTGGGGTCATTTGGGGCCAATCCCAACACGGAGTCTCCAGTGTTATCCTTCATAGGGCCTTAGGTCAGCGAGGACTGTTGTGTCTCACAGTGGGACCAGCCATATGGTCTACTCTATGCATTGGCTGTTCTGAGCGGGGATATCATCCTCCAGGCTTGGTGGGCAAGGATGTGTTCCAATCTCTCTTCCTCCCCATTCATTTGCTCCCATGTGGTCTGATGAGACATGTCCCCTCTCCCTGAGTTACAGCTTCAATATTATCCTCTAAAGTAAATTCTTCTGGGTGGAGGGGCAGTTGTCCACCTAGCTGGGATTGGGACCTCGCCCTTAGAACCCTCCACTGGCTCCCCTCTCCGTGCCAGTACACTGCATGCATATCCTGGAACACCAGGTTTAAATCTGGTCCCTCTTTCCCTGTGGAGATATCAACAATACCCACCCTCGAGTGGGTTAGGGACCTGTTACCCTGCTACATATTTCTATTCTGTTTTTTTTTTCCCTTTCCACCTCCACTGCTCCTTTTTAGATGGCTACCATATGTACCCCTGGATTTGGTCTGGCCCCTGCCATACTACCTGGACCTTACCCCAGGAATGTTTGCATACAGTAGCTTTTACCCTGTGCCCCCTTTGCATTTTTTTTAACTTACCTCAGTGGACTCATGGTGTACTTGTCCTTTTGTGCTTGGCTTGCTTCACTTAGCATAATTTCTTCCAGTTCTTCCCATGCAGTGATAGGCTTCATGTGTCCATCACTGCTCCTTAGTGATGCATAGTACTCCATTGTATGTATGTACCACAGCTGTTTAGTCTGTTCATCTGTTGATGGATATTTGGGTTGTTTCCAACTCCTTGCAATTGTGACCTGTGCTATGATGAATATTGGAGCACAGCTGTCTGGCCATGTTTTTTTCTTGCCTCTTCTGGGTATATGCCCAGTAAGGGGATTGCTAGGTCGTATGGTAGCTCAATTTCCATCTCTTTTAGAAACCACCAAATTGATTTCCACAGTGGCTGTACATACCTACAGGCCCACCAGCAGTGGATGAGAGTTCCCATCTTACCACAGCCCCTTCAACACTTGTTGCTTTCTGATTTTTTCAAGTTTGGGCTATATTTGAGGGTGTTAGGTGGTATCTCATTGATGTTTTAATTTTCTTTCTTTTTTTATGGCTAATGATCGGGAACATTTTCTCATTTTTATTGGCCATTCGGATTTCTGTCCCTCGGAAACTTCTGTTCAGGTCGTTTGCCCACCTCCTCAGTGGACAGTTAGTTTTGCTCTTATTGTAAGCTTGCAAAGTATTGTAGATTTTAGTAATAAGGCCTTTGTCTAATGTGTCATTGCTAAAGATGTTTTCCCAGTTGGTAGGCTTTCTCATTACTCTCTTGGTGAATTCTTTCAATGCACACAGGTGATATATTTTCAGTATAACCCACTTGTCTATTGTGAATCCTCTGAATTTGTATCCTTCCCTATTTCCTATTGCCTATGTATTCCCTGTGCCAGTGTTCTCAGGTTCATCCCAATTCCCTCATTAATGACCCTAATAGTTTGGGGTTTTACCTCAAGATCTGTAATCCACCATGAGTTTATTCTTGTGCATAGAGTGAGGTAAGAGTCTTGCATCATTTTTCTGCAGGGAGATATCCATCTCTACCAGAAAGACTTTTTGAAGAAGGCATCCACTTCCCTTTTGATATTTGGGGGGCCTTATCAAAAATCAGTTGCCTGTGTGCTGATGTTTTTATTTCTGGGTCTTCAGCTTATTTCCATTGGTCTGAATATCCGTTGTTATACCAGTATCACACTGTTTTGACTACTGTGGCTGTATGGTACGTGCTAACGTCAGGTTGAGCAAGCCTTTTTCCTTCTTTGCCGTTCTTCCCACTTTGTCCTTCTTGAGGAGTTCTCTGCTAATTCTGGACTTCTTTCCTCTCCATATGAAGTTGGTAATCAGTTTTTCCAATTCTTTGAAAAATGATGGTGGTGTTCGTGTTGGGATAGCATTGAAATTATATAGTGCCTTGGGCAGAACTGACATCTTTACTATATTGAGTCTTCCAATTCATGAACATGGGATATTCTTCCATTTATTGAGATCACTCTTGGTTCCTTGTATTATTTTTTTTATAATTTTCCTCGTACAAATCTTTTGGTTTTTTAGCCAGGTATATCCCTATATATTTCCATTTGTGCGTGGCTATTGTAAAGGCGATTACATTTTAAATAATCTCTTTTGTGATCTTGTTTGATGTGTCTATTAGACGGTTGGGCTTCTTTTTGTTGAACTTGGATCCTGCCACTCTTCCACAGTCCTCTTTTGCTTCCAACACTCCACTTGTGGAGTTTAGGACATTTTCGGTGTATAGAATCATATCATGTGCGAATAATGATAATTTCGACTCATACTTCCCCACATGAATATTTGATGTCTTTTCTTTGCCTCATGTTGTTAGCTCTGACCTCCAATTCAATGTTAAATAGGAGTGGGAACAAGGGGCATCCTTGTCTGGTCCCCTTTTTCAGTGGAATTGTTTTCATATTTTCTCCATTGACTACCACATTGGCTGTTGGTTTTTCGTATATAGATTGTATAATATTGAGAAATATTCCCTCTATTCCCATCTTTTTGAGTGTCTTAAACATGAATGCCTGTTGGATGTTGTCAAATGCTTTATCCACATCTAACGATATTATCATCTGGTCCTTATAATTTTCCCTGCCAATATGGTGAATAATACTGATAGCCTTTCATAAGTTGAACCATCCCTGAATCCCTGGTATGGATCCCACTTGGTCATAGTGAATTAATTTTTATATGCTTTTGTATTCTTTTGACTAGTATTTTGTTAAGTATTTTTGCATTGATGTTCATTAGGGATATTGGTCTGTAGTTCTGAATTCTTGTGGGATCTTTGCCCACTTTAGCTATCAGAGTGGGAATTTTCCGTTTTTTACTATGTTCTGGAAGAGTTTGTGTATTGAGCCAATGCTATCCTGGGGGCTGTTATCTTTGTCGTCCTATGGGTGGAGTTGTTCTATGTGATGGTCTCTTATTTGCACTTGGTCAGTGTTGATCTTCTGCCGATACTGGATTGGCAAGGATCTTTTGGAGGTTTGGGTTTTGTTTTATGTATTCTTTGAGTTTTTCCTTGTCTGGGAAGACTCTTACTTCTCCATCTGTCTTAATAGATAATCTGGCCAGAAATAGTATTCTTGGGTTTGTGTAGTTTTTCCTTCAGTTTTGGAATATGTAACTCCATTCCCTCCACTTCTTCATCATTTCTGCTGATAGGCCTACACATAGTCTTATTGGGCACCTTTATATGTTACTGCTTGCTTTTCCCTAGCTGCTCTTATAAACATTTCCTTTTCCTCATAGTTGGATAATTTGGCTATTATCTGTGTTAGTGACATCTTCTTGGGATTCAGTCTGGCTGGTGTTCTTTCATTTATTAAGCTGGGGAGGTTTTCCTATAAGAATTCCCTTGCTTTTTTCACTGTTGATTTCTTTGTTGAGTCTTTTTCTGGTAGTCCAATTATTCTAATATTGTACCTCTTCATAGCATCAGACATGACTCTCAGGTTTTCTTCAGCTTCTCTGATAGTTTTAATTGACTGCTTTTTCCATTTGTTGATGTCTACTTGGTTATCCTCTAGGTCACTGATGCAATTCTCTGCCTCTTCAGGTCTGTTGGCAAAATTTGTCAATTTGCCACTGGATTCTGTTATTTTATTCCTTAAGTCTTATATTTCCCTTTGGTGCATTGTCTTTATGTCCTCTATCATTTCATCCTTTACCTCTATTGCTTCCCTCATATCCTGTAGGACTCCAAGCAGCATTCCAAAATTTTCTTTATGTAGCAGGTCACTATCTGCTTCTTCTATGCACATTTTTAGGTTCATGATTTCTTCCAGCATGGTCTTCTGTTTCTCCTGCTTTTTTGTTGAGGCTGTTAGAACTGGTTGCTGTTTATGTGTTGTTTTAGAGGGGCCTGGAGCCATCTTTCAGAGTCAAAGTGCTCTGGGCTCTATCTTGGCCCTCGTATGAGTGCTTATATGAACTATCTGCTGGTAACTGTACTCAGGGGTGGGGCTACCTAGGTATCTTCCTGTGGTTTCACTTTTACCCTAGCCAACTAGTATTCCATTATTTGGAATGTGTGTTGTAAAGTTCTCTTATGTGATTCTGGTCAGGCTGTTATGTGTCTATGACGGTGTCGTTCCACTGGCTGATCTCTAAGTAAGACTCATGGTGCTTTGAGTATCTCAGGTGGCATATGGTATTTATCTCTGCAATGAATGCCAAGGAGGGCATGCGTGTACCCTCCTTGGTGTAGATCACCATAGCTGGCAGGCAGAATTACCCTAGTCAGAGAGATTGTCTTGGTGGTTGGGCAGATGTACCCACAGCAGCACGGAGCCTCACTGGTGGTGGGTAGGAGTTCCCTCAGTCACTTGTAGGGCCTTGGTGTTTAAGCTGGAGTTTCCTCCATCGTTTGAAGGGGAGAACCCCTGCTGCTTGGTGTATGGAAGAGGACTGGCATAATTTCCCCAGCTGTGTGTAAAGACAAGAAGTGTGGTGGGCGCTCCCCAGTTGGGGCTTCGTGGTTGCCTTAGTCAGAAGGGAGTGGCCTGCAGATTGATAGAGGCTTGTGAAAGGAAAGAGAGAGAGGATAAAAAAAGAGAGAACTAAGGAGTACAAATGGGAGCAAAATTGCCAAGCAAACTAACACACACTTACACACACACACGCACAAACTTAGCAAAAGTAAAAACAGTCAAAACCTGAAAACAACAAAAAAGGAAAACTGAATCTTCTGAGAGTGTGGCAGAAAGAAGAGATAGAAGGAGACGAGAAAAGAAGTAAAAGTACAAAAAGAACAGAAAGAAAGAGTGAAGGACAGAAAAATATATTAAATATATAGAGAGATAACTGAACACCATGCCATGCTGTTTTTAGCACTGTCTCATACCATGTGCAGCACTGCCACAGGGGGCAGGGTGTACCTTTCCCCACTGGGTGGGCAGAGTTGCTCTAGGCAAAGAGTAGGGGTCTGGAATCCAGCAGTAACATGTGGAAGGAAAGAGAGGGAGAGGAGAGAAACATAAAAGCAGAGAGAGAGGAGAAGAGAACAAAGAGAGAGAGAAGAAAAAAGAAAGAGAGAGACATAAGGGGAAAACACAACTGTGCTCACTAAGATTGGCTGTGATGGTAAAGAGAGAAGAAAGAGAGGAGGAGAAAAAAAGAATAAAGAGATAGCTGTTCCCTGATTGCCTGAATGTGGGGCCAGTGGGGTTTAAACCCTGCCCCAAGATGGCAGTTGTTGTGTCCCTTTATTGCAGGGACTCAGTGGTGCTGTGCAGAATTGCCCTAGTTGGTAAGATTACCTTAGAGGTCCAATGGAGGTTTCCTCATCAGCATGGAGCACTGACTTCTTCTACGTGCTTCCTTGGAGCTAAGCAATGAGCCTGGGATTTGCATATATATATATATATTTGCATATATAAATATTCTCACTCTTTTTTAATATTATGCTTGTGAGGTGCCCTGATTTGGGGGCTTTGATGCTGAACCCCTGAGGGGGAGATCCAGCTTGTCCTGGGGATTTCTTACTTCTTGGCCAACTGGAACTGAATTTGCCCCCTGGACTAGGCTATTTGCCTATTTTCTCCCACACCATGAGCTGCCTCAGGTAAATTTCTGCTTTTTCTTTTGACTCCAAATTATGACTGCCTGCCACCCCCACTCCACAGGCTATGAGCTCAAGGAAGCTAACAGCGCAGAGAGCTGGTGTGGGTTTCTTATTTCTGGAATTATGTCCCCTTTAGGGTGTCAGCCTAGGGAAATCGCTACTTGCTGTGAAAGGGTGGGGTAGCTTTTCAGCTCGAGCTCGTGAGCCCAGCTCACAGAACCCAGCGTGATTCAGTGCATTCTTGGTTTGCTTTGTGAGTGGAAATCACACACAAAAATGGGGTTCAGGAAAGACCCTAGTTCCTTAGTTCTAATTTCAGGACTCCACTACCCCGTTTCCTTCACCTTACTTCCAAATTTTCTGGAAATCAAAATAATTAATATACAGATTAATGTCACAGACGAAATAGATTCACCCAAAACAAATGGTACTCAGCAAAAGATTATACACGAATTTCTTTCTTTGATAAGATAAAATACAGCATTTTTAAAATGAAGATAACACAAATCAAAATTTTTATAATACACTCTCCAATATAAATAAATGTGCCATAAAATTACTATACACTCAATAATATAAGAAAACATAACTCATATTTAATCGGAAATATTTTAGTTGATCAGGAGCACAAATGAATAAATAAATAAAAACTAGGCAAGCTACACTGAAATTGATGGAGACAACATATATTTTAATGAATTTTAAAAATAATTTAAAAATAGAAATTGGGATAAGCAAGCAGTCTATCCTTCTGGTGTGGGCTTTCCTTGGCTCCAAAGAAATAACTCTTGGGATGAAATGAGTGTCATCTTCTGGGACTTTCAGAACACACCTGAGAATTAGGGTGGGTACATCTAGACACCAGGCCAGAAAAGATTCATCTAGAGGGTTAGGAACAACTAGCCTGAAGAAATATGAGTTGGCCTATCATGCCAGAGTGTCCTGTAAAAGTCTTGAATACCGAGGCTTAGAGACCCTGGGTAACAAGAGCATCTTGGAAGGGAACTTTATCATTGGGATACCGAAGCTGCACATTGAGAAACTTCCCGGACGTTGCTCTGTGTGTCCCATTTTTCATGATAATAAATTTGTAGTTTTAAATATGGTATACACGACTTGAATTCTGTGAGTGGATTATCTAACCCAAAGAGGTAGTAATAGCCAGTAAATCAGAAAGCAAGGGTATAATAAAGATTCAGAGCCTGGGGCTATCATCCTAGAGAATTTGTGGAAAATCAGCCCAAGATGGGTGGTCTCCAGATCAGAACCTTGGGGTATCATGTGTAGTCCCAAATGTATGGCTGTAATCTGTCACTTGCCCATATGAAGGATGACATCCTTTGGATCTACAGTGACATCTTACCCAAGTAGCTGCAGTCAGAGAGAGTAGGCGCCACATTTGGGGGCTTAGGTTTATGTTAATTCTTAACAAACAGATGGAAAAGGATATATGAAGAAAACACAAACACATTATGATCATTAAAAATTACCAAGAACTGGTCCAAACATATTGAAATTGAGCTCATAGATCCTAGGTATAAAGTGCAAAATGAAAGTCGAACACTTGGAACTGCACAATGCTGATAAAAAGATGTATCGTTTGCTTCAGTAACAGTACATTTACAGAACTGCAATGCATGAGTAGAAATGAAATGTGTATGAATTGTTGGGTGCAAAATTGATTATCTGCTTTGTAAAACCTTTATCTACATCACAGTAAAATGTTAAAAAAAAATACCCACCTTGTCGCATTTGTGGTTCCCTTGCAGGTGTTAATGTTAAAAACAAAAGAAAGACAAAGAGAAAGAAAAGATATAAAATTTCATAGGGCATAAATAAGGGAGTGCGTCAAGGAGGCTTTCTACCTGCAAATACATATAATGCACAGGATAAATGGTTAAATGAGTAGTTCTACTGGGAGGTATATATTTCAAATGACATTGAAATGCAAATATAGATAGATATATAGATATAGATAGAGCTAGAGATAGATAGAGCTATAGCTATAGCTATAGATATAGATATTTAAAGAACCCTGGTGGTGTAGTGGTTACACTTTGTGCTACAGTCCACAAGGTCAGCAGTTCATAACTGCCAACTGCTCTGGGGAAGAAAGACTGCGCTTTCTACTCTCATAAACAATTACAGCCTCAGAAACTGAAAGGGCCATTCCACCCTGTTCTACAGGGCCACTATGAGTCAGCACTGACTCCATGCCAATGAGTTTGGTTTTGGTTACACCAATATTCATTGCAGACATCATAAATAACCCAATGCCATGGAGTCCACTCCAAATCATAGCAACCCTAGTACAGGGGTTGTACATTGTAAATCTTTACAGGAACAGATAGTCTCATATTGCTCCTAACTATCTACTGGAAGGTTTGAACTGACAACATTAAGGTTAC
The DNA here is from genome assembly GCF_050624435.1 of Tenrec ecaudatus. Taxonomy (NCBI): domain Eukaryota; kingdom Metazoa; phylum Chordata; class Mammalia; order Afrosoricida; family Tenrecidae; genus Tenrec; species Tenrec ecaudatus. The sequence continues at coordinate 10,330,670 of NC_134532.1, read as the reverse complement.
CAGTCCTTACCAAACAGTAGCACTTGGCATTTCAAACCCACCAAGGGCTCTGCAGAAGAAAGATGAGGATAACTGTTTCCACAGAAATGTCAAGTCCTGGCAATCTGCATAGGGTCAGTATGAATTGAAATAGATGCAGTGGTATTTTGTTTGTTTGTTTTTGTGTCAAGTTATTAATCAATAAAAATTAGATTGAGATACACACAATATTGTATTATCGTGCTAAAATAGCAGTGAAATTCTAACAATAGTACATTGTAAATACTTCTTAAAACATTAATAAGTCAATCAATTTTGAAACTGTTGTAAGTTCTTATTTATTTGATATATGTAGATTAGGCAATGTATAGAGAACAACATCTCTTAGTGAGTACCAGAGATAGAGGAAACAATGTAGAGTTATTCATTGTTTAGGCAATATTAAGCCTCTGTTAAGGGGGCTAGAGAAATTTTGAAATTTAATAGTGGTGATGGTGCACAATATGATGAACAAAATTAACGTCACTGAATTGTACATGCAAAATACATTGAGACTGCAAATATTTTGTTATATATGCTTTTGTCACAATTTTAGAAACACATAAAAGGTCAGTGATCAACTCTCCCAGCTATGAAGGTAGAAATGTAAGACTATAGTAAAAATACACCTACTTCTTACTTAACAACTGTTTCTTCATCTGACCTTTCACTTTTACAAAAATAGCAAACAGTTACTGTCATAATAGTTATTAACCTGGGTTTCCTCCTCTCATCCACCGCTGACATCTCAGAGTCACCCAAGTCTGTGAGATTGGTATCTGAAGCATCTAGCTTTTTAAATGGCCTCTTGTCAGTCCTACAATCACCCCCAGAAGGATAGGTGTGGTTCTTCCTGCAAAAGAGTCAACTCGGGCAAATTTTGAGGGAATCTTTCTAAAAAAGGGCCATGAGAACCTCAACGGACCCAAGAGGAGGTAAGGATGGGGAAGTTGCTGCTGCTATTTCTTTCTTCGTATGTACCATGGAGGGAGCAGATGCTGCCATGGGAAACATGCATTGCATTATTTGGGATATGAGGGAAGCGTTGGAACCTGGTTTCCCCACATTCTCTGCAGTTTGGGCTGATAACTGCATTTTAAACCATTTATCTCTAAGTTCTCATTCAAGACCTCCAAGAACTATGGGATGATTCTCTCCAGGCTGTTGCATGGGAGCAGGGAATGGTGGATGTATTTTTTAAATTGAGATATAACATGGATGTGAATGGTCAGACACCTCGAACTACCATCTTGAACTATGGTGCAACAGGCCTTGAGACCTTAGCATCTAGAGTACAATAGCGCCAGGGCAAAACAATTGCACGGGTCCAGGTATGAATCTAGGAAAATTGTAAGTCAATAAAAATGAAATGGAATGAAAAAATATCAATATTCTCAGCATTAATGAACTGAAATAGATAGTTGATGGCCATTTTGAATTAGAAAATCCTATGTTTTACAATGCCAGGAATGACACAATCAAGAGGAATGGCATTGAATTCATCTTCAGAAAGCACATTTCAGAACCAATCTTGAAGTTCAATGCTATCTGTGACAGGATAAGGTCTCACCGCAACTATTATTCGAGTTTATACCAACAATTAAAGCTAGTGATACAGAAATTAAAGAATTATACCAACATCTTTTGTCTGAAATTGATTAAGCATGCAATAAAGAGGCATTAATAATTAATGGTGATTGGAATAAGAAAGTTAGAAACAAAAAGGAAATAACAGTAAGCTGGAAAATATTGTCTTGGTGATAGTAATGAAGATAGAAACCACATGGTAGAATTTTGTAAAACCAATGACTTGTTCACCTCAAATACCTTTTTTCAACAATATGAAAAGCAGCTATACACACAGACCTCTCTAAATGGAATAGATAGAAATCAATTCATTAGATCGGTGGGAAGAGATAATGGAGAAGTTCAGTATTAGCAGGTAAAACTGGATCATCAATTGCTCATATGTAAATTCAGATTGAAGACAAAGACAATGAAAGCAAGTCCAAAATATGACCTTGAGTCTATACTACCTGAGTATGAAGACTATCTCAATAACAGACTTAATGCACTAAACACTAATGAGAAAATGTGCTTTGATGTCTTGTTCTTTTGTACATAGGCTTGATCACTAAGAATTGGAACCGAATCAATATACTTTAAGAACAATAACAAGCTCTGAGCTGCCTCCATATCCTCCCCCTCCTTGAATAATGCTGAAAAACAAATTCATTGTGTCAATTTCCTCATGCACCTGCAGAATAAAACAATCATCAGCTAACTTTTCATACTCACTAAAATAGCTAAATTAAAATAAATTCAATATGCCCAATTTTATGATGAAACGACTAGAAATCACATGCATTTCTGGTAAATGTAAATATATCACTCTGTTTTTTTTAATGTGCTCTGTTACTTACATGGGCCAGTAAAAATACATCTACCTGGTAAAAAACAACAACAAACTTCTGACATATTTAGTTAATATAAATAAAAATATAGACCCAGCAACATATTTGCACATGACTCTTCACTGCAACTTTATTTAAAATAGACCAAAATACAGAAAACAACCTAAATATCTGTCAACAAGAGAATGGGAACCAAATTGTCATCATCATAAAAAGATGCTGCCCAATAACATAAAGAAATATATTACTGATATATCCAAGGTAATATATAAATCTAAAATAATCGTATCAGGCAAAGTCAGAACCAGTAAGTATAAATCACAGGTTTCAATTTATATGAGTTTCTAAGACCATTAAAACTAAATTGCCGGGCCACAAATTAGAGCAGTGGTTTCCTTGGTGATGGGGAATATTAACTGGAAAGGGGCACAGACAATTTGTGGTGATAATCGCAATATTTTCTATGAGGTAGGATTTGAAATCTTCATGGAAAATTCATTATCTTTCCATTCTACTTTCTATGATGTTTTTGAAGCCTTTTACATTCTGAAAAAGTACTGATGATGGGGTTGGCTTACTTGAATATATACATTCATCAAACTTTCCAACATATTTTATTTAAAGTAAACCTAAAAACAATTAAATGAATATTGTTTCTCTTGCATGCTGAAATATAGAATAGTTATAGAAATATAGACTATATATAGATACTATGTTGTATCTTCCTCTCACAGAAGTTAGGAAGGGGCATAAAATTTTAGTAATTCATGCAATAATTGCAAAGATGAAATTTTTCCTAATGCTTTAAGTACAAATTCATATTTTTCAAATAATTTCAGATCCCAATGTAATGGTTTTTAATTTAATATGATTTTCTACAAATTGAAAGAAATATCACCATTATATTTCTTTAGTTGTAGTAAAAGTAACAGAGAGGCCTGGCAATAAGTGTATTATGAATCAATTCATGGTAAACTCTTCTTCACTCCAATGTTCTTCACTGTCTATACCTTACCTCAAACACAACATTGCTAGAAATTAAACCCATTACAGCCAACCACAGAGATGGAATATGAGTTTGGACAATATGTTAACTTCAGTTGGGCCCTTGAAAATTAAAATCCTTTCATTTAGGAGTGGGAATATATATATATATATATATTTATTTATTTAATAGTGAAAAGAAGGCAAGATTGACACACCCCCAACACACACACACACAATAACACTAATAAGAAATGAGGTAGGAAAGCACCCCATACAAAAGGTATGAGATGACATCACAGAGTCCACAAATGGATGTTATAACTCACCCATTAAAAGACAGAGACTAGCGGACTGGTTTAGAAAAACAACCCATAGATCTGCTGCCTACAAGAGACGTATCTCATGCTTAGAGACAAAAATAGGCTAAGATTCAAAGGCTCAACAATTAGAGCAGAGTCAATCGGATAATCCTACTACTGATAAAAGAAGTAATAAAAATCAGGGAAGAAACAAGCAAGTGGGGAAACAAGAAAACAGTGTAAAAAGTCAATTTCAGCAAAAAAAAGCTGGTCATTTGAAATTGTTAGTCTAGGAAGACTAGAGAAACAAATCCATGGATACACATATGTATATAAGGGAGAGGCTTAGATACAAGAGCAATTGAACATTGAGAAAACATCCCAGTGCAGTCCAGATCAAGTCCACAAGTCGGACATTAGCCCATATGTGCAAAAGCAATCCATTAAGTCCTTTTCAAACTCACGAAACATGTACAATATCCCAAATGCAGGACGATCACAGGGTAGAAAGTCTTTGGATCCACTGGCGTTGTAAGCATCTCAGTGCTGGCAGGGGTCTCTCTGAGGCTTTTCTGGCTTCTGAGGTCTGGTTGCATCCATGTGGCTTGTCTTCTGCAATGTCTCCCAGGGAGTGGCAGAGAGAGAGGGGTGTCTTCCACCTCCAAGGAGGAAGTATCATATTTCCCAGAATTCTCAGGAGAAGACCATGCCCACAGAGAAGTTTCATTGACTATCTCCAGATTGACAGCTCAGACTCCACTCCTACACTCTCAATCCGTAAAGTGACACCAGATTAGGTGACTACCACAGAAAGGATTATCAGATTCAATAGACCAGAATTGATAGACAAACCTAACTAAAGAAAGGAAGGAACAAATTATAAAAGCAGGATGAGGGACGAAACAGGGGGAAATTAAAGTGGACCCTAATGAAATTAAAAAGGTCAATTACACAGTACTATGAAGGCCTACACTCCAGTGAATTCAACAACTAGGAAGTCATGAACAAAGTCTTGGAAAAACAATCCCTCCCTAGATTATCCCACATGAACGTCAAGATCTTCAAAAGACCCATAGCAATAGAGGAAATAGACAAGTTTACCAAGGAAATACCAACTAAAAGATGACCTGGGCCAGATTGCTTCACAGGAGAATTCTACCAAGCATTCAGAGAACTGACACCAATCCTAAACAAACTCTTCCAGAGCATAGAAAAAGAAGATCATCTTCCAAACATTTTCTATGAAGCTAACATAACACTGAAACCTAAAGCAGGCAAGTATCCCACAAGAATTGAGAATTACACCCCAATATCTCTAATGAATATTGATGTAAAAATCCTTACCGAAATACTGGCTAATAGAGTACAAACGTTTATAAAATGAAGAAATAACCATTACCATGTGGGATTCATTTCAGGGAGGCAGGGATGGTTCAATATCCGAAAGTCCATCCATTGATAAGAAAAAGGTTAAAATGTAAATGATAATATCAATAGATGCAGAAAAAGCATTTGACAACATCTAACACCTATTCCTATGTAAGGCACTCAAGAAGATAGGCATGGAAGGAAAATTCTCAATAAAATACAAGCTATATATGAAAAGCCAACCATCAACCTGGAACTCAATTGGGTAAAGACAAAAACAATCCCCCTGAAAAAAGGAACACATAAGGTTGATCTTGTATCCTGTCACTCTGCCATAAAACTCTATCACTTCCAGCACTCCTCTTGTGGAGCTTTTGGGGTGTTTCCATATATAAGATCATATCATCTGAGACTAATGATAGTTTCATGTCTTCTTTCCCTAGATGGATACCTTTGATGTCTTTCCTTTTAACTTACATTTTCAGCTAGGACCTCCAGTATGATGTTGAATAAAAGTGGGGCTGAGAGACATCCTTGTATGCTTCCCTTTTTCAGTTGGATCATCTCATGGGAAGAGTTGGGAGAAATTATACTAAGCAAAGAAAGCCAAGCACAAAAGGACAAGTACAACATGAGTTCACTGAAGTAAGCTTAGTAAGCACAGAAAGAACAGAGGAAAGCCACTAAATGCATAAAGATCCTGGTGGCAGGGAGAGAGGTCCAGGCACTCTGACAACTATGTTGACCTCCCTCTACAGAAGAATGCACTGCTGAGAAAAGCACTGAACATACAGCCTGGGGAGAGTGGCATGTCTGCCCGGACCACACTGAAGCAAACTAAGAGGGAAAGTGTGTGTGTGTGTGTGTGTGTGTGTGTGTGTGTGTGTGTGTGAGAGAGAGAGAGAGAGAGAGAGAGAGAGAGAGAGAGAGAGAGAGAGAAAGAGAGAGAGAGAGAGAGAACCATATCTTAGCCCAGCAAGCCTCAAGGAAAATTCCTGCTCAAAGCAGTCAATGCACAGAGAGGACCACAGGGCCGACCCCACCATGAGACACAGTGCCCCCTCCCTGACCACAGCACTACAGGGGACAGAACTGGAGATACTCTGTGGGAATTGTGCCTGGTCTGCTCCCCCATGAAGGGAGTACAACAGAGCATCAAGGGGAGCAAAGAAATGAAGTCCCCAAGGAATCCCGAAAATGGACTTCAGAATCGGTCTGCAGGGCTTGGCACCTTACCACACCTGATTGGAAAGCACCTGTAAGAGTCAGCAAACAGACATGGAACAATTTATAGTCCTTTTCCCCCCACCTCCTCTCTATGCATTTGAGATAGGCAGGATAAACAATCCCTAGGAGACAACAACATTGCCAATGGCCCTGAGGGTGGGGAAGGGGGATTGGGAGAGGAGGAGGCTGGGGAAAGAGAGTCAGGGAGCCCAAAATCCCAGAGACAAGGGAACAATAAGAGATCTAAAATTGATGGCAAGGAGGGTATAGTATGCTGGGTGGAGTTTGATCTAGTGAAATGTAGCTGACAGAACTTACTGAGAGCTGAATGAAGGTTGAATATGAGAGGGGGATGGCAGGAAAGTAAAAGGAAATAGAGGAAATAACTAGGAGGCTGAAGACATTTATAGAGGTATAAATAAAGGCATGTATATGTGTGAATATATTAATATATAATGATAGGTATATAAGTCTATGTACATATATTTAAATGTTAAATATTCAGGTAGCAGATGGGCATTGGGCCTTTATTCAAGTCCTCCCTCAATGTAAGAACACTGTTTTTTAATAACCTGGAATTCTGTAATGCTTACCTTCCTGACATGTTTGCTGAAGAAAAATGGGTGCATAAGTAACTGTGGTAAAGAAAACTGATGGTCCCTGACTATTAAAAGATATATAATCTGGGGTCTTAAAGGCTTGAAGTTAAATGAGAAGCCATCTAGCTGGGAAGTAACAAAGTCCACATGGAGGAAGCACACAAGGCTGTGTGATCATGAAGAGTTGGTGGGATCAGGTATCAGCATGAGAAGACCCAGAACAAATAATTAGATCAATATGAATGATGGGGGTCAGAGGGTAGACCCAAAACCCATCTGTGGATGTTCCCTCACAGAAGGGTCACAAGGGAGGAACAAATCAATCGGTGTGCAGCACAGCACCAATAGAAGCCACAACATTCCTCCAGTGTTTTAATTCCTGTCCTCCCCCTACTATCATGACCCCACCTCTACATTACCAACCTGACTAGGCTGGTGCAGGTACACTGGTACAGACAAAGTTTTCAAACCATGTAATTCAGGACAGGTAAACTCCTCAGGAATGGGAGTAGCAATATCCTGAGGGTACGAGGCAGGGAGGGGGGTTAGAAGGGGGAGAAATGGGAAACAGATCACAATGAGTGACATATAACCTCCACTGGCCCCTCCACCCCCACCCGCCGCAGGGAGGACAAGCAACAGAAATGTGAGTGAAGGGAGACAGAGGACAGTGTAAGACATGAAAATAATAATATGTATATAATTTATAAAGGTGGAAGTGTTGGGGAGGAAAGGCTAAAGTAGAAAGAAAATGTTTTGAAAATGCTGATGGTAACATATGTACAACTGTGCATGGATTGTTATAAGAGCTGTAAGAGCTGCCAATGAAATTATATATAAATTTTTTTTAAAGAAAGTGCAGAGTTAAAAATGTAACACTTCACTGTGGAGAATGGCTGGGGATTTCTAAAAAATAAAGTAAAATAAAACAACATGGATGCCTGCCAAAAGAACCCAGGAGCAAATTTGAAAGAGGCCCCAATGCTCAAAGCTTGAACAATTTAAGCAAAAACCATTAATAATAGAGTTTTGGATTATAACATACATTTATGTGAACTCTTACTGATAGAAATAAATGATTGAATAAAGAAATAAATGGAAAATAAGGACACATTTTACTTGCAGAATTTTTTCAAATAATATATTCAGATAGTCTCAAACTACTAATGGCTAAAGCTTAATTCTCCTCCCCTTGAAAATAGGGCTTTTGTGTTAGTTCAGGTAGACTAGAGAAACAAGTCCAGGGAGACACTCATGTGTATAAGAAAGAGCTTTATAAAAAGAGTAATTGTATATTAAGAAAACCTCTCAAGCCAGTCCAGATTAAGTCCATAAGCCCAATATTAGCCCATATGCCTGATACCAGTCTGTAAATTCCTCTTCAGACTCACACAACCCATGCAATGACAGAATTCAGGATGATCACAGGCCAGTGGGTGGAAAGTCTTGTGGATCCAGTGGTGGTGGAAAGTCTCAGCACTGGTGTAGGTCTTCACATGGCTCCTCCAGCTTCAGGGCTTTAACACCATAGCTCCATGTAGCTTGCCAACAGTACTGACTCTCAAGAAGAGTCTGTGTCCTGCCTTCAGGGAAGAAGATAGGAGTTCCCAGAATTTTAGGAGAAGGCCATGACTAACCCAAGGCCTCATTGGCTATGACCTGATTGACAGACTAGACTCCACCCTTTCACTCTTAATAGTCTCAAGTTGACACCAGATAATGCAACTACCACAGACCACCCCTTGTCAACTTGACACGTTCTCACAACTCTTTAGTCATGTATAATTTGTAAACAAACAGTAATAAAAACACATCTGTACCTGAGAGGATAAAAATAAAATGCATACAATTCAAAAATGTGCCATCCACATTTAAATATAATATTCTATAAATGAACAACAACAATATTCTATGCCTAACAATTGCAGTTAAGTAAGATCTACACCTTAATTATATGAATATATCCCCCCAGTTATGAAAGTTTGTAAGCCACATCCTAAACTCACTCTTAACACAATCAAGTTCAATCCTTGTTTATCTTACCTATTTCCTTATCTATACTATTCTATTACTACAAAATATGCCTTTAGGCTTCTGACTGAATCAAGACAGAGCCAGGCTTTCTGCCAGTCATTTGACCTTCTGTCAGACATTTTCACTAAACAGCATGGTCTCTAAGCAATTCAAGGGGTGATTCCATGCCACCGCCCCACTTCCCAGCTCAAAATTTACTTTTACCACATTAATATTTGTCATTTCACAAAGGATTAAGCAGAGGCAACAACCAAAGGAAATGATCCAAACTTTAACTCCCCATATTCTTTCCAGAAAGCAACCCAATTAACTGCATGGCCTTATTTGACCTCTGAAAAACCAAAGAAGAAAAACTACCATGAAGGAGAGGTCAGCCAGCATCCACTCTCCCTCCTTATGATTTGTTTCTCTAGTACCCCCCTCCTGATACCATAATGTCTTACTCTGGGTTGATTAGAGAAACAAATCCAGGAAAACACTCATATGTGTACAAGGAAGAGTAATTGTATATAAAGAGTAATTGTATATTAAGAAAACATCCCAGCCCAGTCCAGACCAAGTCCATAAGCCCAATATTAGCCCATATATCCGATACCTGTTTGTAAATTCCTCTTCAGACTCACACAACATACGTAATGAGACCTCATGCAGGACTATCACAGGCCAGTAGGAGGAAAGTCTTGTGGATCCCATGGTGATAGAAGCATATCAATGCTGGTGTGGATCTCTACATGGATCTTCTAGCTCCAGGGCTCTGGCTCTATCAGCATAGATCCATGTAGCTTGTCAGCAAGAATGTCTATCAGGGAGAGTCTCTGTCTCACCTCCAGGGAGGAAGACTGAAGTACCCAGAATCCTCAGGAGAAGGCCATGCCCACGCAGAGGACTCACTGGTGATGACCTGATTGACAGGCTAGACTTTACCCCTTCACTCTTAATAGTCTCCAATTGACACCAGATTGTGCTACTATTGCAGCTTCACTTTGTAACTCACAAAAAATATGATATAAAACAATGACAAAACCAAACTCACGGTCATTGAGTCGATTCTGACACATGATGACCCTATAGGATTGGGTGGAAATGTCCCTGTGGGTTTCTGGGACTGCACTTCTTTATGAGAGTAGAAGGTCTTATCTTGCCTGGTGGTTTCCAACTGCTAACCTTGTGCATCAAAGATCAATGCATAACCACTACACCATTTTCCCCCTCTCTCTCTCTTCCAGCCTCACTCCCTCGCCCCCTCTCCCTCTCTCTCTCCCTCTCTTTCCCTCTGTCTCTCTTTTCCTGCTTCTCCCTTCCCCCCTCTCTCTCTCCTGGGTGGTTTCAAACTTCCAACCTTTTAGATAGGGATCTAAGCCCAAGGAATAATCACTACACTCTCAAATCTCCTTTATTTAAACCAACAAAGAAAAACTTACTTTCAGCATGTCGATTCGAACTCACAGCGACCCTAAAGGGGTTTTCAGACTGTAACTCTTTACATAAGTAGAAAGCCTCATTTTTCTCCTGAAAAGTCACTGTTGGTTTTGAACTGCTGATTTTGTGGTTAAAAGCCCAATGCTAACCCACTATGCTCAGAAAACAGTGATTTCATGCTGGGAAAAACTGGCAGACAACACTTTAACCAAGCAATCAAGTTCAATGTCACCAATGATAAATCTTATTGATATCTTGTTCCCCAAGCTATGCAATGAAAATACATCCTCATCTCTTTGGTGTTCTTCCTAAATATTTAGAAACTAAACAAAAATCTTGTTGCTGCTACCAGAAAGCAGTAAAATAGAACTGTGTTCTTTTAAAAACAAAGATGGATTTTTTTGACAGTCGATATCTAAGACTCTATCCTGAGAAACCTCTTCTGGATTCAGACTGTCAATCTTAGGACTAACAGCCAAGCATGCTAAACTCTTACAGAGCAACTCAATCCATTCAAAATCCAGTGTACTTACGAGAAGCATCAGACAAACTAAAACTGAGGTTCATTCCGCAGAATGAATAGAACTATTGAAATATTGCCAAGAGAAAATTAAGGAGAGAAAACATTCTAAAGCAATATAGTATGTTTATTTGAAACCTGATACAGTAAAGGGCAAATATTGGTAACATCAGAATGATTCTTATAATTTAGTAACATAAAGTCATTTGCTCCATTGCCATAGAGCCGATCCCAACTCCTAGTAACCCTATGAGGCAGAGTAGAAGTGCGGCTGTCAATCCTAGGGAAACAGGCTGTCACATCTCTATTCCATAGAGCAGTTGACAGGGTCAGACCTTTGTTTAGCAGCTGAATATTTAATCCCCACAGTAATTTGCTGATGTCAATTTGATAGTTTTGACAAAAGTACCATAATTATGTAAGATTTTAATATTTGGAGCAATTCAGATAGGGTATATGAGAATTCTTTTTGCAACCTTTGTAACTTTCATGTAAGTCTATTATTAAAATATAACATCTATATTAAGAAACAAATTGCTATTCATCTCCAAACAATAAAAAGTAAGACTGAATATTTTAGTTGAGATTGATTATTAAGAATTAGACTCAAAGAAAAATTTAATTGAACACGTGACTGTCACATTCTTTGTCAAAACCTAAAAGGAGGAAAGCCGAATTTGCTAAGTATGTTCGGGTGTTAAAATAACCCCCAGAAAAGAGACAATAAATATTATACCACCAAAACTGTGGTTCTTAAATCGAACGTTCTTAAATTAAATTCTAGAAAGCCAAGCCTACCTCAGCAATAATTGTGGGTTTGATTTTTAGCACATGGCATTCATTGAAAAATATATAAAATGGTAGGGTCGTACTGTTTTGTTAATTCAAAGGTTGGAAGTGTGAACTAATTGTTAGATCTCTCAGGGGAGAGATATACCTCAGTCCTTGGCTCCCTGCGAGAAAGAATTCATGCTGAAGCCTGGTTTGTGATCCAAGTGAGTTTTATGAGAGTTAGAAGTTTCAGGTTTACACAGGCACCCGCAGGGCTCCTCACCCCGTACAGCCTCCCTAGAAGCTGCACCGAAAGTCACATGGTTGGCTCCGGGCTCCTGCCTTTTCAATTATTCCACGAGGAGGTGTGGTGGACGACCTTGGTCGACCCTACTGGCTGAATTGAATTTACCTGGCCTAGGTGGGCCAATCCAGGTGTAGCGCCCACCCAGGTGTACCTCCTGGACCCTGAACCTCTGAGCATGTGCAGTGTACAACTCCTTCATTGGCCAGTAGCTTGGACCTCTGAGCATATGTAATGGACGCCCCAGCCCCTAAGCTACACTACCTAACACAATCAATAACTCAAAGGGAAATAAGAGTCTGTCTCTGCTGTAAAGGATTATAGTCGCAAAATCCTCTTAGACAGTTCACTCTGTCACTGACTTGATGGAAGTAGGTTTGGTTTTTGATTATATATAGGTAAAAATTACACCCACAAATATAGAAAGATACTGCTAGTGTCCAGTGTTGTTATTTGGATACATTGAGTTGGTTATGACTCCTACTCACCAATTGTGCTGCAGAATTAAACACTGCCTAGTCCTACTCCAACAATTGTCTAAAGACATTTAATCAATCTATTTACTACTTAATAATTCCCAAACTGGTCTCGGAATACTGCACAGGGACTGGGGGAAGTCTCATAAATATATTATATGTAAATGACACAATCTTGCTTGTTGAAAGGGCAAAGGACTTGAAGCACTGACTAATGATGACCAAAACCTATAATCTTCATGATGGATAATACTACAACACAAAGAAAACACACTACTCAGAATTCTGCCAAGAAGCAATATCATAATAAATGGAGAAAAACATGAAAGTATCAAGGATTTCATTTTATTTGGGTCCACAATCAAAACCCATGGAAATAGTAGTCAGAAAATCAAGTGACACATGGCATCACTCAAGTTTTCTGCAAAAGACCTCTTTAATGTGTTACAAAGCAAAGCTGTCACCTAAGAACTAACACATGACTCTCCCATGTCATGGTATTTTCAACTGCCTAACATGCATTGGGTAGCTAAACAATAAGTAGGATGCCCAAATAATTAATGCCTTTGAATGATGGTGTTGGCAAGAAAATTGAACATATCATTGGTTTCCAGAAGCATAAGCATATCTGCTATGGAAGAGTACCGCCAGAATGATCCTTGGTAGCAGGGATGGCAAGACCAGTGGTGTCATTAGGGGAAGTGTGGAGGCTGTGGACCTGACTGTATCAGAGGGGATAACAACAAAATGGTCAGGGGAAGCCAGCCTCTACCACATCATTAGGAGTCCGGTAAGCACAATTGTACAGCGATAATAAGTAAGGATCATAGTAAAGTTATAGAGAGCATGAGAGATAGAAGAGAAATATTGAAATAAATGGAGTCAAATAACAATTCATGGTAGTATGCTCACCTCAGCCCCGCTTGATGGTCCACGTGGAGGGAGAGAGTGAGTTTAATGCTAGGCCAAGCTTTTTATATTCTCTGGGGACATGTAAGCCCCCAAATTACAGGTGAGGACATGTCACAGGAAGGGGCTATGCTATAGGTAGTGCAGTAATGAGAGGGGTGCTCTAGGGACATACACGCAATAGGAAGAGCTGGGATTGGGGATATACATGTGACAAGATGGGCAGATCCTAGGTTTAGGATGGCAGCTTAACTTTGACCTAGTCCCTAGATCTCCATAGGATCCCTTATCAGTAGGGTGTAAACCCCCCCTAGAGGAACCAAATAGATGACTGCTGGTGTCCATTGTCCTTAACAGCAGGAAGTGGGGCCTACTACAGTCTGGCAACTGACCGCCCTCTGGGAGGATGCCTGTGAGTATCTGACCTCCTCCCACACAAAGTACTTAAAATTTTTTGTACACTGGTGCATATGGGAGCTGGAGGCACAGGGAATCCAGGATGGACTATACCTTCAGGACCAGGGGTGTGAGGGGGGATGCTGGGAGAGTGGAGGGTGAGTGGGTTGGAGAGGGGGAACTGATTACAAGGATCCACATGTGACCTCCTCCCTGGGAGATGGACGGCAGAGAAGGGGGGAAGGGAGGTTCCAGATAGGGCAAGATATGACAAAATAACAATCTATAAATTATCAAGGGCTCATGAGGGAGGGGGGAGTGGGGAGGGAGGGAAAAAAAAGAGGACCTGATGCAAAGGGCTTAAGTGGAGAGCAAATGCCTTGAAAATGATTAGGGCAAAGAATGTACAGATGTGCTTTATACAATTGATGTATGTATATGTATGGATTGTGATAAGAGTTGTATGAGCCCCTAATAAAATGTTTTTTAAAAAAAATTTTTTGTTTTGTTCTGTTGTGCATAGGATTGCTGTGGGTTAGAAGGGACTCAATGACAACTAACTGCAACACCATCTCTCAGAGTTAGTGCTAACACATAAAACATTTTGATGCCCAACTTATCCATGATGCCATAACTACTTGCTAAAGTATTTTCAGAAACTTCTAGTGCTTCAGCCAGAACTGTCATTACTAAAATGATGCTTTGAGTCATGCGGCTCCTTTGTGTGGTATTGTTTTCATTGCTGTGACTATTTGTAGTCCCTGGTTTTTATCATATTTTCTGACTCTGACCACAATATTGTGGTACTTAGCATTTGAGTAACTATTCCATCGCTTGTTTTTAATGCAGTAATGGTGAAAAGAAAAATCCAAAAAGATTCTGTTCATTTGCTGATAATATTTTAACTAGTAATGTAATCCAATGCAGAACGAGTTTACAAAAATATTGTTGGTGGCTACATAATCTAATACATATTATGTTTAATTAATCTCAATGATCAAGATGAATCAGTCCCTGGAGAAGTACATTATACTTTGTAAAGGAATTGGGTCAGCAATACCTTTCACCAGCTTTATTCACATACTGGCCACAGCAAAGGTCCAACTTTAGCAATGATTGTGAAGATCATGCAGGGGGATGTAGTGCTTTGTTCTGCTGAACATAGGATTTTTATGATTGATAGTAGCACCATGTTCAACAAAATGCTATGAGTCAGAACTGGCACAGTGGCACTTAAAAACAACAGGAATGCTTAAGGCATGAAAAGTATTTGGTATCTTTTATCCTTTAAAAGTCAGAATCAAGCTAAGATACCTTCTTATTTCCAGAGGATAATCTATTCTCCAAAGCCCTCATCACATGTGACCAAGGAGGAAGACAAAAACCAAACAAACAAACACAGTTTAAAGGTCCCAAGTTACCGAGAAAATGAACTGCCAAATATATTACAGGAAACATAATAGTGACACAATGAAAGGTCACTCCTTACCTCTCGGTAGTATGATCTTGGGATATTTGCCTACTGAGATTTTCAATTCATTTAGAGCAGTGACCCAACAGAACTCAGAAAGTATTGAACAATATCATTAATATCACAAGCAAGTAAAATTGTGTTCAAGATCATCCAGCAACTGCAGCAGTACATCAACAGAGAGCTGCCTGCAATTCAGGCTAGGTTCAGAAGAGGACACAGAAAAAATGGATATCCAAACATGATGTAAGGAAAAGGTATTAAAGCTTAAATTATAAGCATCCAGTTTGGGGAAGGCTATGGAGGGAGGACGGTGGGAGGCCCCAATCCATTTGCAGAGTATCTACTCAGATTAAGCCCTGAAAGGACACCTCTGATCTCAAAGGAGGGACTCTAATAGCCTTACTATCAGACAGAGATCATTGTCAACTTGATTATGGTTCTATGGTTTAATATGATATTTGGCCAGTTGATCTTCCTCTTGACCCATTCTAGATTTGTTCTAGGTTTAAATATTTCTTGCTTGCTTCTTGACAGAGGTTTTCCTCTATGGCATAATTTAATATTGGGAGTGATATTTTTTCATTATTTTTAAAAAATATATATACACAGCTTTTGTTCTTTTGTTTTGGTTTATGTTTTCCAGTTTATGAAGCACAGAAGAGGTGCATGTATGGAGATACTAATTTATGTAATAGCACGTGGGGGGATTTAGAGGATTTAGGCAGCAAATAATGAATACAGGAGGAGGGAGTTTGCAGTAAAACTGATTGCGGTATTGAGTGTACAACTCATTTTAAATACCATGGAACTAAGGAAGTGAATGATACATGAATCTTCTCTCAATAAAACTACTGGGGCGGGGGAGGGAGAAGAATGGATATCATTGCTGACAGCACTGGCTGAAAGCAGAGAATACCAGAAATGTGTATGCTTGTGTTTTATTGCTGATACAACGGTATTTGACTATGTGGGCCATGATCAACTATGGATAGAATTGAGAAGAACGAGAATCCCAGAACACGTGACTGTGCATGGATTCTGTACCTGGATCAAGAGGCAGTTGTGTAATATCAGAAAATGTGTTCATCAGGGCCTTGCATAACATTGTAATTTCATTTAGTCAACAAAGAAATAGACTTAAAGTATCACATTTCCCTTCAAAATAATTTTCCAATATTTATTTGGAATGTTATAGTTTTAATAAGATCATGAAAATTTCATATCCAAATGAATACTAAATTATTTTCATTGGAGTTATAATAATGTGACCCGTAACTTTCTTTCAGCTAAGTTTAAATAAAGCTAAAAGGTGAGGTGTTTTTGCACAATCCTTCTGAGTCCTTAAATGACTCTGAACTCTGCTTTTGATTTGTTTTTCTCAACAACTGATGGTAAAGGGGCCTTGCTACTGTTGTCTATGAGGAAATTGCACTGAGCCATCTAGACGTCCCAGATTTCACTGTATTACAAATGCAGATTCTTAAGGGTCTAGGGAAATATACTTCTCACACCCACAGTAGAGAACATTTGAGACATCTGAGGAGGAGGATCGAGACAATATATTAGTGTCAGTACTTTTCCTTTTAGAGATGTTTTTAGATTTTACTCTGAAGATATGTGAGCCAAGCACATCAAATGCATCCAAATTGTAACACATTTTACCGAATTTTGAAAACTTGTTATACATGAAATTGAAGTTTAAAGGATATTATGTGGCAATAAGATAAAAAATGTCCAATTTTGATAAGATAAAAAGTGTCAATTATATAAATAATTGCTTTAAGTAGGCCATATATAAGCTAATATTTTATTTAGGCTCCAATATTTGCACAAGTATTTGGTTGCTGTATCCATGTCATCCTGTTCTGGTAGTTATTTTGATATTACTAGTAAAATTATTAATTATCTGTTTGACCTTTTCATAGCAAAAATTAGATGTTCTGTCATATCAATAATTATTCTGTTCACTTTTCTTTCCAATGTTTCTATTTAATTTCTTTAACTGAAATTTTAAAATTCTGAACTACACCAAATTACCCAAGTCATCCTCTTCTATTGAGTAAACCAATATAATTGCCTTGTGTAAGCAGAGGTTAACTTACGTTTCTCAGATAAAGTGTATTTGCTGCCAATTGCCATAGTCCTATGAGATCCATTTAAAATAATTATTAAAATGTGAATTCTGACTTTAGTTTCACCCATTACATTGGGCAAATATAAAACAAGAGATTTCTTTAAAGTATTAAAAAACAAATACATCGAATAAAAATCACGGTATATCTGGGTTAAGACATGATATTTTAAAATCCGAACCCACAGCTTTTACATCTATTTATTTCATCACACTGCTAAAGGCCAGACCATAACTGCTCCATAGGCTGTAAATCTTCCCAGAAGAAGACTGCTACATCTTTATTCCCATGGTGGGTTCCCAATGCTTAACTTTCAGTTAACGGCTCAATTCTTAAACCTGCTGCATGATTAAAGCTTCTTATGATATTTTCCTAATATTCATGCAGAAGCTGAACAATGATAAGAATGACCAAATAAGAATTGATCTTTGAATTTTTGAATGCTGGATGGTGGGACTTAATCATATCCCTGTTTTTATACACTTTATCGACATGTAATTCATATGCAATAAATTCAATAATTCAATCATTTTAAGAAACATTGTACAGTCATCACCAAATATTCTTGTACTCATCCATATTAGCTCTCCATTTCCCCCAGTCTAGCCATCATACCCCAATGGAAACATTAATACAGTTACTGTCTCTATGGAGTTACCTAGTCTGGATTTCATACACAGAAGAAAAAAAAATTTAAAAAAGAAAGCCAAAAAAAAGGTAATCACAATAACAAAGAAAACAGAGAAAAGTCTCAATTGAAAAATTGAAAATAAAAAATATTAGAAACTAGAGCAAATTTAAAATGGATAAAAAGGGAGATCAATTGATAAGGATTTAAATATTAACCTAAATGAACAACCCACTTTAAAATGCATACTCCGCATGATAACAAGGCTTTCCACATCCCGCCTCTCTGATCACAGGAGCTTTTTAGAAGCTTAATCCATGTGTATTTACACTTCAATTTTTTTAACTGGGAAAAAAAACACATTAAAAGGAGTCAGAAGGGAGATCAACCTAAGAGCATCTGCCACAATCGATTTTACAAACCTCTCTGTCTGATAACAAGGCTGTTCACAACCCACACCCATGGTCAGAGGAAATGCACTTGAGGCTTAATCTGTAGATGGACTCTGATCCATAGCCTTCTACAAACCAGGTGTTCACAATTGAATGTCTGACACCCTTCCCTCATTCAGATTTGGATTTTATTGTTTACAATTTGTGGATCACATAGGCTGGTGTGCTTCCCCGATGTGGACTTACCGGACACCTCACTTAGATGGCTGCTTGTTTGAAGAGAGCACCTAAGACCCAAGGCGCTATTGTTTCTGACAGTTGAGCACCATCTAATCTTCACCACATATTGCTAGAGCACCTATATCTTCAGTGATTTCTTCATGAAGGTGATTATCAAGCGGGGTCATGTCATAAGAGCTAATTGTTCTTTGCTTTGGGCTAGATTTAAGTGTTGGTTCAAAATTCATTCATATATCTATGGTTTATATATGTCTATTGTCTACCTTAGAGACATTATTGTCATTTTATATTAGAAAACATTATCAATCATAATCCTGAGGCTTAAGGTTATTCTATTGACACTGTCAGTAATTTAGGAAATTTAGAACTTAAAATACTGCTGAAAAAAGAAGCTATATAAGTATAGGCCAGCTATGAACCTTAGCACTTCAACTGTTGACTTTTATAGATTCAACTCTTATGGGACTGGCCACTACAAAATAATGGAGGATGGTGATTACAGGGAAACATTTCCAATCATATCTATTCACAATTATAGACCCATACCTTCCAGTAAGATGATTCTATGTCAACTAGACACTCCTGGCTAGAGGTGGAGTCACTCCTTTCAATCATTTCACACCCTTATGTTCTGTCCTTGGGGGGGGTGACCTTCTCCAAAGGAGGGCCCTGGAAACCTTCTTCTCACTCTGTCTTCCTGCCTGCTGGGAGTCTTTGTGACTGACCTTGAAGCTGCTGTAGCCCTGCCATGTTTCCACAGTCCTTGGATTCATGAGACTCTGCACCCACTGGCCTGTGATCTTCCAGTAGTGTGCGTCACAGCCTGTGGCTGTATGAATTTGAATAGGAATTTATGGACTACTTTCAGACTTATGGACTTGAGTTGGACTGGGCTGGGATGTTTTATTGATATATAATTATTTCTTGATATAAAGCTCTTTCTTTTTTTTTAATTAAAAAATATTTTATTAGGGGCTCATACAACTCTTATCACAATCCATACATATACATACATCAATTGTATAAAACACATCTGTACATTCTTTGCCCTAATCATTTTCTTTTTTTTTAATTTTTTAATCTTTTTTTAAAAAATTTTTTAAAATTTTAACAATTTATTAGGGGCTCATACAATTCTTATTACAGTTCATACATATACATACATCAATTGTATAAAGCACATCTGTACAGTCCCTGGTTTGGTCCCCAGGGAATGCTGAAAGTGGACTTTGGGGCCAGGGCGTGGTGCCCCAACAGACTGGACTGGAAAACGCTCCTAAGGGCCAGCAAACGATCCCTGAACTAACTACAAGCTTTTCTCTTGTGAACTGTTTTGTTCTGTTCTTTGTCAGTGGTTTGTTTTTGTTGTTTTGTTGTCTGGTTGTATACTGTTGCTTTGTTTTCCTCTGTCTTGTTTTCATGCATGTTAGTGACTCCACAGGTCTGTCTGAATAGGACAGGCTGGATGAAATATCTGGAGGAAAAACAATGGGACCGACAGTTCCGGGGGGACTTGGGGTGGGGGGGTAGGGGGGGTAAGGAAGTGGTGTTAACAAACCCAGGGACAAGGGAAAAACATGGGACCCCAAAGGGTAGAGAAGGGGGAGTGGCAGGCAAGGTGGGAATTGATCAAGGGCAAGGTTGCTTAGAGAAGAGGTATACTCTAGCCCAGGTGGCAATGAAGCATGGTAGTAGGGCAGGAGGAAAGTCAAGGGAGATGGAGGAAAGAGCTAGGAGTCAAAGGGCATTCATGGAAGTCTAGACAAAGACATGTACATGCAAATATATATAGGAAGATGGAGAAATAGATCTATGCGTCTATATTTATAGGTCAAGTATTAAGGTGGCGGAAGGACCTTGGGCCTCTACTCAAACACTCCCTCAATGCATGAATACCTTCTTTTATTAAATTGGAACTCTATGATGCTCACTCTCCCGACACAACGGCTGGAGCCAAAGTGGGTGAACAAGTAAATGTGGTGAAGAAAGCTGATGGTGCCCAGCTATCAAAAGAGATAGTGACTGGGGTCTTAAAGGCTTGAAGATAAACAAGCGGCCATCTAGCTCAGAAGCAACAAAGTCCACATGGAAGAACACACCAGCCTGTGTGATCGAGTGGTCCCAAAGGGATCAGTTACCAGGCATCAAAGAACAAAAAATCATATCATTGACTGCACACCTCCATGATAGGATCGCTGAAGACAAATGGGTGCATAAGCAAATGTGGTGAAGAAAGCTGATGGTGCCCAGCTATCAAAAGAGATAGTGTCTGGGGTCTTAAAGGCTTGAAGGTGAACAAGCCGCCATCTAGCTCAGAAGCAAAAAAGCCCACAAGGAAGAAGCACACCGGCCAGTGCGATCACGAGGTGCCAAGGGACCAGGTATAAGGCATCATGCAAAAAAAAACAACAACGATATAAGTGTGTGTATATATGTGTATATGTATATATATACCATATTAAATGAAGGGGGAAGTGCAGAGTGGAGACCCAAGGCCCAAGTGTCGGCCAATGGAGATCCCCTCACAGAGGGGTTCAGGAGAGGAGATGGGTCAATTAGGGTGCGAGGTAGTACCGATGAAGAACACAGCTTTCCCCCAGATCCTGGATGCTTCCTCCCCACAACTACCATGATCCGAATTCTACCTTGCAGGACTGGATAAGGCAGAGGCTGTACACTGGTACATATGAGGGCTGGAGGTACAGGGAATCCAGGGTGGATGATACCTTCAGGACCAAGGGTGTGAGGGGCGATGCTGGGAGAGTGGAGGGTGAGTGGGTTGGCAGGGGGGAACTGATTACAAGGATCCACATGTGACCTCTTCCCTGGGAGAGGGACAGCAGAGAAGGGGGGAAGGGAGACTCCGGATAGGGCAAGATATGACAAAATAATGAGGTATAAATTACCAAGGGCACATGAGGGAGGGGGGAAAGGGGAGGGAGGGGAAAAAAAAAGAGGACCTGATGCAAGGGGCTTAAGTGGAGAGCAAATGCTTTGAGAATGATTGGGGCAGGGAATGTATGGATGTGCTTTATACAATTGATGTATGTATATGTATGGATGGTGATAAGAGTTGTATGGGTCCCTAACAAAATGTAAAAAAAGAAAAGAGGAGAAAAGAAATAAAGCTCTTTCTTACATATATATGAGTATCTCTGGATTTGTCTGTCTAGTCAACTCAGCCTATCATAATAAAGCAAGGAGGACGTGCGTACTTACATAAAATACTAAGCAGGTTGTAGCTCTAGGCTACCATTTGTTGTGCACCCTCAAGAGAAGAGACCCCAACCAAAGTCCAATGTCCACCACCTCTATGTCCTTGGAATGTCAGTCACCTGCTTTTTCTCACACTTGGGAGTGTCCAAGAAGTACAAGTGAGTATGTCTCGTGTACTTTGGACAGGTTACCAGGAAGGACCATTCCTCCGTCCCTTGACAAACTATAACATTAGTGAAAAGGAGGTAGATTGACCCAGTGGCTCTAATAAAGAATTTTAACATAGAAATGGTTTTTAGGAAGGTGCAGAACTTAGAAATGTTTCATGCTGTTGTGCATGAGATCACGTTGAGTGGAACTGACTTAACAGCACCTAACAGCAATCACTACATGTTACCTCAGTTAATAGGAATTATGTATCAGAAGGGTTTGAATATATTTTATGGAACCCTGTGCTAAAGAAAACGAGCCCTGGTGGTGCTGTCGTTTAAGCACTGGAACGTAACCACAAGGTCAGCTCTATAGGCGAAATTGAGGATGAAAATTTATAGTCTTGGAAATTCTACATAAGGTTGCTATGAGTCAGAGTCAACTCAATGGTAGAAGGTTTTGGTTTTCCTATTTTTGCCAGTGCTGAAAAAAGATGCAAAATTGTGGTTCAAACAATATGAATTGCGGAGACCATTAAACTATTTATGAGCCTCTACCATATATGAGGTGGTATGTAACTGCCCAGAGCATACTTCACGAACACCACATTCTCAACATTCTCATATTTTTCCCATGTCATTCTTTTTGGTAGCTCTTTCACAGATAAGAACATCACTCTCTCTCAACACTATCCATTCTCTAGCATAAAAGAATGCCTGTTGGAAAGTTATTTGGTGTGCTTTTAAATTAAAGGGGAAAATCATAATTCATAACTAATGGCTAACTGAAAATAAAAATGGGGCAAAATTAATTCATAAATCATAGTAGAATATTAGCAGGAAAATTCAACTTTTTGGAGTAATGAAAATAACTATTAACTCAATGTTACACTTCAACGTAACAGTTTTCAGCTTCGATGTAGGATAAAACCTTTTATAAGTGGAGACAATTAGGATATGATTCTAAACTGGTTCAAACCGAGATTCAGACAGACCAGGAAGAAAGACCTGGCTGGCAACATACAGCTGATGAACCCACAATCACAACTATGATCCATGACAGTCATGTTTTCTTTTTTTTCCCATTGTGAATGGCATGGTTATGATTCAGACAGACTCAACAACAGCTGAAAAATGATAGCATAAACTAAGCAGTTGTTGCTAGTAATGTAAAATAGGCTTGCCACAGAAATAGTTTTTCTCTTTTTAGTCTAATTTTTGATATAACATACATTGCTTCTGGTTAAAGAACGTTTTAAGGAAAGGTTATTTTCTTTAAAACATTGTATTGGTGACTTGTGCAATTCTTATCACAATCCATTCATCCAGCCATTGTGTCAAGCACATTTGACCATTTGTTGCCATCATCATTCTCAAAACATTTACTTTCTACTTGAGCCTTTGATATCAGCTCCTCATATTTCCCCTCCCTCCCCATGCCCCCTCCCTCATGAACCCTTGCTAATTTATAATTTATTATTATTTTGTCATAACTTACACTGTCTGATGTCTCCCTTCACCCACTTTTCTGTTGTCCATCCCCCAGGGAGGAGGTTATATGTAGATCTTTGTAATTGGTTCTCCCTTTCTACCCCACCTTCCCTCCACCCTCCTGGTATCACCACTCTCACTGCTGGTCCTGAAGGGATCATCTGTTCCTATCTGTGCCAGCTTTGTAAGGTAGAATTGGCATCATGACAGTGAGAGGAAGAAGCATTTTAATAACTAGAGGAAAATTATGTGTTCCATCATTGCTATTCTGTACCCTGAGTGGCTTGTCTCCTCTCCACGACCCCCTCTGTAAGGGGGTGTCCAGTTGCCTACAAATGGGCATTGGGTCTCCTCTCTGCACTCACCCTCACTTACAATGATATGATTGTTCTTTGATGCCTGATACCTGATTCCTTCGACACCTCGCGGTCGCACAGGTTGGTGTGCTTCTTCCATGTGGACTTTGTTGCTTCTGAACTAGTTGGCTGCTTGTTTATCTTCAAGTTTTTAAGACCCCAAACGCTATATCTTTTTATATCTGGGCACCATGAGCTTTCATCACCACATTTGCTTATGCACATATTTGTCTTCAGCAATCGTGTTGGGAAGGTGTGCATTCTGGAATGCCAATTTAATAGAACAAAGTGTTCTTGCATTGAGTAAGTATTGAGTGGAGGTCCAATGTCCATCTGCTGACTTAATACTAAACCTATAAATATATGCACATAGATCTATTTGCCCATTCTCCTATATAAATATATTTGTATATGTACAAGCCTGTGTTCAGACCTCTATAAATGCCCTTTGCCTCCTAGTTCTTTCCTCTATTTCCTTTTACTTTCCTCTTATCACACAACTATACTTAGCCTTCATTTGGGTTTCAGTAATTTCTCTCCGTTACATTGCCCTTGCTCAATCCCTACCACGTCTGTCACATCCTCCTTGCCACTAATTTTAAGGAAAGTTTAAGGGAATTTATGAGCTATTGAGAAACCATCACAGTTTTAAAAAGTGGTCATAGATGATAATGTGAAAAAATTAGATACCTGTATATTAAAATCATTATGAAAACATAATGTATCAGATTTCCTAAACAAATATAATTTTCACTGCTTTTACTTTAAAAATGTTTTTGTTGGCTGTTGATACAACTTTCATTTACATCTTTAGCCTATTAAAATAGTTACAATTACTATTTTGATTGTACTCAACTAATTTTTATGTAAGTAACAATTATTTTAATGCTATAATGTCCTAATATTTTAAAATTTTAAGAAAAATATATAAAAACTCAGTGTATCTAAAACATCTTTGAATAATCTTAAACTTTAAATCCAAGAAATGTAGAAATCAGAATAATTAGTTTTGTACTATTTTGATTGAACTGTTTTAAGGATATTTACATAAATTAACTATTTATTTCTTGTGTGTCATATGCGTAGTCCCTGACTTATGGCATGTTTGAATTAGGACAAAGCTCACATAGGAACATCTGTTTGTTTGTTGTACATATTAATTTAAGACTATGGGATAGTTATAGGGCATACATTGATGATGCTATGCTCATGTTCACTCACAAATACTCAAAGACCAGATTGTTTAAAATATTGATAATAAAGGGCAATAATGATAAAAAACAAATAATTATTAGGTATTTGACATGTCAGAACCAACTTACAATAATTAATAGAGAGAATGCTGTGATAAATCTGAGACTGTGTGTAATTACTAATCATATTCTATAGTCTATAAAAGATTAATCCTCATTAAATACATTTGTTTAAATTATGCAATAAAGTTATTGTGCATTATTTCTTTAATTTAACGGGAAACTCCCCTTATTCATAATTTAATGAATTTATATTATTTATGCGTGGATGTACTCTTTCTTATGTTATTGATTCACAGAAGTTCTAAACTTTGTACTTTGCTTTTGGAGGTTGCTAGATACATAATTAGTAAGAAAATATGGTATTTGACACAGAAATTTCAGACTCTAAAGTAAAGAGAAAAATGAAAATATCTGTTTGATAGTGCTGTTAAAGAGAACTGACTAAAATGCTACATGAGAACAGAAGTATAACTTGTTTACTCTGGAAATGTTGAGGAAGACTGCAGAAATGAAGCTTGAATTTGGAATTGATTTGAACTTGTAAATGGTATGAAAATATTAATGCATCAAGTATAATGTGTAAATTCATTCATTCATCTACTCAATCAAAAATAGGTATTCGCAGCTATACACAGGACACATTTAAGGTATAGTGTGTTGCAATAGGAGTAAAATATCCCAAAAGCATATAGAAGCTAGTTGTAGTAGGAATAATCAAATTAAAAATTTATTTGGAAATTGGTGATATACCCTGAGAATGGGTCATTAAGGTGGAGAGAGATTGTAGCAAAATGAGGGGTTTAGATTTCACACACACCCACACATACACACTCACAAAGGGGTAACCCTCCCCCGCCAAAAAACATTTTTTTAAAGCTGTGCATTAAAAATTTTTTTTACAACTTTATCACCTTCAACGTGCACTCCATTACACTTAATACTTTTGTCAAATCTGGAATTCCACTCTTGGAAACATCTTTGAAACCCATCTGTTTGCAAAGCTGACCTTACCTCCCTCATTGTTCTCTTTAATTCTTCTATGTCATCAAATCACTGTCCTTTCTAACCTTTCATGTCCCTTTTCACATGCAGAAACAAAAAGGTGTCACTGGGAGCGAAGTTGGGTGAATCACATACATGGGTCATGAGAGGTGTGCTAGTTTTTTTGGTCAAAAACTGGAGCACTGAAATGGCTGTGTGAGCAGGTGGATTTTCGTGGTCGTAAAACCAGTCCCCCATCTGCCACAAATCAGGTCTTTTTTGAACCTTACAGTTAGACAATCTTTGCAGAACCTCTAAATAGAGGCTTAACAGTCTGACCTTGTGGAATGAACTCCAAGTTTGGGAAGTTGACATACATTCCACCATTTTTTGAAAGTGAAACCTCTGTTGTACACTTAACTGGTCCCCATGGTGCTGTGCTTGTTAACTGTGTTCAACATCACAGCAGTTTCTGTGACATTTTTCCCAAGTAGGAACAAAATTTCACAGCCTCACACTGTTGTCCTAAATTGTCCATCACAAAAAGTGAAGTTCAAGCGAAACTGCTTTTGTGAAAAAAATTGCTGTGAGGAAAGAGAATCTTCTCAGGCAATGCCATTGTGTGCATGAACTCAGAGCGAGTTGCATGATGCTTGCCTAGTGGGGAAAAATGTAATATGAAAGCTCCGCTACACCCAGAGCAATGTCAGTTTTGGGGTGTGTGTTTGTCTGGGTAGACTAGAGAAACAAATTCATAGACACTCATATGTGTGTATAAGAATGAGCTTTATATACAAGAGCAATTGAATATTGAGAAAACATCCCAGCCCAGTCCAGACCAAGTCCATAAGTCTGATTAGCCCATATTTATGATACAAATCTATAAATTACTCTTCAAACTCATGCAACACATGCAATAATGTTGAATGCAGGAAGATTGCAGGCCAGTTTGTGGAAGGCCTTGTGGATCTAGTGGCAGTGGAATAATCTCCGTGCTGGCAGGGTCTCTATGTGGCTCCTTCAGCTCCAGGGCTCTAGCATAGCTCCATGTGTCTTCTGAACAGGAATGTCTCACAGGCACTGTGTGTGTGTGTGTGTGTGTGTGTGTGTGTGTGTCCTGCCTTCAGTGAGCTATTTACCTCCTTAGCTCTTCCAAATGAGATCATCAAACAACAACCTGATTCACAGGTTAAACTCTACTCCTTCACTCTTAAGTCTCAAATTGACAACAGATTATGTACCACAAACACCTACACCTTAACCCTTCAAGCATATTCCCACATTTAGGAAAGTTTGTAAGCCAACCACTTCATGCCTTTATCCACCCATTTTGGGGAATTCGTTTTTTATACTGCCTACTTACATCAACCCAGTACTCTGTGGAGGCAATCTTACCTTTGATGTGAAGAATCTTCATTCCAGTTGGATCCTTGTGAAGTCTGCATCCATAAGCAAAGTCAATTCAGGACAGATCATCCATAAAGTCAGCAGCAATATGCATCAGTTCACAGACTCAAAAATCTCTTCATCTGGTCGGGTTCTGGTCAACTCAATGTGGACCACCTCACTTAATCTCACCAGGATGCCCATTGTCTGCCTTGCTTTTAGACCATGGGCCCCATCAAATTCTCAACTACCCTAGACCCAGAGTGCTAGGTCATGAACTTCAGACCAGTCAACCCACTTTCGTTTTCTCCTCTAGCCCCTGTGAACCAGGTCCATGGGTGTCAGTGACAAGACTCAATCCATCTCTTGCTACATTTCTCTCACTTCCACTCAACAAGTGATTCAAGCTGGTCACCTAGCAAATATTTCAACCTGTCTACAGATTCGGTTTGACAGTTCAGATCTAGAGCACAAATTTCCTTCCATGTTCCAAATTTTTCCAGCCTCAGACACAAACCACTTGTTCAAATTTCAAAAAGCCAAATAGACTGTTTCTGTCTTGACTATGTCAACAGCAATTTAGGCACGTCTCTTCAAATGCAAATCTACTGAGTACTCCAAAGCACTGGGTGGGGCTTATCTTTTCAGAGCCTTCTTTGCATGCTTGTCGTAAACCATTTTACAGATCCAATTTTAATGACTGAAGTTAAGTGGATTTACAAGCTCTCTATATTGATACTTCCCGATAATCATATCTATCATTCCTTATATCAATAACAATAGGCAGAAGAAAAGAGTAAAAATCTAGAACCAGGTCTTAAACTCAATCTTAAAACAATCATGTTTAATCCTAATCTATTTTATCATAATCCTTACCTAAACTATTCTATTGAAGCAAAATTTGGTATTAGGTCTCTGATTGACTCAAGCCAGGGCCAGGCTTCTGTCAGCCGTTCTGATCTTCTGGCAGTCATCTTCACTACGCAGCATGGTCTCTGAGAAATTCAAGGGGCAATTTCTACCCCTGAACTCATTAATTTTTGTCATTTCAAAAAGTACTAACCAAATGCAACACCAAACCAAATAATCAGAACTTTAACTTCCCATGTACTTTCCAGAATATGACCCAGTAAACTCCCTGGACATATCTGACCTCTGGCTAGCCAGAAAAGAAAATACCATGAGGCAGAAGTCAAACAAGTATCCATTCTCTATCTTCATGCTTTGTTTCCCTAGTACTCCACGCCCAAGGTACCATAACGTGTTAGTCTGGATAGACAAGAGAAATACATTCATAGACATTCATATGTGTATAAGAAAGAACTCGATATAAAAGAGCAATTGTATATTAAGACTATATTGCACCCCAGCCTAGATCAAGTCCCTAAGTCCGAAATTAGCCAATATGTCCAATACCAGTCTATAAATTCCTCTTCAAACTTATGCAGTCATGCAATAATTCCAAATGCAGGAAGATCACAGGCCAGTGGGTAGAAAGTCTTGTGGATCCAGTGGTGATGGAAGCATCTCAGTGCTGGTGTAGGTCTCCATATGGCTCCCCCAGCTCTAGCACACTGGTTCCATCTGCGTAGTTCCATGTATCTTGTCAACAGGAATGTCTCGCTGGGAGAGTGTATCTAGCCTCCAGTGAGCTATTTATCTCCACCATGCCTCCAAATGAGGTCATCAAGCTGTGACTTGATTGACAGTTTAGACTCCACCCCTTCCTTAAGTTGACAGTAGATTACGTAACTGCTACCGGGGGTACCTCCTCAGTGTGTGTGTGTGTGTGTGTGTGTGTGTGATGGGCCATTTTAGTTTTAGGAAGATGACTCTCACAGCTATGCAAAAGATACTGGAGTGGGAAGAACGTGTCTTCTAATAGAGTTATGAGGCTGTTATTGTAATGGTCCAGTGGAGAAATTATAAGGTCATAGACCTAGATAGTGACAGTGAGCTGGAGGGGAGAGACTACATTTGAGAGACATTTTTAAGAGAGAATTGACAGTATGTGGTCACAGAGTATTTTACTGTCAATTATGGTATGTATAATTTATTATAAAAGCTTCATAATATGAAGCTATGAGTATCAAAACTACACTGGTATTCTTGATTTAATAATTAGTCTGATTACTTTTGTTATTTCTATTTAGATTAAAAGAATATTGTTTTAAATTAACAATATTGATAGAAGTAGAACATTTATTTTGTACAAAATTTAGAATTTTGGAATTTATGTTAACAATTTTGATTTAGATAGAAACTGAGGTCCAGAGTGGAAACACAGTGGAAAACCCCAGTCTCTTTATTCCATTTAATGCGTCAGAATCAATCTAAGTAATTTTCATGTCATAGATGAAATGTGGTATTATATTTTGAAAGTAATCTTTATTTATAAATTGTTGATACATAGAAACAACACCTTTCAACTGTGGTAATTTTAAAAAATAAATTATGCTTCAGAATGATGTAAAATATGTGGATCAAATAACAATAATTTATAAATTATCAAGGGTTTGTCAAGGAGGGAGGGTGGGTGAGGGAGGGGAATAAAACTGATGAGCTGACACCAAGGGCTCAAGTAGAAAGAAAATGTTTTGAAAATGATGATGGCAACAAATGTACAAATGTGCTTGACACAATATATGTATGTATGTATTGTGATAAGGCCTGTCTGAGTCCCCAAGGAAATTATTTTTTTAAAAAGATGTGGAACTGGGAATGTATCATTTCCCTTTATTTAAATTTCTATGTGTCATTTTTTGGAACTATAGAGATGTAATCTGTGTGGCAGTAACAATATGGATTATATCATCTTCACTGAATAAAAAAACGAACAAACATACACTATTACTATCAACTTGAGTTATCATCTGTGATAGTTAGGTTTTATATCAACTTGGGTAGGCCAGAATACTCCTATGATATGATCTAGCATAGTGTATTCAACTCCATAATGGGATCTTTTGTGGAGCAGTCAAGCAGTTATAAATTTAATACAGCTCCTTAATCTGATTGCAAGCTTAATACTGTTGAAGGAGGTTTCATTCTGACTGTGGTCTACTTTTAGTATGCATTAATAGTGTGTGGACCTATTGCTGCTGGATTTAGATCTTAGGCCGGGTTGACTAGACAAACAAATCCAGAGACAGTCATATATGTGTAAGATAGAGCTTTATATGAATAAGCAATTATATATCAATAAAACATCCTAGCCCAGTCCAACTCAAGTTCATAAGTCTGATACTCATCTGTAGGTCCCTCTTAAGACCTATGCAGCCATGTACAATGAAGGAATATCACAGGCTGATTGGTTCAAAGTTGTATGGATCTAAAGTTGGTGGAAGCATCACAGGGCTGTGGCAGCAACCAGGGCCAGCCATCAGGAAGGTGAATACAGAGAGAGAGGTGGAGGTTCCCTCTACCTTCCTTATGAGAAGGCCACACCCACAAAGAGGTGCCATCAGGCTGTGACCTGATTGTCACATTGAATTCCACCCCTACACTTTTATATATCTTCTAGTTGGCATGAAATTAAGTAACTACCACAATCTGCTTCATATACCTCCTGTTATATCACCTGATGATCCCAGGCACCATAAACAGACCTCTGGCCCTGGATTCTTATGGTTGATCTTGGATTCACTCAGCTTGATTTCTACCATTCTGTGGTCTTCCTACTTCCTGTTTGTCAACCCCTGCAGCTATGGGAGTGAGGAGAAGACTTCAGCCTATATCTGACCCACAGACTTGAACCAGACTGGACTTACACACTTCTACAAGTGGGGGCCATTTGTTAATATAAACTTCTTTCCATATTTCATTTTCACTGGTTTTGCTCTTCTAGAAACCTAGAACAGCACAACATCTAATAGGGGAATGCATAGTAATAAAATATTTTGAAGATTTCTTGAGGTCAGGAAAAGCAAGACACTTAAACATATACCCACAAAGATAAAAACAGTCTGATATTTAAATGAAAATAGAACACATGCAACTAGGTTTTTATTTTAAATCTTTTAAATAAAAATAAAAATGTCAAAGGTTGTTTTAAGGTGATTAATTGAAAAACAATGAAAAAAGTATGAAAAAAATAATTGATAAACAGATACATTTAGATAATAGAGTACCGTGGATTGATGGGTAATCATACTGAAACAGGTATATTGTTCCTAGTCCTTTATATAAATATTTTCAGATTTTGGACACAGGTAATGCACATTGAAATATATGTGAAGAGGAAGGAAAACAGTCAAGCAAAGTATGAAAGTGAATTTCAAGAGAAACAGAAAAAAAATCTATGATACTTCATATATGTAAGTGTGTTCAGGTACCTACAACTCATGCTGCCAATGTCAGTTCATACAGAAGCAGAACATTCTCTTGGCTTTTCTGAACACACTCCAGGGGATAATGCAAATTGAGTCTGTCCTCCTTTGTGTTAAGACAGAATGAGGAATGACTCAGGGTGTCCAGGTTTTGAGATGACCCTCCCAACATCTGTGAAGCTTCAGTATACAGATATCCCTGCCCAGTGGCTGTGCTGCCTTGATAAGAGAATTAATTTGGCCTTTAGAGGTCTGTTCTCTAGGGTAAAGTATTTTACAGACATGACTTCCCCTCTAGTTCTTCATTTATCAACAGTATGGCAGTTGGGAAGAAAAATGAAGTCATGAAATTACTTTCAATTTACTAAGTGAAGTAGTTGAGACATCTGGAAGACTCTATAAAAGAGGGAGAAAACTAATTAATAGCATTCAAAAAACCAAATGTGCATCAATAAAGGCTTGTGGACATATTACATTCTGGGGTATTTAAAAACTATAGGAGAGCAAGTGACATTAAGAAACTCTGGATAAGGTTATATTTGTTTAATGTCAATTTAATTTTATTGATGTTTGGCTAGCTTGTTGTTTAGTGAGAATGTTAAAAATTCAGTTAACTTTCTTGTTTGAATATCCCCTTCAGTTTAAAAAAATGTTAAAAGATTGGAAATATATGCTTCTGGGAGGAAGAAGTAATCCTAGTGCTGCATACTATAGTACTTGAACCATATTTCCCAGAAGATGCAGTCATAATTTAAATTCTAAGAATTGTGTAGTGTATACATTTAAAGAATGAACAGCATTCACAAAAGAAAAATTGAATCTAGTGTGGTTTTGTCATGTATTTTCATCATTTTTCTTATTATTAGTATGGACCAACTTTGGAACTCTACTTTTGATGATATAGCCGGCAAAGTTTAGAGATTATGTTAACATCTATAGACTTCTAACAGATGGAATCACAAATTTATTGATTTAATATTCTCCACTCTAAAACACTCCAGATGTAGATGAAATGCTAAGGTTTTATGGCATAGTGGCAGTTAATTATGATATGTACGGCTATTTTAATCCTCAGTACTAGTTCAGTTTGGATCTCAAAATATTGTCACATCATGTTATAAAGGGATCCAAATTAATTTGATTGAAGCATCATCTGCCTATATGCAAATTTGGATGGGGTATCCTAATTGCCATGCCCAAATCCCACATAGTGTAACTAAATTGTCACAGGAGATTTAAAGCAATTATCTGAGCAATCTGTACAAAATAAATTTATAATCATCAGCAAGCATTTATGGAGTGTCAGTGAATGCCTAGTCTTATCTTAGTTGGTACTATACCATTTACATCATTGGAAGCAAGGGTAAAAGTGACAATTTTGAGATAGTTATTCAGGAGCAAAATGCAAAATTTTCATTAAATATAAGATAAATTAGAGTCTACATTTACAAAAAGACAGACAATTCAGGAAGGGTAATTCTTACTTAAAGTTCTATTCATTATCTTTCGTTAATTCAAAAATAATATCAGCACTTAAATTAGTTTTTCAACTCACAAAATATTGTTTTCAGTTTACTTTAAGGATTATTGAAGTTATATACGGTCTTAAGTAATTTTTAGAATTAAATAATTGATTTTGGGGTGACATCCTTTGAAATAAACAAAGAGAGAGAGAAATGGAAATAAGAGAGAAACAAAGGTTATGTGTCTTATTTAGGTTTATGTCATGTTTACTTATCATTAAGGTATATATGTATTTGTATATATATTTTTCTCACATATATATTTCTGACACATATGCATTTGAATTTTTAACAAAACACAGTGTCTTCAGTTCTTAGCTTTTCACAAACATAGATTTCTAAAAACAATTTATACATTTCCATCTCTTATGTTACCTCTTTTGTAGTTTGAAATTTTAGCTTTCTCAAGCTTAGCTGGTGCTAATGATTTATACCTATCATATATTAATAATAGGTAAATGATTACTGTGACTGTTCCTATGAACACATCAACACTGTTCAACAGAAGACACACCAGTTTTGCACCTTCATGGATTATATTGACATTTCAGATATGATCAACCAACTTGTGAGATTCCTTAGGATAAATCTTTTGATGGTGTCACAATTCTACACTTAATAAGATTTTTTAAAATTTCTACTACAAAATATTTGAAATAAAAATTATTTAGATGTATTCAGCATCACAAAGTCAATTGAGTTAGTTCATGTGTCTACATGGCCAAAAAACACATGTGGGGTTAATTGAAAGGCAGAGGGCTAAATGGCTCTGTGAGTCTCACCTTTCTAGTTCTTGGGTCTCTTGCTTTCTGATGGTTGGTCCAGGGTGCAGTTGCCTTAGCCAGTCCTTGCTTCAGCTGGCAAGACTCACTTCCTGCAAGACAACCCTGAGGAGAAGCCACATGGACCTACCCCGATGCAGCCCTGGGTGGTGGAGCACCTGTGTAGAGACTTCTGCCAATGCTGAGATGTTGACACATTCAACGACCCGGCTTTCCTCCTACAGTTAGCATCACAGCGTCTGTTTTGTGAGATAGAAGAGAACTTTTTTGATCAGTGTTGGACATATGGGTTAATGGTTTAATGTAGGATTTGGCTTGGGCAGCACTGGGTTGGAATGTTTTCTTGATGTGCACTTAACCTTTATATAAATCTCTCCCTTATACATGAGTTTCTGTGGATTTGTTTCTCTAAAGTACCCAGACTTACACATCAATGTTACATATTTTTAAAAATATGAGATTAAACAAGATTTTAAGAATAAAATTTAAATGATAGCAACTAAATATAAAACATAAGTAAGAAAGTGCTACTTTTAGAAAGATGAATTAAAGTAGATGTGCTGAACACTGTAGCATTCTGACTTGAATCATCCATTTGAGCTTTGATTTGTTGTGACTGATATTAAAAAAATAAAGTCTACCACTTTACGAACATGTTATTTTACAAAAGAATCCATTAATCTGGAAATCTGAAAGTGATACCTCTAATTTAAAATAGAAACCTACCAACCAACCAACAAACAAAATAGCCGAAGAAAGAAA